>NC_090402.1:58389848-59009098 GCF_036365525.1 Heterodontus francisci
ATGATAGTTTCAAATAAAAACAGAAAATGCTGGAAATACTCAGCAGGTCTGGCAGTATCTGTGGAGAATGAAATAGAGTTAACATTTCAGGTTCAATGAAAGGTCATCGACCTGAAACATTAACTCTGTTTCTCTCTGCACAGACGCTCCCAGACCTGCTGAGTAATTCCAGCATTTTCTGATTTTATTTCAAATTTCCAACATCTGCAGCATTTTGCTTTTGCATAATATTTTCAAATTTCATTAAGTTTGAGTTGGTTTGCTGAAAAGTTTCCCACACATTAGTTCATGTTGTGAGGATTCTCTTAGGGGTCACAACCTAAGGGGATTTCAAGTTAATGATGCAAGGACAGGGAATACTTTGGACATGGTCCAGTTATTTCTTACTAAATGAATTGAATCTGAAGGGTGGCCCATGGGTTAGAGAAAGAAACAGTGACAGGAGTTTGGAGAGAGACACAATTCACAGTGGAGAGTGTTGATTAAAAAGCGATACAAAGATCAATGTTCGAAAGTTTAAAAGAGATGATAAGAGTACGGCGTTAGTGTTTACGGTGTCTAACGATGGGGATCCAGTAGTCAGGAGAGGCTGGTGAAGCCAGAAGGAAAGAGGTTTCATAGCTTATACAGCAGCGAGCAGAACCTATAGACCAATGAGCAGAACCTATAGGGCAGTGAGCAGAACCTGTAGACCAGTGAGCAGAACCTATAGGGCAGTGAGCAGAACCTATAGACCAGTGAGCAGAACCTATAGGGCAGTGAGCAGAACCTATAGGGCAGTGAGCAGAACCTATAGGGCAGTGAGCAGAACCTATAGACCAGTGAGCAGAACCTATAGGGCAGTGAGCAGAACCTATAGGGCAGTGAGCAGAACCTATAGACCAGTGAGCAGAACCTATAGGGCAGTGAGCAGAACCTATAGACCAGTGAGCAGAACCTATAAGGCAGTGAGCAGAACCTATAGACCAGTGAGCAGAACCTATAGGGCAGTGAGCAGAACCTATAGGGCAGTGAGCAGAACCTATAGAGCGATGAGCAGAACCTATAGGGCAGTGAGCAGAACCTATAGAGCAGCAGGAACATAAAAACTAGGAGCTGGAGTAAACCTTATGGCCTATCGAGCCTGCTCCACCATTCAATACGATCATGGCTGATGTGACTGGTTACACAGACTGATTGTAGAACATCACAGACAGAGCGTAACAGCTGGGAGGTTGCTGCAGAGGGGGAAGGAGGTGTTGGTTTGTGCCTCCAATACTTGCAGTGGTTCATTTTACAGGTAAATATTTAATTTAATCTACCTATAACTTAAACTAGATCAAATAATTAGTCAAAATACTAAAAACTATCATTGATTAATTACATAGATTAACTAATTAGGTTACATAGGGATGTCAGTGCAGGCGCCACAACTACAGCATGTGGCAGGTTGTGGAGAGCATTATGATCCCGGACAACCACGTCTGCAGTAAGTGTCTGCATCTCAAGGAACTTCAGCTCAGAGTTGTTAAGCTGGAATCTGAGGTGCAGACATTGTGGGGCATCAGAGTGGGGGGGAGGGGGAGGGGGAGGGGGAGGGGGTGGGGGGGGGAGTTACCTGGACACTTTGACCAAGGAGGCAGTCACACCCCTTAGGTTAGGTAGTTATAGAGGTCTGGTTAGAGATCATGGACAGGAGGGTGTGACTGTGAGTGAGGCAGGTGAGGGAACCCTAGGTGCAGTATTGGAGGAGCCTCGGATTTTGTCCTTATCCAACGAGGTTTTTGCTGCCTGTGTAGATGAGGGCAAAGTCTGCAGGGTGGCTGAGCAAACTGACCATGGCACTGTGGTACAGGAGGCCATTCAAGTGGGGGGAATTAAAAGGAATATAAGACAGACATGGGGTAGCAGAGTCCATGGAATAGATACTGTTTTCTGCAGATATGACTGGGACTGCTGAAGGTTCTGTTGTCTGCCCGGTGCCAGGATTAAAGACATCTCCTTGGAGTGGGAGGGGGAGGAACCAGTTATCATGGTCCATGTCGGAACCAACAACATAGGTATAACTAAGAATGACATTCTGCTGAGAATGTTTGAGGAGTTAGGGTCCAAATTAAAATGCAGAACCTCACAGGTAATATTCTCTGGATTGTCACCTGAGTCACAAGTAAATTGGCATGGGGATAAACCTGGCTGCAAGAGTGGTGAGGGAGACAGGGCTTTCGCTCGGTGGGCCACTGGCATGAGTACTGGTGACTAGTGGGGTACCGCATGGGTCCAGCTTGGGCCCCAGCTGTTCACAATATATATCAATGACTTGGATGTGGTGACCAAGTGTAGCATTTCCAAGTTTGCGGATGACACAAAACTAGGTGGGAATGTGTGTTGTGAGGAAGATGCAAAGCGGCTTCAAGGGGATTTGGACATACTTAGTGAGTGGGCAAGAATGTGGCAGATGGAATATAATGTGGAAAAATGTGAGGTTATCCACTTTGGTAGGAGGAATAGATGTGCAGAGTATTTCTTAAATGGTAAGAGATTAGAAAATGTAGATGTAAAAAGGGACCTGGGTGTCCTTGTCAATAAATCACTGAAAACTAACATGCCGGTGTAGCAAGCAATTAGGAAGGCTAATGGTATATTAGCCTTTATCGCAAGAAGAGTTGAGTACAGGAGTAGTGAAGTCTTGCTTCAATTTTATCGAACCTTGGTTAGACCGCACTTGGAGTACTGTGTGCAGTTTTGGTCCCCTTACCTTAGGAAGGGTATTATTACGATAGATGGAGTGCAATGAAGATTCACCAGACTTGTTCCCGGGATGGCGGGACTATCCTATGAAGAGAGATTGGGGAAATTGGGCCTGTATTCTCTAGAGTTTTGAAAATTGAGAGGTGATCTCATTGAAACCTACAAAACACTTAAAGAGATAGAAAGGGTGGATGGAGGCAAGATGTTTCCCCAGGTTGGGGAATCTAGAACCAGGGAACACAATTTCAAAGTAAGGGGGAAGCCACTTAGGACAGAGATGAGGAGAAATTTCTTTACTCAGATGGTTGTGAATCTTTGGAATTCTCTATGCAGAGGGTTGTGGAAGCTCAGTAAGTTTAAAGCAGAGATTTTTTTCAAATTTAATTTATTTAGAGATACAGCACTGAAACAGGCCCTTCGGCCCACCGAGTCTGGGCCGGCCATCATCCACCCATTTATACTAATCCTACATTAATCTCATAATCCTACCACATCCCCACAATTCCCCTACCACCTACCTACACTAGGGGCAATTTATAATGGCCAATTTACCTATCAACCTGCAAGTCTTTGACTGTCGGAGGAAACCGGAGCACCCGGCGAAAACCCACGCGGTCACAGGGAGAACTTGCAAACTCCGCCCAGCAGTACCCAGAACTGAACCAGACTGAAAGATTTCTAAATACAAATGATATAAGGGGATATGAGGATAGTGTGGGGAAAAGGCATTGAAGTAGGTGATCAGCCATGATCGTATTGAATGGTGGGGCAGGTTCGACGGGCTCAATGGCCTACTCCTGCTCCTACGTTCCGATGTTCCTATGACTGAATAGCCATTATGGAGGCATGATTGCAGACTGACCAAGCTTGGGAACTAAATATTCCAGGATACTGAACTTTTAGAAGAAATAAGCAAACTGGAAAAGGCAGTGGGGTGAGGAGAGGGGGGAGGTGCAGTTAGCCCTGTTAATAAAGGAAGGGATCAAGACAGCAGAGAGAAAGGATCTCAGCTCAGAAAATCAAGATGGACATTCCTTTAGGATTACAAACTAAAGTAAATGTGCTCCATTAGAGGCAGAGACAGGTGAAATTATAATGGGGAATAAGGAAATGGCAGAGACATTAAACAAATACTTTGTATCTGTTTTCACAGTTGAAGACACAAAACATTTCCAGAAATAATGAGGAACTAAGGGTACGGTGAGAATGAAGACCTTAAACATATCAGTAGAAGTAAGGAAATAGTATGGGAGAATTTAATGGAACCAAGTGGTGGCAAATCTCTTAGATCTGATGGCCAGCATTCTGGGGTTTTAAAAGAGGTATTACAGAGATAGTGGGCTGGATTTTGTTCCCATCCCGACAGCGGGTTTTGTGCCGGGGGTGGTGGTGTGGGTGGGTGCTGGCGAATCAGGGTAGAATCACCTGACACAGAACCAGACATCAGGAATCCCGGTTTCGATTCTCCCGGAGACATGATAGGCCAATGATGACCATCCCACCCATAGGCTAAATAAGGGTCTCTTCCCACATCCCCTCCCCCCCGCCCCGCAGCCTCCACCACTGAGATCTCACCAGCATCGAAGTGGGGGTGCCTCTGCTGCACAGGTAGAACGCCTTAGAAAATGAAGCGCTCCCCCTGCGGGCCTGCGGGGGAAGGGGGGGTCCCTCCTCTATGGGCAATTTGTGGCCAACAGAAGACGCCCCACTGGGAACCAATTCACTCCCCTACCCCTCCCCGGGAACCCCCTGCTCTGGACTGCAAGACCAACCTCCCACACCCGCTTGCCGGGGCCTTCTGGACTGGCCTCAGTAACCCCGCCTCACGTACCTGTATTCCAGGATTCCACCTGGGCCTGGGTCCAAGGCCTCTGCAGTACCAGCAGTGGCCACCGCTGCCAGTGGTACTGCTGAGACTGCTGAGCTGCTGGCACTCTGATTGGCTGGCAGCTCTTGGAGGCAGGATCCCTGTCCCGATAAAGTCGAGAAAGGGATGGGGATCCTGCCTCCTTAAACATTGACCCCAGAAGACGGGAGGTTTGCTCCAGGGATCTGAAAATTGCAGAGGTGGGCTCCCCCGACTTTTCGGCCTGGCACCAGGAGCCCCGCCTCCTGTACAAAACCCCGCCCAGTGGATGCATTGGTTTTGATTTTCCAGAATTCTGTAGATTCTGGAAGAATCTCCATGGATTGGAAGGTAGCAAATATAACCCCACTATTCAGAGAGAGAAGCATGGAACTATAGGACAGTTAGCCTGACATCAGGAGCAGGAAACTGATAAAATCTATTGTTCGGGATGTGACAATATAGCACATAGAAAATCCTAATATGATTAAGCAGAGTCAATACAACTTTATGAAAGTGAGTCATGTTTGATAAATTTGTTAGAGCTTTTTCAGGATGTAACTAATAACATGGACAAGGGGGATCCAGTGGATGCAGTGTATTTGGGTTTTCAAAATGCGTTCGATAAGGTGCCACACAAGAGGTTATTACACAAAATTAGGACTCATGGCATTGGAGGTAATATATATGCATGGATTGAGGGTTCATTAATGAACAGAAAACAGAGCGTAGGAATAAACTGGTCATTTTCAGGCTGACAGGCAGAAACTAGCAAGGACCAGTTCCGGAGCCTCAGCTATTTACAATCTATGTTAATGACTTAGATGAGGGGACTAAGTGTGATGTATCCAAGTTTGCTGACAATATAAAGTTAGGTGAAAAAGTAAGTTCTGAGGAGGACGCAAAGCGGCTGCGAAGGGATATGGATAAGTTGAGTGAGTAGGCCAAAAAAAACATGGCGGATGGAGTACAACATGGCGAAGTGAGAAGTTCTCCACTATGGTAGGAAAAATAGAAAAGCAGAATATTTTTTGAATGGTAACAGACTGGCAAATCTTGCTATTCAGAGGGACCTGGGTGAGCTGGTACACAAATCTCAGAAAGTTAGCAAGCAGGTGAAGCAAGCAATTAAGGAGGCAAATAGTAAGTTAGCTTTAATTACAAAGGGATTGGAGTGTAAGAGTGAAGAAGTCTTACTGCAATTATATCGGGTCTTGGTTGGACCACTAGTGCAGCACTGTGTGCAGTTTTGATCTCCTTACCTGAAGGAGGTCATTCTTGCCCTAAAGGAGGTGTAACAAAGATTTACTAGACTGATTCCTGGAATGAAAGGATAGTCGTGTGAATAGAGATTGAGTAAACTAAGCCTGGAATGTAAAAGAATGAGAGGTGATCTCATTGAAACATACATTCCTGAGGTGCTTGACAGGATAGTTGCTGGTAGGATGTTCATCCTGGCTGAGGAGTGTAGAACCAGGGGTCACAGTCTCAGAATAAGGGGTCGGCCATTTAGCACTGAGATGAAGAGGAATTTCTTCACTCAAAAGGTTGTGAATCTATGGCATTCTCTCGCCCAGAGAGCTGTGGGTGCTCAGTTGTCAGAGAGAGATTGACAGCTAATTGGGCACTAAGGAAATTAAGGACTATGGGATGGTACAGGAAGGCAGAGTTGAGGTACACAATCAGCCATGACCTTATTGAATGACAGAGCAGGCTGGAAGGGCCGAATGGCCTTCTCCTGTTCATATTGCTAATGTTCTTATGAGTTAATATCAGGCCTTTCACAACATACAAATATTGTAAAAGAGTTCCATAATAAACCCTGGGTTGGGCTTCTCAAGTGTAACAAAAGGGTTAGGAAAAAGGGGAAGGAGTTAAAAAGCCTGCAGCACATGTTAGAATTGCTGAGAAAGAAATAGACAGCAAGATAAAGGCGGCTAGATTTAGTTTTCACTTTCCGAGATTGTGTGCGAATGCGGAGACGTTTCCTGAACTGTGAATGAAAGACTGTCTTAAAATAATCTCTGTAATGTTTGTTTTTGGTGCCAGCGCCACCCACTGTTCAGAGATCAAAATGCCATTTAACGCTCTGTAGTCTTGTCGGTGATGTTGGAAGTATCAAGCATTTTAACTAATCTCTTTCCCACAAGCGTGTGCTGTTTAAAATTGTTGATTGTTTGCTCCTTGTTTGTACGCACTTGTGTATTATTTTTGGGAAATTTGAATCACGTTTTTGATTTTGAACTGATTTGAATGGTGTGATTGTTTCTTGGTCTTGTGACCTGGGAACATCACATAAGATTTGGTGTTTTGAGTTCATAATTTATCACAGGGATCAATATTTCTAAGTTACATGAAAGTACAGAAGTGAATGTGATTGTTGATTATGTTCATTGCAATTTAAGATTTTGCCTCTAGAAAGCTTTGGAATACATTTTAAGTGAAAGACACTGGATTGGACTTATTTTGAATAAAGCATGTAAATGTGCAACTGTGAAAAGCAACAGGAGAACTTTCCTCAGAAGTACTTAAACATTCGGTAGGAATGGGGTGTCACAGAATTGATAAAATATTCAGCAAAAAGCTAAAATGTGTAAATTATAAGCATGATCGAACGGGATGTGGATTGGGAGTTGGAATGTTGGAAATGTTGAGGAAGGTGGTTGTAACGTTGCCAGAAGTTGAAATGAGAAAAGGATTCAGATTCCTGACTGGATCATCAGTGTTCCCGTCACCCTTTACTCAGTGTCGTGACCGCCCTCCCAGATACCAGAAAAAGTGATATCAATTGTGCAGGAGGTAACGGGCTTGGATAAGGACACAGGCTGTGAGTTTGAGATTTTAGATTATGAAAGAATGTGTTCAAGTAGGAAACATCCGAGATTGTAAATTGAGTTGAAGGAGAAAGTATAAACCATAAATCATAAATGATGAAGGAAAGGAGAAAAGGGAAAGATTCCAAACCTTTTCTACTGTCACAAGTTGCAGAAGTTCTTTTGGTTTCAACCTTTGTCTCTTTTTAAAAAAAAAGCCTGTGTCAATGTTTTAGAGCCCACAAACTGTGGGAATCTCCACCCTCCTTAATCCTTTTGTGTAAGAATAATGAAGCTTCATTTCACAGCAAAAATTACCCTTTCCTTCAGTTATATTCAATATTTTTAGTCATTTGGACCGTCACCTGAAGCAAACAAAAGCTGATGTACTTGACTGTTTCTTTAGTGAGCAGGAGTTATACTGATTATTTTCCATTCTGTATTGTGTTTGGTTGATAGAATATTGGTCTGAATTAAATTGAAATTATTGAGGTTAACTAAACTATTACATTTTGAAAATTCAATCTTTATTGTGATTTTACCCCTTATCTAAACCATGCTACACCTGCCCTGGGAGTGTTTGATGGGACAGTTTACAGGGAACATTAGTCTGTATCTAACCTATGCTGTTCCTTCCCGAGGAGTGTTTAACAGGACAGTTTAGTGCAATCTTCACTCTGCATCTAATCCATGCTCTACCTGCCCTTTGAGTGTTTGGCACAGTGTAGAGGAAGCTTTACTCTGCATCTAACCCATGTTATATACCTGCTCTTGGGAGTGTTTGATGGTGACAGTGTAGAGGGAGTTTTACTTTGTATCGAACCTGTGCTGTATCTGTCCTGGGAGTGTTTGATGGTGACAGTATAGAGGGAATTTTACTCTGTATCTAACAGAGGAGTGTTGAATCTTTTTGCTGTCGCAGGTTAGTGAGATGGTTACTCTTGGTGCCAATTAGAATGACCATGTATCCTGGGCTTAATGAGCTGGATTGGGAAATATTACTCGTCACTCCTGATTGAACCTGGGAGATCAACAGGCTGACATGGGAAATATCCATGACAAAAAAAAGTCAAGAAAACAAACAAACGACTGAAATAATGAAAAATAAAGTCTTCGTATATATCTCCCAAGCTCAGGAAATCCCAAATCTCTTTGCAGCCAATGAAGTGTAGTTACTGTTGTAATGTAGGAAATGCAGCAGTCAATTTTCACACAGCAGGATCCCACATACAACATTGTGGTAACTACCAGATAATCTGTTCTAGTGATATTGATTGAAGGATAAATATTAACCAGGATATTGGCAATAACTCCCCTGCTCTTCTTCAAAATAGAGTTCAGGAATCTTTTACATCTACCTTCAAGACGTGGGACTCGGTTTAACGTTTGATCTGAAAGATGCTCCTCTAACAGTTCGGTACTGAATGTCAGCCTGTATTATTTTCAGTTTAAGATTCTTCAGCAGGACTCTCCTGATCACACTCTCATCCTCCAAAGATTTCAGTTCTTTCATAAACCTGCTGTGTCCAATCACTCCTCACCCAGCTTCATGTGAACCGAACATAGAACATAGAACATTACAGCGCAGTACAGGCCCTTCAGCCCTCGATGTTGCGCCGACCTGTGAAACCATCTGACCTACACTGTTCCATTTACATCCATATGTCTATCCAATGACCACTTAAATGCCCTTAAAGTTGGCGAGTCTACTACTGTTGCAGGCAGGGTGTTCCACGCCCCTACTACTCTCTGAGTAAAGAAACTACCTCTGACATCTGTCCTATATCTATCACCCCTCAACTTAAAGCTATGTCCCCTCGTGTTTGCCATCACCATCCGAGGAAAAAGACTCTCACTATCCACCCTATCTAACCCTCTGATTATCTTATATGTCTCTATTAAGTCACCTCTCCTCCTCCTTCTCTCTAACGAAAACAACCTCAAGTCCCTCAGCCTTTCCTCGTAAGACCTTCCCTCCATACCAGGCAACATCCTAGTAAATCTCCTCTGCACCCTTTCCAAAGCTTCCACATCCTTCCTATAATGCGGTGACCAGAACTGCACGCAATACTCCAGGTGCGGCCGCACCAGAGTTTTGTACAGCTGCAGCATGACCTCGTGGCTCCGAAACTCGATCCCCCTACTAATAAAAGCTAACACACCATATGCCTTCTTAACAGCCCTATTAACCTGGGTGGCAACTTTCAGGGATTTATGTACCTGGACACCAAGATCTCTCTGCTCATCTACACTACCAAGAATCTTCCCATTAGCCCAGTACTCTGCATTCCTGTTACTCCTTCCAAAGTGAATCACCTCGCACTTTTCCGCATTAAACTCCATTTGCCATCTCTCAACCCAGCTCTGCAGCCTATCTATGTCCCTCTGTAACCTACAACATCCTTCGGCACTATCCACAACTCCACCGACCTTCGTGTCATCCGCAAATTTACTAACCCACCCTTCTACACCCTCTTCCAGGTCATTTATAAAAATGACAAACAGCAGTGGCCCCAAAACAGATCCGTGCGGTACACCACTAGTAACTAAACTCCAGGATGAAGTTGGCACCCAGTTCATCAAAGATTCATTTAAAATAATTACTTTTGTTTTAATTTCTTCGTGGCCTTTCCCCGATCTCTGCAACCTTCTCCAGCCTTAAAACTAACCCCCCCCACCAAACCCCTGGCCCAAATCTTCCAGTTCCCCAGTCTCGAGCCTTTTGTGCAGCCACCTCACTGACCCCAATATTGGCAGCTGTTGGCCCAGACATCGAGGTCCTTCTCTTTGGTTTTACCTCCTGAAAACTCTCTGCTTATTCACCTTCCTCCGCTCATTTAAAAACCTCCTTAATACCAGATCACTGAGGAACACTTTAACCATCTCTCCTGTTTCTTATTTTTCTTCACACCTAAGTGAATTGCCGAGGGACATGGATGAAACATTATGCAGTTCTGTGTCTATTTTTATAGAGTGTTTTGTCCTACCTGAAAGGGAGGTAAATTTATAGCGTCCTGCAGTACCGAAAATCTCATATTCCACAGACACGTTAACACATGTTCCATTCCTAAGAACAAAATAAAAAAGGTGTCAAAGTTTACCATAAACTTAAAAACGAGAAATGGAAGTAAATACTCAGCAGGTCTGAGTGAGGGGTGAGTTAGTGTTTTTGGGGGGAGTGACGGGTGGGTTAGTGTTTCCGGGGGGAGTGAGGAGTGAGTTCATGTTTCCGGGAGGAGTGAGGAGTGAGTTAGTGTTTTTGGGGGGAGAGAGGGGTGGGTTAGTGTTTCCCGGGGGAGTGAGGAGTGAGTTAGTGATTCTGGGGGGAGTGAGGGGTGAGTCAGTGTTTCCGGGGGGAGTGAGGAGTGAGTTAGTGTTTTTGGGGGGAGTGAGGGGTGAGTCAGTGTTTCCGGGGGGAGTGAGGAGTGAGTTAGTGTTTTTGGGGGGAGTGACGGGTGGGTTAGTGTTTCCGGGGGGAGTGAGGAGTGAGTTCATGTTTCCGGGAGGTGTGAGGAGTGAGTTAGTGTTTTTGGAGGGGAGAGAGGGGTGGGTTAGTGTTTCCCGGGGGAGTGAGGGGTGAGTTAGTGATTCTGGGGGGAGTGAGAAGTGAGTTAGTGTTTTTGGGGGGAGAGAGGGGTGGGTTAGTGTTTCCCGGGGGAGTGAGGGGTGAGTCAGTGTTTTTGGGGGGAGTGAGGGGTGAGTCAGTGTTTCCGGGGGGAGTGACAGGTGAGTTAGTGTTTCCGGGGGACTGAGGGGTGAGTTCGTGTTTCCGGGCGGGAGTGAGGAGTGAGTTAGTGTTTTTGGGGGGAGAGAGGGGTGGGTTAGTGTTTCCCGGGGGAGTGAGGGATGAGTCAGTGTTTCCGGGGCGAGTGAGGGGTGAGTTAGTGTTTCCGGGGGGACTGAGGGGTGAGTTAGTGTTTCCGGGGGGACTGAGGGGTGAGTTAGTGTTTCCGGGGGGACTGAGGGGTGAGTTAGTGTTTCCGGGGGAATGAGGGGTGAGTTAGTGTTTCCGGGGGACTGAGGGGTGAGCTAGTATTTCCGGGCGGGAGTGAGGGCTGAGTTAGTGTTTTTGGGGGGAGAGAGGGGTGGGTTAGTGTTTCCCGGGGGACTGAGGGATGAGTCAGTGTTTCCGGGGTGAGTGAGGGGTGAGTTAGTGTTTCCGGGGGGACTGAGGGGTGTGTTAGTGTTTCCGGGGGGAGTGAACGGTGAGTTAGTGTTATTGGGGGGAGTTAGGGGTGAGTTAGTATTTCCGGGAGGAGTGAGGGGTAAGTTAGTGTTTTCGGGGGGAGTGAGGGGTGAGTTAGTGTTTCCGGGGGGACTGAGGGGTGAGTTAGTGTTTCCGGGGGGACTGAGGGGTGAGTTAGTGTTTCCGGGGGGACTGAGGGGTGAGTTAGTGTTTCCGGGGGAATGAGGGGTGAGTTAGTATTTCCGGGAGGAGTGAGGGGTGAGTTCGTGCTTCCGGGGGGACTGAGGGGTGAGTTAGTGTTTCCGGGGAGACTGAGGGGTGAGTTAGTGTTTCTGGGGGAGTGAGGGGTGAGTTAGTATTTCCGGGAGGAGTGAGGGGTGAGTTAGTGTTTTCAGGGGGAGTGAGGGGTGATTTAGTGTTTACGGGGGAGAGAGGGGTGAGTTAGTGTTTTTGGGGGGAGTGAGGGGTGAGTTAGTGTTTCCGGGGGGACTGATGGGTGAGTTAGTGTTTCCAGGGGGATTGAGGGGTGAGTTCGTGTTTACGGGGGAGTGAGAGGTGAGTTAGTGTTTACGGGGGGAGTGAGGGGTGATTTAGTGTTTTTGGAGGGAGTGAGGGGTGAGTTAATGTTGCCGGCGGGAGTGAGGGGTGAGTTAAGGTTTTCGGGGGGACTGAGGGGTGTGTTAGTGTTTCCGGGGGGAGTGAACGGTGAGTTAGTGTTATTGGGGGGAGTTAGGGGTGAGTTAGTATTTCCGGGAGGAGTGAGGGGTAAGTTAGTGTTTTCGGGGGGAGTGAGGGGTGAGTTAGTGTTTCCGGGGGGACTGATGGGTGAGTTAGTGTTTCCGGGGAGAGTGAGGGCTGAGTTAGTGTTTTTGGGGGGAGTGAGGGGTGAGTTAGTGTTTCCGGGGGGACTGAGGGGTGAGTTAGTGTTTCCGGGGGGAGTGAGGGGTGAGTCAGTGTTTTTGGGAGGAGAGAGGAGTGAGTTAGTGTTTTTGGGGGGAGTGAGGGGTGAGTTCGTGTTTTCGGGGCGAGTGAGGGGTGAGTTAGTATTTCCGGGAGGAGTGAGGGGTGAGTTAGTGTTTTTGGGGGGAGTGAGGGGTGAGTTAGTGTTTCCGGGGGGACTGAGGGGTGAGTTAGTGTTTTCGGGGGGAGTGAGGGGTGAGTTAGTGTTTTCGGGGGGAGTGAGGGGTGAGTTAGTGTTTTTGGGGGGAGTGAGGGGTGAGTTAGTGTTTCCGGGGGGACTGAGGGGTGAGTTAGTATTTCCGGGGGGAGTGAGGGGTGAGTTAGTGTTTTCGGGGGGAGTGAGGAGTGAGTTAGTGTTTTTGGGGGGAGTGAGGGGTGAGTTAGTGTTTTTGGGGGGAGTGAGGGGTGAGTTAGTGTTTTTGGGGGGAGTGAGGGGTGAGTTAGTGTTTTCGGGGGGAGTGAGGAGTGAGTTAGTGTTTTCGGGGGGAGTGAGGGGTGAGTTAGTGTTTTCGGGGGGAGTGAGGGGTGAGTTAGTGTTTTTGGGGGGAGTGAGGGGTGAGTTAGTGTTTCCGGGGGGACTGAGGGGTGAGTTAGTATTTCTGGGAGGAGTGAGGGGTGAGTTAGTGTTTTCGGGGGGAGTGAGGAGTGAGTTAGTGTTTTTGGGGGGAGTGAGGGGTGAGTTAGTGTTTCCGGGGGGACTGAGGGGTGAGTTAGTGTTTTTGGGAGGAGTGAGGAGTGAGTTAGTGTTTTTGGAGGGGAGAGAGGGGTGGGTTAGTGTTTCCCGGGGGAGTGAGGGGTGAGTTAGTGATTCTGGGGGGAGTGAGGAGTGAGTTAGTGTTTTTGGGGGGAGAGAGGGGTGGGTTAGTGTTTCCCGGGGGAGTGAGAGGTGAGTCAGTGTTTTTGGGGGGAGTGAGGGGTGAGTCAGTGTTTCCGGGGGGAGTGACAGGTGAGTTAGTGTTTCCGGGGGACTGAGGGGTGAGTTAGTGTTTCCGGGGGACTGAGGGGTGAGATAGTATTTCCGGGCGGGAGTGAGGGCTGAGTTAGTGTTTTTGGGGGGAGAGAGGGGTGGGTTAGTGTTTCCCGGGGGACTGAGGGATGAGTCAGTGTTTCCGGGGCGAGTGAGGGGTGAGTTAGTGTTTCCGGGGGGACTGAGGGGTAAGTTAGTGTTTCCGGGGGGACTGAGGGGTGAGTTAGTGTTTCCGGGGGAATGAGGGGTGAGTTAGTATTTCCGGGAGGAGTGAGGGGTGAGTTAGTGCTTCCGGGGGGACTGAGGGGTGAGTTAGTGTTTCCGGGGAGACTGAGGGGTAAGTTAGTGTTTTTGGGGGGAGTGAGGAGTGGGTTAGTGTTTTTGGGGGGAGTGAGGGGTGGGTTAGTGTCTCCGGGGGAGTGAGGGGTGATTTAGTGTTTTTGGGGGGAGTGAGGAGTGGGTTAGTGTTTTTGGGGGGAGTGAGGGGTGGGTTAGTGTTTCCGGGGGAGTGAGGGGTGAGTTAGTGCTTCCGGGGGGAGTGAGGAGTGTGTTAGTGTTTCCGGGGGGAGTGAGGAGTGAGTTAGTGTTTTTGGGGGGAGTGAGGAGTGAGTTAGTGTTTTTGGGGGGAGAGAGGGGTGGGTTAGTTTCCCGGGGGAGTGAGGGGTGAGTCAGTGTTTCCGGGGGGGGTTGAGGGGTGAGTTAGTGTTTTTGGGGGGAGTGAGGGCTGAGTTAGTGTTTTTGGGGGGAGAGAGGGGTGGGTTAGTGTTTCCTGGGGGAGTGAGGGATGAGTCAGTGTTTCCGGGGCGAGTGAGGGGTGAGTTAGTGTTTCCGGGGGGACTGAGGGGTGCACACTGTACCATCAGTTCCATATAGTGTACACTGTACCATCAGTTCCATATAGTGCACACTGTACCATCAGTTCCATATAGTGCACACTGTGCCATCAGTTCCACATGGTGCACACTGTACCATCAGTTCCACATAGTGCACACTGTAGCATCAGTTCCATATAGTGTACACTGTACCATCAGTTCCATATAGTGCACACTGTACCATCAGTTCCATATAGTGCACACTGTACCATCAGTTCCACACAGTGCATACTGTGGCATCAGTTCCACATAGTGCACACTGTAGCATCTTTTCCACATAGTGCACACTGTAGCATCAGTTCCACATGGTGCACACTGTCGCATCAGTTCCACACTGTGCACACTGTCGCATCAGTTCCACATGGTGCACACTGTAGCATCAGTTTCACATGGTGCACACTGTACCATCAGTTCCACACGGTGCACACTGTACCATCAGTTCCACATAGTGCACACTGTTGCATCAGTTCCACATGGTGCACACTGTACCATCAGTTCCACATGGTGCACACTGTACCATCAGTTCCACATGGTGCACACTGCAGCATGAGTTCCACATTGTGCACACTGTAACATCAGTTCCACACGGTGCACACTGTACCATCAGTTCCACACAGTGCACACTGTACCATCAGTTCCACATAGAGCACACTGTACCATCAGTTCCACACAGTGCACACTGTAGCATCAGTTCCATATAGTGCACACTGTACCATCAGTTCCATATAGTGCACACTGTACCATCAGTTCCACATGGTGCACACTGTACCATCAGTTCCACATAGTGCACACTGTACCATCAGTTCCACATAGAGCACTCTGTACCATCAGTTCCACATGGTGCACACTGTACCATCAGTTCCATATAGTGCACACTGTGCCATCAGTTCCACATGGTGCACACTGTACCATCAGTTCCACATGGTGCACACTGTAGCAGCAGTTCCATATAGTGCACACTGTACCATCAGTTCCATATAGTGCACACTGTAGCATCAGTTCCATATAGTGCACACTGTACCATCAGTTCCACATGGTGCACACTGTACCATCAGTTCCACATGGTGCACACTGTACCATCAGTTCCACATAGAGCACACTGTACCATCAGTTCCACATGGTGCACACTGTACCATCAGTTCCACATGGTGCACACTGTACCATCAGTTCCACATAGAGCACACTGTACCATCAGTTCCATATAGTGCACACTGTGCCATCAGTTCCACATGGTGCACACTGTAGCATCAGTTCCATATAGTGCACACTGTACCATCAGTTCCATATAGTGCACACTGTGCCATCAGTTCCACATGGTGCACACTGTACCATCAGTTCCACATAGTGCACACTGTAGCATCAGTTCCACATAGTGCACACTGTACCATCAGTTCCACATGGTGCACACTGTAGCATCAGTTCCACATGGTGCACACTGTAGCATCAGTTCAACACAGTGCACACTGTCGCATCAGTTCCACATGGTGCACACTGTAGCATCAGTTCCACATGGTGCACACTGTACCATCAGTGCCACATAGTGCACACTGTAGCATCAGTTCCACATGGTGCCCACTGCAGCATCAGTTCCACATGGTGCACACTGTAGCATCAGTTCCACACAGTGCACACTGTCGCATCAGTTCCACATGGTGCACACTGTAGCATCAGTTCCACATGGTGCACACTGTACCATCAGTGCCACATAGTGCACACTGTAGCATCAGTTCCACATGGTGCCCACTGCAGCATCAGTTCCACATGGTGCACACTGTAGCATCAGTTCCACATGGTGCACACTGTACCATCAGTTCCACATGGTGCACACGGTACCATCAGTTCCACATGGTGCACACTGTACCATCAGTTCCACATGGTGCACACGGTACCATCAGTTCCACATGGTGCACACTGCAGCATCAGTTCCACATAGTGCACACTGTTGCATCAGTTCCACATGGTGCACACTGTACCATCAGTTCCACATGGTGCACACTGTAGCATCAGTTCCACATGGTGCACACTGTCGCATCAGTTGCACATAGTGCACACTGTCCCATCAGTTCCACACGGTGCACACTGTACCATCAGTTCCACACAGTGCGCACTGTACCATCAGTTCCACACAGTGCGCACTGTACCATCAGTTCCACACAGTGCGCACTGTACCATCAGTTCCACATAGTGCACACTGTCCCATCAGTTCCACTTAGTGCACACTGTCCCATCAGTTCCACATAGTGCAAACTGTAGCACCAGTTCCATATAGTGCACACTGTACCATCAGTTCCACATGGTGCACACTGTACCATCAGTTCCACACAGTGCATACTGTGGCATCAGTTCCACATAGTGCACACTGTAGCATCTTTTCCACATAGTGCACACTGTAGCATTAGTTCCACATGGTGCACACTGTCGCATCAGTTCCACACTGTGCACACTGTCGCATCAGTTCCACATGGTGCACACTGTAGCATCAGTTCCACATGGTGCACACTGTACCATCAGTTCCACACGGTGCACACTGTACCATCAGTTCCACATAGTGCACACTGTTGCATCAGTTCCACATGGTGCACACTGTACCATCAGTTCCACATGGTGCACACTGTACCATCAGTTCCACATGGTGCACACTGCAGCATGAGTTCCACATTGTGCACACTGTAACATCAGTTCCACACGGTGCACACTGTACCATCAGTTCCGCACAGTGCACACTGTACCATCAGTTCCACATAGAGCACACTGTACCATCAGTTCCACACAGTGCACACTGTAGCATCAGTTCCATATAGTGCACACTGTACCATCAGTTCCATATAGTGCACACTGTACCATCAGTTCCACATGGTGCACACTGTACCATCAGTTCCACACAGTGCACACTGTACCATCAGTTCCATATAGTGCACACTGTACCATCAGTTCCACATAGTGCACACTGTACCATCAGTTCCACATAGAGCACACTGTACCATCAGTTCCACATGGCGCACACTGTACCATCAGTTCCATATAGTGCACACTGTGCCATCAGTTCCACATGGTGCACACTGTACCATCAGTTCCACATGGTGCACACTGTAGCAGCAGTTCCATATAGTGCACACTGTACCATCAGTTCCATATAGTGCACACTGTAGCATCAGTTCCATATAGTGCACACTGTACCATCAGTTCCACATGGTGCACACTGTACCATCAGTTCCACATGGTGCACACTGTACCATCAGTTCCACATAGAGCACACTGTACCATCAGTTCCACACGGTGCACACTGTACCATCAGTTCCACATGGTGCACACTGTACCATCAGTTCCACATAGAGCACACTGTACCATCAGTTCCATATAGTGCACACTGTGCCATCAGTTCCACATGGTGCACACTGTAGCATCAGTTCCATATAGTGCACACTGTACCATCAGTTCCATATAGTGCACACTGTGCCATCAGTTCCACATGGTGCACACTGTACCATCAGTTCCACATAGTGCACACTGTAGCATCAGTTCCACATAGTGCACACTGTACCATCAGTTCCACATGGTGCACACTGTAGCATCAGTTCCACATGGTGCACACTGTAGCATCAGTTCAACACAGTGCACACTGTCGCATCAGTTCCACATGGTGCACACTGTAGCATCAGTTCCACATGGTGCACACTGTACCATCAGTGCCACATAGTGCACACTGTAGCATCAGTTCCACATGGTGCCCACTGCAGCATCAGTTCCACATGGTGCACACTGTAGCATCAGTTCCACATGGTGCACACTGTACCATCAGTTCCACATGGTGCACACGGTACCATCAGTTCCACATGGTGCACACTGCAGCATCAGTTCCACATAGTGAACACGGTTGCATCAGTTCCACACAGTGCACACTGTACCATCAATTCCACATGGTGCACACTGTACCATCAGTTCCACATGGTGCACACTGTTGCATCAGTTCCACATAGTGCACACTGTACCATCAGTTCCACATTGTGCACACTGTAGTATCAGTTCCACATGGTGCACACTGTGGCATCAGTTCCACATGGTGCACACTGTGGCATCAGTTCCACATGGTGCACACTGCAGCATCAGTTCCACATTGTGCACACTGTAGCATCAGTTCCACATAGTGCACACTGTACCATCAGTTCCACATAGTGCACACTGTACCATCGGTTCCACATGGTGCACCCTGTAACATCAGTTCCACACAGTGCACACTGTACCATCAGTTCCACGCAGTGCACACTGTACCATCAGTTCCACATAGTACACACTGCACCATCAGTTCCACACAGTGCACAAAGTAGCATCAGTTCCACATAGTGCACACTGTTGCATCAGTTCCACATAGTGCACACTGTACCATCAGTTACACACAGTGCACACTGTACCATCAGTTCCACATAGTGCACACTGTACCATCAGTTCCACATGGTGCACACTGTACCATCAGTTACACACAGTGCACACTGTACCATCAGTTCCACTCGGTGCACACTGTAGCATCAGTTCCCCACAGTGCACACTGTACCATCAGTTACACACAGTGCACACTGTACCATCAGTTCCACATAGTGCACACTGTACCATCAGTTCCACACAGTGCACACTGTACCATCAGTTCCACATAGTGCACACTGTACCATCAGTTCCACACAGAGCACACTGTACCATCAGTTCCACACAGTGCACACTGTACCATCAGTTCCACATTGTACACACTGCACCATCAGTTCCACACGGTAGCATCAGTTCCACATAGTGCACACTGTAGCATCAGTTCCCCACAGTGCACACTGTACCATCAGTTCCCCACAGTGCACACTGTACCATCAGTTCCACACAGTGCACACTGTACCATCAGTTCCACACAGTGCACACTGTACCATCAATTCCACATTGTGCACACTGTACCATCAGTTCCACACAGTGCAGACTGTACCATCAGTTCCACACAGTGCACACTGTACCATCAGTTCCACACAGTGCACACTGTACCATCAGTTCCACATGGTTCACACTGTACCATCAGTTCCAAATGGTGCACACTGTACCATTAGTTCCACACAGTGCACACTGTACCATCAGTTCCACATGGTGCACACTGTACCATCAGTTCCACATGGTGCACACTGTAGCATCAGTTCCAAATGGTGCACACTGTACCATCAGTTCCACACAGTGCACACTGTACCATCAGTTCCACATGGTGCACACTGTACCATCAGTTCCACATGGTGCACCCTCTCGTATCAGTTCCACATAGTGCACACTGTACCATCAGTTCCACATGGTGCACACTGTAGCATCAGTTCCACATGGTGCACACTGTAGCATCAGTTCCACATGGTGCACACTGTAGCATCAGTTCCACATGGTGCACACTGTCGCATCAGTTGCACATAGTGCACACTGTCCCATCAGTTCCACACGGTGCACACTGTACCATCAGTTCCACACAGTGCGCACTGTACCATCAGTTCCACATAGTGCACACTGTCCCATCAGTTCCACTTAGTGCACACTGTACCATCAGTTCCACACAGTGCGCACTGTACCATCAGTTCCACATAGTGCACACTGTCCCATCAGTTCCACATAGTGCACACTGTCCCATCAGTTCCACATAGTGCAAACTGTAGCACCAGTTCCATATAGTGCACACTGTACCATCAGTTCCACATGGTGCACACTGTACCATCAGTTCCACACAGTGCACACTGTAGCATCTTTTCCACATAGTGCACACTGTAGCATCAGTTCCACATGGTGCACACTGTCGCATCAGTTCCACACTGTGCACACTGTCGCATCAGTTCCACATGGTGCACACTGTAGCATCAGTTCCACATGGTGCACACTGTACCATCAGTTCCACATAGTGCACACTGTAGCATCAGTTCCACATAGTGCACACTGCAGCATCAGTTCCACATGGTGCACACTGTAGCATCAGTTCCAAATAGTGCACACTGTTGCATCAGTTCCACATGGTGCACACTGTACCATCAGTTCCACATGGTGCACACTGTACCATCAGTTCCACATGGTGCACACTGCAGCATGAGTTCCACATTGTGCACACTGTAACATCAGTTCCACACGGTGCACACTGTACCATCAGTTCCACACAGTGCACAATGTACCATCAGTTCCATATAGTGCACACTGTACCATCAGTTCCACACAGTGCACACTGTACCATCAGTTCCACATAGAGCACACTGTACGATCAGTTCCACATAGTGCACACTGTAGCATCAGTTCCATACAGTGCACACTGTACCATCAGTTCCATATAGTGCACACTGTAACATCAGTTCCACATAGTGCACACTGTAGCATCAGTTCCACATGGTGCACACTGTACCATCAGTTCCACATGGTGCACACTGTACCATCAGTTCCACACAGTGCATACTGTAGCATCAGTTCCACATAGTGCACACTGCAGCATCTTTTCCACATAGTGCACACTGTAGCATCAGTTCCACATGGTGCACACTGTCGCATCAGTTCCACACTGTGCACACTGTCGCATCAGTTCCACATGGTGCACACTGGAGCATCAGTTCCACATGGTGCACACTGTACCATCAGTTCCACATAGTGCACACTGTAGCATCAGTTCCACATAGTGCACACTGCAGCATCAGTTCCACATGGTGCACACTGTAGCATCAGTTCCACATAGTGCACACTGTTGCATCAGTTCCACATGGTGCACACTGTACCATCAGTTCCACATGGTGCACACTGTACCATCAGTTCCACATGGTGGACACTGCAGCATGAGTTCCACATTGTGCACACTGTAACATCAGTTCCACACGGTGCACACTGTACCATCAGTTCCACACAGTGCACACTGTACCATCAGTTCCATATAGTGCACACTGTACCATCAGTTCCACACAGTGCACACTGTACCATCAGTTCCACATAGAGCACACTGTACCATCAGTTCCACATAGTGCACACTGTAGCATCAGTTCCATATAGTGCACACTGTATCATCAGTTCCATATAGTGCACACTGTACCATCAGTTCCACATAGTGCACACTGTAGCATCAGTTCCACATGGTGCACACTGTACCATCAGTTCCACATGGTGCACACTGTACCATCAGTTCCACACAGTGCACACTGTACCATCAGTTCCATATAGTGCACACTGTACCATCAGTTCCACATAGTGCACACTGTACCATCAGTTCCACACAGTGCACACTGTACCATCAGTTCCACATAGAGCACACTGTACCATCAGTTCCACATAGTGCACACTGCAGCATCAGTTCCATATAGTGCACACTGTACCATCAGTTCCATATAGTGCACACTGTGCCATCAGTTCCACATGGTGCACACTGTACCATCAGTTCCACATAGTGCAAATTGTAGCATCAGTTCCACATAGTGCACACTGTACCATCAGTTCCACATGGTGCACACTGTAGCATCAGTTCCACATGGTGCACACTGTAGCATCAGTTCAACACAGTGCACACTGTCGCATCAGTTCCACATGGTGCACACTGTAGCATCAGTTCCACATGGTGCACACTGTACCATCAGTGCCACATAGTGCACACTGTAGCATCAGTTCCACATGGTGCCCACTGCAGCATCAGTTCCACATGGTGCACACTATAGCATCAGTTCCACATGGTGCGCACTGTACCATCAGTTCCACATGGTGCACACTGTACCATCAGTTCCACATGGTGCACACTGCAGCATCAGTTCCACATAGTGCACACTGTTGCATCAGTTCCACACAGTGCACACTGTACCATCAGTTCCACATGGTGCACACTGTACCATCAGTTCCACATGGTGCACACTGTTGCATCAGTTCCACATAGTGCACACTTTACCATCTGTTCCACATTGTGCACACTGTAGCATCAGTTCCACATGGTGCACACTGTGGCATCAGTTCCACATGGTGCACACTGTGGCATCAGTTCCACATGGTGCACACTGCAGCATCAGTTCCACATTGTGCACACTGTAGCAAAAGTTCCACATAGTGCACACTGTACCATCAGTTCCACATAGTGCACACTGTACCATCGGTTCCACATGGTGCACACTGTAGCATCAGTTCCACACAGTGCACCATGTAACATCAGTTCCACACAGTGCACACTGTACCATCAGTTCCACACAGTGCACACTGTACCATCAGTTCCACATAGTACACACTGCACCATCAGTTCCACACAGTGCACAAAGTAGCATCAGTTCCACATAGTGCACACTGTTGCATCAGTTCCACATAGTGCACACTGTACCATCAGTTACACACAGTGCACACTGTACCATCAGTTCCACATAGTGCACACTGTACCATCAGTTCCACATGGTGCACACTGTACCATCAGTTACACACAGTGCACACTGTACCATCAGTTGCACTCGGTGCACACTGTAGCATCAGTTCCCCACAGTGCACACTGTACCATCAGTTACACACAGTGCACACTGTACCATCAGTTCCACATAGTGCACACTGTACCATCAGTTCCACACAGTGCACACTGTACCATCAGTTCCACATGGTGCACACTGTACCATCAGTTCCACACAGTGCACACTGTACCATCAGTTCCACACAGTGCACACTGTACCATCAGTTCCACATAGTACACACTGCACCATCAGTTCCACACAGTAGCATCAGTTCCACATAGTGCACACTGTAGCATCAGTTCCCCACAGTGCACACTGTACCATCAGTTCCCCACAGTGCACACTGTACCATCAGTTCCACACAGTGCACACTGTACCATCAGTTCCACACAGTGCACACTGTACCATCAGTTCCACATTGTGCACACTGTACCATCAGTTCCACACTGTGCAGACTGTACTATCAGTTCCACATAGTGCACACTGTCCCATCAGTTCCACACAGTGCACACTGTCCCATCAGTTCCACATGGTGCACACTGTCCCATCAGTTCCACACAGTGCACACTGTACTATCAGTTCCACGTAGTGCACACTGTACTATCAGTTCCACATAGTGCACACTGTACCATCAGTTCCAAATGGTGCACACTGTCCCATCAGTTCCACACAGTGCACACTGTCCCATCAGTTCCACATAGTGCACACTGTACCATCAGTTCCACACAGTGCACACTGTACTATCAGTTCCACGTAGTGCACACTGTACTATCAGTTCCACATAGTGCACACTGTAGCATCAGTTCCAAATGGTGCACACTGTACCATCAGTTCCACACAGTGCACACTGTACCATCAGTTCCACATGGTGCACACTGTACCATCAGTTCCAAATGGTGCACCCTGTACCATCAGTTCCACACAGTGCACCCTGTACCATCAGTTCCACACAGTGCACACTGTACCATCAGTTCCACATGGTGCACACTGTACCATCAGTTCCACATGGTGCACACTGTAGCATCAGTTCCAAATGGTGCACACTGTACCATCAGTTCCACACAGTGCACACTGTACCATCAGTTCCACATGGTGCACACTGTACCATCAGTTCCACACAGTGCACACTGTACCATCAGTTCCACATGGTGCACACTGTACCATCAGTTCCACATGGTGCACACTGTAGCATCAGTTCCAAATGGTGCACACTGTACCATCAGTTCCACACAGTGCACACTGTACCATCAGTTCCAAATGGTGCACACTGTACCAGCAGTTCCACACGGTGCACACTGTACCATCAGTTCCACACAGTGCACACTGTACCATCAGTCCCACATGGTTCACACTGTACCATCAGTTCCAAATGGTGCACACTGTACCATTAGTTCCACACAGTGCACACTGTACCATCAGTTCCACATGGTGCACACTGTACCATCAGTTCCACATGGTGCACACTGTAGCATCAGTTCCAAATGGTGCACACTGTACCATCAGTTCCACACAGTGCACACTGTACCATCAGTTCCACACAGTGCACACTGTACCATCAGTTCCACATGGTGCACACTGTACCATCAGTTCCACATGGTGCACACTGTAGTATCAGTTCCACATAGTGCACACTGTACCATCAGTTCCACATATTGCACACTGTAGCATCAGTTCCACATGGTGCACACTGTAGCATCAGTTCCACATAGCGCACACTGTACCATCAGTTCCACATGGTGCACACTGTGGCATCAGTTCCACATGGTGCACACTGTAGCATCAGTTCCACATGGTGCACACTGTAGCATCAGTTCCACATGGTGCAAACTGTAGCATCAGTTCCACATGGTGCACACTGTCGCATCAGTTCCACACGGTGCACACTGTACCATCAGTTCCACACAGTGCGCACTGTACCATCAGTTCCACACAGTGCGCACTGTACCATCAGTTCCACATAGTGCACACTGTCCCATCAGTTCCACTTAGTGCACACTGTCCCATCAGTTCCACATAGTGCAAACTGTAGCACCAGTTCCATATAGTGCACACTGTACCATCAGTTCCACATGGTGCACACTGTACCATCAGTTCCACACAGTGCATACTGTAGCATCAGTTCCACATAGTGCACACTGTAGCATCTTTTCCACATAGTGCACACTGTAGCATCAGTTCCACATGGTGCACACTGTCGCATCAGTTCCACACTGTGCACACTGTCGCATCAGTTCCACATGGTGCACACTGTAGCATCAGTTCCACATGGTGCACACTGTACCATCAGTTCCACATAGTGCACACTGTAGCATCAGTTCCACATAGTGCACACTGCAGCATCAGTTCCACATGGTGCACACTGTTGCATCAGTTCCACATAGTGCACACTGTACCATCAGTTCCACATGGTGCACACTGCACCATCAGTTCCACATGGTGCACACTGCAGCATGAGTTCCACATTGTGCACACTGTAACATCAGTTCCACACGGTGCACACTGTACCATCATTTCCACACAGTGCACAATGTACCATCAGTTGCATATAGTGCACACTATACCATCAGTTCCACACAGTGCACACTGTACCATCAGTTCCACATAGAGCACACTGTACCATCAGTTCCACATAGTGCACACTGCAGCATCAGTTCCATATAGTGCACACTGTACCATCAGTTCCATATAGTGCTCACTGTACCATCAGTTCCACATAGTGCACACTGTAGCATCAGTTCCACATGGTGCACACTGTACCATCAGTTCCACATGGTGCACACTGTACCATCAGTTCCACACAGTGCACACTGTACCATCAGTTCCATATAGTGTACACTGTACCATCAGTTCCACATAGTGCACACTGTACCATCAGTTCCATATAGTGCACACTGTACCATCAGTTCCACACAGTGCACACTATACCATCAGTTCCATATAGTGTACACTGTACCATCAGTTCCATATAGTGCACACTGTACCATCAGTTCCATATAGTGCACACTGTACCATCAGTTCCACATAGTGCACACTGTAGCATCAGTTCCACATGGTGCACACTGTACCATCAGTTCCACATGGTGCACACTGTACCATCAGTTCCACACAGTGCACACTGTACCATCAGTTCCATATAGTGTACACTGTACCATCAGTTCCATATAGTGCACACTGTACCATCAGTTCCACATAGTGCACACTGTAGCATCAGTTCCATATAGTGCACACTGTACCATCAGTTCCATATAGTGCACACTGTGCCATCAGTTCCACATAGTGCACACTGTAGCATCAGTTCCACATAGTGCACACTGTACCATCAGTTCCACATGGTGCACACTGTAGCATCAGTTCCACATAGTGCACACTGCAGCATCAGTTCCGCATAGTGCACACTGTTGCATCAGTTCCACACAGTGCACACTGTATCATCAGTTCCACATGGTGCACACTGTACCATCAGTTCCACATGGTACACACTGTTGCATCAGTTCCACATAGTGCACACTGTACCATCAGTTCCACATTGTGCACACTGTAGCATCAGTTCCACATGGTGCACACTGTGGCATCAGTTCCACATGGTGCACACTGTGGCATCAGTTCCACATGGTGCACACTGCAGCATCAGTTCCACATTGTGCACACTGTAGCATCAGTTCCACATAGTGCACACTGTACCATCAGTTCCACATAGTGCACACTGTACCATCGGTTCCACATGGTGCACACTGTAGCATCAGTTCCACATGGTGCACACTGTACCATCAGATCCACACGGTGCACACTGTACCATCAGTTCCACATGGTGCACACTGTACCATCAGTTCCACATGGTGCACACTGCACCATCAGTTCCACATGGTACACACTGGAGCGTCAGTTCCACATGGTGCACACTGTAACATCAGTTCCACACGGTACACACTGTAACATCAGTGCCACACGGTGCACACTGTTCCATCAGTTCCACACAGTGCACAATGTACCATCAGTTCCACATAGTGCACACTGTACCATCAGTTCCACATAGTGCACACTGTACCATCAGTTCCACATAGTGCACACTGTAGCATCAGTTCCACATGGTGCTCACTGTACCATCAGTTCCACATGGTGCGCACTGTACCATCAGTTCCACACAGTGCACACTGTAGCATCAATTCCACATGGTGCACACTGTACCATCAGTTCCACACGGTGCACACTGTACCATCAGTTCCACATAGTGCACACTGTACCATCAGTTCCACATAGTGCACACTGTAGCATCAGTTCCCCACAGTGCACACTGTACCATCAGTTCCACACAGTGCACACTGTACCATCAGTTCCACACAGTGCACACTGTACCATCAGTTCCACACAGTGCACACTGTACCATCAGTTCCACACAGTGCACACTGTACCATCAGTTCCACATAGTGCACACTGTAGCATCAGTTCCCCACAGTGCACACTGTACCATCATTTCCACATAGTTCACACTGTACCATCAGTTCCACATAGTGCACACTGTACCATCAGTTCCACACAGTGCACACTGTACCGTCAGTTCCACACGGTGCACACTGTACCATCAGTTCCACATAGTGCACACTGTAGCATCAGTTCCTCATAGTGCACACTGTACCATCAGTTCCCCACAGTGCACACTGTACCATCTGTTCCACATAGTGCACACTGTACGATCAGTTCCTCATAGTGCACACTGTAGCATCAGTTCCCCACAGTGCACACTGTACCATCAGTTCAACACAGTGCACACTGTACCATCAGTTCCACATAGTGCACACTGTACCATCAGTTCCACACGGTGCACACTGTACCATCAGTTCCACACGGTGCACACTGTACCATCAGTTCCTCATAGTGCAAACTGTAGCATCAGTTCCCCAAGGTGCACACTGTACCATCAGTTCCACACGGTGCACACTGTACCATCAGTTCCATATAGTGCACACTGTACCATCAGTTCCACATAGTGCACCCTGTAACATCAGTTCCACACAGTGCACACTGTCCCATTAGTTCCACACAGTGCACACTGTACCATCAGTTCCACATAGTACACACTGCACCATCAGTTGAACACAGTGCACAAAGTAGCATCAGTTCCACACAGTGCACACTGTACCATCAGTTCCATATAGTGCACACTGTACCATCAGTTCCACATAGTGCACCCTGTAACATCAGTTGCACATAGTGCACACTGTAGCATCAGTTCCCCACAGTGCACACTGTACCATCAGTTACACACAGTGCACACTGTACCATCAGTTCCACATAGTGCACACTGAAGCATCAGTTCCACATAGTGCACACTGTACCATCAGTACCATATAGTGCACACTGTAGCATCAGTTCCCCACAGTGCACACTGTACCATCAGTTGCACACAGTGCACACTGTACCATCAGTTCCACATGGTGCACACTGTACCATCAGTTCCACACAGTGCACACTGTAGCATCAGTTCCACATGGTGCACACTGTACCATCAGTTCCACACAGTGCACACTGTACCATCAGTTCCACATAGTGCACACTGTACCATCAGTTCCATACAGTGCACACTGTACCATCAGTTCCACACAGTGCACACTGTACCATCAGTTCCACATAGTGCACACTGTTCCATCAGTTCCACATAGTACACACTGCACCATCAGTTCCACACAGTAGCATCAGTTCCCCACAGTGCACACTGTACCATCAGTTCCACATAGTACACACTGCACCATCAGTTCCACACAGTAGCATCAGTTCCACATAGTGCACACTGTACCATCAGTTCCACATAGTACACACTGCACCATCAGTTCCACACAGTAGCATCAGTTTCACATAGTGCACACTGTAGCATCAGTTCCACACAGTGCACACTGTACCATCAGTTCCACATAGTACACACTGCACCATCAGTTCCCCACAGTGCACACTGTACCATCAGTTCCCCACAGTGCACAATGTACCATCAGTTCCACACAGTGCACACTGTACCATCAGTTCCACACAGTGCACACTGTACCATCAGTTCCCCACAGTGCACACTGTACCATCAGTTCCCCACAGTGCACACTGTCCCATCAGTTCCACACAGTGCACACTGTACCATCAGTTCCCCACAGTGCACACTGTACCATCAGTTCCCCACAGTGCACACTGTACCATCAGTTCCCCACAGTGCACAATGTACCATCAGTTCCACACAGTGCACACTGTACCATCAGTTCCACACAGTGCACACTGTACCATCAGTTCCACATTGTGCACACTGTGCCATCAGTTCCACACAGTGCACACTGTACTATCAGTTTCACATAGTCCACACTGTTCCATCAGTTCCACACAGTGTACACTGTCCCATCAGTTCCACATGGTGCACACTGTCCCATCAGTTCCACACAGTGCACACTGTACTATCAGTTCCACGTAGTGCACACTGTACTATCAGTTCCACATAGTGCACACTGTACCATCAGTTCCAAATGGTGCACACTGTACCATCAGTTCCACACAGTGCACACTGTACCATCAGTTCCACACAGTGCACACCGTACCATCAGTTCCACATGGTGCACACTGTACCATCAGTTCCACATGGTGCACACTGTAGCATCAGTTCCAAATGGTGCACACTGTACCATCAGTTCCACACAGTGCACACTGTACCATCAGTTCCACATGGTGCACACTGTACCATCAGTTCCAAATGGTGCACACTGTACCATCAGTTCCACACAGTGCACACTGTACCATCAGTTCCAAATGGTGCACACTGTACCATCAGTTCCACACAGTGCACACTGTACCATTAGTTCCACATGGTGCACACTGTACCATCAGTTCCACATGGTGCACACTGTAGCATCAGTTCCAAATGGTGCACACTGTACCATCAGTTCCACACAGTGCACACTGTTCCATCAGTTCCACACAGTGCACACTGTCCCATCAGTTCCACATGGTGCACACTGTCCCATCAGTTCCACATAGTGCACACTGTACCATCAGTTCCAAATGGTGCACACTGTACCATCAGTTCCACACAGTGCACACTGTCCCATCAGTTCCACACAGTGCACACTGTCCCATCAGTTCCACATAGTGCACACTGTACCATCAGTTCCACACAGTGCACACTGTACCATCAGTTCCACATTGTGCACACTGTACCATCAGTCCACACGGTGCACACTGTACCATCAGTTCCACACAGTGCACACTGTACCATCAGTTCCACATGGTGCACACTGTACCATCAGTTCCACATGGTGCACACTGTAGCATCAGTTCCAAATGGTGCACACTGTACCATCAGTTCCACACAGTGCACACTGTACCATCAGTTCCAAATGGTGCACACTGTACCATCAGTTCCACACAGTGCACACTGTCCCATCAGTTCCACACAGTGCACACTGTCCCATCAGTTCCACACAGTGCACACTGTACCATCAGTTCCACATAGTGCACACTGTACCATCAGTTCCAAATGGTGCACACTGTCCCATCAGTTCCACACAGTGCACACTGTACCATCAGTTCCACATGGTGCACACTGTACCATCAGTTCCACATGGTGCACACTGTAGCATCAGTTCCAAATGGTGCACACTGTACCATCAGTTCCACACAGTGCACACTGTACCATCAGTTCCACATGGTGCACACTGTACCATCAGTTCCACACAGTGCACACTGTACCATCAGTTCCACATGGTGCACACTGTACCATCAGTTCCACATGGTGCATACTGTAGCATCAGTTCCACATAGTGCACACTGTACCATCCGTTCCACATGGTGCACACTGTAGCATCAGTTCCACATGGTGCACACTGTAGCATCAGTTCCACATAGTGCACACTGTACCATCAGTTCCACATGGTGCACACTGTGGCATCAGTTCCACATGGTGCACACTGTGGCATCAGTTCCACATGGTGCACACTGTAGCATCAGTTCCACATGGTGCACACTGTAGCATCAGTTCCACATAGTGCACACTGTCGCATCAGTTCCACATATTGCACACTGTACCATCAGTTCCACACGGTGCACACTGTACCATCAGTTCCACACAGTGCGCACTGTACCATCAGTTCCACATAGTGCACACTGTCCCATCAGTTCCACTGAGTGCACACTGTCCCATCAGTTCCACATAGTGCAAACTGTAGCACCTGTTCCATATAGTGCACACTGTACCATCAGTTCAACATGGTGCACACTGTACCATCAGTTCCACATAGTGCACACTGTAGCATCAGTTCCCCACAGTGCACACTGTACCATCAGTTACACACAGTGCACACTGTACCATCAGTTCCACATAGTGCACACTGTACCATCAGTACCACATAGTGCACACTGTAGCATCAGTTCCCCACAGTGCACACTGTACCATCAGTTCCACACAGTGCACACTGTACCATCAGTTCCACACGGTGCACACTGTACCATCAGTTCCACACAGTGCACACTATAGCATCAGTTCCACACAGTGCACACTGTACCATCAGTTCCACATGGTGCACAATGTACCATCAGTTCCACATGGTGCACACTGTAGCATCAGTTCCAAATGGTGCACACTGTAGCATCAGTTCCAAATGGTGCACACTGTACCATCAGTTCCACACAGTGCACACTGTTCCATCAGTTCCACACGGTGCACACTGTCCCATCAGTTCCACATGGTGCACACTGTCCCATCAGTTCCACACAGTGCACACTGTACTATCAGTTCCACATAGTGCACACTGTACCATCAGTTCCAAATGGTGCACACTGTACCATCAGTTCCACACAGTGCACACTGTCCCATCAGTTCCACATAGTGCACACTGTACCATCAGTACCACACAGTGCACACTGTACCATCAGTTCCACATGGTGCACACTGTAGCATCAGTTCCACATGGTGCACACTGTAGCATCAGTTCCACATGGTGCACACTGTAGCATCAGTTCCACACAGTGCACACTGCACCATCAGTTCCACATGGTGCACACTGTACCATCAGTTCCAAATGGTGCACACTGTACCATCAGTTCCACACAGTGCACACTGTACCATCAGTTCCACATAGTGCACACTGTACCATCAGTTCCAAATGGTGCACACTGTACCATCAGTTCCACACAGTGCACACTGTACCATCAGTTCCACATGGTGCACACTGTACCATCAGTTGCAAATGGTGCACACTGTACCATCAGTTTCACACAGTGCACACTGTACCATCAGTTCCACATGGTGCACACTGTACCATCAGTTCCACATGGTGCACACTGTAGCATCAGTTCCACATAGTGCACACTGTACCATCCGTTCCACATGGTGCACACTGTAGCATCAGTTCCACATGGTGCACACTGTAGCATCAGTTCCCCACAGTGCACACTGTACCATCATTTCCACATAGTTCACACTGTACCATCAGTTCCACATAGTGCACACTGTACCATCAGTTCCACACAGTGCACACTGTACCGTCAGTTCCACACGGTGCACACTGTACCATCAGTTCCACATAGTGCACACTGTAGCATCAGTTCCTCATAGTGCACACTGTCGCATCAGTTCCCCACAGTGCACACTGTACCATCAGTTCCACATAGTGCACACTGTACCATCAGTTCCTCATAGTGCACACTGTAGCATCAGTTCCCCACAGTGCACACTGTACCATCAGTTCCACACAGTGCACACTGTACCATCAGTTCCACATAGTGCACACTGTACCATCAGTTCCACACGGTGCACACTGTACCATCAGTTCCACACGGTGCACACTGTACCATCAGTTCCACATAGTGCACACTGTACCATCAGTTCCTCATAGTGCAAACTGTAGCATCAGTTCCCCACGGTGCACACTGTACCATCAGTTCCACACGGTGCACGCTGTACCATCAGTTCCACACGGTGCACACTGTACCATCAGTTCCATATAGTGCACACTGTACCATCAGTTCCACATAGTGCACCCTGTAACATCAGTTCCACACAGTGCACACTGTACCATCAGTTCCACATGGTTCACACTGTACCATCAGTTCCAAATGGTGCACACTGTACCATTAGTTCCACACAGTGCACACTGTACCATCAGTTCCACATGGTGCACACTGTACCATCAGTTCCACATGGTGCACACTGTAGCATCAGTTCCAAATGGTGAAGACTGTACCATCAGTTCCACACAGTGCACACTGTACCATCAGTTCCACACAGTGCACACTGTACCATCAGTTCCACATGGTGCACACTGTACCATCAGTTCCACATGGTGCACACTGTAGTATCAGTTCCACATAGTGCACACTGAACCATCAGTTCCACATATTGCACACTGTAGCATCAGTTCCACATGGTGCACACTGTAGCATCAGTTCCACATAGCGCACACTGTACCATCAGTTCCACATGGTGCACACTGTGGCATCAGTTCCACATGGTGCACACTGTAGCATCAGTTCCACATGGTGCACACTGTCCCATCAGTTCCACACAGTGCACACTGTACTATCAGTTCCACATAGTGCACACTGTACCATCAGTTCCAAATGGTGCACACTGTACCATCAGTTCCACACAGTGCACACTGTCCCATCAGTTCCACATAGTGCACACTGTACCATCAGTACCACACAGTGCACACTGTACCATCAGTTCCACATGGTGCACACTGTAGCATCAGTTCCACATGGTGCACACTGTAGCATCAGTTCCACATGGTGCACACTGTAGCATCAGTTCCACACAGTGCACACTGCACCATCAGTTCCACATGGTGCACACTGTACCATCAGTTCCAAATGGTGCACACTGTACCATCAGTTCCACACAGTGCACACTGTACCATCAGTTCCACATAGTGCACACTGTACCATCAGTTCCAAATGGTGCACACTGTACCATCAGTTCCACACAGTGCACACTGTACCATCAGTTCCACATGGTGCACACTGTACCATCAGTTGCAAATGGTGCACACTGTACCATCAGTTTCACACAGTGCACACTGTACCATCAGTTCCACATGGTGCACACTGTACCATCAGTTCCACATGGTGCACACTGTAGCATCAGTTCCACATAGTGCACACTGTACCATCCGTTCCACATGGTGCACACTGTAGCATCAGTTCCACATGGTGCACACTGTAGCATCAGTTCCCCACAGTGCACACTGTACCATCATTTCCACATAGTTCACACTGTACCATCAGTTCCACATAGTGCACACTGTACCATCAGTTCCACACAGTGCACACTGTACCGTCAGTTCCACACGGTGCACACTGTACCATCAGTTCCACATAGTGCACACTGTAGCATCAGTTCCTCATAGTGCACACTGTCGCATCAGTTCCCCACAGTGCACACTGTACCATCAGTTCCACATAGTGCACACTGTACCATCAGTTCCTCATAGTGCACACTGTAGCATCAGTTCCCCACAGTGCACACTGTACCATCAGTTCCACACAGTGCACACTGTACCATCAGTTCCACATAGTGCACACTGTACCATCAGTTCCACACGGTGCACACTGTACCATCAGTTCCACACGGTGCACACTGTACCATCAGTTCCACATAGTGCACACTGTACCATCAGTTCCTCATAGTGCAAACTGTAGCATCAGTTCCCCACGGTGCACACTGTACCATCAGTTCCACACGGTGCACGCTGTACCATCAGTTCCACATAGTGCACCCTGTAACATCAGTTCCACACAGTGCACACTGTACCATCAGTTCCACATGGTTCACACTGTACCATCAGTTCCAAATGGTGCACACTGTACCATTAGTTCCACACAGTGCACACTGTACCATCAGTTCCACATGGTGCACACTGTACCATCAGTTCCACATGGTGCACACTGTAGCATCAGTTCCAAATGGTGAAGACTGTACCATCAGTTCCACACAGTGCACACTGTACCATCAGTTCCACACAGTGCACACTGTACCATCAGTTCCACATGGTGCACACTGTACCATCAGTTCCACATGGTGCACACTGTAGTATCAGTTCCACATAGTGCACACTGAACCATCAGTTCCACATATTGCACACTGTAGCATCAGTTCCACATGGTGCACTCTGTACCATCAGTTCCACATGGTGCACACTGTGGCATCAGTTCCACATGGTGCACACTGTAGCATCAGTTCCACATGGTGCACACTGTAGCATCAGTTCCACATGCTGCACACTGTAGCATCAGTTCCACATGGTGCACACTGTCGCATCAGTTGCACATAGTGCACACTGTCCCATCAGTTCCACACGGTGCACACTGTACCATCAGTTCCACACAGTGCGCACTGTACCATCAGTTCCACACAGTGCGCACTGTACCATCAGTTCCACATAGTGCACACTGTCCCATCAGTTCCACTTAGTGCACACTGTCCCATCAGTTCCACATAGTGCAAACTGTAGCACCAGTTCCATATAGTGCACACTGTACCATCAGTTCCACATGGTGCACACTGTACCATCAGTTCCACACAGTGCATACTGTAGCATCAGTTCCACATAGTGCACACTGTAGCATCTTTTCCACATAGTGCACACTGTAGCATCAGTTCCACATGGTGCACACTGTCGCATCAGTTCCACACTGTGCACACTGTCGCATCAGTTCCACATGGTGCACACTGTAGCATCAGTTCCACATAGTGCACACTGTAGCATCAGTTCCACATAGTGCACACTGCAGCATCAGTTCCACATGGTGCACACTGTAGCATCAGTTCCACATAGTGCACACTGTACCATCAGTTCCACACAGTGCACACTGTACCATCAGTTCCACATGGTGCACACTGCAGCATGAGTTCCACATTGTGCACAATGTAACATCAGTTCCACACGGTGCACACTGTACCATCAGTTCCACACAGTGCACAATGTACCATCAGTTGCATATAGTGCACACTATACCATCAGTTCCACACAGTGCACACTGTACCATCAGTTCCACATAGAGCACACTGTACCATCAGTTCCACATAGTGCACACTGTAGCATCAGTTCCATATAGTGCACACTGTACCATCAGTTCCATATAGTGCACACTGTACCATCAGTTCCACATAGTGCACACTGTAGCATCAGTTCCACATGGTGCACACTGTACCATCAGTTCCACATGGTGCACACTGTACCATCAGTTCCACACAGTGCACACTGTACCATCAGTTCCATATAGTGTACACTGTACCATCAGTTCCATATAGTGCACACTGTACCATCAGTTCCATATAGTGCACACTGTACCATCAGTTCCACACAGTGCACACTGTACCATCAGTTCCATATAGTGTACACTGTACCATCAGTTCCATATAGTGCACACTGTACCATCAGTTCCATATAGTGCACACTGTACCATCAGTTCCACATAGTGCACACTGTAGCATCAGTTCCACATGGTGCACACTGTACCATCAGTTCCACATGGTGCACACTGTACCATCAGTTCCACACAGTGCACACTGTACCATCAGTTCCATATAGTGTACACTGTACCATCAGTTCCATATAGTGCACACTGTACCATCAGTTCCACATAGTGCACACTGTAGCATCAGTTCCATATAGTGCACACTGTACCATCAGTTCCATATAGTGCACACTGTGCCATCAGTTCCACATGGTGCACACTGTACCATCAGTTCCACATAGTGCACACTGTAGCATCAGTTCCACATGGTGCACACTGTAGCATCAGTTCCACACAGTGCACACTGTTCCATCAGTTCCACATGGTGCACACTGTACCATCAGTTCCACATGGTGCACACTGTAGCATCAGTTCCACACAGTGCACACTGTCGCTTCAGTTCCACATGGTGCACACTGTACCATCAGTTCCACATGGTGCACACTGTAGCATCAGTTCCACATGGTGCACACTGTAGCATCAGTTCCACACAGTGCACACTGTCGCATCAGTTCCACATGGTGCACACTGTAGCATCAGTTCCACATGGTGCACACTGTACCATCAGTGCCACATAGTGCACACTGTAGCATCAGTTCCACATGGTGCCCACTGCAGCATCAGTTCCACATGGTGCACACTGTAGCATCAGTTCCACATGGTGCACACTGTACCATCAGTTCCACATGGTGCACACGGTACCATCAGTTCCACATGGTGCACACTGCAGCATCAGTTCCACATAGTGCACACTGTTGCATCAGTTCCACATGGTGCACGCTGTACCATCAGTTCCACATGGTGCACACGGTACCATCAGTTCCACATGGTGCACACTGCAGCATCAGTTCCACATAGTGCACACTGTTGCATCAGTTCCACACAGTGCACACTGTATCATCAGTTCCACATGGTGCACACTGTTGCATCAGTTCCACATAGTGCACACTGTACCATCAGTTCCACATTGTGCACACTGTAGCATCCGTTCCACATGGTGCACACTGTGGCATCAGTTCCACATGGTGCACACTGTGGCATCAGTTCCACATGGTGCACACTGCAGCATCAGTTCCACATTGTGCACACTGTAGCATCAGTTCCACATAGTGCACACTGTACCATCAGTTCCACATAGTGCACACTGTACCATCGGTTCCACATGGTGCACACTGTAGCATCAGTTCCACATGGTGCACACTGTACCATCAGATCCACACGGTGCACACTGTACCATCAGTTCCACATGGTGCACACTGTACCATCAGCTCCACATGGTGCACACTGCACCATCAGTTCCACATGGTACACACTGGAGCGTCAGTTCCACATGGTGCACACTGTAACATCAGTTCCACACGGTACACACTGTACCATCAGTTCCACACAGTGCACACTGTAACATCAGTTCCACACGGTGCACACTGTTCCATCAGTTCCACACAGTGCACAATGTACCATCAGTTCCACATAGTGCACACTGTACCATCAGTTCCACACAGTGCACACTGTACCATCAGTTCCACATAGTGCACACTGTACCATCAGTTCCACATAGTGCACACTGTAGCATCAGTTCCACATGGTGCTCACTGTACCATCAGTTCCACATGGTGCGCACTGTACCATCAGTTCCACACAGTGCACACTGTAGCATCAATTCCACATGGTGCACACTGTACCATCAGTTCCACACGGTGCACACTGTACCATCAGTTCCACATAGTGCACACTGTACCATCAGTTCCACATAGTGCACACTGTACCATCAGTTCCACATAGTGCACACTGTAGCATCAGTTCCCCACAGTGCACACTGTACCATCAGTTCCACACAGTGCACACTGTACCATCAGTTCCACACAGTGCACACTGTACCATCAGTTCCACATAGTGCACACTGTAGCATCAGTTCCCCACAGTGCACACTGTACCATCATTTCCACATAGTTCACACTGTACCATCAGTTCCACATAGTGCACACTGTACCATCAGTTCCACACAGTGCACACTGTACCATCAGTTCCACACGGTGCACACTGTACCATCAGTTCCACATAGTGCACACTGTAGCATCAGTTCCTCATAGTGCACACTGTAGCATCAGTTCCCCACAGTGCACACTGTACCATCAGTTCCACATAGTGCACACTGTACCATCAGTTCCTCATAGTGCACACTGTAGCATCAGTTCCCCACAGTGCACACTGTACCATCAGTTCCACACAGTGCACACTGTACCATCAGTTCCACATAGTGCACACTGTACCATCAGTTCCACACGGTGCACACTGTACCATCAGTTCCACACGGTGCACACTGTACCATCAGTTCCTCATAGTGCAAACTGTAGCATCAGTTCCCCACGGTGCACACTGTACCATCAGTTCCACACGGTGCACACTGTACCATCAGTTCCACACGGTGCACACTGTACCATCAGTTCCATATAGTGCACACTGTCCCATCAGTTCCACATAGTGCACCCTGTAACATCAGTTCCACACAGTGCACACTGTCCCATTAGTTCCACACAGTGCACACTGTACCATCAGTTCCACATATTACACACTGCACCATCAGTTGAACACAGTGCACAAAGTAGCATCAGTTCCACACAGTGCACACTGTACCATCAGTTCCACATAGTGCACACTGTAGCATCAGTTCCATATAGTGCACACTGTACCATCAGTTGCACATAGTGCACACTGTAGCATCAGTTCCCCACAGTGCACACTGTACCATCAGTTAAACACAGTGCACACTGTACCATCAGTTCCACATAGTGCACACATTAGCATCAGTTCCACATAGTGCACACTGTACCATCAGTACCACATAGTGCACACTGTAGCATCAGTTCCCCACAGTGCACACTGTACCATCAGTTCCACATAGTGCACACTGTACCATCAGTTCCACATAGTACACACTGCACCATCAGTTCCACACAGTAGCATCAGTTCCCCACAGTGCACACTGTACCATCAGTTCCACATAGTACACACTGCACCATCAGTTCCACACAGTAGCATCAGTTCCACATAGTGCACACTGTACCATCAGTTCCACATAGTACACACTGCACCATCAGTTCCACACAGTAGCATCAGTTCCACATAGTGCACACTGTACCATCAGTTCCACACAGTGCACACTGTACCATCAGTTCCACATAGTACACACTGCACCATCAGTTCCACACAGTAGCATCAGTTCCCCACAGTGCACACTGTACCATCAGTTACCCACAGTGCACACTGTACCATCAGTTCCCCACAGTGCACACTGTACCATCAGTTCCCCACAGTGCACAATGTACCATCAGTTCCACACAGTGCACACTGTACCATCAGTTCCACACAGTGCACACTGTACCATCAGTTCCACATTGTGCACACTGTACCATCAGTTCCACACAGTGTACACTGTCCCATCAGTTCCACATGGTGCACACTGTCCCATCAGTTCCACACAGTGCACACTGTACTATCAGTTCCACGTAGTGCACACTGTACTATCAGTTCCACATAGTGCACACTGTACCATCAGTTCCAAATGGTGCACACTGTACCATCAGTTCCACACAGTGCACACTGTACCATCAGTTCCACACAGTGCACACCGTACCATCAGTTCCACATGGTGCACACTGTACCATCAGTTCCACACAGTGCACACTGTACCATCAGTTCCACACAGTGCACACTGTACCATCAGTTCCACACAGTGCACACCGTACCATCAGTTCCACATAGTGCACACTGTACCATCAGTTCCACACAGTGCACACTGTACCATCAGTTCCACATGGTGCACACTGTACCATCAGTTCCAAATGGTGCACACTGTACCATCAGTTCCACACAGTGCACACTGTACCATCAGTTCCAAATGGTGCACACTGTACCATCAGTTCCACACAGTGCACACTGTACCATTAGTTCCACATGGTGCACACTGTACCATCAGTTCCACATGGTGCACACTGTAGCATCAGTTCCAAATGGTGCACACTGTACCATCAGTTCCACACAGTGCACACTGTTCCATCAGTTCCACACAGTGCACACTGTCCCATCAGTTCCACATGGTGCACACTGTCCCATCAGTTCCACATAGTGCACACTGTACCATCAGTTCCAAATGGTGCACACTGTACCATCAGTTCCACACAGTGCACACTGTCCCATCAGTTCCACACAGTGCACACTGTCCCATCAGTTCCACATAGTGCACACTGTACCATCAGTTCCACACAGTGCACACTGTACCATCAGTTCCACATAGTGCACACTGTACCATCAGTTCCACATGGTGCACACTGTACCATCAGTTCCACATGGTGCACACTGTAGCATCAGTTCCAAATGGTGCACACTGTACCATCAGTTCCACACAGTGCACACTGTCCCATCAGTTCCACACAGTGCACACTGTCCCATCAGTTCCACATAGTGCACACTGTACCATCAGTTCCACACAGTGCACACTGTACCATCAGTTCCATATAGTGCACACTGTACCATCAGTTCCAAATGGTGCACACTGTACCATCACTTCCACACAGTGCACACTGTACCATCAGTTCCACATGGTGCACACTGCACCATCAGTTCCACATGGTGCACACTGTAGCATCAGTTCCAAATGGTGCACACTGTACCATCAGTTCCACACAGTGCACACTGTACCATCAGTTCCACATGGTGCACACTGTACCATCAGTTCCACACAGTGCACACTGTACCATCAGTTCCACATGGTGCACACTGTACCATCAGTTCCACATGGTGCATACTGTAGCATCAGTTCCACATAGTGCACACTGTACCATCCGTTCCACATGGTGCACACTGTAGCATCAGTTCCACGTCGTGCACACTGTACCATCAGTTGCACATGGTGCACACTGTAGCATCAGTTCCACGTCGTGCACACTGTACCATCAGTTGCACATGGTGCACACTGTGGCATCAGTTCCACATGGTGCACACTTTGGCATCAGTTCCACATGGTGCACACTGTAGCATCAGTTCCACATAGTGCACACTGTCGCATCAGTTCCACATAGTGCACACTGTACCATCAGTTCCACACGGTGCACACTGTACCATCAGTTCCACACAGTGCGCACTGTACCATCAGTTCCACACAGTGCACACTGTACCATCAGTTCCAAATGGTGCACACTGTACCATCAGTTCCACACAGTGCACACTGTCCCATCAGTTCCACACAGTGCACACTGTCGCATCAGTTCCACACAGTGCACACTGTACCATCAGTTCCACATAGTGCACACTGTACCATCAGTTCCAAATGGTGCACACTGTACCATCAGTTCCACACAGTGCACACTGTACCATCAGTTCCACAAGGTGCACACTGTACCATCAGTTCCACATGGTGCACACTGTAGCATCAGTTCCAAATGGTGCACACTGTACCATCAGTTCCACACAGTGCACACTGTACCATCAGTTCCACATGGTGCACACTGTACCATCAGTTCCACACAGTGCACACTGTACCATCAGTTCCACATGGTGCACACTGTACCATCAGTTCCACATGGTGCATACTGTAGCATCAGTTCCACATAGTGCACACTGTACCATCCGTTCCACATGGTGCACACTGTAGCATCAGTTCCACATGGTGCACACTGTAGCATCAGTTCCACATAGTGCACACTGTACCATCAGTTCCACATGGTGCACACTGTGGCATCAGTTCCACATGGTGCACACTGTGGCATCAGTTCCACATGGTGCACACTGTAGCATCAGTTCCACATAGTGCACACTGTCGCATCAGTTCCACATAGTGCACACTGTACCATCAGTTCCACACCGTGCACACTGTACCATCAGTTCCACATAGTGCGCACTGTACCATCAGTTCCACATAGTGCACACTGTCCCATCAGTTCCACTTAGTGCACACTGTCCCATCAGTTCCACATAGTGCAAACTGTAGCACATGTTCCATATAGTGCACACTGTACCATCAGTTCAACATGGTGCACACTGTACCATCAGTTCCACATAGTGCACACTGTAGCATCAGTTCCCCACAGTGCACACTGTACCATCAGTTACACACAGTGCACACTGTACCATCAGTTCCACATAGTGCACACTGTACCATCAGTACCACATAGTGCACACTGTAGCATCAGTTCCCCACAGTGCACACTGTACCATCAGTTCCACACAGTGCACACTGTACCATCAGTTCCACACGGTGCACACTGTAGCATCAGTTCCACACAGTGCACACTGTAGCATCAGTTCCACACAGTGCACACTGTACCATCAGTTCCACATGGTGCACACTGTACCATCAGTTCCACATGGTGCACACTGTAGCATCAGTTCCAAATGGTGCACACTGTAGCATCAGTTCCAAATGGTGCACACTGTACCATCAGTTCCACACAGTGCACACTGTTCCATCAGTTCCACACGGTGCACACTGTCCCATCAGTTCCACATGGTGCACACTGTCCCATCAGTTCCACACAGTGCACACTGTACTATCAGTTCCACATAGTGCACACTGTACCATCAGTTCCAAATGGTGCACACTGTACCATCAGTTCCACACAGTGCACACTGTCCCATCAGTTCCACATAGTGCACACTGTACCATCAGTTCCACATGGTGCACACTGTACCATCAGTTCCACATGGTGCACACTGTAGCATCAGTTCCACATGGTGCACACTGTAGCATCAGTTCCACATGGTGCACACTGTAGCATCAGTTCCACACAGTGCACACTGTACCATCAGTTCCACATGGTGCACACTGTACCATCAGTTCCAAATGGTGCACACTGTACCATCAGTTCCACACAGTGCACACTGTACCATCAGTTCCACATAGTGCACACTGTACCATCAGTTCCAAATGGTGCACACTGTACCATCAGTTCCACACAGTGCACACTGTACCATCAGTTCCACATGGTGCACACTGTACCATCAGTTGCAAATGGTGCACACTGTACCATCAGTTTCACACAGTGCACACTGTACCATCAGTTCCAAATGGTGCACACTGTACCATCAGTTCCACACAGTGCACACTGTACCATCAGTTCCACATGGTGCACACTGTACCATCAGTTCCACATGGTGCACACTGTAGCATCAGTTCCAAATGGTGCACACTGTACCATCAGTTCCACACAGTGCACACTGTACCATCAGTTCCACATGGTGCACACTGTACCATCAGTTCCACACAGTGCACACTGTACCATCAGTTCCACATGGTGCACACTGTACCATCAGTTCCACATGGTGCATACTGTAGCATCAGTTCCACATAGTGCACACTGTACCATCCGTTCCACATGGTGCACACTGTAGCATCAGTTCCACATGGTGCACACTGTAGCATCAGTTCCACATAGTGCACACTGTACCATCAGTTCCACATGGTGCACACTGTGGCATCAGTTCCACATGGTGCACACTGTGGCATCAGTTCCACATGGTGCACACTGTAGCATCAGTTCCACATAGTGCACACTGTCGCATCAGTTCCACATAGTGCACACTGTACCATCAGTTCCACACCGTGCACACTGTACCATCAGTTCCACACAGTGCGCACTGTACCATCAGTTCCACATAGTGCACACTGTCCCATCAGTTCCACTTAGTGCACACTGTTCCATCAGTTCCACATAGTGCAAACTGTAGCACGTGTTCCATATAGTGCACAATGTACCATCAGTTCAACATGGTGCACACTGTACCATCAGTTCCACATAGTGCACACTGTAGCATCAGTTCCCCACAGTGCACACTGTACCATCAGTTACACACAGTGCACACTGTACCATCAGTTCCACATAGTGCACACTGTACCATCAGTACCACATAGTGCACACTGTAGCATCAGTTCCCCACAGTGCACACTGTACCATCAGTTCCACACAGTGCACACTGTACCATCAGTTCCACACGGTGCACACTGTACCATCAGTTCCACACAGTGCACACTGTAGCATCAGTTCCACACAGTGCACACTGTACCATCAGTTCCACATGGTGCACACTGTACCATCAGTTCCACATGGTGCACACTGTAGCATCAGTTCCAAATGGTGCACACTGTAGCATCAGTTCCAAATGGTGCACACTGTACCATCAGTTCCACACAGTGCACACTGTTCCATCAGTTCCACACGGTGCACACTGTCCCATCAGTTCCACATGGTGCACACTGTCCCATCAGTTCCACACAGTGCACACTGTACTATCAGTTCCACATAGTGCACACTGTACCATCAGTTCCAAATGGTGCACACTGTACCATCAGTTCCACACAGTGCACACTGTCCCATCAGTTCCACATAGTGCACACTGTACCATCAGTACCACACAGTGCACACTGTACCTTCAGTTCCACATGGTGCACACTGTAGCATCAGTTCCACATGGTGCACACTGTAGCATCAGTTCCACATGGTGCACACTGTAGCATCAGTTCCACACAGTGCACACTGTACCATCAGTTCCACATGGTGCACACTGTACCATCAGTTCCAAATGGTGCACACTGTACCATCAGTTCCACACAGTGCACACTGTCCCATCAGTTCCACATAGTGCACACTGTACCATCAGTTCCAAATGGTGCACACTGTACCATCAGTTCCACACAGAGCACACTGTACCATCAGTTCCACATGGTGCACACTGTACCATCAGTTGCAAATGGTGCACACTGTACCATCAGTTTCACACAGTGCACACTGTACCATCAGTTCCACATGGTGCACACTGTACCATCAGTTCCACATGGTGCATATTGTAGCATCAGTTCCACATAGTGCACACTGTACCATCCGTTCCACATGGTGCACACTGTAGCATCAGTTCCACACAGTGCACACTGTCGCATCAGTTCCACATGGTGCACACTGTAGCATCAGTTCCACATGGTGCACACTGTACCATCAGTGCCACATAGTGCACACTGTAGCATCAGTTCCACATGGTGCCCACTGCAGCATCAGTTCCACATGGTGCACACTGTAGCATCAGTTCCACATGGTGCACACTGTACCATCAGTTCCACATGGTGCACACGGTACCATCAGTTCCACATGGTGCACACTGCAGCATCAGTTCCACATAGTGCACACTGTTGCATCAGTTCCACATGGTGCACACTGTACCATCAGTTCCACATGGTGCACACGGTACCATCAGTTCCACATGGTGCACACTGCAGCATCAGTTCCACATAGTGCACACTGTTGCATCAGTTCCACGCAGTGCACACTGTATCATCAGTTCCACATGGTGCACACTGTTGCATCAGTTCCACATGGTGCACACTGTGGCATCAGTTCCACATGGTGCACACTGTGGCATCAGTTCCACATGGTGCACACTGTAGCATCAGTTCCACATAGTGCACACTGTCGCATCAGTTCCACATAGTGCACACTGTACCATCAGTTCCACACCGTGCACACTGTACCATCAGTTCCACACAGTGCGCACTGTACCATCAGTTCCACATAGTGCACACTGTCCCATCAGTTCCACTTAGTGCACACTGTCCCATCAGTTCCACATAGTGCAAACTGTAGCACGTGTTCCATATAGTGCACACTGTACCATCAGTTCAACATGGTGCACACTGTACCATCAGTTCCACATAGTGCACACTGTAGCATCAGTTCCCCACAGTGCACACTGTACCATCAGTTACACACAGTGCACACTGTACCATCAGTTCCACATAGTGCACACTGTACCATCAGTACCACATAGTGCACACTGTAGCATCAGTTCCCCACAGTGCACACTGTACCATCAGTTCCACACGGTGCACACTGTACCATCAGTTCCACACAGTGCACACTGTAGCATCAGTTCCACACAGTGCACACTGTACCATCAGTTCCACATGGTGCACACTGTACCATCAGTTCCACATGGTGCACACTGTAGCATCAGTTCCAAATGGTGCACACTGTAGCATCAGTTCCAAATGGTGCACACTGTACCATCAGTTCCACACAGTGCACACTGTTCCATCAGTTCCACACGGTGCACACTGTCCCATCAGTTCCACATGGTGCACACTGTCCCATCAGTTCCACACAGTGCACACTGTACTATCAGTTCCACATAGTGCACACTGTACCATCAGTTCCAAATGGTGCACACTGTACCATCAGTTCCACACAGTGCACACTGTCCCATCAGTTCCACATAGTGCACACTGTACCATCAGTTCCACATGGTGCACACTGTACCATCAGTTCCACATGGTGCACACTGTAGCATCAGTTCCACATGGTGCACACTGTAGCATCAGTTCCACATGGTGCACACTGTAGCATCAGTTCCACACAGTGCACACTGTACCATCAGTTCCACATGGTGCACACTGTACCATCAGTTCCAAATGGTGCACACTGTACCATCAGTTCCACACAGTGCACACTGTACCATCAGTTCCACATAGTGCACACTGTACCATCAGTTCCAAATGGTGCACACTGTACCATCAGTTCCACACAGTGCACACTGTACCATCAGTTCCACATGGTGCACACTGTACCATCAGTTGCAAATGGTGCACACTGTACCATCAGTTTCACACAGTGCACACTGTACCATCAGTTCCAAATGGTGCACACTGTACCATCAGTTCCACACAGTGCACACTGTACCATCAGTTCCACATGGTGCACACTGTACCATCAGTTCCACATGGTGCACACTGTAGCATCAGTTCCAAATGGTGCACACTGTACCATCAGTTCCACACAGTGCACACTGTACCATCAGTTCCACATGGTGCACACTGTACCATCAGTTCCACACAGTGCACACTGTACCATCAGTTCCACATGGTGCACACTGTACCATCAGTTCCACATGGTGCATACTGTAGCATCAGTTCCACATAGTGCACACTGTACCATCCGTTCCACATGGTGCACACTGTAGCATCAGTTCCACATGGTGCACACTGTAGCATCAGTTCCACATAGTGCACACTGTACCATCAGTTCCACATGGTGCACACTGTGGCATCAGTTCCACATGGTGCACACTGTGGCATCAGTTCCACATGGTGCACACTGTAGCATCAGTTCCACATAGTGCACACTGTCGCATCAGTTCCACATAGTGCACACTGTACCATCAGTTCCACACGGTGCACACTGTACCATCAGTTCCACACAGTGCGCACTGTACCATCAGTTCCACATAGTGCACACTGTCCCATCAGTTCCACTTAGTGCACACTGTTCCATCAGTTCCACATAGTGCAAACTGTAGCACGTGTTCCATATAGTGCACACTGTACCATCAGTTCAACATGGTGCACACTGTACCATCAGTTCCACATAGTGCACACTGTAGCATCAGTTCCCCACAGTGCACACTGTACCATCAGTTACACACAGTGCACACTGTACCATCAGTTCCACATAGTGCACACTGTACCATCAGTACCACATAGTGCACACTGTAGCATCAGTTCCCCACAGTGCACACTGTACCATCAGTTCCACACAGTGCACACTGTACCATCAGTTCCACACGGTGCACACTGTACCATCAGTTCCACACAGTGCACACTGTAGCATCAGTTCCACACAGTGCACACTGTACCATCAGTTCCACATGGTGCACACTGTACCATCAGTTCCACATGGTGCACACTGTAGCATCAGTTCCAAATGGTGCACACTGTAGCATCAGTTCCAAATGGTGCACACTGTACCATCAGTTCCACACAGTGCACACTGTTCCATCAGTTCCACACGGTGCACACTGTCCCATCAGTTCCACATGGTGCACACTGTCCCATCAGTTCCACACAGTGCACACTGTACTATCAGTTCCACATAGTGCACACTGTACCATCAGTTCCAAATGGTGCACACTGTACCATCAGTTCCACACAGTGCACACTGTCCCATCAGTTCCACATAGTGCACACTGTACCATCAGTACCACACAGTGCACACTGTACCTTCAGTTCCACATGGTGCACACTGTAGCATCAGTTCCACATGGTGCACACTGTAGCATCAGTTCCACATGGTGCACACTGTAGCATCAGTTCCACACAGTGCACACTGTACCATCAGTTCCACATGGTGCACACTGTACCATCAGTTCCAAATGGTGCACACTGTACCATCAGTTCCACACAGTGCACACTGTCCCATCAGTTCCACATAGTGCACACTGTACCATCAGTTCCAAATGGTGCACACTGTACCATCAGTTCCACACAGAGCACACTGTACCATCAGTTCCACATGGTGCACACTGTACCATCAGTTGCAAATGGTGCACACTGTACCATCAGTTTCACACAGTGCACACTGTACCATCAGTTCCACATGGTGCACACTGTACCATCAGTTCCACATGGTGCATATTGTAGCATCAGTTCCACATAGTGCACACTGTACCATCCGTTCCACATGGTGCACACTGTAGCATCAGTTCCACACAGTGCACACTGTCGCATCAGTTCCACATGGTGCACACTGTAGCATCAGTTCCACATGGTGCACACTGTACCATCAGTGCCACATAGTGCACACTGTAGCATCAGTTCCACATGGTGCCCACTGCAGCATCAGTTCCACATGGTGCACACTGTAGCATCAGTTCCACATGGTGCACACTGTACCATCAGTTCCACATGGTGCACACGGTACCATCAGTTCCACATGGTGCACACTGCAGCATCAGTTCCACATAGTGCACACTGTTGCATCAGTTCCACATGGTGCACACTGTACCATCAGTTCCACATGGTGCACACGGTACCATCAGTTCCACATGGTGCACACTGCAGCATCAGTTCCACATAGTGCACACTGTTGCATCAGTTCCACGCAGTGCACACTGTATCATCAGTTCCACATGGTGCACACTGTACCATCAGTTCCACATGGTGCACACTGTTGCATCAGTTCCACATAGTGCACACTGTACCATCAGTTCCACATTGTGCACACTGTCGCATCAGTTCCACATGGTGCACACTGTGGCATCAGTTCCACATGGTGCACACTGTGGCATCAGTTCCACATGGTGCACACTGCAGCATCAGTTCCACATTGTGCACACTGTAGCATCAGTTCCACATAGTGCACACTGTACCATCAGTTCCACATAGTGCACACTGTACCATCAGTTCCACATGGTGCACACTGTTGCATCAGTTCCACATAGTGCACACTGTACCATCAGTTCCACATTGTGCACACTGTCGCATCAGTTCCACATGGTGCACACTGTGGCATCAGTTCCACATGGTGCACACTGCAGCATCAGTTCCACATGGTGCACACTGCAGCATCAGTTCCACATTGTGCACACTGTAGCATCAGTTCCACATAGTGCACACTGTACCATCGGTTCCACATGGTGCACACTGTAGCATCAGTTCCACATGGTGCACACTGTACCATCAGATCCACACGGTGCACACTGTACCATCAGTTCCACATTTTGCACACTGTACCATCAGTTCCACATGGTGCACACTGCACCATCAGTTCCACATGGTACACACTGGACCGTCAGTTCCACATGGTGCACACTGTAACATCAGTTCCACACGGTACACACTGTACCATCAGTTCCACACAGTGCAGACTGTAACATCAGTTCCACACGGTGCACACTGTTCCATCAGTTCCACACAGTGCACAATGTACCATCAGTTCCACATAGTGCACACTGTAGCATCAGTTCCAAATGGTGCACACTGTAGCATCAGTTCCAAATGGTGCACACTGTAGCATCAGTTCCAAATGGTGCACACTGTACCATCAGTTCCACACAGTGCACACTGTTCCATCAGTTCCACACGGTGCACACTGTCCCATCAGTTCCACATGGTGCACACTGTCCCATCAGTTCCACACAGTGCACACTGTACTATCAGTTCCACATAGTGCACACTGTACCATCAGTTCCAAATGGTGCACACTGTACCATCAGTTCCACACAGTGCACACTGTCCCATCAGTTCCACATAGTGCACACTGTACCATCAGTACCACACAGTGCACACTGTACCATCAGTTCCACATGGTGCACACTGTAGCATCAGTTCCAAATGGTGCACACTGTACCATCAGTTCCACACAGTGCACACTGTTCCATCAGTTCCACACGGTGCACACTGTCCCATCAGTTCCACATGGTGCACACTGTCCCATCAGTTCCACACAGTGCACACTGTACTATCAGTTCCACATAGTGCACACTGTACCATCAGTTCCAAATGGTGCACACTGTACCATCAGTTCCACACAGTGCACACTGTCCCATCAGTTCCACATAGTGCACACTGTACCATCAGTACCACAAAGTGCACACTGTACCATCAGTTCCACATGGTGCGCACTGTAGCATCAGTTCCACATGGTGCACACTGTAGCATCAGTTCCACATGGTGCACACTGTAGCATCAGTTCCACACAGTGCACACTGTACCATCAGTTCCACATGGTGCACACTGTACCATCAGTTCCAAATGGTGCACACTGTACCATCAGTTCCACACAGTGCACACTGTCCCATCAGTTCCACATAGTGCACACTGTACCATCAGTTCCAAATGGTGCACACTGTACCATCAGTTCCACACAGTGCACACTGTACCATCAGTTCCACATGGTGCACACTGTACCATCAGTTGCAAATGGTGCACACTGTACCATCAGTTTCACACAGTGCACACTGTACCATCAGTTCCACATGGTGCACACTGTACCATCAGTTCCACATGGTGCACACTGTAGCATCAGTTCCACATAGTGCACACTGTACCATCCGTTCCACATGGTGCACACTGTAGCATCAGTTCCACACAGTGCACACTGTCGCATCAGTTCCACATGGTGCACACTGTAGCATCAGTTCCACATGGTGCACACTGTACCATCAGTGCCACATAGTGCACACTGTAGCATCAGTTCCACATGGTGCCCACTGCAGCATCAGTTCCACATGGTGTACACTGTAGCATCAGTTCCACATGGTGCACACTGTACCATCAGTTCCACTTGGTGCACACGGTACCATCAGTTCCACATGGTGCACACTGCAGCATCAGTTCCACATAGTGCACACTGTTGCATCAGTTCCACATGGTGCACACTGTACCATCAGTTCCACATGGTGCACACGGTACCATCAGTTCCACATGGTGCACACTGCACCATCAGTTCCACACAGTGCACACTGTAGCATCAGTTCCACACAGTGCACACTGTACCATCAGTTCCACATGGTGCACACTGTACCATCAGTTCCACATGGTGCACACTGTAGCATCAGTTCCAAATGGTGCACACTGTACCATCAGTTCCACACAGTGCACACTGTTCCATCAGTTCCACACAGTGCACACTGTCCCATCAGTTCCACATGGTGCACACTGTCCCATCAGTTCCACATAGTGCACACTGTACCATCAGTTCCAAATGGTGCACACTGTACCATCAGTTCCACACAGTGCACACTGTCCCATCAGTTCCACACAGTGCACACTGTCCCATCAGTTCCACATAGTGCACACTGTACCATCAGTTCCACACAGTGCACACTGTACCATCAGTTCCACATAGTGCACACTGTACCATCAGTTCCACATGGTGCACACTGTACCATCAGTTCCACATGGTGCACACTGTAGCATCAGTTCCAAATGGTGCACACTGTACCATCAGTTCCACACAGTGCACACTGTCCCATCAGTTCCACACAGTGCACACTGTCCCATCAGTTCCACATAGTGCACACTGTACCATCAGTTCCACACAGTGCACACTGTACCATCAGTTCCATATAGTGCACACTGTACCATCAGTTCCAAATGGTGCACACTGTACCATCACTTCCACACAGTGCACACTGTACCATCAGTTCCACATGGTGCACACTGCACCATCAGTTCCACATGGTGCACACTGTAGCATCAGTTCCAAATGGTGCACACTGTACCATCAGTTCCACACAGTGCACACTGTACCATCAGTTCCACATGGTGCACACTGTACCATCAGTTCCACACAGTGCACACTGTACCATCCGTTCCACATGGTGCACACTGTAGCATCAGTTCCACATGGTGCACACTGTAGCATCAGTTCCACGTCGTGCACACTGTACCATCAGTTGCACATGGTGCACACTGTGGCATCAGTTCCACATGGTGCACACTTTGGCATCAGTTCCACATGGTGCACACTGTAGCATCAGTTCCACATAGTGCACACTGTCGCATCAGTTCCACATAGTGCACACTGTACCATCAGTTCCACACGGTGCACACTGTACCATCAGTTCCACACAGTGCGCACTGTACCATCAGTTCCACATAGTGCACACTGTCCCATCAGTTCCACTTAGTGCACACTGTCCCATCAGTTCCACATAGTGCAAACTGTAGCACCTGTTCCATATAGTGCACACTGTACCATCAGTTCAACATGGTGCACACTGTACCATCAGTTCCACATACTGCACACTGTAGCATCAGTTCCCCACAGTGCACACTGTACCATCAGTTCCACACAGTGCACACTGTACCATCAGTTCCACATGGTGCATACTGTACCATCAGTTCCACATGGTGCACACTGTAGCATCAGTTCCAAATGGTGCACACTGTACCATCAGTTCCACACAGTGCACACTGTACCATCAGTTCCAAATGGTGCACACTGTACCATCAGTTCCACACAGTGCACACTGTCCCATCAGTTCCACACAGTGCACACTGTCCCATCAGTTCCACATAGTGCACACTGTACCATCAGTTCCACACAGTGCACACTGTACCATCAGTTCCACATAGTGCACACTGTACCATCAGTTCCAAATGGTGCACACTGTACCATCAGTTCCACACAGTGCACACTGTACCATCAGTTCCACATGGTGCACACTGTACCATCAGTTCCACATGGTGCACACTGTAGCATCAGTTCCAAATGGTGCACACTGTACCATCAGTTCCACACAGTGCACACTGTACCATCAGTTCCACATGGTGCACACTGTACCATCAGTTCCACACAGTGCACACTGTACCATCAGTTCCACATGGTGCACACTGTACCATCAGTTCCACATGGTGCATACTGTAGCATCAGTTCCACATAGTGCACACTGTACCATCCGTTCCACATGGTGCACACTGTAGCATCAGTTCCACATGGTGCACACTGTAGCATCAGTTCCACATAGTGCACACTGTACCATCAGTTCCACATGGTGCACACTGTGGCATCAGTTCCACATGGTGCACACTGTGGCATCAGTTCCACATGGTGCACACTGTAGCATCAGTTCCACATAGTGCACACTGTCGCATCAGTTCCACATAGTGCACACTGTACCATCAGTTCCACACCGTGCACACTGTACCATCAGTTCCACACAGTGCGCACTGTACCATCAGTTCCACATAGTGCACACTGTCCCATCAGTTCCACTTAGTGCACACTGTCCCATCAGTTCCACATAGTGCAAACTGTAGCACGTGTTCCATATAGTGCACACTGTACCATCAGTTCAACATGGTGCACACTGTACCATCAGTTCCACATAGTGCACACTGTAGCATCAGTTCCCCACAGTGCACACTGTACCATCAGTTACACACAGTGCACACTGTACCATCAGTTCCACATAGTGCACACTGTACCATCAGTACCACATAGTGCACACTGTAGCATCAGTTCCCCACAGTGCACACTGTACCATCAGTTCCACACAGTGCACACTGTACCATCAGTTCCACACGGTGCACACTGTAGCATCAGTTCCACACAGTGCACACTGTAGCATCAGTTCCACACAGTGCACACTGTACCATCAGTTCCACATGGTGCACACTGTACCATCAGTTCCACATGGTGCACACTGTAGCATCAGTTCCAAATGGTGCACACTGTAGCATCAGTTCCAAATGGTGCACACTGTACCATCAGTTCCACACAGTGCACACTGTTCCATCAGTTCCACACGGTGCACACTGTCCCATCAGTTCCACATGGTGCACACTGTCCCATCAGTTCCACACAGTGCACACTGTACTATCAGTTCCACATAGTGCACACTGTACCATCAGTTCCAAATGGTGCACACTGTACCATCAGTTCCACACAGTGCACACTGTCCCATCAGTTCCACATAGTGCACACTGTACCATCAGTTCCACATGGTGCACACTGTACCATCAGTTCCACATGGTGCACACTGTAGCATCAGTTCCACATGGTGCACACTGTAGCATCAGTTCCACATGGTGCACACTGTAGCATCAGTTCCACACAGTGCACACTGTACCATCAGTTCCACATGGTGCACACTGTACCATCAGTTCCAAATGGTGCACACTGTACCATCAGTTCCACACAGTGCACACTGTACCATCAGTTCCACATAGTGCACACTGTACCATCAGTTCCAAATGGTGCACACTGTACCATCAGTTCCACACAGTGCACACTGTACCATCAGTTCCACATGGTGCACACTGTACCATCAGTTGCAAATGGTGCACACTGTACCATCAGTTTCACACAGTGCACACTGTACCATCAGTTCCAAATGGTGCACACTGTACCATCAGTTCCACACAGTGCACACTGTACCATCAGTTCCACATGGTGCACACTGTACCATCAGTTCCACATGGTGCACACTGTAGCATCAGTTCCAAATGGTGCACACTGTACCATCAGTTCCACACAGTGCACACTGTACCATCAGTTCCACATGGTGCACACTGTACCATCAGTTCCACACAGTGCACACTGTACCATCAGTTCCACATGGTGCACACTGTACCATCAGTTCCACATGGTGCATACTGTAGCATCAGTTCCACATAGTGCACACTGTACCATCCGTTCCACATGGTGCACACTGTAGCATCAGTTCCACATGGTGCACACTGTAGCATCAGTTCCACATAGTGCACACTGTACCATCAGTTCCACATGGTGCACACTGTGGCATCAGTTCCACATGGTGCACACTGTGGCATCAGTTCCACATGGTGCACACTGTAGCATCAGTTCCACATAGTGCACACTGTCGCATCAGTTCCACATAGTGCACACTGTACCATCAGTTCCACACGGTGCACACTGTACCATCAGTTCCACACAGTGCGCACTGTACCATCAGTTCCACATAGTGCACACTGTCCCATCAGTTCCACTTAGTGCACACTGTTCCATCAGTTCCACATAGTGCAAACTGTAGCACGTGTTCCATATAGTGCACACTGTACCATCAGTTCAACATGGTGCACACTGTACCATCAGTTCCACATAGTGCACACTGTAGCATCAGTTCCCCACAGTGCACACTGTACCATCAGTTACACACAGTGCACACTGTACCATCAGTTCCACATAGTGCACACTGTACCATCAGTACCACATAGTGCACACTGTAGCATCAGTTCCCCACAGTGCACACTGTACCATCAGTTCCACACAGTGCACACTGTACCATCAGTTCCACACGGTGCACACTGTACCATCAGTTCCACACAGTGCACACTGTAGCATCAGTTCCACACAGTGCACACTGTACCATCAGTTCCACATGGTGCACACTGTACCATCAGTTCCACATGGTGCACACTGTAGCATCAGTTCCAAATGGTGCACACTGTAGCATCAGTTCCAAATGGTGCACACTGTACCATCAGTTCCACACAGTGCACACTGTTCCATCAGTTCCACACGGTGCACACTGTCCCATCAGTTCCACATGGTGCACACTGTCCCATCAGTTCCACACAGTGCACACTGTACTATCAGTTCCACATAGTGCACACTGTACCATCAGTTCCAAATGGTGCACACTGTACCATCAGTTCCACACAGTGCACACTGTCCCATCAGTTCCACATAGTGCACACTGTACCATCAGTACCACACAGTGCACACTGTACCTTCAGTTCCACATGGTGCACACTGTAGCATCAGTTCCACATGGTGCACACTGTAGCATCAGTTCCACATGGTGCACACTGTAGCATCAGTTCCACACAGTGCACACTGTACCATCAGTTCCACATGGTGCACACTGTACCATCAGTTCCAAATGGTGCACACTGTACCATCAGTTCCACACAGTGCACACTGTCCCATCAGTTCCACATAGTGCACACTGTACCATCAGTTCCAAATGGTGCACACTGTACCATCAGTTCCACACAGAGCACACTGTACCATCAGTTCCACATGGTGCACACTGTACCATCAGTTGCAAATGGTGCACACTGTACCATCAGTTTCACACAGTGCACACTGTACCATCAGTTCCACATGGTGCACACTGTACCATCAGTTCCACATGGTGCACATTGTAGCATCAGTTCCACATAGTGCACACTGTACCATCCGTTCCACATGGTGCACACTGTAGCATCAGTTCCACACAGTGCACACTGTCGCATCAGTTCCACATGGTGCACACTGTAGCATCAGTTCCACATGGTGCACACTGTACCATCAGTGCCACATAGTGCACACTGTAGCATCAGTTCCACATGGTGCCCACTGCAGCATCAGTTCCACATGGTGCACACTGTAGCATCAGTTCCACATGGTGCACACTGTACCATCAGTTCCACATGGTGCACACGGTACCATCAGTTCCACATGGTGCACACTGCAGCATCAGTTCCACATAGTGCACACTGTTGCATCAGTTCCACATGGTGCACACTGTACCATCAGTTCCACATGGTGCACACGGTACCATCAGTTCCACATGGTGCACACTGCAGCATCAGTTCCACATAGTGCACACTGTTGCATCAGTTCCACGCAGTGCACACTGTATCATCAGTTCCACATGGTGCACACTGTACCATCAGTTCCACATGGTGCACACTGTTGCATCAGTTCCACATAGTGCACACTGTACCCTCAGTTCCACATTGTGCACACTGTCGCATCAGTTCCACATGGTGCACACTGTGGCATCAGTTCCACATGGTGCACACTGCGGCATCAGTTCCACATGGTGCACACTGCAGCATCAGTTCCACATTGTGCACACTGTAGCATCAGTTCCACATAGTGCACACTGTACCATCAGTTCCACATAGTGCACACTGTACCATCAGTTCCACATGGTGCACACTGTTGCATCAGTTCCACATAGTGCACACTGTACCATCAGTTCCACATTGTGCACACTGTCGCATCAGTTCCACATGGTGCACACTGTGGCATCAGTTCCACATGGTGCACACTGCAGCATCAGTTCCACATGGTGCACACTGCAGCATCAGTTCCACATTGTGCACACTGTAGCATCAGTTCCACATAGTGCACACTGTACCATCGGTTCCACATGGTGCACACTGTAGCATCAGTTCCACATGGTGCACACTGTACCATCAGATCCACATGGTGCACACTGTACCATCAGTTCCACATGGTGCACACTGTACCATCAGTTCCACATGGTGCACACTGCACCATCAGTTCCACATGGTACACACTGGAGCGTCAGTTCCACATGGTGCACACTGTAACATCAGTTCCACACGGTACACACTGTACCATCAGTTCCACACAGTGCACACTGTAACATCAGTTCCACACGGTGCACACTGTTCCATCAGTTCCACACAGTGCACAATGTACCATCAGTTCCACATAGTGCACACTGTAGCATCAGTTCCAAATGGTGCACACTGTAGCATCAGTTCCAAATGGTGCACACTGTAGCATCAGTTCCAAATGGTGCACACTGTACCATCAGTTCCACACAGTGCACACTGTTCCATCAGTTCCACACGGTGCACACTGTCCCATCAGTTCCACATGGTGCACACTGTCCCATCAGTTCCACACAGTGCACACTGTACTATCAGTTCCACATAGTGCACACTGTACCATCAGTTCCAAATGGTGCACACTGTACCATCAGTTCCACACAGTGCACACTGTCCCATCAGTTCCACATAGTGCACACTGTACCATCAGTACCACACAGTGCACACTGTACCATCAGTTCCACATGGTGCACACTGTAGCATCAGTTCCAAATGGTGCACACTGTACCATCAGTTCCACACAGTGCACACTGTTCCATCAGTTCCACACGGTGCACACTGTCCCATCAGTTCCACATGGTGCACACTGTCCCATCAGTTCCACACAGTGCACACTGTACTATCAGTTCCACATAGTGCACACTGTACCATCAGTTCCAAATGGTGCACACTGTACCATCAGTTCCACACAGTGCACACTGTCCCATCAGTTCCACATAGTGCACACTGTACCATCAGTACCACACAGTGCACACTGTACCATCAGTTCCACATGGTGCACACTGTAGCATCAGTTCCACATGGTGCACACTGTAGCATCAGTTCCACATGGTGCACACTGTAGCATCAGTTCCACACAGTGCACACTGTACCATCAGTTCCACATGGTGCACACTGTACCATCAGTTCCAAATGGTGCACACTGTACCATCAGTTCCACACAGTGCACACTGTCCCATCAGTTCCACATAGTGCACACTGTACCATCAGTTCCAAATGGTGCACACTGTACCATCAGTTCCACACAGTGCACACTGTACCATCAGTTCCACACAGTGCACAGTGTACCATCAGTTCCACACAGTGCACACTGTACCATCAGTTCCACACAGTGCACACTGTACCATCAGTTCCAAATGGTGCACACTGTACCATCAGTTCCACACAGTGCACACTGTACCATCAGTTCCACACAGTGCACACTGTACCATCAGTTCCACATGGTGCACACTGTACCATCAGTTGCAAATGGTGCACACTGTACCATCAGTTCCACACAGTGCACACTGTACCATCAGTTCCACACAGTGCACACTGTACCATCAGTTCCACATGGTGCACACTGTACCATCAGTTGCAAATGGTGCACACTGTACCATCAGTTTCACACAGTGCACACTGTACCATCAGTTCCACATGGTGCACACTGTACCATCAGTTCCACATGGTGCACACTGTAGCATCAGTTCCACATAGTGCACACTGTACCATCCGTTCCACATGGTGCACACTGTAGCATCAGTTCCACACAGTGCACACTGTCGCATCAGTTCCACATGGTGCACACTGTAGCATCAGTTCCACATGGTGCACACTGTACCATCAGTGCCACATAGTGCACACTGTAGCATCAGCTCCACATGGTGCCCACTGCAGCATCAGTTCCACATGGTGCACACTGTAGCATCAGTTCCACATGGTGCACACTGTACCATCAGTTCCACTTGGTGCACACGGTACCATCAGTTCCACATGGTGCACACTGCAGCATCAGTTCCACATAGTGCACACTGTTGCATCAGTTCCACATGGTGCACACTGTACCATCAGTTCCACATGGTGCACACGGTACCATCAGTTCCACATGGTGCACACTGTACCATCAGTTCCACACAGTGCACACTGTAGCATCAGTTCCACACAGTGCACACTGTACCATCAGTTCCACATGGTGCACACTGTACCATCAGTTCCACATGGTGCACACTGTAGCATCAGTTCCAAATGGTGCACACTGTAGCATCAGTTCCAAATGGTGCACACTGTACCATCAGTTCCACACAGTGCACACTGTTCCATCAGTTCCACATGGTGCACACTGTCCCATCAGTTCCACATGGTGCACACTGTCCCATCAGTTCCACACAGTGCACACTGTACTATCAGTTCCACATAGTGCACACTGTACCATCAGTTCCAAATGGTGCACACTGTACCATCAGTTCCACACAGTGCACACTGTCCCATCAGTTCCACATAGTGCACACTGTACCATCAGTACCACACAGTGCACACTGTACCTTCAGTTCCACATGGTGCACACTGTAGCATCAGTTCCACATGGTGCACACTGTAGCATCAGTTCCACATGGTGCACACTGTAGCATCAGTTCCACACAGTGCACACTGTACCATCAGTTCCACATGGTGCACTCTGTACCATCAGTTCCAAATGGTGCACACTGTACCATCAGTTCCACACAGTGCACACTGTCCCATCAGTTCCACATAGTGCACACTGTACCATCAGTTCCAAATGGTGCACACTGTACCATCAGTTCCACACAGAGCACACTGTACCATCAGTTCCACATGGTGCACACTGTACCATCAGTTGCAAATGGTGCACACTGTACCATCAGTTTCACACAGTGCACACTGTACCATCAGTTCCACATGGTGCACACTGTACCATCAGTTCCACATGGTGCACATTGTAGCATCAGTTCCACATAGTGCACACTGTACCATCAGTTCCACACAGTGCACACTGTACCATCAGTTCCACATGGTGCACACTGTACCATCAGTTGCAAATGGTGCACACTGTACCATCAGTTTCACACAGTGCACACTGTACCATCAGTTCCACATGGTGCACACTGTACCATCAGTTCCACATGGTGCACATTGTAGCATCAGTTCCACATGGTGCACACTGTACCATCCGTTCCACATGGTGCACACTGTAGCATCAGTTCCACACAGTGCACACTGTCGCATCAGTTCCACATGGTGCACACTGTAGCATCAGTTCCACATGGTGCACACTGTACCATCAGTGCCACATAGTGCACACTGTAGCATCAGTTCCACATGGTGCCCACTGCAGCATCAGTTCCACATGGTGCACACTGTAGCATCAGTTCCACATGGTGCACACTGTACCATCAGTTCCACATGGTGCACACGGTACCATCAGTTCCACATGGTGCACACTGCAGCATCAGTTCCACATAGTGCACACTGTTGCATCAGTTCCACATGGTGCACACTGTACCATCAGTTCCACATGGTGCACACGGTACCATCAGTTCCACATGGTGCACACTGCAGCATCAGTTCCACATAGTGCACACTGTTGCATCAGTTCCACGCAGTGCACACTGTATCATCAGTTCCACATGGTGCACACTGTACCATCAGTTCCACATGGTGCACACTGTTGCATCAGTTCCACATAGTGCACACTGTACCATCAGTTCCACATTGTGCACACTGTCGCATCAGTTCCACATGGTGCACACTGTGGCATCAGTTCCACATGGTGCACACTGTGGCATCAGTTCCACATGGTGCACACTGCAGCATCAGTTCCACATTGTGCACACTGTAGCATCAGTTCCACATAGTGCACACTGTACCATCAGTTCCACATAGTGCACACTGTACCATCAGTTCCACATGGTGCACACTGTTGCATCAGTTCCACATAGTGCACACTGTACCATCAGTTCCACATTGTGCACACTGTCGCATCAGTTCCACATGGTGCACACTGTGGCATCAGTTCCACATGGTGCACACTGCAGCATCAGTTCCACATGGTGCACACTGCAGCATCAGTTCCACATTGTGCACACTGTAGCATCAGTTCCACATAGTGCACACTGTACCATCGGTTCCACATGGTGCACACTGTAGCATCAGTTCCACATGGTGCACACTGTACCATCAGATCCACACGGTGCACACTGTACCATCAGTTCCACATGGTGCACACTGTACCATCAGTTCCACATGGTGCACACTGCACCATCAGTTCCACATGGTACACACTGGAGCGTCAGTTCCACATGGTGCACACTGTAACATCAGTTCCACACGGTACACACTGTACCATCAGTTCCACACAGTGCACACTGTAACATCAGTTCCACACGGTGCACACTGTTCCATCAGTTCCACACAGTGCACAATGTACCATCAGTTCCACATAGTGCACACTGTAGCATCAGTTCCAAATGGTGCACACTGTAGCATCAGTTCCAAATGGTGCACACTGTAGCATCAGTTCCAAATGGTGCACACTGTACCATCAGTTCCACACAGTGCACACTGTTCCATCAGTTCCACACGGTGCACACTGTCCCATCAGTTCCACATGGTGCACACTGTCCCATCAGTTCCACACAGTGCACACTGTACTATCAGTTCCACATAGTGCACACTGTACCATCAGTTCCAAATGGTGCACACTGTACCATCAGTTCCACACAGTGCACACTGTCCCATCAGTTCCACATAGTGCACACTGTACCATCAGTACCACACAGTGCACACTGTACCATCAGTTCCACATGGTGCACACTGTAGCATCAGTTCCAAATGGTGCACACTGTACCATCAGTTCCACACAGTGCACACTGTTCCATCAGTTCCACACGGTGCACACTGTCCCATCAGTTCCACATGGTGCACACTGTCCCATCAGTTCCACACAGTGCACACTGTACTATCAGTTCCACATAGTGCACACTGTACCATCAGTTCCAAATGGTGCACACTGTACCATCAGTTCCACACAGTGCACACTGTCCCATCAGTTCCACATAGTGCACACTGTACCATCAGTACCACACAGTGCACACTGTACCATCAGTTCCACATGGTGCACACTGTAGCATCAGTTCCACATGGTGCACACTGTAGCATCAGTTCCACATGGTGCACACTGTAGCATCAGTTCCACACAGTGCACACTGTACCATCAGTTCCACATGGTGCACACTGTACCATCAGTTCCAAATGGTGCACACTGTACCATCAGTTCCACACAGTGCACACTGTCCCATCAGTTCCACATAGTGCACACTGTACCATCAGTTCCAAATGGTGCACACTGTACCATCAGTTCCACACAGTGCACACTGTACCATCAGTTCCACATGGTGCACACTGTACCATCAGTTGCAAATGGTGCACACTGTACCATCAGTTTCACACAGTGCACACTGTACCATCAGTTCCACATGGTGCACACTGTACCATCAGTTCCACATGGTGCACACTGTAGCATCAGTTCCACATAGTGCACACTGTACCATCCGTTCCACATGGTGCACACTGTAGCATCAGTTCCACACAGTGCACACTGTCGCATCAGTTCCACATGGTGCACACTGTAGCATCAGTTCCACATGGTGCACACTGTACCATCAGTGCCACATAGTGCACACTGTAGCATCAGTTCCACATGGTGCCCACTGCAGCATCAGTTCCACATGGTGCACACTGTAGCATCAGTTCCACATGGTGCACACTGTACCATCAGTTCCACTTGGTGCACACGGTACCATCAGTTCCACATGGTGCACACTGCAGCATCAGTTCCACATAGTGCACACTGTTGCATCAGTTCCACATGGTGCACACTGTACCATCAGTTCCACATGGTGCACACGGTACCATCAGTTCCACATGGTGCACACTGCAGCATCAGTTCCACATAGTGCACACTGTTGCATCAGTTCCACGCAGTGCACACTGTATCATCAGTTCCACATGGTGCACACTGTACCATCAGTTCCACATGGTGCACACTGTTGCATCAGTTCCACATAGTGCACACTGTACCATCAGTTCCACATTGTGCACACTGTCGCATCAGTTCCACATGGTGCACACTGTGGCATCAGTTCCACATGGTGCACACTGTGGCATCAGTTCCACATGGTGCACACTGCAGCATCAGTTCCACATTGTGCACACTGTAGCATCAGTTCCACATAGTGCACACTGTACCATCAGTTCCACATAGTGCACACTGTACCATCGGTTCCACATGGTGCACACTGTAGCATCAGTTCCACATGGTGCACACTGTACCATCAGATCCACACGGTGCACACTGTACCATCAGTTCCACATGATGCACACTGTACCATCAGTTCCACATGGTGCACACTGCACCATCAGTTCCACATGGTACACACTGGAGCGTCAGTTCCACATGGTGCACACTGTAACATCAGTTCCACACGGTACACACTGTACCATCAGTTCCACACAGTGCACACTGTAACATCAGTTCCACACGGTGCACACTGTTCCATCAGTTCCACACAGTGCACAATGTACCATCAGTTCCACATAGTGCACACTGTACCATCAGTTCCACATAGTGCACACTGTACCATCAGTTCCACATAGTGCACACTGTAGCATCAGTTCCACATGGTGCTCACTGTACCATCAGTTCCACATGGTGCGCACTGTACCATCAGTTCCACACAGTGCACACTGTAGCATCAATTCCACATGGTGCACACTGTACCATCAGTTCCACACGGTGCACACTGTACCATCAGTTCCACATAGTGCACACTGTACCATCAGTTCCACATAGTGCACACTGTACCATCAGTTCCACATAGTGCACACTGTACCATCAGTTCCACATGGTGCACACTGTAGCATCAGTTCCCCACAGTGCACACTGTACCATCAGTTCCACACAGTGCACACTGTACCATCAGTTCCACACAGTGCACACTGTACCATCTGTTCCACACAGTGCACACTGTACCATCAGTTCCACATAGTGCACACTGTACCATCAGTTCCACACAGTGCACACTGTACCGTCAGTTCCACACGGTGCACACTGTACCATCAGTTCCACATAGTGCACACTGTAGCATCAGTTCCTCATAGTGCACACTGTAGCATCAGTTCCCCACAGTGCACACTGTACCATCAGTTCCACATAGTGCACACTGTACCATCAGTTCCTCATAGTGCACACTGTAGCATCAGTTCCCCACAGTGCACACTGTACCATCAGTTCCACACAGTGCACACTGTACCATCAGTTCCACATAGTGCACACTGTACCATCAGTTCCACACGGTGCACACTGTACCATCAGTTCCACACGGTGCACACTGTACCATCAGTTCCTCATAGTGCACACTGTAGCATCAGTTCCCCACGGTGCACACTGTACCATCAGTTCCACAAGGTGCACACTGTACCATCAGTTCCACACGGTGCACACTGTACCATCAGTTCCATATAGTGCACACTGTACCATCAGTTCCACATAGTGCACCCTGTAACATCAGTTCCACACAGTGCACACTGTCCCATTAGTTCCACACAGTGCACACTGTACCATCAGTTCCATATAGTGCACACTGTACCATCAGTTGCACATAGTGCACACTGTACCATCAGTTGCACATAGTGCACACTGTAGCATCAGTTCCCCACAGTGCACACTGTACCATCAGTTCCACACAGTGCACACTGTACCATCAGTTCCACATAGTGCACACTGTAGCATCAGTTCCACATAGTGCACACTGTAGCATCAGTTCCATATAGTGCACACTGTACCATCAGTTGCACATAGTGCACACTGTAGCATCAGTTCCCCACAGTGCACACTGTACCATCAGTTCCACATAGTGCACACTGTAGCATCAGTTCCATATAGTGCACACTGTACCATCAGTTGCACATAGTGCACACTGTAGCATCAGTTCCCCACAGTGCACACTGTACCATCAGTTCCACATAGTGCACCCTGTAACATCAGTTGAACACAGTGCACAAAGTAGCATCAGTTCCACACAGTGCACACTGTACCATCAGTTCCACATAGTGCACACTGTAGCATCAGTTCCATATAGTGCACACTGTACCATCAGTTGCACATAGTGCACACTGTAGCATCAGTTCCCCACAGTGCACACTGTACCATCAGTTACACACAGTGCACACTGTACCATCAGTTCCACATAGTGCACACTGTAGCATCAGTTCCACATAGTGCACACTGTACCATCAGTACCACATAGTGCACACTGTAGCATCAGTTCCCCACAGTGCACACTGTACCATCAGTTGCACACAGTGCACACTGTACCATCAGTTCCACATGGTGCACACTGTACCATCAGTTCCACACAGTGCACACTGTAGCATCAGTTCCACATGGTGCACACTGTACCATCAGTTCCACACAGTGCACACTGTACCATCAGTTCCACATAGTGCACACTGTACCATCAGTTCCACACAGTGCACACTGTACCATCAGTTCCACACAGTGCACACTGTACCATCAGTTCCACATAGTGCACACTGTACCATCAGTTCCACATAGTACACACTGCACCATCAGTTCCACACAGTGGCATCAGTTCCCCACAGTGCACACTGTACCATCAGTTCCACAAAGTACACACTGCACCATCAGTTCCACACAGTAGCATCAGTTCCACATAGTGCACACTGTACCATCAGTTCCACATAGTACACACTGCACCATCAGTTCCACACAGTAGCATCAGATCCACATAGTGCACACTGTACCATCAGTTCCACACAGTGCACACTGTACCATCAGTTCCACATAGTACACACTGCACCATCAGTTCCACACAGTAGCATCAGTTCCCCACAGTGCACACTGTACCATCAGTTCCCCACAGTGCACACTGTACCATCAGTTCCCCACAGTGCACAATGTACCATCAGTTCCACACAGTGCACACTGTACCATCAGTTCCACACAGTGCACACTGTACCATCAGTTCCACATTGTGCACACTGTACCATCAGTTCCACACAGTGCACACTGTACTATCAGTTTCACATAGTGCACACTGTTCCATCAGTTCCACACAGTGTACACTGTCCCATCAGTTCCACATGGTGCACACTGTCCCATCAGTTCCACACAGTGCACACTGTACTATCAGTTCCACGTAGTGCACACTGTACTATCAGTTCCACATAGTGCACACTGTACCATCAGTTCCAAATGGTGCACACTGTACCATCAGTTCCACACAGTGCACACTGTACCATCAGTTCCACACAGTGCACACCGTACCATCAGTTCCACATGGTGCACACTGTACCATCAGTTCCACATGGTGCACACTGTAGCATCAGTTCCAAATGGTGCACACTGTACCATCAGTTCCACACAGTGCACACTGTACCATCAGTTCCACATGGTGCACACTGTACCATCAGTTCCAAATGGTGCACACTGTACCATCAGTTCCACACAGTGCACACTGTACCATCAGTTCCAAATGGTGCACACTGTACCATCAGTTCCACACAGTGCACACTGTTCCATCAGTTCCACACAGTGCACACTGTCCCATCAGTTCCACATGGTGCACACTGTCCCATCAGTTCCACATAGTGCACACTGTACCATCAGTTCCAAATGGTGCACACTGTACCATCAGTTCCACACAGTGCACACTGTACCATCAGTTCCACATAGTGCACACTGTACCATCAGTTCCACATAGTGCACACTGTACCATCAGTTCCACATAGTGCACACTGTAGCATCAGTTCCCCACAGTGCACACTGTACCATCAGTTCCACACAGTGCACACTGTACCATCAGTTCCACACAGTGCACACTGTACCATCAGTTCCACATAGTGCACACTGTAGCATCAGTTCCCCACAGTACACACTGTACCATCAGTTCCACACAGTGCACACTGTAGCATCAGTTCCCCACAGTACACACTGTACCATCAGTTCCACACAGTGCACACTGTACCATCAGTTCCACATAGTGCACACTGTACCATCAGTTCCACATAGTGCACACTGTACCATCAGTTCCACATAGTGCACACTGTACCATCAGTTCCACATAGTGCACACTGTACCATCAGTTCCACATAGTGCACACTGTAGCATCAGTTCCCCACAGTGCACACTGTACCATCAGTTCCACACAGTGCACACTGTACCATCAGTTCCACACAGTGCACACTGTACCAGCAGTTCCACATAGTGCACACTGTAGCATCAGTTCCCCACAGTGCACACTGTACCATCAGTTCCACACAGTGCACACTGTACCATCAGTTCCACACAGTGCACACTGTACCATCAGTTCCACATAGTGCACACTGTAGCATCAGTTCCCCACAGTACACACTGTACCATCATTTCCACATAGTTCGCACTGTACCATCAGTTCCACATAGTGCACACTGTCCCATCAGTTCCACACAGTGCACACTGTACCGTCAGTTCCACACGGTGCACACTGTACCATCAGTTCCACATAGTGCACACTGTAGCATCAGTTCCTCATAGTGCACACTGTAGCATCAGTTCCCCACAGTGCACACTGTACCATCAGTTCCACATAGTGCACACTGTACCATCAGTTCCTCATAGTGCACACTGCAGCATCAGTTCCCCACAGTGCACACTGTACCATCAGTTCCACACAGTGCACACTGTACCATCAGTTCCACATAGTGCACACTGTACCATCAGTTCCACACGGTGCACACTGTACCATCAGTTCCACACGGTGCACACTGTACCATCAGTTCCTCATAGTGCAAACTGTAGCATCAGTTCCCCACGGTGCACACTGTACCATCAGTTCCACACGGTGCACACTGTACCATCAGTTCCACACAGTGCACACTGTACCATCAGTTCCATATAGTGCACACTGTACCATCAGTTCCACATAGTGCACCCTGTACCATCAGTTCCACACAGTGCACACTGTACCATCAGTTCCATATAGTGCACACTGTACCATCAGTTACACATAGTGCACCCTGTAACATCAGTTCCACACATTGCACACTGTCCCATTAGTTCCACACAGAGCACACTGTACCATCAGTTCCACATAGTACACACTGCACCATCAGTTGAACACAGTGCACAAAGTAGCATCAGTTCCACACAGTGCACACTGTACCATCAGTTCCACATAGTGCACACTGTAGCATCAGTTCCATATAGTGTACACTGTACCATCAGTTGCACATAGTGCACACTGTAGCATCAGTTCCCCACAGTGCACACTGCACCATCAGTTGCACACAGTGCACACTGTACCATCAGTTCCACATAGTGCACACTGTAGCATCAGTTCCACACAGTGCACACTGTACCGTCAGTTCCACACGGTGCACACTGTACCATCAGTTCCACATAGTGCACACTGTAGCATCAGTTCCTCATAGTGCACACTGTAGCATCAGTTCCCCACAGTGCACACTGTACCATCAGTTCCACATAGTGCACACTGTACCATCAGTTCCTCATAGTGCACACTGTAGCATCAGTTCCCCACAGTGCACACTGTACCATCAGTTCCACACAGTGCACACTGTACCATCAGTTCCACATAGTGCACACTGTACCATCAGTTCCACACGGTGCACACTGTACCATCAGTTCCACACGGTGCACACTGTACCATCAGTTCCTCATAGTGCACACTGTAGCATCAGTTCCCCACGGTGCACACTGTACCATCAGTTCCACAAGGTGCACACTGTACCATCAGTTCCACACGGTGCACACTGTACCATCAGTTCCATATAGTGCACACTGTACCATCAGTTCCACATAGTGCACCCTGTAACATCAGTTCCACACAGTGCACACTGTCCCATTAGTTCCACACAGTGCACACTGTACCATCAGTTCCATATAGTGCACACTGTACCATCAGTTGCACATAGTGCACACTGTACCATCAGTTGCACATAGTGCACACTGTAGCATCAGTTCCCCACAGTGCACACTGTACCATCAGTTACACACAGTGCACACTGTACCATCAGTTCCACATAGTGCACCCTGTAACATCAGTTGAACACAGTGCACAAAGTAGCATCAGTTCCACACAGTGCACACTGTACCATCAGTTCCACATAGTGCACACTGTAGCATCAGTTCCATATAGTGCACACTGTACCATCAGTTGCACATAGTGCACACTGTAGCATCAGTTCCCCACAGTGCACACTGTACCATCAGTTCCACACAGTGCACACTGTAGCATCAGTTCCACATGGTGCACACTGTACCATCAGTTCCACACAGTGCACACTGTACCATCAGTTCCACATAGTGCACACTGTACCATCAGTTCCACACAGTGCACACTGTACCATCAGTTCCACACAGTGCACACTGTACCATCAGTTCCACATAGTGCACACTGTACCATCAGTTCCACATAGTACACACTGCACCATCAGTTCCACACAGTAGCATCAGTTCCCCACAGTGCACACTGTACCATCAGTTCCACAAAGTACACACTGCACCATCAGTTCCACACAGTAGCATCAGTTCCACATAGTGCACACTGTACCATCAGTTCCACATAGTGCACACTGCACCATCAGTTCCACACAGTAGCATCAGTTCCACATAGTGCACACTGTACCATCAGTTCCACACAGTGCACACTGTACCATCAGTTCCACATAGTACACACTGCACCATCAGTTCCACACAGTAGCATCAGTTCCCCACAGTGCACACTGTACCATCAGTTCCCCACAGTGCACACTGTACCATCAGTTCCCCACAGTGCACAATGTACCATCAGTTCCACACAGTGCACACTGTACCATCAGTTCCACACAGTGCACACTGTACCATCAGTTCCACATTGTGCACACTGTACCATCAGTTCCACACAGTGCACACTGTACTATCAGTTTCACATAGTGCACACTGTTCCATCAGTTCCACACAGTGTACACTGTCCCATCAGTTCCACATGGTGCACACTGTCCCATCAGTTCCACACAGTGCACACTGTACTATCAGTTCCACGTAGTGCACACTGTACTATCAGTTCCACATAGTGCACACTGTACCATCAGTTCCAAATGGTGCACACTGTACCATCAGTTCCACACAGTGCACACTGTACCATCAGTTCCACACAGTGCACACCGTACCATCAGTTCCACATGGTGCACACTGTACCATCAGTTCCACATGGTGCACACTGTAGCATCAGTTCCAAATGGTGCACACTGTACCATCAGTTCCACACAGTGCACACTGTACCATCAGTTCCAAATGGTGCACACTGTACCATCAGTTCCACACAGTGCACACTGTTCCATCAGTTCCACACAGTGCACACTGTCCCATCAGTTCCACATGGTGCACACTGTCCCATCAGTTCCACATAGTGCACACTGTACCATCAGTTCCAAATGGTGCACACTGTACCATCAGTTCCACACAGTGCACACTGTACCATCAGTTCCACATAGTGCACACTGTACCATCAGTTCCACATAGTGCACACTGTACCATCAGTTCCACATAGTGCACACTGTAGCATCAGTTCCCCACAGTGCACACTGTACCATCAGTTCCACACAGTGCACACTGTACCATCAGTTCCACACAGTGCACACTGTACCATCAGTTCCACATAGTGCACACTGTAGCATCAGTTCCCCACAGTACACACTGTACCATCATTTCCACATAGTTCGCACTGTACCATCAGTTCCACATAGTGCACACTGTCCCATCAGTTCCACACAGTGCACACTGTACCGTCAGTTCCACACGGTGCACACTGTACCATCAGTTCCACATAGTGCACACTGTAGCATCAGTTCCTCATAGTGCACACTGTAGCATCAGTTCCCCACAGTGCACACTGTACCATCGGTTCCTCATAGTGCACACTGTTGCATCAGTTCCCCACAGTGCACACTGTACCATCAGTTCCACACAGTGCACACTGTACCATCAGTTCCACATAGTGCACACTGTACCATCAGTTCCACACGGTGCACACTGTACCATCAGTTCCACACGGTGCACACTGTACCATCAGTTCCTCATAGTGCAAACTGTAGCATCAGTTCCCCACGGTGCACACTGTACCATCAGTTCCACACGGTGCACACTGTACCATCAGTTCCACACAGTGCACACTGTACCATCTGTTCCATATAGTGCACACTGTACCATCAGTTCCACATAGTGCACCCTGTAACATCAGTTCCACACAGTGCACACTGTCCCATTAGTTCCACACAGAGCACACTGTACCATCAGTTCCACATAGTACACACTGCACCATCAGTTGAACACAGTGCACAAAGTAGCATCAGTTCCACACAGTGCACTCTGTACCATCAGTTCCACATAGTGCACACTGTAGCATCAGTTCCATATAGTGCACACTGTACCATCAGTTGCACATAGTGCACACTGTAGCATCAGTTCCACACAGTGCACACTGTACCGTCAGTTCCACACGGTGCACACTGTACCATCAGTTCCACATAGTGCACACTGTAGCATCAGTTCCTCATAGTGCACACTGTAGCATCAGTTCCCCACAGTGCACACTGTACCATCAGTTCCACATAGTGCACACTGTACCATCAGTTCCTCATAGTGCACACTGTAGCATCAGTTCCCCACAGTGCACACTGTACCATCAGTTCCACACAGTGCACACTGTACCATCAGTTCCACATAGTGCACACTGTACCATCAGTTCCACACGGTGCACACTGTACCATCAGTTCCACACGGTGCACACTGTACCATCAGTTCCTCATAGTGCACACTGTAGCATCAGTTCCCCACGGTGCACACTGTACCATCAGTTCCACAAGGTGCACACTGTACCATCAGTTCCACACGGTGCACACTGTACCATCAGTTCCATATAGTGCACACTGTACCATCAGTTCCACATAGTGCACCCTGTAACATCAGTTCCACACAGTGCACACTGTCCCATTAGTTCCACACAGTGCACACTGTACCATCAGTTCCATATAGTGCACACTGTACCATCAGTTGCACATAGTGCACACTGTACCATCAGTTGCACATAGTGCACACTGTAGCATCAGTTCCCCACAGTGCACACTGTACCATCAGTTACACACAGTGCACACTGTACCATCAGTTCCACATAGTGCACCCTGTAACATCAGTTGAACACAGTGCACAAAGTAGCATCAGTTCCACACAGTGCACACTGTACCATCAGTTCCACATAGTGCACACTGTAGCATCAGTTCCATATAGTGCACACTGTACCATCAGTTGCACATAGTGCACACTGTAGCATCAGTTCCCCACAGTGCACACTGTACCATCAGTTACACACAGTGCACACTGTACCATCAGTTCCACATAGTGCACACTGTAGCATCAGTTCCACATAGTGCACACTGTACCATCAGTACCACATAGTGCACACTGTAGCATCAGTTCCCCACAGTGCACACTGTACCATCAGTTGCACACAGTGCACACTGTACCATCAGTTCCACATGGTGCACACTGTACCATCAGTTCCACACATTGCACACTGTAGCATCAGTTCCACATGGTGCACACTGTACCATCAGTTCCACACAGTGCACACTGTACCATCAGTTCCACATAGTGCACACTGTACCATCAGTTCCACACAGTGCACACTGTACCATCAGTTCCACACAGTGCACACTGTACCATCAGTTCCACATAGTGCACACTGTACCATCAGTTCCACATAGTACACACTGCACCATCAGTTCCACACAGTAGCATCAGTTCCCCACAGTGCACACTGTACCATCAGTTCCACATAGTACACACTGCACCATCAGTTCCACACAGTAGCATCAGTTCCACATAGTGCACACTGTACCATCAGTTCCACATAGTACACACTGCACCATCAGTTCCACACAGTAGCATCAGTTCCACATAGTGCACACTGTACCATCAGTTCCACACAGTGCACACTGTACCATCAGTTCCACATAGTACACACTGCACCATCAGTTCCACACAGTAGCATCAGTTCCCCACAGTGCACACTGTACCATCAGTTCCCCACAGTGCACACTGTACCATCAGTTCCCCACAGTGCACAATGTACCATCAGTTCCACACAGTGCACACTGTACCATCAGTTCCACACAGTGCACACTGTACCATCAGTTCCACATTGTGCACACTGTACCATCAGTTCCACACAGTGCACACTGTACTATCAGTTTCACATAGTGCACACTGTTCCATCAGTTCCACACAGTGTACACTGTCCCATCAGTTCCACATGGTGCACACTGTCCCATCAGTTCCACACAGTGCACACTGTACTATCAGTTCCACGTAGTGCACACTGTACTATCAGTTCCACATAGTGCACACTGTACCATCAGTTCCAAATGGTGCACACTGTACCATCAGTTCCACACAGTGCACACTGTACCATCAGTTCCACACAGTGCACACCGTACCATCAGTTCCACATGGTGCACACTGTACCATCAGTTCCACATGGTGCACACTGTAGCATCAGTTCCAAATGGTGCACACTGTACCATCAGTTCCACACAGTGCACACTGTACCATCAGTTCCAAATGGTGCACACTGTACCATCAGTTCCACACAGTGCACACTGTTCCATCAGTTCCACACAGTGCACACTGTCCCATCAGTTCCACATGGTGCACACTGTCCCATCAGTTCCACATAGTGCACACTGTACCATCAGTTCCAAATGGTGCACACTGTACCATCAGTTCCACACAGTGCACACTGTACCATCAGTTCCACATAGTGCACACTGTACCATCAGTTCCACATAGTGCACACTGTACCATCAGTTCCACATAGTGCACACTGTAGCATCAGTTCCCCACAGTGCACACTGTACCATCAGTTCCACACAGTGCACACTGTACCATCAGTTCCACATAGTGCACACTGTAGCATCAGTTCCCCACAGTACACACTGTACCATCATTTCCACATAGTTCGCACTGTACCATCAGTTCCACATAGTGCACACTGTACCGTCAGTTCCACACGGTGCACACTGTACCATCAGTTCCACATAGTGCACACTGTAGCATCAGTTCCTCATAGTGCACACTGTAGCATCAGTTCCCCACAGTGCACACTGTACCATCGGTTCCTCATAGTGCACACTGTTGCATCAGTTCCCCACAGTGCACACTGTACCATCAGTTCCACACAGTGCACACTGTACCATCAGTTCCACATAGTGCACACTTTACCATCAGTTCCACACGGTGCACACTGTACCATCAGTTCCACACGGTGCACACTGTACCATCAGTTCCTCATAGTGCAAACTGTAGCATCAGTTCCCCACGGTGCACACTGTACCATCAGTTCCACACGGTGCACACTGTACCATCAGTTCCACACAGTGCACACTGTACCATCAGTTCCATATAGTGCACACTGTACCATCAGTTCCACATAGTGCACCCTGTAACATCAGTTCCACACAGTGCACACTGTCCCATTAGTTCCACACAGTGCACACTGTACCATCAGTTGAACACAGTGCACAAAGTAGCATCAGTTCCACACAGTGCACACTGTACCATCAGTTCCACATAGTGCACACTGTAGCATCAGTTCCATATAGTGCACACTGTACCATCAGTTGCACATAGTGCACACTGTAGCATCAGTTCCACACAGTGCACACTGTACCGTCAGTTCCACACGGTGCACACTGTACCATCAGTTCCACATAGTGCACACTGTAGCATCAGTTCCTCATAGTGCACACTGTAGCATCAGTTCCCCACAGTGCACACTGTACCATCAGTTCCACATAGTGCACACTGTACCATCAGTTCCTCATAGTGCACACTGTAGCATCAGTTCCCCACAGTGCACACTGTACCATCAGTTCCACACAGTGCACACTGTACCATCAGTTCCACATAGTGCACACTGTACCATCAGTTCCACACGGTGCACACTGTACCATCAGTTCCACACGGTGCACACTGTACCATCAGTTCCTCATAGTGCACACTGTAGCATCAGTTCCCCACGGTGCACACTGTACCATCAGTTCCACAAGGTGCACACTGTACCATCAGTTCCACACGGTGCACACTGTACCATCAGTTCCATATAGTGCACACTGTACCATCAGTTCCACATAGTGCACCCTGTAACATCAGTTCCACACAGTGCACACTGTCCCATTAGTTCCACACAGTGCACACTGTACCATCAGTTCCATATAGTGCACACTGTACCATCAGTTGCACATAGTGCACACTGTACCATCAGTTGCACATAGTGCACACTGTAGCATCAGTTCCCCACAGTGCACACTGTACCATCAGTTACACACAGTGCACACTGTACCATCAGTTCCACATAGTGCACCCTGTAACATCAGTTGAACACAGTGCACAAAGTAGCATCAGTTCCACACAGTGCACACTGTACCATCAGTTCCACATAGTGCACACTGTAGCATCAGTTCCATATAGTGCACACTGTACCATCAGTTGCACATAGTGCACACTGTAGCATCAGTTCCCCACAGTGCACACTGTACCATCAGTTACACACAGTGCACACTGTACCATCAGTTCCACATAGTGCACACTGTAGCATCAGTTCCACATAGTGCACACTGTACCATCAGTACCACATAGTGCACACTGTAGCATCAGTTCCCCACAGTGCACACTGTACCATCAGTTGCACACAGTGCACACTGTACCATCAGTTCCACATGGTGCACACTGTACCATCAGTTCCACACATTGCACACTGTAGCATCAGTTCCACATGGTGCACACTGTACCATCAGTTCCACACAGTGCACACTGTACCATCAGTTCCACATAGTGCACACTGTACCATCAGTTCCACACAGTGCACACTGTACCATCAGTTCCACACAGTGCACACTGTACCATCAGTTCCACATAGTGCACACTGTACCATCAGTTCCACATAGTACACACTGCACCATCAGTTCCACACAGTAGCATCAGTTCCCCACAGTGCACACTGTACCATCAGTTCCACATAGTACACACTGCACCATCAGTTCCACACAGTAGCATCAGTTCCACATAGTGCACACTGTACCATCAGTTCCACATAGTACACACTGCACCATCAGTTCCACACAGTAGCATCAGTTCCACATAGTGCACACTGTACCATCAGTTCCACACAGTGCACACTGTACCATCAGTTCCACATAGTACACACTGCACCATCAGTTCCACACAGTAGCATCAGTTCCCCACAGTGCACACTGTACCATCAGTTCCCCACAGTGCACACTGTACCATCAGTTCCCCACAGTGCACAATGTACCATCAGTTCCACACAGTGCACACTGTACCATCAGTTCCACACAGTGCACACTGTACCATCAGTTCCACATTGTGCACACTGTACCATCAGTTCCACACAGTGCACACTGTACTGTCAGTTTCACATAGTGCACACTGTTCCATCAATTCCACACAGTGTACACTGTCCCATCAGTTCCACATGGTGCACACTGTCCCATCAGTTCCACACAGTGCACACTGTACTATCAGTTCCACGTAGTGCACACTGTACTATCAGTTCCACATAGTGCACACTGTACCATCAGTTCCAAATGGTGCACACTGTACCATCAGTTCCACACAGTGCACACTGTACCATCAGTTCCACACAGTGCACACCGTACCATCAGTTCCACATGGTGCACACTGTACCATCAGTTCCACATGGTGCACACTGTAGCATCAGTTCCAAATGGTGCACACTGTACCATCAGTTCCACACAGTGCACACTGTACCATCAGTTCCACATGGTGCACACTGTACCATCAGTTCCAAATGGTGCACACTGTACCATCAGTTCCACACAGTGCACACTGTACCATCAGTTCCAAATGGTGCACACTGTACCATCAGTTCCACACAGTGCACACTGTTCCATCAGTTCCACACAGTGCACACTGTCCCATCAGTTCCACATGGTGCACACTGTCCCATCAGTTCCACATCGTGCACACTGTACCATCAGTTCCAAATGGTGCACACTGTACCATCAGTTCCACACAGTGCACACTGTACCATCAGTTCCACATAGTGCACACTGTACCATCAGTTCCACATAGTGCACACTGTACCATCAGTTCCACATGGTGCACACTGTAGCATCAGTTCCAAATGGTGCACACTGTACCATCAGTTCCACACAGTGCACACTGTACCATCAGTTCCAAATGGTGCACACTGTACCATCAGTTCCACACAGTGCACCCTGTAACATCAGTTCCACACAGTGCACACTGTCCCATTAGTTCCACACAGTGCACACTGTACCATCAGTTCCATATAGTGCACACTGTACCATCAGTTGCACATAGTGCACACTGTACCATCAGTTGCACATAGTGCACACTGTAGCATCAGTTCCCCACAGTGCACACTGTACCATCAGTTACACACAGTGCACACTGTACCATCAGTTCCACATAGTGCACCCTGTAACATCAGTTGAACACAGTGCACAAAGTAGCATCAGTTCCACACAGTGCACACTGTACCATCAGTTCCACATAGTGCACACTGTAGCATCAGTTCCATATAGTGCACACTGTACCATCAGTTGCACATAGTGCACACTGTAGCATCAGTTCCCCACAGTGCACACTGTACCATCAGTTACACACAGTGCACACTGTACCATCAGTTCCACATAGTGCACACTGTAGCATCAGTTCCACATAGTGCACACTGTACCATCAGTACCACATAGTGCACACTGTAGCATCAGTTCCCCACAGTGCACACTGTACCATCAGTTGCACACAGTGCACACTGTACCATCAGTTCCACATGGTGCACACTGTACCATCAGTTCCACACATTGCACACTGTAGCATCAGTTCCACATGGTGCACACTGTACCATCAGTTCCACACAGTGCACACTGTACCATCAGTTCCACATAGTGCACACTGTACCATCAGTTCCACACAGTGCACACTGTACCATCAGTTCCACACAGTGCACACTGTACCATCAGTTCCACATAGTGCACACTGTACCATCAGTTCCACATAGTACACACTGCACCATCAGTTCCACACAGTAGCATCAGTTCCCCACAGTGCACACTGTACCATCAGTTCCACATAGTACACACTGCACCATCAGTTCCACACAGTAGCATCAGTTCCACATAGTGCACACTGTACCATCAGTTCCACATAGTACACACTGCACCATCAGTTCCACACAGTAGCATCAGTTCCACATAGTGCACACTGTACCATCAGTTCCACACAGTGCACACTGTACCATCAGTTCCACATAGTACACACTGCACCATCAGTTCCACACAGTAGCATCAGTTCCCCACAGTGCACACTGTACCATCAGTTCCCCACAGTGCACACTGTACCATCAGTTCCCCACAGTGCACAATGTACCATCAGTTCCACACAGTGCACACTGTACCATCAGTTCCACACAGTGCACACTGTACCATCAGTTCCACATTGTGCACACTGTACCATCAGTTCCACACAGTGCACACTGTACTGTCAGTTTCACATAGTGCACACTGTTCCATCAATTCCACACAGTGTACACTGTCCCATCAGTTCCACATGGTGCACACTGTCCCATCAGTTCCACACAGTGCACACTGTACTATCAGTTCCACGTAGTGCACACTGTACTATCAGTTCCACATAGTGCACACTGTACCATCAGTTCCAAATGGTGCACACTGTACCATCAGTTCCACACAGTGCACACTGTACCATCAGTTCCACACAGTGCACACCGTACCATCAGTTCCACATGGTGCACACTGTACCATCAGTTCCACATGGTGCACACTGTAGCATCAGTTCCAAATGGTGCACACTGTACCATCAGTTCCACACAGTGCACACTGTACCATCAGTTCCACATGGTGCACACTGTACCATCAGTTCCAAATGGTGCACACTGTACCATCAGTTCCACACAGTGCACACTGTACCATCAGTTCCAAATGGTGCACACTGTACCATCAGTTCCACACAGTGCACACTGTTCCATCAGTTCCACACAGTGCACACTGTCCCATCAGTTCCACATGGTGCACACTGTCCCATCAGTTCCACATCGTGCACACTGTACCATCAGTTCCAAATGGTGCACACTGTACCATCAGTTCCACACAGTGCACACTGTACCATCAGTTCCACATAGTGCACACTGTACCATCAGTTCCACATAGTGCACACTGTACCATCAGTTCCACATAGTGCACACTGTAGCATCAGTTCCCCACAGTGCACACTGTACCATCAGATCCACACAGTGCACACTGTACCATCAGTTCCACACAGTGCACACTGTACCATCAGTTCCACACAGTGCACACTGTACCATCAGTTCCACACAGTGCACACTGTACCATCAGTTCCACATAGTGCACACTGTAGCATCAGTTCCCCACAGTACACACTGTACCATCATTTCCACATAGTTCGCACTGTACCATCAGTTCCACATAGTGCACACTGTACCATCAGTTCCACACAGTGCACACTGTACCGTCAGTTCCACACGGTGCACACTGTACCATCATTTCCACATAGTGCACACTGTAGCATCAGTTCCTCATAGTGCACACTGTAGCATCAGTTCCCCACAGTGCACACTGTACCATCAGTTCCACATAGTGCACACTGTACCATCAGTTCCTCATAGTGCACACTGTAGCATCAGTTCCCCACAGTGCACACTGTACCATCAGTTCCACACAGTGCACACTGTACCATCAGTTCCACATAGTGCACACTGTACCATCAGTTCCACACGGTGCACACTGTACCATCAGTTCCACACGGTGCACACTGTACCATCAGTTCCTCATAGTGCAAACTGTAGCATCAGTTCCCCACGGTGCACACTGTACCATCAGTTCCACACGGTGCACACTGTACCATCAGTTCCACACGGTGCACACTGTACCATCAGTTCCATATAGTGCACACTGTACCATCAGTTCCACATAGTGCACCCTGTAACATCAGTTCCACACAGTGCACACTGTCCCATTAGTTCCACACAGAGCACACTGTACCATCAGTTCCACATAGTACACACTGCACCATCAGTTGAACACAGTGCACAAAGTACCATCAGTTCCACACAGTGCACACTGTACCATCAGTTCCACATAGTGCACACTGTAGCATCAGTTCCATATAGTGCACACTGTACCATCAGTTGCACATAGTGCACACTGTAGCATCAGTTCCCCACAGTGCACACTGTACCATCAGTTACACACAGTGCACACTGTACCATCAGTTCCACATAGTGCACACTGTAGCATCAGTTCCACATAGTGCACACTGTACCATCAGTACCACATAGTGCACACTGTAGCATCAGTTCCCCACAGTGCACACTGTACCATCAGTTGCACACAGTGCACACTGTACCATCAGTTCCACATGGTGCACACTGTACCATCAGTTCCACACAGTGCACACTGTAGCATCAGTTCCACATGGTGCACACTGTACCATCAGTTCCACACAGTGCACACTGTACCATCAGTTCCACATAGTGCACACTGTACCATCAGTTCCACATAGTGCACACTGTACCATCAGTTGCACACAGTGCACACTGTACCATCAGTTCCACATGGTGCACACTGTACCATCAGTTCCACACAGTGCACACTGTAGCATCAGTTCCACATGGTGCACACTGTACCATCAGTTCCACACAGTGCACACTGTACCATCAGTTCCACATAGTGCACACTGTACCATCAGTTCCACATAGTGCACACTGTACCATCAGTTCCACATAGTGCACACTGTACCATCAGTTCCACATAGTACACACTGCACCATCAGTTCCACACAGTAGCATCAGTTCCCCACAGTGCACACAGTAGCATCAGTTCCACATAGTGCACACTGTACCATCAGTTCCACATAGTACACACTGCACCATCAGTTCCACACAGTAGCATCAGTTCCACATAGTGCACACTGTACCATCAGTTCCACACAGTGCACACTGTACCATCAGTTCCACATAGTACACACTGCACCATCAGTTCCACACAGTAGCATCAGTTCCCCACAGTGCACACTGTACCATCAGTTCCCCACAGTGCACACTGTACCATCAGTTCCCCACAGTGCACACTGTACCATCAGTTCCCCACAGTGCACAATGTACCATCAGTTCCACACAGTGCACACTGTACCATCAGTTCCACACAGTGCACACTGTACCATCAGTTCCACATTGTGCACACTGTACCATCAGTTCCACACAGTGCACACTGTGCTATCAGTTTCACATAGTGCACACTGTTCCATCAGTTCCACACAGTGTACACTGTCCCATCAGTTCCACATGGTGCACACTGTCCCATCAGTTCCACACAGTGCACACTGTACTATCAGTTCCACGTAGTGCACACTGTACTATCAGTTCCACATAGTGCACACTGTACCATCAGTTCCAAATGGTGCACACTGTACCATCAGTTCCACACAGTGCACACTGTACCATCAGTTCCACACAGTGCACACCGTACCATCAGTTCCACATGGTGCACACTGTACCATCAGTTCCACATGGTGCACACTGTAGCATCAGTTCCAAATGGTGCACACTGTACCATCAGTTCCACACAGTGCACACTGTACCATCAGTTCCACACAGTGCACACTGTACCATCAGTTCCACATGGTGCACACTGTACCATCAGTTCCAAATGGTGCACACTGTACCATCAGTTCCACACAGTGCACACTGTACCATCAGTTCCAAATGGTGCACACTGTACCATCAGTTCCACACAGTGCACACTGTTCCATCAGTTCCACACAGTGCACACTGTCCCATCAGTTCCACATGGTGCACACTGTCCCATCAGTTCCACATAGTGCACACTGTACCATCAGTTCCAAATGGTGCACACTGTACCATCAGTTCCACACAGTGCACACTGTACCATCAGTTCCACACAGTGCACACCGTACCATCAGTTCCACATGGTGCACACTGTACCATCAGTTCCACATGGTGCACACTGTAGCATCAGTTCCAAATGGTGCACACTGTACCATCAGCTCCACACAGTGCACACTGTACCATCAGTTCCACATGGTGCACACTGTACCATCAGTTCCAAATGGTGCACACTGTACCATCAGTTCCACACAGTGCACACTGTACCATCAGTTCCAAATGGTGCACACTGTACCATCAGTTCCACACAGTGAACACTGTTCCATCAGTTCCACACAGTGCACACTGTCCCATCAGTTCCACATAGTGCACACTGTACCATCAGTTCCAAATGGTGCACACTGTACCATCAGTTCCACACAGTGCACACTGTCCCATCAGTTCCACACAGTGCACACTGTCCCATCAGTTCCACATAGTGCACACTGTACCATCAGTTCCACACAGTGCACACTGTACCATCAGTTCCACATAGTGCACACTGTACCATCAGTTCCACACGGTGCACACTGTACCATCAGTTCCACACAGTGCACACTGTACCATCAGTTCCACATGGTGCACACTGTACCATCAGTTCCACATGGTGCACACTGTAGCATCAGTTCCAAATGGTGCACACTGTACCATCAGTTCCACACAGTGCACACTGTACCATCAGTTCCAAATGGTGCACACTGTACCATCAGTTCCACACAGTGCACACTGTTCCATCAGTTCCACACAGTGCACACTGTCCCATCAGTTCCACATGGTGCACACTGTCCCATCAGTTCCACATAGTGCACACTGTACCATCAGTTCCAAATGGTGCACACTGTACCATCAGTTCCACACAGTGCACACTGTACCATCAGTTCCACACAGTGCACACCGTACCATCAGTTCCACATGGTGCACACTGTACCATCAGTTCCACATGGTGCACACTGTAGCATCAGTTCCAAATGGTGCACACTGTACCATCAGTTCCACACAGTGCACACTGTACCATCAGTTCCACATGGTGCACACTGTACCATCAGTTCCAAATGGTGCACACTGTACCATCAGTTCCACACAGTGCACACTGTACCATCAGTTCCAAATGGTGCACACTGTACCATCAGTTCCACACAGTGCACACTGTTCCATCAGTTCCACACAGTGCACACTGTCCCATCAGTTCCACATAGTGCACACTGTACCATCAGTTCCAAATGGTGCACACTGTACCATCAGTTCCACACAGTGCACACTGTCCCATCAGTTCCACACAGTGCACACTGTCCCATCAGTTCCACATAGTGCACACTGTACCATCAGTTCCACACAGTGCACACTGTACCATCAGTTCCACATAGTGCACACTGTACCATCAGTTCCACATGGTGCACACTGTACCATCAGTTCCACACAGTGCACACTGTACCATCAGTTCCACATGGTGCACACTGTACCATCAGTTCCACATGGTGCACACTGTAGCATCAGTTCCAAATGGTGCACACTGTACCATCAGTTCCACACAGTGCACACTGTACCATCAGTTCCAAATGGTGCACACTGTACCATCAGTTCCACACAGTGCACACTGTTCCATCAGTTCCACACAGTGCACACTGTCCCATCAGTTCCACATAGTGCACACTGTACCATCAGTTCCACACAGTGCACACTGTACCATTTGTTCCACATAGTGCACACTGTACCATCAGTTCCAAATGGTGCACACTGTACCATCAGTTCCACACAGTGCACACTGTACCATCAGTTCCACATGGTGCACACTGTACCATCAGTTCCACACAGTGCACACTGTACCATCAGTTCCACATGGTGCACACTGTACCATCAGTTCCACATGGTGCATACTGTAGCTTCAGTTCCACATAGTGCACACTGTACCAACCGTTCCACATGGTGCACACTGTAGCATCAGTTCCACATGGTGCACACTGTAGCATCAGTTCCACATAGTGCACACTGTACCATCAGTTCCACATGGTGCACACTGTGGCATCAGTTCCACATGGTGCACACTGTGGCATCAGTTCCACATGGTGCACACTGTAGCATCAGTTCCACATGGTGCACACTGTAGCATCAGTTCCACATAGTGCACACTGTCGCATCAGTTCCACATAGTGCACACTGTACCATCAGTTCCACACGGTGCACACTGTACCATCAGTTCCACATGGTGCACACTGTAGCATCAGTTCCAAATGGTGCACACTGTACCATCAGTTCCACACAGTGCACACTGTACCATCAGTTCCACATGGTGCACACTGTACCATCAGTTCCAAATGGTGCACACTGTACCATCAGTTCCACACAGTGCACACTGTACCATCAGTTCCAAATGGTGCACACTGTACCATCAGTTCCACACAGTGCACACTGTTCCATCAGTTCCACACAGTGCACACTGTCCCATCAGTTCCACATGGTGCACACTGTCCCATCAGTTCCACATAGTGCACACTGTACCATCAGTTCCAAATGGTGCACACTGTACCATCAGTTCCACACAGTGCACACTGTACCATCAGTTCCACACAGTGCACACCGTACCATCAGTTCCACATGGTGCACACTGTACCATCAGTTCCACATGGTGCACACTGTAGCATCAGTTCCAAATGGTGCACACTGTACCATCAGTTCCACACAGTGCACACTGTACCATCAGTTCCACATGGTGCACACTGTACCATCAGTTCCAAATGGTGCACACTGTACCATCAGTTCCACACAGTGCACACTGTACCATCAGTTCCAAATGGTGCACACTGTACCATCAGTTCCACACAGTGCACACTGTTCCATCAGTTCCACACAGTGCACACTGTCCCATCAGTTCCACATGGTGCACACTGTCCCATCAGTTCCACATAGTGCACACTGTACCATCAGTTCCAAATGGTGCACACTGTACCATCAGTTCCACACAGTGCACACTGTCCCATCAGTTCCACACAGTGCACACTGTCCCATCAGTTCCACATAGTGCACACTGTACCATCAGTTCCACACAGTGCACACTGTACCATCAGTTCCACATAGTGCACACTGTACCATCAGTTCCACACGGTGCACACTGTACCATCAGTTCCACACAGTGCACACTGTACCATCAGTTCCACATGGTGCACACTGTACCATCAGTTCCACATGGTGCACACTGTAGCATCAGTTCCAAATGGTGCACAATGTACCATCAGTTCCACACAGTGCACACTGTACCATCAGTTCCAAATGGTGCACACTGTACCATCAGTTCCACACAGTGCACACTGTCCCATCAGTTCCACACAGTGCACACTGTCCCATCAGTTCCACATAGTGCACACTGTACCATCAGTTCCACACAGTGCACACTGTACCATCAGTTCCACATAGTGCACACTGTACCATCAGTTCCAAATGGTGCACACTGTACCATCAGTTCCACACAGTGCACACTGTGCCATCAGTTCCACATGGTGCACACTGTACCATCAGTTCCACATGGTGCACACTGTAGCATCAGTTCCAAATGGTGCACACTGTACCATCAGTTCCACACAGTGCACACTGTACCATCAGTTCCACATGGTGCACACTGTACCATCAGTTCCACACAGTGCACACTGTACCATCAGTTCCACATGGTGCACACTGTACCATCAGTTCCACATGGTGCATACTGTAGCATCAGTTCCACATAGTGCACACTGTACCATCCGTTCCACATGGTGCACACTGTAGCATCAGTTCCACATGGTGCACACTGTAGCATCAGTTCCACATAGTGCACACTGTACCATCAGTTCCACATGGTGCACACTGTGGCATCAGTTCCACATGGTGCACACTGTGGCATCAGTTCCACATGGTGCACACTGTAGCATCAGTTCCACATGGTGCACACTGTAGCATCAGTTCCACATAGTGCACACTGTCGCATCAGTTCCACATAGTGCACACTGTACCATCAGTTCCACACGGTGCACACTGTACCATCAGTTCCACACAGTGCGCACTGTACCATCAGTTCCACATAGTGCACACTGTCCCATCAGTTCCACTTAGTGCACACTGTCCCATCAGTTCCACATAGTGCAAACTGTAGCACCTGTTCCATATAGTGCACACTGTACCATCAGTTCAACATGGTGCACACTGTACCATCAGTTCCACATAGTGCACACTGTAGCATCAGTTCCCCACAGTGCACACTGTACCATCAGTTACACACAGTGCACACTGTACCATCAGTTCCACATAGTGCACACTGTACCATCAGTACCACATAGTGCACACTGTAGCATCAGTTCCCCACAGTGCACACTGTACCATCAGTTCCACACAGTGCACACTGTACCATCAGTTCCACACGGTGCACACTGTACCATCAGTTCCACACAGTGCACACTGTAGCATCAGTTCCACACAGTGCACACTGTACCATCAGTTCCACATGGTGCACACTGTACCATCAGTTCCACATGGTGCACACTGTAGCATCAGTTCCAAATGGTGCACACTGTAGCATCAGTTCCAAATGGTGCACACTGTACCATCAGTTCCACACACTGCACACTGTTCCATCAGTTCCACACGGTGCACACTGTCCCATCAGTTCCACATGGTGCACACTGTCCCATCAGTTCCACACAGTGCACACTGTACTATCAGTTCCACATAGTGCACACTGTACCATCAGTTCCAAATGGTGCACACTGTACCATCAGTTCCACACAGTGCACACTGTCCCATCAGTTCCACATAGTGCACACTGTACCATCAGTACCACACAGTGCACACTGTACCATCAGTTCCACATGGTGCACACTGTAGCATCAGTTCCACATGGTGCACACTGTAGCATCAGTTCCACATGGTGCACACTGTAGCATCAGTTCCACACAGTGCACACTGTACCATCAGTTCCACATGGTGCACACTGTACCATCAGTTCCAAATGGTGCACACTGTACCATCAGTTCCACACAGTGCACACTGTCCCATCAGTTCCACATAGTGCACACTGTACCATCAGTTCCAAATGGTGCACACTGTACCATCAGGTCCACACAGTGCACACTGTACCATCAGTTCCACATGGTGCACACTGTACCATCAGTTGCAAATGGTGCACACTGTACCATCAGTTTCACACAGTGCACACTGTACCATCAATTCCACATAGTGCACACTGTTCCATCAGTTCCACACAGTGTACACTGTCCCATCAGTTCCACATGGTGCACACTGTCCCATCAGTTCCACACAGTGCACACTGTACTATCAGTTCCACGTAGTGCACACTGTACTATCAGTTCCACGTAGTGCACACTGTACCATCAGTTCCAAATGGTGCACACTGTACCATCAGTTCCACACAGTGCACACTGTACCATCAGTTCCACACAGAGCACACCGTACCATCAGTTCCACATGGTGCACACTGTACCATCAGTTCCACATGGTGCACACTGTAGCATCAGTTCCAAATGGTGCACACTGTACCATCAGTTCCACACAGTGCACACTGTACCATCAGTTCCACATGGTGCACACTGTACCATCAGTTCCAAATGGTGCACACTGTACCATCAGTTCCACACAGTGCACACTGTACCATCAGTTCCAAATGGTGCACACTGTTCCATCAGTTCCACACAGTGAACACTGTTCCATCAGTTCCACACAGTGCACACTGTCCCATCAGTTCCACATGGTGCACACTGTCCCATCAGTTCCACATAGTGCACACTGTACCATCAGTTCCAAGTGGTGCACACTGTACCATCAGTTCCACACAGTGCACACTGTACCATCAGTTCCACACAGTGCACACCGTACCATCAGTTCCACATGGTGCACACTGTACCATCAGTTCCACATGGTGCACACTGTAGCATCAGTTCCAAATGGTGCACACTGTACCATCAGTTCCACACAGTGCACACTGTACCATCAGTTCCACATGGTGCACACTGTACCATCAGTTCCAAATGGTGCACACTGTACCATCAGTTCCACACAGTGCACACTGTACCATCAGTTCCAAATGGTGCACACTGTACCATCAGTTCCACACAGTGCACACTGTTCCATCAGTTCCACACAGTGCACACTGTCCCATCAGTTCCACATGGTGCACACTGTCCCATCAGTTCCACATAGTGCACACTGTACCATCAGTTCCAAATGGTGCACACTGTACCATCAGTTCCACACAGTGCACACTGTCCCATCAGTTCCACACAAAGCACACTGTCCAATCAGTTCCACATAGTGCACACTGTACCATCAGTTCCACACAGTGCACACTGTACCATCAGTTCCACATAGTGCACACTGTACCAACAGTTCCACACGGTGCACACTGTACCATCAGTTCCACACAGTGCACACTGTACCATCAGTTCCACATGGTGCACACTGTACCATCAGTTCCACATGGTGCACACTGTAGCATCAGTTCCAAATGGTGCACACTGTACCATCAGTTCCACACAGTGCACACTGTACCATCAGTTCCAAATGGTGCACACTGTACCATCAGTTCCACACAGTGCACACTGTCCCATCAGTTCCACACAGTGCACACTGTCCCATCAGTTCCACATAGTGCACACTGTACCATCAGTTCCACACAGTGCACACTGTACCATCAGTTCCACATAGTGCACACTGTACCATCAGTTCCAAATGGTGCACACTGTACCATCAGTTCCACACAGTGCACACTGTACCATCAGTTCCACATGGTGCACACTGTACCATCAGTTCCACATGGTGCACACTGTAGCATCAGTTCCAAATTGTGCACACTGTACCATCAGTTCCACACAGTGCACACTGTACCATCAGTTCCACATGGTGCACACTGTACCATCAGTTCCACACAGTGCACACTGTACCATCAGTTCCACATGGTGCACACTGTACCATCAGTTCCACATGGTGCATACTGTAGCATCAGTTCCACATGGTGCACACTGTACCATCAGTTCCACACAGTGCACACTGTACCATCAGTTCCACATGGTGCACACTGTACCATCCGTTCCACATGGTGCACACTGTAGCATCAGTTCCACATGGTGCACACTGTAGCATCAGTTCCACATAGTGCACACTGTACCATCAGTTCCACATGGTGCACACTGTGGCATCAGTTCCACATGGTGCACACTGTGGCATCAGTTCCACATGGTGCACACTGTAGCATCAGTTCCACATGGTGCACACTGTAGCATCAGTTCCACATAGTGCACACTGTCGCATCAGTTCCACATAGTGCACACTGTACCATCAGTTCCACACGGTGCACACTGTACCATCAGTTCCACATGGTGCACACTGTAGCATCAGTTCCAAATGGTGCACACTGTACCATCAGTTCCACACAGTGCACACTGTACCATCAGTTCCACATGGTGCACACTGTACCATCAGTTCCAAATGGTGCACACTGTACCATCAGTTCCACACAGTGCACACTGTACCATCAGTTCCAAATGGTGCACACTGTACCATCAGTTCCACACAGTGCACACTGTTCCATCAGTTCCACACAGTGCACACTGTCCCATCAGTTCCACATGGTGCACACTGTCCCATCAGTTCCACATAGTGCACACTGTACCATCAGTTCCAAATGGTGCACACTGTACCATCAGTTCCACACAGTGCACACTGTACCATCAGTTCCACACAGTGCACACCGTACCATCAGTTCCACATGGTGCACACTGTACCATCAGTTCCACATGGTGCACACTGTAGCATCAGTTCCAAATGGTGCACACTGTACCATCAGTTCCACACAGTGCACACTGTACCATCAGTTCCACATGGTGCACACTGTACCATCAGTTCCAAATGGTGCACACTGTACCATCAGTTCCACACAGTGCACACTGTACCATCAGTTCCAAATGGTGCACACTGTACCATCAGTTCCAAATGGTGCACACTGTTCCATCAGTTCCACACAGTGCACACTGTCCCATCAGTTCCACATGGTGCACACTGTCCCATCAGTTCCACATAGTGCACACTGTACCATCAGTTCCAAATGGAGCACACTGTACCATCATTTCCACACAGTGCACACTGTCCCATCAGTTCCACACAGTGCACACTGTCCCATCAGTTCCACATAGTGCACACTGTACCATCAGTTCCACACAGTGCACACTGTACCATCAGTTCCACATAGTGCACACTGTACCATCAGTTCCACACGGTGCACACTGTACCATCAGTTCCACACAGTGCACACTGTACCATCAGTTCCACATGGTGCACACTGTACCATCAGTTCCACATGGTGCACACTGTAGCATCAGTTCCAAATGGTGCACACTGTACCATCAGTTCCACACAGTGCACACTGTACCATCAGTTCCAAATGGTGCACACTGTACCATCAGTTCCACACAGTGCACACTGTCCCATCAGTTCCACACAGTGCACACTGTCCCATCAGTTCCACATAGTGCACACTGTACCATCAGTTCCACACAGTGCACACTGTACCATCAGTTCCACATAGTGCACACTGTACCATCAGTTCCAAATGGTGCACACTGTACCATCAGTTCCACACAGTGCACACTGTACCATCAGTTCCACATGGTGCACACTGTACCATCAGTTCCACATGGTGCACACTGTAGCATCAGTTCCAAATGGTGCACACTGTACCATCAGTTCCACACAGTGCACACTGTACCATCAGTTCCACATGGTGCACACTGTACCATCAGTTCCACACAGTGCACACTGTACCATCAGTTCCACATGGTGCACACTGTACCATCAGTTCCACATGGTGCATACTGTAGCATCAGTTCCACATAGTGCACACTGTACCATCCGTTCCACATGGTGCACACTGTAGCATCAGTTCCACATGGTGCACACTGTAGCATCAGTTCCACATGGTGCACACTGTGGCATCAGTTCCACATGGTGCACACTGTGGCATCAGTTCCACATGGTGCACACTGTAGCATCAGTTCCACATGGTGCACACTGTAGCATCAGTTCCACATAGTGCACACTGTCGCATCAGTTCCACATAGTGCACACTGTACCATCAGTTCCACACGGTGCACACTGTACCATCAGTTCCACACAGTGCGCACTGTACCATCAGTTCCACATAGTGCACACTGTCCCATCAGTTCCACTTAGTGCACACTGTCCCATCAGTTCCACATAGTGCAAACTGTAGCACCTGTTCCATATAGTGCACACTGTACCATCAGTTCAACACGGTGCACACTGTACCATCAGTTCCACATAGTGCACACTGTAGCATCAGTTCCCCACAGTGCACACTGTACCATCAGTTACACACAGTGCACACTGTACCATCAGTTCCACATAGTGCACACTGTACCATCAGTACCACATAGTGCACACTGTAGCATCAGTTCCCCACAGTGCACACTGTACCATCAGTTCCACACAGTGCACACTGTACCATCAGTTCCACACGGTGCACACTGTACCATCAGTTCCACACAGTGCACACTGTAGCATCAGTTCCACACAGTGCACACTGTACCATCAGTTCCACATGGTGCACACTGTACCATCAGTTCCACATGGTGCACACTGTAGCATCAGTTCCAAATGGTGCACACTGTAGCATCAGTTCCAAATGGTGCACACTGTACCATCAGTTCCACACAGTGCACACTGTTCCATCAGTTCCACACGGTGCACACTGTCCCATCAGTTCCACATGGTGCACACTGTCCCATCAGTTCCACACAGTGCACACTGTACTATCAGTTCCACATAGTGCACACTGTACCATCAGTTCCAAATGGTGCACACTGTACCATCAGTTCCACACAGTGCACACTGTCCCATCAGTTCCACATAGTGCACACTGTACCATCAGTACCACACAGTGCACACTGTACCATCAGTTCCACATGGTGCACACTGTAGCATCAGTTCCACATGGTGCACACTGTAGCATCAGTTCCACATGGTGCACACTGTAGCATCAGTTCCACATGGTGCACACTGTAGCATCAGTTCCACACGGTGCACACTGTACCATCAGTTCCACACAGTGCACACTGTACCATCAGTTCCACATGGTGCACACTGTACCATCAGTTCCAAATGGTGCACACTGTAGCATCAGTTCCACACAGTGCACACTGTACCATCAGTTCCACATGGTGCACACTGTAGCATCAGTTCCACACAGTGCACACTGTACCATCAGTTCCACATGGTGCACACTGTACCATCAGTTCCAAATGGTGCACACTGTACCATCAGTTCCACACAGTGCACACTGTACCATCAGTTCCACATAGTGCACACTGTACCATCAGTTCCAAATGGTGCACACTGTACCATCAGTTCCACACAGTGCACACTGTACCATCAGTTCCACATGGTGCACACTGTACCATCAGTTGCAAATGGTGCACACTGTACCATCAGTTTCACACAGTGCACACTGTACCATCAATTCCACATGGTGCACACTGTACCATCAGTTCCACATGGTGCACACTGTAGCATCAGTTCCACATAGTGCACACTGCACCATCCGTTCCACATGGTGCACACTGTAGCATCAGTTCCACATGGTGCACACTGTAGCATCAGTTCCCCACAGTGCACACTGTACCATCATTTCCACATAGTTCACACTGTACCATCAGTTCCACATAGTGCACACTGTACCATCAGTTCCACACAGTGCACACTGTACCGTCAGTTCCACACGGTGCACACTGTACCTTCAGTTCCACATAGTGCACACTGTAGCATCAGTTCCTCATAGTGCACACTGTAGCATCAGTTCCCCACAGTGCACACTGTACCATCAGTTCCACATAGTGCACACTGTACCATCAGTTCCTCATAGTGCACACTGTAGCATCAGTTCCCCACAGTGCACACTGTACCATCAGTTCCACACAGTGCACACTGTACCATCAGTTCCACATAGTGCACACTGTACCATCAGTTCCACACGGTGCACACTGTACCATCAGTTCCACACGGTGCACACTGTACCATCAGTTCCACATAGTGCACACTGTACCATCAGTTCCTCATAGTGCAAACTGTAGCATCAGTTCCCCACGGTGCACACTGTACCATCAGTTCCACACGGTGCACACTGTACCATCAGTTCCACACGGTGCACACTGTACCATCAGTTCCATATAGTGCACACTGTACCATCAGTTCCACATAGTGCACCCTGTAACATCAGTTCCACACAGTGCACACTGTCCCATTAGTTCCACACAGTGCACACTGTACCATCAGTTCCACATAGTACACACTGCACCATCAGTTGAACACAGTGCACAAAGTAGCATCAGTTCCACACAGTGCACACTGTACCATCAGTTCCACATAGTGCACACTGTAGCATCAGTTCCATATAGTGCACACTGTACCATCAGTTGCACATAGTGCACACTGTAGCATCAGTTCCCCACAGTGCACACTGTACCATCAGTTACACACAGTGCACACTGTACCATCAGTTCCACATAGTGCACACTGTAACATCAGTTCCACATAGTGCACACTGTACCATCAGTACCACATAGTGCACACTGTACCATCAGATCCACACGGTGCACACTGTACCATCAGTTCCACACAGTGCACACTGTACCATCAGTTCCACATGGTGCACACTGTACCATCAGTTCCACACAGTGCACACTGTAGCATCAGTTCCACATGGTGCACACTGTACCATCAGTTCCACACAGTGCACACTGTACCATCAGTTCCACATAGTGCACACTGTACCATCAGTTCCACACAGTGCACACTGTACCATCAGTTCCACACAGTGCACACTGTACCATCAGTTCCACACAGTGCACACTGTCCCATCAGTTCCACATAGTGCACACTGTACCATCAGTTCCACACAGTGCACACTGTACCATCAGTTCCACATAGTGCACACTGGACCATCAGTTCCAAATGGTGCACACTGTACCATCAGTTCCACACAGTGCACACTGTACCATCAGTTCCACATGGTGCACACTGTACCATCAGTTCCACATGGAGCACACTGTAGCATCAGTTCCAAATTGTGCACACTGTACCATCAGTTCCACACAGTGCACACTGTACCATCAGTTCCACATGGTGCACACTGTACCATCAGTTCCACATGGTGCATACTGTAGCATCAGTTCCACATAGTGCACACTGTACCATCCGTTCCACATGGTGCACACTGTAGCATCAGTTCCACATGGTGCACACTGTAGCATCAGTTCCACATCGTGCACACTGTACCATCAGTTCCACATGGTGCACACTGTGGCATCAGTTCCACATGGTGCACACTGTGGCATCAGTTCCACATGGTGCACACTGTAGCATCAGTTCCACATGGTGCACACTGTAGCATCAGTTCCACATAGTGCACACTGTCGCATCAGTTCCACATAGTGCACACTGTACCATCAGTTCCACACGGTGCACACTGTACCATCAGTTCCACACAGTGCGCACTGTACCATCAGTTCCACATAGTGCACACTGTCCCATCAGTTCCACTTAGTGCACACTGTCCCATCAGTTCCACATAGTGCAAACTGTAGCACCTGTTCCATATAGTGCACACTGTACCATCAGTTCAACATGGTGCACACTGTACCATCAGTTCCACATAGTGCACACTGTAGCATCAGTTCCCCACAGTGCACACTGTACCATCAGTTACACACAGTGCACACTGTACCATCAGTTCCACATAGTGCACACTGTACCATCAGTACCACATAGTGCACACTGTAGCATCAGTTCCCCACAGTGCACACTGTACCATCAGTTCCACACAGTGCACACTGTACCATCAGTTCCACACGGTGCACACTGTACCAGCAGTTCCACACAGTGCACACTGTAGCATCAGTTCCACACAGTGCACACTGTACCATCAGTTCCACATGGTGCACACTGTACCATCAGTTCCACATGGTGCACACTGTAGCATCAGTTCCAAATGGTGCACACTGTAGCATCAGTTCCAAATGGTGCACACTGTACCATCAGTTCCACACAGTGCACACTGTTCCATCAGTTCCACACGGTGCACACTGTCCCATCAGTTCCACATGGTGCACACTGTCCCATCAGTTCCACACAGTGCACACTGTACTATCAGTTCCACATAGTGCACACTGTACCATCAGTTCCAAATGGTGCACACTGTACCATCAGTTCCACACAGTGCACACTGTCCCATCAGTTCCACATAGTGCACACTGTACCATCAGTACCACACAGTGCACACTGTACCATCAGTTCCACATGGTGCACACTGTAGCATCAGTTCCACATGGTGCACACTGTAGCATCAGTTCCACATGGTGCACACTGTAGCATCAGTTCCACACAGTGCACACTGTACCATCAGTTCCACATGGTGCACACTGTACCATCAGTTCCAAATGGTGCACACTGTACCATCAGTTCCACACAGTGCACACTGTACCATCAGTTCCACATAGTGCACACTGTACCATCAGTTCCAAATGGTGCACACTGTACCATCAGTTCCACACAGTGCACACTGTACCATCAGTTCCACATGGTGCACACTGTACCATCAGTTGCAAATGGTGCACACTGTACCATCAGTTTCACACAGTGCACACTGTACCATCAGTTCCACATGGTGCACACTGTACCATCAGTTCCACATGGTGCACACTGTAGCATCAGTTCCACATAGTGCACACTGTACCATCCGTTCCACATGGTGCACACTGTAGCATCAGTTGCACATGGTGCACACTGTAGCATCAGTTCCACATAGTGCACACTGCACCATCAGTTCCACATGGTGCACACTGTGGCATCAGTTCCACATGGTGCACACTGTAGCATCAGTTCCACATGGTGCACACTGTAGCATCAGTTCCACATGGTGCACACTGTAGCATCAGTTCCACATGGTGCACACTGTAGCATCAGTTCCACATGGTGCACACTGTGGCATCAGTTCCACATGGTGCACACTGTGGCATCAGTTCCACATGGTGCACACTGTAGCATCAGTTCCACATGGTGCACACTGTAGCATCAGTTCCACATGGTACACACTGGAGCATCAGTTCCACATGGTACACACTGGAGCGTCAGTTCCACATGGTGCACACTGTAGCATCAGTTCCACATGGTGCACACTGTACCATCAGTTCCACATGGTACAAACTGGAGCGTCAGTTCCACATGGTGCACACTGTAGCATCAGTTCCACATGGTGCACACTGTACCATCAGTTCCACATGGTACACACTGGAGCGTCAGTTCCACATGGTGCACACTGTAACATCAGTTCCACACGGTACACACTGTACCATCAGTTCCACACGGTGCACACTGTACCATCAGTTCCACATGGTGCACACTGTACCATCAGTTCCACATGGTGCACACTGCAGCATGAGTTCCACATTGTGCACACTGTACCATCAGTTCCACATAGTGCACACTGTAGCATCAGTTCCCCGCAGTGCACACTGTACCATCAGTTCCACATAGTGCACACTGTAGCATCAGTTCCCCGCAGTGCACACTGTACCATCAGTTCCCCACAGTGCACACTGTACCATCAGTTCCACACAATGCACACTGTACCATCAGTTCCACATAGTTCACACTGTACCATCAGTTCCACACAGTGCACACTGTAGCATCATTTCCACACGGTGCACACCTTACCATCAGTTCCACACAGTGCACACTGTACCATCAGTTCCACATAGTGCACCCTGTAACATCAGTTCCACACGGTGCACACTGTACCGTTTGTTCCACACGGTGCACACTGTACCATCAGTTCCACACAGTGCACACTGTACCATCAGATCCGCACAGTGCACACTGTACCATCAGTTCCACACAGTGCACACTGTACCATCAGATCCGCACAGTGCACACTGTACCATCAGATCCGCACAGTGCACACTGTACCATCAGTTCCACACAGTGCACACTGTACCATCAGATCCGCACAGTGCACACTGTACCATCAGTTCCACACAGTGCACACTGTACCATCAGATCCGCACAGTGCACACTGTACCATCAGATCCGCACAGTGCACACTGTACCATCAGTTCCACACAGTGCACACTGTACCATCAGATCCGCACAGTGCACACTGTACCATCAGTTCCACACAGTGCACACTGTACCATCAGATCCGCACAGTGCACACTGTACCATCAGTTCCACACAGTGCACACTGTAGCATCAATTCCACATGGTGCACACTGTACCATCAGTTCCACATAGTGCACACTGTACCATCAGTTCCACATACTGCACACTGTACCATCAGTTCCACATACTGCACACTGTACCATCAGTTCCACACGGTGCACACTGTAGCATCAGTTCCACATAGTGCACACTGTCGCATCAGTTCCACACGGTGCACACTGTACCATCAGTTCCACATAGTGCACACTGTGCCATCAGTTCCACATGGTGCACACTGTAGCATCAGTTCCACATGGTGCACACTGTACCATCAGTTCCACATGGTGCACACTGTACCATCAGTTCCACATAGTGCACACTGTACCATCAGTTCCACACAGTGCACACTGTACCATCAGTTCCACATGGTGCACACTGTACCATCAGTTCCACACAGTGCACACTGTACCATCAGTTCCACATAGTGCACACTGTCCCATCAGTTCCACATAGTGCACACTGTCCCATCAGTTCCACATAGTGCACACTGTACCATCAGTTCCACATGGTGCACACTGTACCATCAGTTCCACATAGTGCACACTCTAGCATCAGTTCCACATAGTGCACACTGTAGCATCAGTTCCACATAGTGCACACTGTAGCATCAGTTCCACATGGTGCACACTGTAGCATCAGTTCCACATAGTGCACACTGTTGCATTAGTTCCACATGGTGCACACTGTACCATCAGTTCCACATGGTGCACACTGTACCATCAGTTCCACATGGTGCACACTGCAGCATGAGTTCCACATTGTGCACACTGTAGCATCAGTTCCACATAGTGCACACTGTACCATCGGTTCCACATGATGCACACTGTACCATCGGTTCCACATGGTGCACACTGTACCATCAGTTCCACACGGTGCACACTGTACCATCAGTTCCAGACGGTGCACACTGTTCCATCAGTTCCACATGGTGCACACTGTAGCATCAGTTCCACATGGTGCACACTGTAGCATCAGTTCCACATGGTGCACAGTGCACCATCAGTTCCACATGGTACACACTGGAGCGTCAGTTCCACATGGTGCACACTGTAACATCAGTTCCACACGGTACACACTGTACCATCAGTTCCACACAGTGCACACTGTAACATCAGTTCCACACGGTGCACACTGTACCATCAGTTCCACACAGTGCACAATGTACCATCAGTTCCACATAATGCACACAGTACCATCAGTTCCACATAGTGCACACTGTAGCATCAGTTCCACATAGTGCACACTGTAGCATCAGTTCCACATGGTGCACACTGTACCATCAGTTCCACATGGTGCACACTGTACCATCAGTTCCACACAGTGCACACTGTAGCATCAGTTCCACATAGTGCACACTGTAGCATCAGTTCCACATGGTGCACACTGTACCATCAGTTCCACATGGTGCACACTGTACCATCAGTTCCACATGGTGCACACTGTACCATCAGTTCCACACAGTGCACACTGTAGCATCAATTCCACATGGTGCACACTGTACCATCAGTTCCACACAGTGCTCACTGTACCATCAGTTCCACATAGTGCACACTGTACCAACAGTTCCATATAGTGCACACTGTACCATCAGTTCCACATAGTGCACACGGTACCATCAGTTCCACATGGTGCACACTGTACCATCAGTTCCACATGGTGCACACTGCAGCATGAGTTCCACATTGTGCACACTGTACCATCAGTTCCACATAGTGCACACTGTGGCATCAGTTCCCCACAGTGCACACTGTACCATCAGTTCCACATAGTGCACACTGTAGCATCAGTTCCCCGCAGTGCACACTGTACCATCAGTTCCCCACAGTGCACACTGTACCATCAGTTCCACATAGTGCACACTGTACCATCAGTTCCACATAGTGCACACTGTAGCATCAGTTCCCCACAGTGCACACTGTACCATCAGTTCCACATAGTGCACACTGTAGCATCAGTTCCCCGCAGTGCACACTGTACCATCAGTTCCCCGCAGTGCACACTGTACCATCAGTTCCCCGCAGTGCACACTGTACCATCAGTTCCCCACAGTGCACACTGTACCATCAGTTCCACATAGTGCACACTGTACCATCAGTTCCACACAGTGCACACTGTCGCATCATTTCCACACGGTGCACACTTTACCATCAGTTCCACACAGTGCACACTGTACCATCAGTTCCACACAGTGCACACTGTACCATCAGTTCCACACAGTGCACACTGTACCATCAGTTCCACACACTGCACACTGTACCATCAGTTCCACACGGTGCACACTGTACCATCAGTTCCACACAGTGCACACTGTACCATCAGTTCCACACAGTGCACACTGTACCACCAGTTCCACATAGTGCACACTGTACCATCAGTTCCACACAGTGCACACTGTACCATCAGTTCCACATAGTGCACACTGTACCATCAGTTCCACATGGTGCACACTGTACCATCAGTTGCACACAGTGCACACTGTCCCATCAGTTCCACATAGTGCACACTGTACCATCAGTTCCACATCGTGCACACTTTACCATCAGTTCCACATGGTGCACACTGTACCATCAGTTGCACACAGTGCACGCTGTCCCATCAGTTCCGCATAGTGCACACTGTAGCATCAGTTCCATATAGTGCACACTGTACCAGCAGTTCCACATCGTGCACACTGCACCATCAATTCCACATAGTGCACACTGTAGCATCAGTTCCACATAGTGCACACTGTAGCATCAGTTCCACACAGTGCACACTGTCGCATCAGTTTCACACGGTGCACACTGTCGCATCAGTTCCACATGGTGCACACTGTAGCATCAGTTCCACATGGTGCACACTGTACCATCAGTTCCACATGGTGCACACTGTTGCATCAGTTCCACATAGTGCACACTGTTGCATCAGTTCCACATGGTGCACACTGTAGCATCAGTTCCACTTGGTGCACACTGTACCATCAGTTCCACACAGTGCACACTGTAGCATCAGTTCCACATGGTGCACACTGTAGCATCAGTTCCACTTGGTGCACACTGTACCATCAGTTCCACATGGTGCACACTGTACCATCAGTTCCACATGGTGCACACTGCAGCATGAGTTCCACATTGTGCACACTGTAGCATCAGTTCCACATAGTGCACACTGTACCATCGGTTCCACATGATGCACACTGTACCATCGGTTCCACATGGTGCACACTGTACCATCAGTTCCACACGGTGCACACTGTACCATCAGTTCCACACGGTGCACCCTGTACCATCAGTTCCACATAGTGCACACAGTTGCACCAGTTCCACATGGTGCACACTGTAGCATCAGTTCCACATAGTGCACACTGTTGCATCAGTTCCACATGGTGCACACTGTACCATCAGTTCCACATGGTGCACACTGTAGCATCAGTTCCACATGCTGCACACTGTACCATCAGTTCCACATGGTGCACACTGTACCATCAGTTCCAGATAGTGCACACTGTGCCATCAGTTCCACACGGTGCACACTATACCATCAGTTCCACATAGTGCACACTGTACCATCAGTTCCACACGGTGCACACTGTACCATCAGTTCCACAAAGTGCACAATGTACCACCAGTTCCACATAGTGCACACTGTACCATCAGTTCCAGATAGTGCACACTGTACCATCAGTTCCACACGGTGCACACTGTACCATCAGTTCCACACAGTGCACACTGTAACATCAGTTCCACACGGTGCACACTGTACCATCAGTTCCACACAGTGCACAATGTACCACCAGTTCCACATAGTGCACACTGTACCATCAGTTCCAGATAGTGCACACTGTGCCATCAGTTCCACACGGTGCACACTGTACCATCAGTTCCACACAGTGCACACTGTACCATCTGTTCCACACAGTGCACACTGTACCATCAGTTCCCCACAGTGCACACTGTACCATCAGTTCCCCACAGTGCACCCTGTACCATCAGTTCCACACAGTGCACACTGTACCATCAGTTCCACACAGTGCACACTGTACCATCAGTTCCACATGGTGCACACTGTACCATCAGTTCCACATGGTGCACACTGTACCATCAGTTCCACATCGTGCACACTGTACCATCAGTTCCACATGGTGCACACTGTAGCATCAGTTCCACATGGTGCACACTGTACCATCAGTTCAACACGTTGCACACTGTGCCATCAGTTCCACACGGTGCACACCGTACCATCAGTTCCACACAGTGCACACTGTACCACCAGTTCCACATAGTGCACACTGTACCATCAGTTCCACATAGTGCACACTGTACCATCAGTTCCACATGGTGCACACTGTACCATCAGTTCCACACAGTGCACACTGTCCCATCAGTTCCACACAGTGCACACTGTCCCATCAGTTCCACATAGTGCACACTGTCCCATCAGTTCCACATAGTGCACACTGTAGCATCAGTTCCATATAGTGCACACTGTAGCATCAGTTCCACATGGTGCACACTGTACCATCAGTTCCACACGGTGCACACTGTACCATCAGTACCACACGGTGCACACTGTACCATCAGTTCCACATAGTGCACACTGTTCCATCAGTTCCACATAGTGCACACTGTACCATCAGTTCCACACAGTGCACACTGTACCATCAGTTCCACACAGTGCACACTGTAGCATCATTTCCACACACTGCACACTGTACCATCAGTTCCACACAGTGCACACTGTCCCTTCAGTTCCACACAGTGCACACTGTACCATCAGTTCCACACAGTGCACACTGTACCATCAGTTCCACATGGTGCACACTGTACCATCAGTTCCACACAGTGCACACTGTCCCATCAGTTCCACATAGTGCACACTGTCCCATCAGTTCCACATAGTGCACACTGTAGCATCAGTTCCATATAGTGCACACTGTACCATCAGTTCCACATGGTGCACACTGTACCATCAGTTCCACACGGTGCACACTGTACCATCAGTTCCACATAGTGCACACTGTACCATCAGTTCCACATAGTGCACACTGTACCATCAGTTCCACATGGTGCACACTGTACCATCAGTTCCACATGGTGCACAATGTTCCATCAGTTCCACACAGTGCACACTGTACCATCAGTTCCACACAGTGCACACTGTAGCATCATTTCCACACACTGCACACTGTACCATCAGTTCCACACAGTGCACACTGTCCCTTCAGTTCCACACAGTGCACACTGTACCATCAGTTCCACACAGTGCACACTGTAGCATCATTTCCACACACTGCACACTGTACCATCAGTTCCGCACAGTGCACACTGTACCATCAGTTCCACACAGTGCACACTGTACCATCAGTTCCACACAGTGCACAATCTACCATCAGTTCCACACAGTGCACACTGTACCATCAGTTCCACACAGTGCACACTGTAACATCAGTTCCACACGGTGCACACTGTACCATCAGTTCCACACAGTGCACACTGTACCACCAGTTCCACATAGTGCACACTGTACCATCAGTTCCACATAGTGCACACTGCACCATCGGTTCCACACGGTGCACACTGTACCATCAGTTCCACACAGTGCACACTGTAGCATCAGTTCCACACGGTGCACACTGTTGCATCAGTTCCACACGGTGCACACTGTTGCATCAGTTCCACTTGGTGCACACTGTACCATCAGTTCCACACGGTGCACACTGTCCCATCAGTTCCACATAGTGCACATTGTCCCATCAGTTCCACATAGTGCACATTGTCCCATCAGTTCCACACGGTGCACACTGTACCATCAGTTCCACATAGTGCACACTGTACCATCAGTTCCACATAGTGCACACTGTACCATCAGTTCCACATGGTGCACACTGTACCATCAGTTCCACATGGTGCACAATGTTCCATCAGTTCCACACAGTGCACACTGTACCATCAGTTCCACACAGTGCACACTGTAGCATCATTTCCACACACTGCACACTGTACCATCAGTTCCACACAGTGCACACTGTCCCTTCAGTTCCACACAGTGCACACTGTACCATCAGTTCCACATAGTGCACACTGTAGCATCATTTCCACACACTGCACACTGTACCATCAGTTCCGCACAGTGCACACTGTACCATCAGTTCCACACAGTGCACACTGTACCATCAGTTCCACACAGTGCACAATCTACCATCAGTTCCACACAGTGCACACTGTACCATCAGTTCCACACAGTGCACACTGTAACATCAGTTCCACACGGTGCACACTGTACCATCAGTTCCACACAGTGCACACTGTACCACCAGTTCCACATAGTGCACACTGTTCCATCAGTTCCACATAGTGCACACTGCACCATCGGTTCCACACGGTGCACACTGTACCATCAGTTCCACACAGTGCACACTGTAGCATCAGTTCCACACGGTGCACACTGTTGCATCAGTTCCACACGGTGCACACTGTTGCATCAGTTCCACTTGGTGCACACTGTACCATCAGTTCCACACGGTGCACACTGTCCCATCAGTTCCACATAGTGCACATTGTCCCATCAGTTCCACATAGTGCACATTGTCCCATCAGTTCCACACAGTGCACACTGTAGCATCAGTTCCACACGGTGCACACTGTTGCATCAGTTCCACACGGTGCACACTGTTGCATCAGTTCCACTTGGTGCACACTGTACCATCAGTTCCACACAGTGCACACTGTACCATCAGTTCCACATAGTGCACATTGTCCCATCAGTTCCACATTGTGCACACTGTAGCATCAGTTCCATATAGTGCACACTGTACCATCAGTTCCACACGGTGCACACTGTACCATCAGTTCCACATAGTGCACACTGTACCATCAGTTCCACATAGTGCACACTGTAGCATCAGTTCCACATCGTGCACACTGTAACATCAGTCCCACAAGGTGCACACTGTACCATCAGTTCCACACAGTGCACACCGTAGCATCAGTTCCACATGGTGCACACTGTTGCATCAGTTCCACATGGTGCACACTGTAGCATCAGTTCCACATGGTGCACACTGTACCATCAGTTCCACACAGTGCACACTGTAGCATCAGTTCCACATGGTGCACACTGTAGCATCAGTTCCACATAGTGCACACAGTTGCACCAGTTCCACATGGTGCACACTGTAGCATCAGTTCCACATAGTGCACACTGTTGCATCAGTTCCACATGGTGCACACTGTACCATCAGTTCCACATGGTGCACACTGTAGCATCAGTTCCACATGCTGCACACTGTACCATCAGTTCCACATGGTGCACACTGTACCATCAGTTCCAGATAGTGCACACTGTGCCATCAGTTCCACACGGTGCACACTGTACCATCAGTTCCACATAGTGCACACTGTACCATCAGTTCCACACGGTGCACACTGTACCATCAGTTCCACAAAGTGCACAATGTACCACCAGTTCCACATAGTGCACACTGTACCATCAGTTCCAGATAGTGCACACTGTACCATCAGTTCCACACGGTGCACACTGTACCATCAGTTCCACACAGTGCACACTGTAACATCAGTTCCACACGGTGCACACTGTACCATCAGTTCCACACACTGCACAATGTACCACCAGTTCCACATAGTGCACACTGTACCATCAGTTCCAGATAGTGCACACTGTGCCATCAGTTCCACACGGTGCACACTGTACCATCAGTTCCACACAGTGCACACTGTACCATCTGTTCCACACAGTGCACACTGTACCATCAGTTCCCCACAGTGCACACTGTACCATCAGATCCCCACAGTGCACCCTGTACCATCAGTTCCACACAGTGCACACTGTACCATCAGTTCCACACAGTGCACACTGTACCATCAGTTCCACATGGTGCACACTGTACCATCAGTTCCACATGGTGCACACTGTACCATCAGTTCCACATCGTGCACACTGTACCATCAGTTCCACATGGTGCACACTGTAGCATCAGTTCCACATGGTGCACACTGTACCATCAGTTCCACACGTTGCACACTGTGCCATCAGTTCCACACAGTGCACACTGTACCACCAGTTCCACATAGTGCACACTGTACCATCAGTTCCACATAGTGCACACTGTACCATCAGTTCCACATGGTGCGCACTGTACCATCAGTTCCACACAGTGCACACTGTCCCATCAGTTCCACACAGTGCACACTGTCCCATCAGTTCCACATAGTGCACACTGTCCCATCAGTTCCACATAGTGCACACTGTAGCATCAGTTCCATATAGTGCACACTGTACCATCAGTTCCACATGGTGCACACTGTACCATCAGTTCCACACGGTGCACACTGTACCATCAGTTCCACACGGTGCACACTGTACCATCAGTTCCACATAGTGCACACTGTACCATCAGTTCCACATGGTGCACACTGTACCATCAGTTCCACATGGTGCACACTGTACCATCAGTTCCACACAGTGCACACTGTACCATCAGTTCCACACAGTGCACACTGTAGCATCATTTTCACACACTGCACACTGTACCATCAGTTCCACACAGTGCACACTGTCCCTTCAGTTCCACACAGTGCACACTGTACCATAAGTTCCACACAGTGCACACTGTAGCATCAGTTCCACATAGTGCACACTGTACCATCAGTTCCACATGGTGCACACTGTACCATCAGTTCCACACGGTGCACACTGTACCATCAGTTCCACATAGTGCACACTGTACCATCAGTTCCACATAGTGCACACTGTACCATCAGTTCCACATGGTGCACACTGTACCATCAGTTCCACATGGTGCACAATGTTCCATCAGATCCACACAGTGCACACTGTACCATCAGTTCCACACAGTGCACACTGTAGCATCATTTCCACACACTGCACACTGTACCATCAGTTCCGCACAGTGCACACTGTACCATCAGTTCCACACAGTGCACACTGTAACATCAGTTCCACACGGTGCACACTGTACCATCAGTTCCACACAGTGCACACTGTACCACCTGTTCCACATAGTGCACACTGTACCATCAGTTCCACATAGTGCACACTGCACCATCGGTTCCACACGGTGCACACTGTACCATCAGTTCCACACAGTGCACACTGTAGCATCAGTTCCACACGGTGCACACTGTTGCATCAGTTCCACACGGTGCACACTGTTGCATCAGTTCCACTTGGTGCACACTGTACCATCAGTTCCACACGGTGCACACTGTCCCATCAGTTCCACATAGTGCACATTGTCCCATCAGTTCCACATAGTGCACATTGTCCCATCAGTTCCACACAGTGCACACTGTAGCATCAGTTCCATATAGTGCACACTGTCCCATCAGTTCCACACGGTGCACACTGTACCATCAGTTCCACATAGTGCACACTGTACCATCAGTTCCACATAGTGCACACTGTAGCATCAGTTCCACATCGTGCACACTGTAACATCAGTCCCACAAGGTGCACACTGTACCATCAGTTCCACACAGTGCACACTGTAGCATCAGTTCCACATGGTGCACACTGTTGCATCAGTTCCACATGGTGCACACTGTACCATCAGTTCCACATGGTGCACACTGTACCATCAGTTCCACATGGTGCACACTGTACCATCAGTTCCTCATGGTGCACACTGTACCATCAGTTCCACACAGTGCACACTATACCATCAGTTCCACATAGTGCACACCGTACCATCAGTTCCGCACAGTGCACACTGTACCATCAGTTCCCCACGGTGCACACTGTACCATCAGTTCCACATAGTGCACTCTGTAGCATCAGTTCCCCACAGTGCACACTGTACCATCAGTTCCACACAGTGCACACTGTACCATCAGTTCCGCACAGTGCACACTGTACCATCAGTTCCACACAGTGCACACTGTACCATCAGTTCCACATAGTGCACAATGTACCATCAGTTCCACACAGTGCTCACTGTACCATCAGTTCCACATAGTGCACACTGTAACATCAGTTCCACAGGGTGCACACTGTACCATCAGTTCCACACGGTGCACACTGTACCATCAGTTCCACACAGTGCACACTGTACCATCAGTTCCACACGGTGCACACTGTACCATCAGTTCCACACAGTGCATACTGTACCACCAGTTCCACATAGTGCACACTGTACCATCAGTTCCACATAGTGCACACTGCACCATCGGTTCCACATAGTGCACACTGTACCATCAGTTCCACACAGTGCACACTGTAGCATCAGTTCCACACAGTGCACACTGTACCACCAGTTCCACATAGTGCACACTGTACCATCAGTTCCACATAGTGCACACTGCACCATCGGTTCCATACGGTGCACACTGTACCATCAGTTCCACACAGTGCACACTGTAGCATCAGTTCCACACGGTGCACACTGTACCATCAGTTGCACACAGTGCACACTTTACCATCAGTTCCACACAGTGCACACTGTACCACCAGTTCCACATAGTGCACACTGCACCATCAGTTCCACATAGTGCACACTGTCCCATCAGTTCCACATAGTGCACACTGTAGCATCAGTTCCATATAGTGCACACTGTACCATCAGTTCCACATGGTGCACACTGTACCATCAGTTCCACACGGTGCACACTGTACCATCAGTTCCACATGGTGCACACTGTACCATCAGTTCCACATAGTGCACACTGTACCATCAGTTCCACATAGTGCACACTGTACCATCAGTTCCACATGGTGCACACTGTACCATCAGTTCCACACTGTGCACACTGTACCATCAGTTCCACACAGTGCACACTGTAGCATCATTTCCACACACTGCACACTGTACCATCAGTTCCACACAGTGCACACTGTCCCTTCAGTTCCACACAGTGCACACTGTACCATCAGTTCCACACAGTGCACACTGTAGCATCAGTTCCACATAGTGCACACTGTACCACCTGTTCCACATAGTGCACACTGTACCATCAGTTCCACATAGTGCACACTGCACCATCGGTTCCACACGGTGCACACTGTACCATCAGTTCCACACAGTGCACACTGTAGCATCAGTTCCACACGGTGTACACTGTTGCATCAGTTCCACACGGTGCACACTGTCCCATCAGTTCCACACGGTGCACACTGTCCCATCAGTTCCACATAGTGCACATTGTCCCATCAGTTCCACATAGTGCACATTGTCCCATCAGTTCCACACAGTGCACACTGTACCATCAGTTCCACATAGTGCACATTGTCCCATCAGTTCCACATTGTGCACACTGTAGCATCAGTTCCATATAGTGCACACTGTACCATCAGTTCCACACGGTGCACACTGTACCATCAGTTCCACATAGTGCACACTGTACCATCAGTTCCACATAGTGCACACTGTACCATCAGTTCCACATAGTGCACACTGTAGCATCAGTTCCACATCGTGCACACTGTAACATCAGTCCCACAAGGTGCACACTGTACCATCAGTTCCACACAGTGCACACTGTAGCATCAGTTCCACATGGTGCACACTGTTGCATCAGTTCCACATGGTGCACACTGTACCATCAGTTCCACATGGTGCACACTGTACCATCAGTTCCTCATGGTGCACACTGTACCATCAGTTCCACACAGTGCACACTATACCATCAGTTCCACATAGTGCACACCGTACCATCAGTTCCGCACAGTGCACACTGTACCATCAGTTCCCCACGGTGCACACTGTACCATCAGTTCCACATAGTGCACTCTGTTGGATCAGTTCCCCACAATGCACACTGTACCATCAGTTCCACACGGTGCACACTGTACCATCAGTTCCACATAGTGCACACTGTAGCATCAGTTCCACATAGTGCACACTGTACCATCAGTTCCACATGGTGCACACTGTACCATCAGTTCCACACAGTGACACTGTCCCATCAGTTCCACATAGTGCACACTGTCCCATCAGTTCCACATAGTGCACACTGTAGCATCAGTTCCACATAGTGCACACTGTACCATCAGTTCCACACGGTGCACACTGTACCATCAGTTCCACATAGTGCACACTGTACCATCAGTTCCACATAGTGCACACTGTACCATCAGTTCCACATGGTGCACACTGTACCATCAGTTCCACATGGTGCACAATGTTCCATCAGTTCCACACAGTGCACACTGTACCATCAGTTCCACACAGTGCACACTGTAGCATCATTTCCACACACTGCACACTGTACCATCAGTTCCACACAGTGCACACTGTCCCTTCAGTTCCACACAGTGCACACTGTACCATCAGTTCCACACAGTGCACACTGTAGCATCATTTCCACACACTGCACACTGTACCATCAGTTCCGCACAGAGCACACTGTACCATCAGTTCCACACAGTGCACACTGTAACATCAGTTCCACACGGTGCACACTGTACCATCAGTTCCACACAGTGCACACTGTAACACCTGTTCCACATAGTGCACACTGTACCATCAGTTCCACATAGTGCACACTGCACCATCGGGTCCACACGGTGCACACTGTACCATCAGTTCCACACAGTGCACACTGTAGCATCAGTTCCACACGGTGCACACTGTTGCATCAGTTCCACACGGTGCACACTGTTGCATCAGTTCCACTTGGTGCACACTGTACCATCAGTTCCACACGGTGCACACTGTCCCATCAGTTCCACATAGTGCACATTGTCCCATCAGTTCCACATAGTGCACATTGTCCCATCAGTTCCACACAGTGCACACTGTACCATCAGTTCCAGACAGTGCACACTGTACCATCAGTTCCACACAGTGCACACTGTACCATCAGTTCCACATAGTGCACATTGTCCCATCAGTTCCACATTGTGCACACTGTAGCATCAGTTCCATATAGTGCACACTGTACCATCAGTTCCACACGGTGCACACTGTACCATCAGTTCCACATAGTGCACACTGTACCATCAGTTCCACATAGTGCACACTGTACCATCAGTTCCACATAGTGCACACTGTAGCATCAGTTCCACATCGTGCACACTGTAACATCAGTCCCACAAGGTGCACACTGTACCATCAGTTCCACACAGTGCACACTGTAGCATCAGTTCCACATGGTGCACACTGTTGCATCAGTTCCACATGGTGCACACTGTACCATCAGTTCCACATGGTGCACACTGTACCATCAGTTCCACATGGTGCACACTGTACCATCAGTTCCTCATGGTGCACACTGTACCATCAGTTCCACACAGTGCACACTATACCATCAGTTCCACATAGTGCACACCGTACCATCAGTTCCGCACAGTGCACACTGTACCATCAGTTCCCCACGGTGCACACTGTACCATCAGTTCCACATAGTGCACACTGTAGCATCAGTTCCCCACAGTGCACACTGTACCATCAGTTCCACACAGTGCACACTGTACCATCAGTTCCGCACAGTGCACACTGTACCATCAGTTCCACACAGTGCACACCGTACCATCAGTTCCACATAGTGCACAATGTACCATCAGTTCCACACAGTGCACACTGTACCATCAGTTCCACATAGTGCACACTGTAGCATCAGTTCCCCACAGTGCACACTGTACCATCAGTTCCACACAGTGCACACTGTACCATCAGTTCCGCACAGTGCACACTGTACCATCAGTTCCACACAGTGCACACCGTACCATCAGTTCCACATAGTGCTCACTGTACCATCAGTTCCACATAGTGCACACTGTAACATCAGTTCCACAGGGTGCACACTGTACCATCAGTTCCACACGGTGCACACTGTACCATCAGTTCCACACAGTGCACACTGTACCATCAGTTCCACAAAGTGCACACTGTACCATCAGTTCCACACGGTGCACACTGTACCATCAGTTGCACACAGTGCACACTGTACCATCAGTTCCACACAGTGCACACTGTACCACCAGTTCCACATAGTGCACACTGCACCATCAGTTCCACATGGTGCACACTGTACCATCAGTTCCACACGGTGCACACTGTACCATCAGTTCCACATGGTGCACACTGTACCATCAGTTCCACATAGTGCACACTGTACCATCAGTTCCACATAGTGCACACTGTACCATCAGTTCCACATGGTGCACACTGTACCATCAGTTCCACACAGTGCACACTGTACCATCAGTTCCGCACAGTGCACACTGTAGCATCATTTCCACACACTGCACACTGTACCATCAGTTCCACACAGTGCACACTGTCCCTTCAGTTCCACACAGTGCACACTGTACCATCAGTTCCACACAGTGCACACTGTAGCATCAGTTCCACATAGTGCACACTGTACCATCAGTTCCACATGGTGCACACTGTACCATCAGTTCCACACAGTGCACACTGTCCCATCAGTTCCACATAGTGCACACTGTCCCATCAGTTCCACATAGTGCACACTGTAGCATCAGTTCCATATAGTGCACACTGTACCATCAGTTCCACATGGTGCACACTGTACCATCAATTCCACACGGTGCACACTGTACCATCAGTTCCACATAGTGCACACTGTACCATCAGTTCCACATAGTGCACACTGTACCATCAGTTCCACATGGTGCACACTGTACCATCAGTTCCACATGGTGCACAATGTTCCATCAGTTCCACACAGTGCACACTGTACCATCAGTTCCACACAGTGCACACTGTAGCATCATTTCCACACACTGCACACTGTACCATCAGTTCCACACAGTGCACACTGTCCCTTCAGTTCCACACAGTGCACACTGTACCATCAGTTCCACACAGTGCACACTGTAGCATCATTTCCACACACTGCACACTGTACCATCAGTTCCGCACAGTGCACACTGTACCATCAGTTCCACACAGTGCACACTGTAACATCAGTTCCACACGGTGCACACTGTACCATCAGTTCCACACAGTGCACACTGTACCACCTGTTCCACATAGTGCACACTGTACCATCAGTTCCACATAGTGCACACTGCACCATCGGTTCCACACGGTGCACACTGTACCATCAGTTCCACACAGTGCACACTGTAGCATCAGTTCCACACGGTGCACACTGTTGCATCAGTTCCACACGGTGCACACTGTTGCATCAGTTCCACTTGGTGCACACTGTACCATCAGTTCCACACGGTGCACACTGTCCCATCAGTTCCACATAGTGCACATTGTCCCATCAGTTCCACATAGTGCACATTGTCCCATCAGTTCCACACAGTGCACACTGTACCATCAGTTCCACATAGTGCACACTGTACCATCAGTTCCACATGGTGCACACTGTACCATCAGTTCCACACGGTGCACACTGTACCATCAGTTCCACATAGTGCACACTGTACCATCAGTTCCACATAGTGCACACTGTACCATCAGTTCCACATAGGGCACACTGTAGCATCAGTTCCACATCGTGCACACTGTAACATCAGTCCCACAAGGTGCACACTGAACCATCAGTTCCACACAGTGCACACTGTAGCATCAGTTCCACATGGTGCACACTGTTGCATCAGTTCCACATGGTGCACACTGTACCATCAGTTCCACATGGTGCACACTGTACCATCAGTTCCACATGGTGCACACTGTACCATCAGTTCCTCATGGTGCACACTGTACCATCAGTTCCACACAGTGCACACTATACCATCAGTTCCACATAGTGCACACCGTACCATCAGTTCCGCACAGTGCACACTGTACCATCAGTTCCCCACGGTGCACACTGTACCATCAGTTCCACATAGTGCACACTGTAGCATCAGTTCCCCACAGTGCACACTGTACCATCAGTTCCACACAGTGCACACTGTACCATCAGTTCCGCACAGTGCACACTGTACCATCAGTTCCACACAGTGCACACTGTACCATCAGTTCCACATAGTGCACAATGTACCATCAGTTCCACACAGTGCTCACTGTACCATCAGTTCCACATAGTGCACACTGTAACATCAGTTCCACAGGGTGCACACTGTACCATCAGTTCCACACGGTGCACACTGTACCATCAGTTCCACACAGTGCACACTGTACCATCAGTTCCACAAAGTGCACACTGTACCATCAGTTCCACACGGTGCACACTGTACCATCAGTTGCACACAGTGCACACTGTACCATCAGTTCCACACAGTGCACACTGTACCACCAGTTCCACATAGTGCACACTGCACCATCAGTTCCACATAGTGCACACTGTACCATCAGTTCCACATGGTGCACACTGTACCATCAGTTCCATATAGTGCACACTGTGCCATCAGATCCACATGGTGCACACTGTATCATCAGTTCCACATCGTGCATACTGCACCATCAATTCCACATAGTGCACACTGTAGCATCAGTTCCACATAGTGCACACTGTCGCATCAGTTCCACACAGTGCACACTGTCACATCAGTTCCACATGGTGCACACTGTAGCATCAGTTTCACATGGTGCACACTGTACCATCAGTTCCACATAGTGCACACTGTAGCATCAGTTCCACATAGTGCACACTGTCGCATCAGTTCCACATGTTGCACACTGCAGCATCAGTTCCACATAGTGCACACTGTTGCATCAGTTCCACATGGTGCACACTGTACCATCAGTTCCACATGGTGCACACTGTAGCATCAGTTCCACATAGTGCACACTGTTGCATCAGTTCCACATGGTGCACACTGTTGCATCAGTTCCACATGGTGCACACTGTACCATCAGTTCCACACGGTGCACACTGTAGCATCAGTTCCACATGGTGCACACTGTAGCATCAGTTCCACATAGTGCACACTGTTGCACCAGTTCCACATGGTGCACACTGTACCATCAGTTCCACATGGTGCACACTGAAGCATCAGTTCCACATGGTGCACACTGTACCATCAGTTCCACATGGTGCACACTGTACCATCAGTTCCACATGGTGCACACTGTACCATCAGTTCCACATGCTGCACACTGTAGCATCAGTTCCACATAGTACACACTGTACCATCAGTTCCACATGGTGCACACTGTGGCATCAGTTCCACATGGTGCACACTGTGGCATCAGTTCCACATGGTGCACACTGTAGCATCAGTTCCACATAGTGCACACTGTACCATCAGTTCCACACAGTGCACACTGCACCATCAGTTCCACACAGTGCACACTGCACCATCAGTTCCACACAGTGCACACTGTAGCATCAGTTCCACATGGTGCACACTGTACCATCAGTTCCACACAGTGCACACTGTACCATCAGTTCCACATAGTGCACACTGTAGCATCAGTTCCACATGGTGCACACTGGACCATCAGTTCCACATGGTGCACACTGTACCATCAGTTCCACACAGTGCACACTGTAGCATCAGTTCCACATGGTGCACACTGTACCATCAGTTCCACACTGTACCATCAGTTCCACACAGTGCGCACTGTCCCATCAGTTCCACATGGTGCACACTGTAGCATCAGTTCCATATAGTGCATACTGTACCATCAGTTCCACACAGTGCACACTGTACCATCAGTTCCACATAGTGCACACTGTACCATCAGTTCCACATAGTGCACACTGTACCATCAGTTCCACACAGTGCACACTGTACCATCTGTTGCACATAGAGCACACTGTCCCATCAGTTCCACATAGTGCACACTGTAGCATCAGTTCCATATAGTGCACACTGTACCATCAGTTCCACATGGTGCACACTGTACCATCAGTTCCACACGGTGCACACTGTACCATCAGTTCCACATAGTGCATACTGTAGCATCAGTTCCATATAGTGCATACTGTACCATCAGTTCCACATAGTGCACACTGTACCATCAGTTCCACACGGTGCACACTGTACCATCAGTTCCACATAGTGCACACTGTACCATCAGTTCCACACGGTGCACACTGTACCATCAGTTCCACACAGTGCACACTGTACCATCTGTTGCACATAGTGCACACTGTCCCATCTGTTCCACAGAGTGCACACTGTAGCATCAGTTCCATATAGAGCACACTGTACCATCAGTTCCACACGGTGCACACTGTACCATCAGTTCCACATAGTGCACACTGTCCCATCAGTTCCACATAGTGCACACTGTACCATCAGTTCCATATAGTGCATACTGTACCATCAGTTCCATATAGTGCACACTGTCCCATCAGTTCCACATAGTGCACACTGTCCCATCAGTTCCATATAGTGCACACTGTAGCATCAGTTTCATATAGTGCATACTGTACCATCAGTTCCATATAGTGCACACTGTCCCATCAGTTCCACATAGTGCACACTGTCCCATCAGTTCCACATAGTGCACACTGTAGCATCAGTTCCATATAGTGCATACTGTACCATCAGTTCCACACAGTGCACACTGTCCCATCAGTTCCACATAGTGCACACTGTCCCATCAGTTCCACATAGTGCACACTGTAGCATCAGTTCCATATAGTGCATACTGTACCATCAGTTCCACATGGTGCACACTGTACCATCAGTTCCACACGGTGCACACTGTACCATCAGTTCCACACGGTACACACTGTACCATCAGTTCCACACGGTACACACTGTACCATCAGTTCCACACGGTACACACTGTACCATCAGTTCCACATAGTGCACACTGTACCATCAGTTCCACATAGTGCACACTGTACCATCAGTTCCACATAGTGCACACTGTACCATCAGTTCCACACGGTGCACACTGTACCATCAGTTCCACATGGTGCACACTGTACCATCAGTTCCACATAGTGCACACTGTACCATCAGTTCCACATAGTGCACACTGTACCATCAGTTCCACATGGTGCACACTGTACCATCAGTTCCACATGGTGCACACTGTACCATCAGTTCCACACAGTGCACACTGTACCATCAGTTCCACATAGTGCACACTGTACCATCAGTTCCACATAGTGCACACTGTACCATCAGTTCCACACAGTGCACACTGTACCATCAGTTCCACATGGTGCACACTGTACCATCAGTTCCACATAGTGCACACTGTACCATCAGTTCCACATAGTGCACACTGTACCATCAGTTCCACATGGTGCACACTGTACCATCAGTTCCACATAGTGCACACTGTACCATCAGTTCCACATAGTGCACACTGTACCATCAGTTCCACATGGTGCACACTGTACCATCAGTTCCACATAGTGCACACTGTACCATCTGTTGCACATAGTGCACACTGTCCCATCAGTTCCACATAGTGCACACTGTAGCATCAGTTCCATATAGTGCATACTGTACCATCAGTTCCACATAGTGCACACTGTACCATCAGTTCCACATAGTGCACACTGTCCCATCAGTTCCACATAGTGCACACTGTAGCATCAGTTCCACATGGTGCACACTGTACCATCAGTTCCATATAGTGCACACTGTACCATCAGTTCCACATAGTGCACACTGTCCCATCAGTTCCACATCGTGCACACTGTCCCATCAGTTCCACATAGTGCACACTGTCCCATCAGTTCCACATAGTGCACACTGTAGCATCAGTTCCACATGGTGCACACTGTACCATCAGTTCCATATAGTGCACACTGTACCATCAGTTCCACATAGTGCACACTGTCCCATCAGTTCCACATAGTGCACACTGTACCATCAGTTCCACATAGTGCACACTGTACCATCAGTTCCACATAGTGCACACTGTCCCATCAGTTCCACATAGTGCACACTGTAGCATCAGTTCCACATAGTGCACACTGTACCATCTGTTGCACATAGTGCACACTGTAGCATCAGTTCCACATGGTGCACACTGTACCATCAGTTCCACATAGTGCACACTGTACCATCAGTTCCACATAGTGCACACTGTCCCATCAGTTCCACATAGTGCACACTGTACCATCAGTTCCACATAGTGCACACTGTCCCATCAGTTCCACATAGTGCACACTGTAGCATCAGTTCCACATGGTGCACACTGTACCATCAGTTCCACATGGTGCACACTGTACCATCAGTTCCACATGGTGCACACTGTACCATCAGTTCCACACGGTGCACACTGTACCATCAGTTCCACATAGTGCACACTGTACCATCAGTTCCACATAGTGCACACTGTACCATCAGTTCCACACGGTGCACACTGTACCATCAGTTCCACATAGTGCACACTGTACCATCAGTTCCACACGGTGCACACTGTACCATCAGTTCCACACAGTGCACACTGTACCATCTGTTGCACATAGTGCACACTGTCCCATCAGTTCCACATAGTGCACACTGTACCATCAGTTCCACATAGTGCACACTGCAGCATCAGTTCCACTTGGTGCACACTGTACCATCAGTTGCACACGGTGTACACTGTACCATCAGTTCCACAAGGTGCACACTGTACCATCCGTTCTCATAGAATGTCAGTGAGCTGAATTGTTAACTCTGCTCCTCTCTCCACAGATGCTGCCAGACCTGCTGAGTAATTCCAGTATTTCCTGCTTTTATTTCTCGTAATAATGGCCCCTGAGTCAGAAGCAGCACCGTAGACAAGGTGTAAATATAGAGATCTTACCGATCATATACAAATTTGCAGTGGAGTTCATTCTTATCCTCAGTGGATGATAAAACTATCTTGCTCATAGTCATCATTTTCTTATATTTAATGAACCAGGAACAATTGCAGCCAGCTCCGATCGAAAACCATGTCCCAAGATACTGAAAGGAAACAACATGATTAAAATTACAGTCCCCAAACCCAGTCCCAGAGTTACTGCATTACCTACAGTCCCCAAACTCAGACCCAGAGTTACTGCATTAACTACAGTCCCCAAACCCAGTCCCAGATTTACTGCATTAACATCAGTTCCTAATCCCAGAGCCGGAGTTACAGCATCAACTACAGTCCCTGAGCCCAGACCCAGAGTTACTGCACTAACTACACTCCCTGAGCCCCCACCCAGATTTACTATATTAACTACAGTCCCTGAGCCCAGACCCAGAGTTACTGCATTAACGACAGTCCCCAAACCCCGACCCAGAGTTACTGCATTAACTACAGTCCCCAAACACAGACCCAGAGTTACTGTATTAACTACAGTCCTTGCGCACAGACCCACAGTTACTGCATTAACTACAGTCCCCAAACCCCGACCCAGAGTTACTGCATTAACTACAGTCCCCAAACACAGACCCACAGTTACTGCATTAACTACAGTCCTTGGGCCCAGACCCACAGTTACTGCATTAACTACAGTTCCTAAACCCAGACCCAGAGTTACTGCATTAACTACAGTCCCTGAGCCCAGCCCCAGAGTTACTGCATTAACTACAGTCCCCAAACCCAGTCCCAGAGTTACTGCATTAACTACAGTCCCCAAACCCAGTCCCAGAGTTACTGCATTACCTACAGTCCCCAAACCCAGACCCAGAGGTACTGCATGAACTACAGTCCCCAAACCCAGTCCCAGAGTTACTGCATTACCTACAGTCCCCAAACCCAGTCCCAGAGTTACTGCATGAACTACAGTCCCCAAACCCAGTCCCAGAGTTACTGCATTACCTACAGTTCCCAATCCCAGAGCCAGAGTTACTGCATTAACAACAGTTCCTCAACCCAGACCCGGAGTTACTCCATTAACTACATTCCCCAAACACAGACCGAGAGTTACTGCATTAACTAAAGTCCCCAAACCCAGACCCAGAGTTACTCCATTAACTGCAGTCCCCAATCCCAGACCCAGAGTTACTCCATTAACTGCAGTCCCCAAACCCAGACCCAGAGTTACTGCATTAACTACAGTTCCTAAACCCAGACCCAGAGTGACTGCATTAACTACAGTTCCTAAACCCAGACACAGAGTTACTGCATTAATTACAGTTCCTAAACCCAGATCCCGAGTTACTGCATTAACTACTGTCCCCAAACCTAGTCCCAGAGTTACTGCATTAACTACAGTTCCTAAACCCAGATCCCGAGTTACTGCATTAACTACTGTCCCCAAACCTAGTCCCAGAGTTACTGCATTAACTACAGTTCCTAAACCCAGATCCCGAGTTACTGCATTAACTACTGTCCCCAAACCTAGTCCCAGAGTTACTGCATTAACTACAGTTCCTAAACCCAGACACAGAGTTACTGCATTAACACAGTCGCCAAACACAGACCCAGAGTTACTGCAATAACTACAGTCCCCAAACCCAGACCCAGAGTTACTGCATTAACTACAGTCCCCAAACCCAGACCCAGAGTTACTGCATTAACTACAGTTCCTAAACCCAGACCCAGAGTTACTGCATTAACTGCAGTCCCCAAACCCAGACCCAGAGTTACAGCAGTAACTATAGTCCCCAAACTCAGACCCAGAGTTACTGCATTAACTACAGTTCCTAAACACAGATTCCGAGTTACTGCACTAACTACAGTCCCCAAACCCAGACCCAGAGTTACTGCATTAACTACAGTTCCTAAACCCAGACCCAGAGTTACTGCATTAACTGCAGTCCCCAAACCCAGACCCAGAGTTACTGCAGTAACTATAGTCCCCAAACTCAGACCCAGAGTTACTGCATTAACTACAGTTCCTAAACCCAGATCCCGAGTTACTGCATTAACTGCTGTCCCCAAACCTAGTCCCAAGTTACTGCACTAACTGCAGTTCCGAAACCCAGATCCCGAGTTACTGCATTAACTACAGTTCCTAAACCCAGACCCAGAGTGACTGCATTAACTACAGTTCCTAAACCCAGACACAGAGTTACTGCATTAACACAGTCGCCAAACACAGACCCAGAGTTACTGCATTAATTACAGTTCCTAATTCCAGATCCCGAGTTCCTGCAGTAACTACTGTCCCCAAACCTAGTCCCAGAGTTACTGCATTAACTACAGTTCCTAAACCCAGATCCCGAGTTACTGCATTAACTACTGTCCCCAAACCTAGTCCCAGAGTTACTGCATTAACTACAGTTCCTAAACCCAGACACAGAGTTACTGCATTAACACAGTCGCCAAACACAGACCCAGAGTTACTGCAATAACTACAGTCCCCAAACCCAGACCCAGAGTTACTGCATTAACTACAGTCCCCAAACCCAGACCCAGAGTTACTGCATTAACTACAGTTCCTAAACCCAGACCCAGAGTTTCTGCATTAACTGCAGTCCCCAAACCCAGACCCAGAGTTACTGCATTAACACAGTCGCCAAACACAGACCCAGAGTTACTGTATGAACTAGAGTCGCCAAACCCAGACCCAGAGTTACTGCATGAACTACATTCCCTGAGCCCAGACCCAGAGTTACAGCATTAACTCCAGTCCCCAAATACAGACCCAAAGTTACTGCATTAACTACAGTCCCCAAACCCAGTCCCAGAGTTACTGCATTACCTACAGTCCCCAAACTCAGACCCAGAGTTACTGCATTAACTACAGTCCCCAAACCCAGTCCCAGATTTACTGCATTAACATCAGTTCCTAAACCCAGAGCCGGAGTTACAGCATCAACTACAGTCCCTGAGCCAAGACCCAGAGTTACTGCACTAACTACACTCCCTGAGCCCCCACCCAGATTTACTATATTAACTACAGTCCCTGAGCCCAGACCCAGAGTTACTGCATTAACGACAGTCCCCAAACCCCGACCCAGAGTTACTGCATTAACTACAGTCCCCAAACACAGACGCAGAGTTACTGCATTAACTACAGTCCCCAAACCCCGACCCAGAGTTACTGCATTAACTACAGTCCCCAAACACAGACCCAGAGTTACTGTATTAACTACAGTCCTTGCGCACAGACCCACAGTTACTGCATTAACTACAGTTCCTAAACCCAGACCCAGAGTTACTGCATTAACTACAGTCCCCAAACACAGACCCACAGTTACTGCATTAACTACAGTCCTTGGGCCCAGACCCACAGTTACTGCATTAACTACAGTTCCTAAACCCAGACCCAGAGTTACTGCATTAACTACAGTCCCTGAGCCCAGCCCCAGAGTTACTGCATTAACTACAGTCCCCAAACCCAGTCCCAGAGTTACTGCATTAACTACAGTCCCCAAACCCAGTCCCAGAGTTACTGCATTACCTACAGTCCCCAAACCCAGTCCCAGAGTTACTGCATTAACTACAGTCCCTGAGCCCAGCCCCAGAGTTACTGCATTAACTACAGTCCCCAAACCCAGACCCAGAGTTACTGCATGAACTACAGTCCCCAAACCCAGTCCCAGAGTTACTGCATTAACTACAGTCCCCAAACCCAGACCCAGAGTTACTGCATGAACTACAGTCCCCAAACCCAGTCCCAGAGTTACTGCATTAACTACAGTCCCCAAACCCAGTCCCAGAGTTACTGCATGAACTACAGTCCCCAAACCCAGTCCCAGAGTTACTGCATTACCCACAGTCCCCAAGCTCAGACCCAGAGTTACTGCATTAACTACAGTTCCCAATCCCAGACCCAGAGTTACTGCATTAACAACAGTTCCTAAACCCAGACCCAGAGTTACTGCATTAACTGCAGTCCCCAAACCCAGACCCAGAGTTACTGCATTAACTACAGTTCCGAAACCCAGATCCCGAGTTACTGCATTAACTGCTGTCCCCAAACCTAGTCCCAAGTTACTGCACTAACTGCAGTTCCGAAACCCAGATCCCGAGTTACTGCATTAACTACAGTTCCTAAACCCAGACACAGAGTTACTGCATTAACACAGTCGCCAAACACAGACCCAGAGTTACTGCATTAATTACAGTTCCTAATTCCAGATCCCGAGTTACTGCATTAACTACTGTCCCCAAACCTACTCCCAGAGTTACTGCATTAACTACAGTTCCTAAACCCAGACACAGAGTTACTGCATTAATTACAGTCCCAAAACACAGAACCAGAGTTACTGCATTAACTACAGTCCCTGAGCCCAGACCCAGAGTTACTGCATTAACTACAGTCCCCAAACCCAGACCCAGAGTTACTGCATTAACTACAGTCCCTGAGCGCAGACCCAGAGTTACTGCATTAACTGCAGTCCCCAACCCAAGACCCAGAGTTACTGCATTAACACAGTCGCCAAACCCAGTCCCAGAGTTACTGCATTAACTACAGTCCCCAAACCCAGACCCAGAGTTACTGCATTAACTACAGTCCCTGAGCGCAGACCCAGAGTTACTGCATTAACTGCAGTCCCCAACCCAAGACCCAGAGTTACTGCTTTAACTACAGTCCCCAAACCCAGACCCAGAGTTACTGCATTAACTACAGTCCCCAAACCCAGACCCAGATTTACTGCATTAACTACAGTCCCTGAGCCCAGCCCCAGAGTTACTGCTTTAACTACAGTCCCTGATCCCAGCCCCAGAGTTACTGCATTAACTACAGTCCCTAAGCCCAAACCCAGAGTTACTGTATGAACTAGAGTCGCCAAACCCAGACCCAGAGTTACTGCATGAACTACATTCCCTGAGCCCAGACCCAGAGTTACAGCATTAACTACAGTCCCCAAACCCAGTCCCAGAGTTACTGCATTACCTACAGTCCCCAAACTCAGACCCAGAGTTACTGCATTAACTACAGTCCCCAAACCCAGTCCCAGATTTACTGCATTAACATCAGTTCCTAAACCCAGAGCCGGAGTTACAGCATCAACTACAGTCCCTGAGCCCAGACCCAGAGTTACTGCACTAACTACACTCCCTGTGCCCCCACCCAGATTTACTATATTAACTACAGTCCCTGAGCCCAGACCCAGAGTTACTGCATTAACGACAGTCCCCAAACCCCGACCCAGAGTTACTGCATTAACTACAGTCCCCAAACACAGACGCAGAGTTACTGCATTAACTACAGTCCCCAAACCCCGACCCAGAGTTACTGCATTAACTACAGTCCCCAAACACAGACCCAGAGTTACTGCATTAACTACAGTACTTGCGCACAGACCCACAGTTACTGCATTAACTACAGTTCCTAAACCCAGACCCAGAGTGACTGCATTAACTACAGTCCCCAAACCCCGACCCAGAGTTACTGCATTAACTACAGTCCCCAAACACAGACCCACAGTTACTGCATTAACTACAGTCCTTGGGCCCAGACCCACAGTTACTGCATTAACTACAGTTCCTAAACCCAGACCCAGAGTTACTGCATTAACTACAGTCCCTGAGCCCAGCCCCAGAGTTACTGCATTAACTACAGTCCCCAAACCCAGTCCCAGAGTTACTGCATTAACTACAGTCCCCAAACCCAGTCCCAGAGTTACTGCATTAACTACAGTCCCCAAACCCAGTCCCAGAGTTACTGCATTACCTACAGTCCCCAAACCCAGTCCCAGAGTTACTGCATTAACTACAGTCCCCAAACACAGACCCAGAGTTACTGCATTAACTACAGTACTTGCGCACAGACCCACAGTTACTGCATTAACTACAGTTCCTAAACCCAGACCCAGAGTGACTGCATTAACTACAGTCCCCAAACCCCGACCCAGAGTTACTGCATTAACTACAGTCCCCAAACACAGACCCACAGTTACTGCATTAACTACAGTCCTTGGGCCCAGACCCACAGTTACTGCATTAACTACAGTTCCTAAACCCAGACCCAGAGTTACTGCATTAACTACAGTCCCTGAGCCCAGCCCCAGAGTTACTGCATTAACTACAGTCCCCAAACCCAGTCCCAGAGTTACTGCATTAACTACAGTCCCCAAACCCAGTCCCAGAGTTACTGCATTAACTACAGTCCCCAAACCCAGTCCCAGAGTTACTGCATTACCTACAGTCCCCAAACCCAGTCCCAGAGTTACTGCATTACCCACAGTCCCCAAGCTCAGACCCAGAGTTACTGTATTAACTACAGTCCCCAAACCCAGACCCAGAGTTACTGCATTAACAACAGTTCCCAATCCCAGAGCCAGAGTTACTGCATTAACAACAGTTCCTCAACCCAGACCCGGAGTTACTCCATTAACTACATTCCCCAAACACAGACCCAGAGTTACTGCATTAACTACAATCCCTGAGCTCAGACCGAGAGTTACTGCATTAACTAAAGTCCCCAAACCCAGACCCAGAGTTACTCCATTAACTGCAGTCCCCAATCCCAGACCCAGAGTTACTGCATTAACTACAGTCCCCAAACCCAGACCCAGAGTTACTGCATTAACTACAGTCCCCAAACCCAGACCCAGAGTTACTGCATTAACTACAGTTCCTAAACCCAGACCCAGAGTTACTGCATTAACTGCAGTCCCCAAACCCAGACCCAGAGTTACTGCAGTAACTATAGTCCCCAAACTCAGACCCAGAGTTACTGCATTAACTACATTTCCTAAACCCAGATTCCGAGTTACTGCATTAACTACAGTCCCCAAACCCAGACCCAGAGTTACTGCATTAACTACAGTTCCTAAACCCAGATCCCGAGTTACTGCATTAACTGCTGTCCCCAAACCTAGTCCCAAGTTACTGCACTAACTGCAGTTCCGAAACCCAGATCCCGAGTTACTGCATTAACTACAGTTCCTAAACCTAGTCCCAGAGTTACTGCATTAACTACAGTTCCTAAACCCAGACACAGAGTTACTGCATTAACACAGTCGCCAAACACAGACCCAGAGTTACTGCATTAATTACAGTCCCAAAACACAGAACCAGAGTTACTGCATTAACTACAGTCCCTGAGCCCAGACCCAGAGTTACTGCATTAACTACAGTCTCCAAACCCAGACCCAGAGTTAATCCCTTAACTGCAGTCCCCAATCCCAGACCCAGAGTTACTGCATTAACTACACTTCCTGAGCCCAGACCCAGAGTTCCTGCATTAACTACAGTCCCCAAACCCAGACACAAAATTACTGCTTTAACTACAGTCCCCAACCCCAGACCCAGAGTTACTGCATTTATTACAGTTCTTAAACCCAGACCCAGAGTTAATCCATTAACTGCAGTCCCCAATCCCAGACCCAGAGTTACTGCATTAATTACAGTTCTTAAACCCAGACCCAGAGTTACTGCATTAACTACAGTCCCCAAAACCAGACCAGAGTTACTGCATTAATTACAGTTCTTAAACCCAGACCCAGAGTTACTGCATTAACTGCAGTCCCCAACCCCAGACCCAGAGTTACTGCATTAATTACAGTTCTTAAACCCAGACCCAGAATTACTGCTTTAACTAAAGTCCCCAAACAAAGTCCCAGAGTTACTGCATTAACTACAGTCCCCAAACCCAGACCCAGAGTTACTGCATTAACTACAGTTTCTAAACCCAGACCCAGAGTTACTGCTTTAACTAAAGTCCCCAAACAAAGTCCCAGAGTTACTGCATTAACTACAGTCCCCAAACCCAGACCCAGAGTTACTGCAGTAACTATAGTCCCCAAACTCAGACCCAGAGTTACTGCATTAACTACAGTTCCTAAACCCAGATTCCGAGTTACTGCATTAACTACAGTCCCCAAACCCAGACCCAGAGTTACTGCATTAACTACAGTTCCTAAACCCAGACCCAGAGTTACTGCATTAACTGCAGTCCCCAAACCCAGACCCAGAGTTACTGCAGTAACTATAGTCCCCAAACTCAGACCCAGAGTTACTGCATTAACTACAGTACCTAAACCCAGATCCCGAGTTACTGCATTAACTGCTGTCCCCAAAACTAGTCCCAAGTTACTGCACTAACTGCAGTTCCTAAACCCAGATCCCGGGTTACTGCATTAACTACAGTTCCTAAACCCAGACCCAGAGTGACTGCATTAACTACAGTTCCTAAACCCAGACACAGAGTTACTGCATTAACACAGTCGCCAAACACAGACCCAGAGTTACTGCATTAACTACAGTCCCTGAGCCCAGACCCAGAGTTACTGCATTAACTACAGTCCCCAAACCCAGACCCAGAGTTATTGCATTAACTACAGTCCCCAAACCAAGACCCAGAGTTACTGAATTCACGACAGTTTCCAAACTCAGTCCCAGAGTTACTGCATTAATTACAGTTCCTAAACCCAGATCCCGAGTTACTGCAGTAACTACTGTCCCCAAACCTAGTCCCAGAGTTACTGCATTGACTACAGTTCCTAAACCCAGATCCCGAGTTACTGCAGTAACTACTGTCCCCAAACCTAGTCCCAGAGTTACTGCATTGACTACAGTTCCTAAACCCAGATCCCGAGTTACTGCATTAACTACTGTCCCCAAACCTAGTCCCAGAGTTACTGCATTAACTACAGTTCCTAAACCCAGACACAGAAGTACTGCATTAACACAGTCGCCAAACACAGACCCAGAGTTACTGCATTAATTACAGTCCCAAAACACAGAACCAGAGTTACTGCATTAACTACAGTCCCTGAGCCCAGACCCAGAGTAACTGCATTAACTACAGTTCCTAAACCCAGATCCCGAGTTACTGCATTAACTGCTGTCCCCAAACTCAGACCCAGAATTACTGCATTAACTACAGTTACTAAACCCAGATCCCGAGTTACTGCATTAACTGCTGTCCCCAAAACTAGTCCCAAGTTACTGCACTAACTGCAGTCCCCAAACCCAGATCCCGGGTTACTGCATTAACTACAGTTCCTAAACCCAGACCCAGAGTGACTGCATTAACTACAGTTCCTAAACCCAGACACAGAGTTACTGCATTAACACAGTCGCCAAACACAGACCCAGAGTTACTGCATTAACTACAGTACCTGAGCCCAGACCCAGAGTTACTGCATTAACTACAGTCCCCAAAGCCAGACCCAGAGTTATTGCATTAACTACAGTCCCCAAACCAAGACCCAGAGTTACTGAATTCACGACAGTTTCCAAACTCAGTCCCAGAGTTACTGCATTAATTACAGTTCCTAAACCCAGATCCCGAGTTACTGCATTAACTACTGTCCCCAAACCTAGTCCCAGAGTTACTGCATTAACTACAGTTCCTAAACCCAGACACAGAAGTACTGCATTAACACAGTCGCCAAACACAGACCCAAAGTTACTGCATTAATTACAGTCCCAAAACACAGAACCAGAGTTACTGCATTAACTACAGTCCCTGAGCCCAGACCCAGAGTAACTGCATTAACTACAGTCCCTGAGCCCAGACCCAGAGTTACTGCATTAACTACAGTCCCCAAACCCAGACCCAGAGTTACTGCATTAACTACAGTCCCTGAGCGCAGACCCAGAGTTACTGCATTAACTGCAGTCCCCAACCCAAGACCCAGAGTTACTGCATTAACACAGTCGCCAAACACAGACCCAGAGTTACTGCATTAACTACAGTCCCTGAGCCCAGACCCAGAGTTACTGCATTAACTGCAGTCCCCAACCCAAGACCCAGAGTTACTGCATTAACTACAGTCCCCAAACCCAGACCCAGAGTTACTGCATTAACTACAGTCCCTGAGCGCAGACCCAGAGTTACTGCATTAACTGCAGTCCCCAAACCCAGACACAAAATTACTGCTTTAACTACAGTCCCCAACCCCAGACCCAGAGTTACTGCATTAACACAGTCGCCAAACACAGACCCAGAGTTACTGCATTAACTACACTTCCTGAGCCCAGACCCAGAGTTACTGCATTAACTACAGTCCACAAACCCAGACACAAAATTACTGCTTTAACTACAGTCCCCAACCCCAGACCCAGAGTTACTGCATTAATTACAGTTCTTAAACCCAGACCCAGAGTTAATCCATTAACTGCAGTCCCCAATCCCAGACCCAGAGTTACTGCATTAATTACAGTTCTTAAACCCAGACCCAGAGTTTCTGCATTAACTGCAGTCCCCAACCCCAGACCCAGAGTTACTGCATTAATTACAGTTCTTAAACCCAGACCCAGAGTTACTGCATTAACTACAGTCCCCAAAACCAGACCAGAGTTACTGCATTAATTACAGTTCTTAAACCCAGACCCAGAGTTACTGCCTTAACTAAAGTCCCCAAACAAAGTCCCAGAGTTACTGCATTAACTACAGTCCCCAAACCCAGACCCAGAGTTACTGCATTAACTACAGTTTCTAAACCCAGACCCAGAGTTACTGTTTTAACTAAAGTCCCCAAACAAAGTCCCAGAGTTACTGCATTAACTACAGTCCCCAAACCCAGACCCAGAGTTACTGAATTAACTACATTTCCTAAACCCAGACCCAGAGTTACTGCACTAACTACAGTCCCCAAACCCAGACCCAGAGTTACTGCAGTAACTACAGTCCCCAAACCCAGTCCCAGAGTTACTGCGTTAACCACAGTCCCCAAACCCAGACCCAGAGTTACTACATTAACTACAGTCCCCAAATCCAGTCCCAGAGTTACTGCAATAACCACAGTCCCCAAACCCAGTCCCAGAGTTACTGCATTAACTACAGTTCCTAAACCCAGACCCAGAGTTACTGCATGAACTACAGTCCCCAATCCCAGACCCAAAGTGACTACATTAACTGCAGTCCCTGAGCCCAGACCCAGAGTTACTGCATTAACTGCAGACTCCAAACCCAGACCCAGAGTTACTGCAGTAACTACAGTCCCCAAACTCAGACCCAGAGTTACTGCATTAACTACAGTTCCTAAACCCAGACCCAGAGTGACTGCATTAACTGCTGTCCCCAAACCTAGTCCCAGAGTTACTGCATTAACTACAGTCCCTGAGCCCAGACCCAGAGTTACTGCATTAACTGCAGTTCCTAAACACAGATCCCGAGTTACTGCATTAACAACAGTTCCTAAACCCAGACCCAGAGTGACTGCATTAACTACAGTCCCCAAACCTAGTCCCAGAGTTACTGCACAAACCACAGTTCCTAAACCCAGATCCCGAGTAACTGCATTAACTACAGTTCTTAAACACAGACCCAGAGTTACCGCATTAACTGCAGACTCCAAACCCAGACCCAGAGTGACTGCATTAACTACAGTCCTTGAGCCCAGACCCAGAGTTACTGCATTAACTAAAGTCTCCAAACCCAGACCCAGAGTTACTGCATTACCTACAGTCCTTGAGCCCAGACCCAGAGTTACTGCATTAACTACAGTCCCCAAACACAGAACCAGAGTTACTGCATTTACTACAGTTCCTAAACCCAGACTCACAGTTACTGCATTAACTACAGTTCCTAAACCCAGACCCAGAGTTACTGCATTAACTGCAGTCCCTGAGCCCAGCCCTGGAGTTACTGCATTAACTACAGTCCCCAAACACAGACCCAGAGTTACTGCATTAACTACAGTCCTTGCGCCCAGACCCACAGTTACTGCATTAACTACAGTCCGCAAACCCAGATCCAGAGTTACTGCATGAACTGCACTCCCTGAGCCCAGACCCAGAGTTACTGCACTAACTACAGTACTTGAGCCCAGACCCAGAGTTACTGCATTAACTACAGTCCCCAAACACAGAACCAGAGTTACTGCATTTACTACAGTTCCTAAACCCAGACTCACAGTTACTGCATTAACTTCAGTCCCCAAACCCAGTCACAGAGTTACTGCATTAATTACAGTTCTTAAACCCAGACCCAGAGTTACTGCTTTAACTACAGTCCCCAAAGACAGACCCAGAGTTACTGCATTAACTACAGCCCCCAAACCCCGTCCCAGAGTTACTGCATTAACCACAGTCCCCAAAACCAGACCCAGAGTTACTGCATTAATTGCAGTCCCCAAACCCAGACCCAGAGTTACTGCATTAACTACAGTCCCCAAACCCAGACCCAGAGTTACTGCATTAATTGCAGTCCCCAAACCCAGACCCAGAGTTACTGCATTAACTACAGTCCCCAAACCCAGTCCCAGAGTTACTTCATTAACCACAGTCCCCAAACTCAGACCCAGAGTTACTGCATTAACCACAGTTCCTAAACCCAGACCCAGAGTTACTGCATTAATTGCAGTCCCCAAACCCAGACCCAGAGTTACTGCACTAACTGCAGTTCCTAAACCCAGATGCAGAGTTACTGCATTAACTACAGTTCCTAAACCCAGACCCAGAGTGACTGCATTAACTGCTGTCCCCAAACCTAGTCCCAGAGTTACTGCACTAACTGCAGTTCCTAAACCCAGATCCCGAGTTACTGCATTAACTACAGTTCCTAAACCCAGACCCAGAGTGACTGCATTAACTGCTGTCCCCAAACCTCGTCCCAGAGTTACTGCACTAACTACAGTTCCTAAACCCAGATCCCGAGTTACTGCATTATCTACAGTTCCTAAACCCAGACCCAGAGTGACTGCATTAACTGCTGTCCCCAAACCTAGTCCCAGAGTTACTGCATTATCTACAGTTCCTAAACCCAGATCCCGAGTTACTGCATTAACTACAGTTCCTAAACCCAGTCCCAGAGTTACTGCATTAACTACAGTCCCTGAGCCCAGACCCAGAGTTACTGCATTAACTACAGTCCCCAAACCCAGACCCAGAGTTATTGCATTAACTACAGTCCCCAAACCAAGTCCCAGAGTTACTGCATTAACTACAGTCGCCAAACACAGACCCAGATTTACTGCACGAACTGCAGTCCCCAAACTAAGACCCAGAGTTACTGCATTAACTACAGTCCCCAAACCCAGACCCAGAGTTACTGCAGTAACTCCTGTCCCTGAGCCCAGACCCAGAGTTACTGCATCAACTACAGTCCTAAAACCCAGACCCAGAGTTACTGCATTAACTACAGTCCCCAAATCCAGACCCGGATTGACTGCATTAACTACAGTCCCCAAACCCAGTCCCAGAGTTACTCCATTAACTAGAGTCCCCAAACCCAGTCCCAGAGTTACTGCATTAACTAGAGTCCCCAAACCCAGTCCCAGAGTTACTGCATTAACTACAGTCCCCAAACCCAGACCGAGAGTGACTGCATTAACTACAGACCCCAAATCCAGACCCAGACTTACTGCATTAACTACAGTCCGCAAACCCAGACCCAAAGTTACTGCATTAACTACAGTCCCCAAACTCAGACCCAGAGTTACTGCATTAACTACAGTTCCTAAACCCAGACCCAGAGTTACTGCATTAACTACAGTCCCAAACTCAGACCCAGTGTTACTGCATGAACTACAGTCCCCAATCCCAGACCCAGAGTTACTGCATGAACAACAGTTCCTAAACCCACACCCAGAGTTACTGCATTCACTACAGTTCCTTAACCCAGACCCAGAGTTACTGCATTAACTACAGTCCCCAAACCCAGACCCAGTGATACTGCAGTAAATACTGTCCCCAAACTCAGACCCAGAGTTACTGCATTAACTACATTTCCTTAACCCAGACCCAGAGTTACAGCATTAACTACAGTCCCCAAACTCAGACCCAGAGTTACTGCATTAACTACATTTCCTTAACCCAGACCCAGAGTTACAGCATTAACTACAGTCCCCAAACCCAGACCCAGAGTTGCTGCATTAACTAATGTCCCCAAACCCACCCCCAGAGTTACTGCATTAACTACAGTTCCTAAACCCAGACCCAGAGTTACTGCATTAACTACAGTCCCCAAAACCAGACCAGAGTTACTGCATTAATTACAGTTCTTAAACCCAGACCCAGAGTTACTGCAGTAACTACAGTCCCCAAAACCAGACCAGTGTTACTGCATTAATTACAGTTCTTAAAGCCAGACCCAGAGTTACTGCATTAACTACAGTCCCCAACCCCAGACCCAGAGTTACTGCATTTATTACAGTTCTTAAACCCAGACCCAGAGTTACTGCATTAACTGCAATCCCCAAAACCAGACCAGAGTTACTGCATTAATTACAATTCTTAAACCCAGACCCAGAGTTACTGCTTTAACTAAAGTCCCCAAACAAAGTCCCAGAGTTACTGCATTAACTACAGTCCCCAAACCCAGACCCAGAGTTACTGCATTAACTACAGTTTCTAAACCCAGACCCAGAGTTACTGCTTGAACTAAAGTCCCCAAACAAAGTCCCAGAGTTACTGCATTAACTACAGTCCCCAAACTCAGACCCAGAAATACTGCATTAACGACATTTCCTGAACCCAGACCCAGAGTTACTGCACTAACTACAGTCCCCAAACCCAGACCCAGAGTTACTGCAGTAACTACAGTCCCCAAACCCAGTCCCAGAGTTACTGCATTAACCACAGTCCCCAAACCCAGACCCAGAGTTACTGTATTAACTACAGTTCCTAAACCCAGACCCAGAGTTACTGCATTAACTACAGTCCCCAAACCCAGACCCAGAGTGACTGCATTAACTGCAGACTCCAAACCCAGACCCAGAGTTACTGCAGTAACTACAGTCCCCAAACTCAGACCCAGAGTTACTGCATTAACTACAGTCCCTGAGCCCAGACCCAGAGTTACTGCATTAACTGCAGACTCCAAACCCAGACCCAGAGTTACTACACTAACTGCAGTTCCTAAACCCAGATCCCGAGTAACTGCATTAACTACAGTACCTAAATCCAGACCCAGAGTGACTGCATTAACTACAGTCCCCAAACCTAGTCCCAGAGTTACTGCAATAACCACAGTTCCTAAACCCAGATCCCGAGTAACTGTATTAACTACAGTTCCTAAACCGAGACCCAGAGTGATTGCATTAACTACAGTCCTTGAGCCCAGACCCAGAGTTACTGCATTAACTAAAGTCTCCAAACCCAGACCCAGAGTTACTGCATTAACTACAGTCCTTGAGCCCAGACCCAGAGTTACTGCATTAACTACAGTTTCTAAACCCAGACCCAGAGTTACTGCTTGAACTAAAGTCCCCAAACAAAGTCCCAGAGTTACTGCATTAACTACAGTCCCCAAACTCAGACCCAGAAATACTGCATTAACGACATTTCCTGAACCCAGACCCAGAGTTACTGCACTAACTACAGTCCCCAAACCCAGACCCAGAGTTACTGCAGTAACTACAGTCCCCAACCCAGTCCCAGAGTTACTGCATTAACCACAGTCCCCAAACCCAGACCCAGAGTTACTGCATTAACGACAGTTCCCAAACCCAGACCCAGAGTTACTACATTAACTAAAGTCCCCAAACCCAGACCCAGAGTTACTGTATTAACTACAGTTCCTAAACCCAGACCCAGAGTTACTGCATTAACTACAGTCCCCAAACCCAGACCCAGAGTGACTGCATTAACTGCAGACTCCAAACCCAGACCCAGAGTTACTGCAGTAACTACAGTCCCCAAACTCAGACCCAGAGTTACTGCATGAACTACAGTCCCTGAGCCCAGACCCAGAGTTACTGCATTAACTGCAGACTCCAAACCCAGACCCAGAGTTACTACACTAACTGCAGTTCCTAAACCCAGATCCCGAGTAACTGCATTAACTACAGTTCCTAAACCCAGACCCAGAGTGACTGCATTAACTACAGTCCCCAAACCTAGTCCCAGAGTTACTGCACTAACCACAGTTCCTAAACCCAGATCCCGAGTAACTGCATTAACTACAGTTCCTAAACCGAGACCCAGAGTGATTGCATTAACTACAGTCCTTGAGCCCAGACCCAGAGTTACTGCATTAACTAAAGTCTCCAAACCCAGACCCAGAGTGACTGCATTAACTGCTGTCCCCAAACCGAGTCCCAGAGTTACTGCACTAACTGCAGTTCCTAAACCCAGATCCCGAGTTACTGCATCAACTACATTCCCCAAACCCAGACCGAGAGTGACTGCATTAACTACAGACCCCAAATCCAGACCCAGACTTACTGCATTAACTACGGACGGCAAACACAGTCCCAGAGTTACTGCATTACCTACAGTCCCCAAACCCAGACCCAGAGTTACTGCATTAACTACAGTTCCTAAACCCAGACCCAGAGTGACTGCATTAACTGCTGTCCCCAAACCTCGTCCCAGAGTTACTGCACTAACTACAGTTCCTAAACCCAGATCCCGAGTTACTGCATTATCTACAGTTCTGAAACCCAGACCCAGAGTGACTGCATTAACTGCTGTCCCCAAACCTAGTCCCAGAGTTACTGCACTAACTACAGTTCCTAAACCCAGATCCAGAGTAACTGCATTAACTACAGTCCCTGAGCCCAGACCCAGAATTACTGCATTAACTACAGTCCCCAAACCCAGACCTATTGCATTAACTACAGTCCCCAAACCAAGACCCAGAGTTACTGAATTCACGACAGTTTCCAAACTCAGTCCCAGAGTTACTGCATTAACACAGTCGCCAAACACAGACCCAGAGCTACTGCATTAACTGCAGTCCCCAAACACAGACCCAGAGTTACTGCATTAATTACAGTCCCAAAACACAGACCCAGAGTTACTGCATTAACTAGAGTCCCTGAGCCCAGACCCAGAGTTACTGTATTAACTGCAGTCCCCAACCCATGACCCAGAGTTAATGCGTTAACTCCTGTCCCTGAGCCCAGACCCAGAGTTACTGCATTAACTACAGTCCCCAAACCCAGACCCAGAGTTACTGCATGAACTACAGTCCCCAAACCCAGACCCAGAGTTACTGCATTAACTACAGTCCCCGAGCCCAGACCCAGAGTTACTGCATTAACTCCTGTCCCTGAGCGCAGACCCAGAGGTACTGCATCAACTGCAGTCCCAAAACCCAGACCCAGAGTTAATGCATTAACTCCTGTCCCTGAGCGCAGACCCAGAGGTACTGCATCAACTACAGTCCCCAAACCCAGACCCAGACTTACTGCATTAACTACGGTCCGCAAACACAGTCCCAGAGTTACTGCATTACTTACAGTCCCCAAACCCAGACCCAGACTTACTGCATTAACTACGGTCCGCAAACACAGTCCCAGAGTTACTGCATTACTTACAGTCCCCAAACCCAGTCCCAGAGTTACTGCATTACCTACAGTCCCCAAACCCAGACCCAGAGTTACTGCATTAACTACAGTCCCCAAACTCAGACCCAGAGTTACTGCATTAACTACAGTCCCCAAACCCAGTCCCAGATTTACTGCATTAACCACAGTTCCAAAACCCACACCCAGAGTTACTGCATTAACTACAGTTCCTAAACCCAGACCCAGAGTTACTGCATTAACTACAGTCCCCAATCCCAGACCCAGAGATACTGCATGAACAACAGTTCCTAAACCCACACCCAGAGATACTGCATTCACTACAGTTCCTTAACCCAGACCCAGAGTTACTGCATTAACTACAGTCCCCAAACCCAGACCCAGAGTTACTGCAGTAACTACAGTCCCCAAACCCAGACCCAGAGTTACTGCAGTAACTACAGTCCCCAAACCCAGACCCAGAGTTGCTGCATTAAATAATGTCCCCAACCCCAGACCCAGAGTTACTGCATTAATTACAGTTCTTAAACCCAGACCCAGAGTTACTGCATTAACTGCAGTCCCCAAAACCAGATCAGAGTTACTGCATTAATTACAGTTCTTAAACCCAGACCCAGAGTTACTGCTTTAACTAAAGTCCCCAAGCAAAGTCCCAGAGTTACTGCATTAACTGCAGTCCCCAAACCCAGACCCAGAGTTACTGCATTAACTACATTTCCTATACCCAGAGCCAGCGTTACTGCACTAACTACAGTCCCCAAACCCAGACCCAGAGTTACTGCAGTAACCACAGTCCTCAAACCCAGACCCAGAGTTACTGCATTAACGACAGTTCCTAAACCCAGACCCAGAGTTACTACATTAACTACAGTCCCCAAACCCAGTCCCAGAGTTACTGCATTAACCACAGTCCCCAAACCCAGACCCAGAGTTACTGTATTAACTACAGTTCCTAAACCCAGACCCAGAGTTACTGCATTAACTACAGTCCCCAAAGCCAGACCCAGAGTGACTGCATTAACTGCAGACTCCAAAACCAGACCCAGAGTTACTGCAGTAACTACAGTCCCCAAACTCAGACCCAGAGTTACTGCATTAACTACAGTCCCTGAGCCCAGACCCAGAGTTACTGCATTAACTGCAGACTCCAAACCCAGACCCAGAGTGACTGCATTAACTGCTGTCCCCAAACCTAGCCCCAGAGTTACTGCACTAACTACGATTCCTAAACCCAGATCCCGAGGAACTGCATTAACTACAGTTCCTAAACCCAGACCCAGAGTGACTGCATTAACTACAGTCCCCAAACCTAGTCCCAGAGTTACTGCACTAACCACAGTTCCTGAACCCAGATCCCGAGTAACTGCATTAACTACAGTTCCTAAACCGAGACCCAGAGTGACTGCATTAACTACAGTACATTGAGCCCAGTCCCTGAGTTACTGCATTATCTAAAGTCTCCAAACCCAGACCCAGAGTTACTGCATTAACTACAGTCCTTGAGCCCAGACCCAGAGTTACTGCATTAAGTACAGTCCCCAAAACCAGACCAGAGTTACAGCATTAATTACAGTTCTTAAACCCAGACCCAGAGTTACTGCAGTAACTACAGTCCCCAACCCCAGACCCAGAGTTACTGCATTTATTACAGTTCTTAAACCCAGACCCAGAGTTACTGCATTAACTGCAATCCCCAAAACCAGACCAGAGTTACTGCATTAATTACAATTCTTAAACCCAGACCCCGAGTTACTGCATTAACTGCAGTCCCCAAAACCAGATCAGAGTTACTGCATTAATTAGAGTTCTTAAACCCAGACCCAGAGTTACTGCTTTAACTAAAGTCCCCAAGCAAAGTCCCAGAGTTACTGCATTAACTGCAGTCCCCAAACCCAGACCCAGAGTTACTGCATTAACTACAGTTTCTAAACCCAGACCCAGAGTTACTGCTTGAACTAAAGTCCCCAAACAAAGTCCCAGAGTTACTGTATTAACTACAGTTCCCAAACACAGACCCAGAAATACTGCATTAACGACATTTCCTGAACCCAGACCCAGAGTTACTGCACTAACTACAGTCCCCAAACCCAGACCCAGAGTTACTGCAGTAACTACAGTCCCCAAACCCAGTCCCAGAGTTACTGCATTAACCACAGTCCCCAAACCCAGACCCAGAGTTACTGTATTAACTACAGTTCCTAAACCTGGACCCAGGGTTACTGCATTAACTACAGTCCCCAAACCCAGACCCAGAGTGACTGCATTAACTGCAGACTCCAAACCCAGACCCAGAGTTACTGCAGTAACTACAGTCCCCAAACTCAGACCCAGAGTTACTGCATTAACTACAGTCCCTGAGCCCAGACCCAGAGTTACTGCATTAACTGCAGACTCCAAACCCAGACCCAGAGTTACTGCAGTAACTACAGTCCCCAAACCCAGACCCAGAGTTACTGCACTAACTGCAGTTCCTAAACCCAGATCCCGAGTAACTGCATTAACTACAGTTCCTAAACCCAGACCCAGAGTGACTGCATTAACTACAGTCCCCAAACCTAGTCCCAGAGTTACTGCACTAACCACAGTTCCTAAACCCAGATCCCGAGTAACTGCATTAACTACAGTTCCTAAACCGAGACCCAGAGTGATTGCATTAACTACAGTCCTTGAGCCCAGACCCAGAGTTACTGCATTAACTAAAGTCTCCAAACCCAGACCCAGAGTTACTGCATTAACTACAGTCCTTGAGCCCAGACCCAGAGTTACTGCATTAACTAAAGTCTCCAAACCCAGACCCAGAGTGACTGCATTAACTGCTGTCACCAAACCGAGTCCCAGAGTTACTGCACTAACTGCAGTTCCTAAACCCAGATCCCGAGTTACTGCATTAACTACAGTTCCTAAACCCAGACCCAGAGTGACTGCATTAACTGCTGTCCCCAAACCTCGTCCCAGAGTTACTGCACTAACTACAGTTCCTAAACCCAGATCCCGAGTTACTGCATTATCTACAGTTCCGAAACCCAGACCCAGAGTGACTGCATTAACTGCTGTCCCCAAACCTAGTCCCAGAGTTACTGCACTAACTACAGTTCCTAAACCCAGATCCCGAGTAACTGCATTAACTACAGTCCCTGAGCCCAGACCCAGAGTTACTGCATTAACTACAGTCCCCAAACCCAGACCTATTGCATTAACTACAGTCCCCAAACCAAGACCCAGAGTTACTGAATTCACGACAGTTTCCAAACTCAGTCCCAGAGTTACTGCATTAACACAGTCGCCAAACACAGACCCAGAGTTACTGCATTAATTACAGTCCCTGAGCCCAGACCCAGAGTTACTGTATTAACTGCAGTCCCCAACCCAAGACCCAGAGTTAATGCATTAACTCCTGTCCCTGAGCCCAGACCCAGAGTTACTGCATTAACTACAGTCCCCAAACCCAGACCCAGAGTTACTGCATGAACTACAGTCCCCAAACCCAGACCCAGAGTTACTGCATTAACTACAGTCCCTGAGCCCAGACCCAGAGTTACTGTATTAACTGCAGTCCCAAAACCCAGACCCAGAGTTAATGCATTAACTCCTGTCCCTGAGCGCAGACCCAGAGGTACTGAATCAACTACAGTCCCCAAACCCAGACCGAGAGTGACTGCATTAACTATGGTCCGCAAACACAGTCCCAGAGTTACTGCATTACCTACAGTCCCCAAACCCAGACCCAGAGTTACTGCATTAACTGCAGTCCCCAAACTCAGACCCAGAGTTACTGCATTAACTACAGTCCCCAAACCCAGTCCCAGATTTACTGCATTAACCACAGTTCCAAAACCCACACCCAGAGTTACTGCATTAACTACAGTTCCTAAACCCAGACCCAGAGTTACTGCATTAACTACAGTCCCCAAACTCAGACCCAGTGTTACTGCATTAACTACAGTCCCCAATCCCAGACCCAGAGTTACTGCATGAACAACAGTTCCTAAACCCACACCCAGAGTTACTGCATTCACTACAGTTCCTTAACCCAGACCCAGAGTTACTGCATTAACTACATTTCCTTAACCCAGACCCAGAGTTACTGCAGTAACTACAGTCCCCAAACCCACACCCAGAGTTGCTGCATTAACTAATGTCCCCAAACCCACTCCCAGAGTTACTGCATTAACTACAGTTCCTAAACCCAGACCCAGAGTTACTGCATTAACTACAGTCCCCAAAACCAGACCAGAGTTACTGCATTAATTACAGTTCTTAAACCCAGACCCAGAGTTACTGCATTAACTACAGTCCCCAACCCCAGACCCAGAGTTACTGCATTAATTACAGTTCTTAAACCCAGACCCAGAGTTACTGCATTAACTGCAGTCCCCAAAACCAGATCAGAGTTACTGCATTAATTACAGTTCTTAAACCCAGACCCAGAGTTACTGCTTTAACTAAAGTCCCCAAACAAAGTCCCAGAGTTACTGCATTAACTGCAGTCCCCAAACCCAGACCCAGAGTTACTGCATTAACTACATTTCCCAAACCCAGAGCCAGAGTTACTGCACTAACTACAGTCCCCAAACCCAGACCCAGAGTTACTGCAGTAACTACAGTCCCCAAACCCAGTCCCAGAGTTACTGCATTAACCACAGTCCCCAAACCCAGACCCAGAGTTACTGCATTAACGACAGTTCCTAAACCCAGACCCAGAGTTACTACATTAACTACAGTCCCCAAACCCAGACCCAGAGTTACTGTATTAACTACAGTTCCTAAACCCAGACCCAGAGTTACTGCATTAACTACAGTCCCCAAAGCCAGACCCAGAGTGACTGCATTAACTGCAGACTCCAAACCCAGACCCAGAGTTACTGCAGTAACTACAGTCCCCAAACTCAGACCCAGAGTTACTGCATTAACTACAGTCCCTGAGCCCAACCCAGAGTTACTGCATTAACTGCAGACTCCAAACCCAGACCCAGAGTGACTGCATTAACTGCTGTCCCCAAACCTAGTCCCAGACTTACTGCACTAACTACGATTCCTAAACCCAGATCCCGAGGAACTGCATTAACTACAGTTCCTAAACCCAGACCCAGAGTGACTGCATTAACTACAGTCCCCAAACCTAGTCCCAGAGTTACTGCATTAACCACAGTTCCTGAACCCAGATCCCGAGTAACTGCATTAACTACAGTTCCTAAACCGAGACCCAGAGTGACTGCATTAACTACAGTCCTTGAGCCCAGGCCCAGAGTTACTGCATTAACTAAAGTCTCCAAACCCAGACCCAGAGTTACTGCATTAACTACAGTCCTTGAGCCCAGACCCAGAGTTACTGCATTAACTAAAGTCTCCAAACCCAGACCCAGAGTGACTGCATTAACTGCTGTCCCCAAACCTAATCCCAGAGTTACTGCACTAACTGCAGTTCCTAAACCCAGATCCCGAGTTACTGCATGAACTACAGTTCCTAAACCGAGATCCAGAGTGACTGCATTAACAACAGTCCTTGAGCCCAGACCCAGAGTTACTGCATTAACTGCTGTCCCCAAACCTCGTCCCAGAGTTACTGCACTAACTACAGTTCCTAAACCCAGATCCCAGTAACTGCATTAACTACAGTTCCTAAACCCAGACCCAGAGTTACTGCATTAACTACAGTCCCCAAACACAGACCCAGAGTTACTCCATTAACGACAGTCCCTGAGCCCAGACCCAGAGTTACTGCATTAACTACAGTCCCCAAACCCAGACCCAGAGTTACTGCATGAAATACAGTCCCCAAACCCAGATCCAGAGTTACTGCATTAACTACAGTCCCCGAGCCCAGACCCAGAGTTACTGCATCAACTGCAGTCCCAAAACCCAGACCCAGAGTTAATGTATTAACTACAGTCCCCAAACTCAGACCCAGAGTTACTGCAGTAACTACAGTCCCCAAACCCAGTCCCAGATTTACTGCATTAACCACAGTTCCGAAACCCACACCCAGAGTTACTGCATTAACTACAGTTCCTAAACCCAGACCCAGAGTTACTGCATTAACTACAGTCCCCAAACTCAGACCCAGTGTTACTGCATTAACTACAGTCCCCAATCCCAGACCCAGAGTTACTGCATGAACAACAGTTCCTAAACCCACACCCAGAGTTACTGCATTAACTACATTTCCTTAACCCAGACCCAGAGTTACTGCATTAACTACAGTCCCCAAACTCAGACCCAGAGTTACTGCAGTAACTACAGTCCCCAAACCCGGACCCAGAGTTGCTGCATTAACTAATGTCCCCAAACCCACTCCCAGAGTTACTGCATTAACTACAGTTCCTAAACCCAGACCCAGAGTTACTGCATTAACTACAGTCCCCAAAACCAGACCAGAGTTACTGCATTAATTACAGTTCTTAAACCCAGACCAGAGTTACTGCATTAACTGCAGTCCCCAACCCCAGACCCAGAGTTACTGCATTAATTACAGTTCTTAAACCCAGACCCAGAGTTACTGCATTAACTACAGTCCCCAAAACCAGACCAGAGTTACTGCATTAATTACAGTTCTTAAACCCAGACCCAGAGTTACTGCTTTAACTAAAGTCCCCAAACAAAGTCCCAGAGTTACTGCATTAACTACTGTCCCCAAACCCAGACCCAGAGTTACTGCATTAACTACAGTTTCTAAACCCAGACCCAGAGTTACTGCTTTAACTAAAGTCCCCAAACAAAGTCCCAGAGTTACTGCATTAACTACAGTCCCCAAACTCAGACCCAGAGTTACTGCATTAACTACATTTCCTAAACCCAGACCCAGAGTTACTGCACTAACCACAGTTCCTAAACCCAGATCCCGAGTAACTGCATTAACTACAGTTCCTAAACCGAGACCCAGAGTGATTGCATTAACTACAGTCCTTGAGCCCAGACCCAGAGTTACTGCATTAACTAAAGTCTCCAAACCCAGACCCAGAGTTACTGCATTAACTACAGTCCTTGAGCCCAGACCCAGAGTTACTGCATTAACTAAAGTCTCCAAACCCAGACCCAGAGTGACTGCATTAACTGCTGTCACCAAACCGAGTCCCAGAGTTACTGCACTAACTGCAGTTCCTAAACCCAGATCCCGAGTTACTGCATTAACTACAGTTCCTAAACCCAGACCCAGAGTGACTGCATTAACTGCTGTCCCCAAACCTCGTCCCAGAGTTACTGCACTAACTACAGTTCCTAAACCCAGATCCCGAGTTACTGCATTATCTACAGTTCCGAAACCCAGACCCAGAGTGACTGCATTAACTGCTGTCCCCAAACCTAGTCCCAGAGTTACTGCACTAACTACAGTTCCTAAACCCAGATCCCGAGTAACTGCATTAACTACAGTCCCTGAGCCCAGACCCAGAGTTACTGCATTAACTACAGTCCCCAAACCCAGACCTATTGCATTAACTACAGTCCCCAAACCAAGACCCAGAGTTACTGAATTCACGACAGTTTCCAAACTCAGTCCCAGAGTTACTGCATTAACACAGTCGCCAAACACAGACCCAGAGTTACTGCATTAATTACAGTCCCTGAGCCCAGACCCAGAGTTACTGTATTAACTGCAGTCCCCAACCCAAGACCCAGAGTTAATGCATTAACTCCTGTCCCTGAGCCCAGACCCAGAGTTACTGCATTAACTACAGTCCCCAAACCCAGACCCAGAGTTACTGCATGAACTACAGTCCCCAAACCCAGACCCAGAGTTACTGCATTAACTACAGTCCCTGAGCCCAGACCCAGAGTTACTGTATTAACTGCAGTCCCAAAACCCAGACCCAGAGTTAATGCATTAACTCCTGTCCCTGAGCGCAGACCCAGAGGTACTGAATCAACTACAGTCCCCAAACCCAGACCGAGAGTGACTGCATTAACTATGGTCCGCAAACACAGTCCCAGAGTTACTGCATTACCTACAGTCCCCAAACCCAGACCCAGAGTTACTGCATTAACTGCAGTCCCCAAACTCAGACCCAGAGTTACTGCATTAACTACAGTCCCCAAACCCAGTCCCAGATTTACTGCATTAACCACAGTTCCAAAACCCACACCCAGAGTTACTGCATTAACTACAGTTCCTAAACCCAGACCCAGAGTTACTGCATTAACTACAGTCCCCAAACTCAGACCCAGTGTTACTGCATTAACTACAGTCCCCAATCCCAGACCCAGAGTTACTGCATGAACAACAGTTCCTAAACCCACACCCAGAGTTACTGCATTCACTACAGTTCCTTAACCCAGACCCAGAGTTACTGCATTAACTACATTTCCTTAACCCAGACCCAGAGTTACTGCAGTAACTACAGTCCCCAAACCCACACCCAGAGTTGCTGCATTAACTAATGTCCCCAAACCCACTCCCAGAGTTACTGCATTAACTACAGTTCCTAAACCCAGACCCAGAGTTACTGCATTAACTACAGTCCCCAAAACCAGACCAGAGTTACTGCATTAATTACAGTTCTTAAACCCAGACCCAGAGTTACTGCATTAACTACAGTCCCCAACCCCAGACCCAGAGTTACTGCATTAATTACAGTTCTTAAACCCAGACCCAGAGTTACTGCATTAACTGCAGTCCCCAAAACCAGATCAGAGTTACTGCATTAATTACAGTTCTTAAACCCAGACCCAGAGTTACTGCTTTAACTAAAGTCCCCAAACAAAGTCCCAGAGTTACTGCATTAACTGCAGTCCCCAAACCCAGACCCAGAGTTACTGCATTAACTACATTTCCCAAACCCAGAGCCAGAGTTACTGCACTAACTACAGTCCCCAAACCCAGACCCAGAGTTACTGCAGTAACTACAGTCCCCAAACCCAGTCCCAGAGTTACTGCATTAACCACAGTCCCCAAACCCAGACCCAGAGTTACTGCATTAACGACAGTTCCTAAACCCAGACCCAGAGTTACTACATTAACTACAGTCCCCAAACCCAGACCCAGAGTTACTGTATTAACTACAGTTCCTAAACCCAGACCCAGAGTTACTGCATTAACTACAGTCCCCAAAGCCAGACCCAGAGTGACTGCATTAACTGCAGACTCCAAACCCAGACCCAGAGTTACTGCAGTAACTACAGTCCCCAAACTCAGACCCAGAGTTACTGCATTAACTACAGTCCCTGAGCCCAACCCAGAGTTACTGCATTAACTGCAGACTCCAAACCCAGACCCAGAGTGACTGCATTAACTGCTGTCCCCAAACCTAGTCCCAGACTTACTGCACTAACTACGATTCCTAAACCCAGATCCCGAGGAACTGCATTAACTACAGTTCCTAAACCCAGACCCAGAGTGACTGCATTAACTACAGTCCCCAAACCTAGTCCCAGAGTTACTGCATTAACCACAGTTCCTGAACCCAGATCCCGAGTAACTGCATTAACTACAGTTCCTAAACCGAGACCCAGAGTGACTGCATTAACTACAGTCCTTGAGCCCAGGCCCAGAGTTACTGCATTAACTAAAGTCTCCAAACCCAGACCCAGAGTTACTGCATTAACTACAGTCCTTGAGCCCAGACCCAGAGTTACTGCATTAACTAAAGTCTCCAAACCCAGACCCAGAGTGACTGCATTAACTGCTGTCCCCAAACCTAATCCCAGAGTTACTGCACTAACTGCAGTTCCTAAACCCAGATCCCGAGTTACTGCATGAACTACAGTTCCTAAACCGAGATCCAGAGTGACTGCATTAACAACAGTCCTTGAGCCCAGACCCAGAGTTACTGCATTAACTGCTGTCCCCAAACCTCGTCCCAGAGTTACTGCACTAACTACAGTTCCTAAACCCAGATCCCAGTAACTGCATTAACTACAGTTCCTAAACCCAGACCCAGAGTTACTGCATTAACTACAGTCCCCAAACACAGACCCAGAGTTACTCCATTAACGACAGTCCCTGAGCCCAGACCCAGAGTTACTGCATTAACTACAGTCCCCAAACCCAGACCCAGAGTTACTGCATGAAATACAGTCCCCAAACCCAGATCCAGAGTTACTGCATTAACTACAGTCCCCGAGCCCAGACCCAGAGTTACTGCATCAACTGCAGTCCCAAAACCCAGACCCAGAGTTAATGTATTAACTACAGTCCCCAAACTCAGACCCAGAGTTACTGCAGTAACTACAGTCCCCAAACCCAGTCCCAGATTTACTGCATTAACCACAGTTCCGAAACCCACACCCAGAGTTACTGCATTAACTACAGTTCCTAAACCCAGACCCAGAGTTACTGCATTAACTACAGTCCCCAAACTCAGACCCAGTGTTACTGCATTAACTACAGTCCCCAATCCCAGACCCAGAGTTACTGCATGAACAACAGTTCCTAAACCCACACCCAGAGTTACTGCATTAACTACATTTCCTTAACCCAGACCCAGAGTTACTGCATTAACTACAGTCCCCAAACTCAGACCCAGAGTTACTGCAGTAACTACAGTCCCCAAACCCGGACCCAGAGTTGCTGCATTAACTAATGTCCCCAAACCCACTCCCAGAGTTACTGCATTAACTACAGTTCCTAAACCCAGACCCAGAGTTACTGCATTAACTACAGTCCCCAAAACCAGACCAGAGTTACTGCATTAATTACAGTTCTTAAACCCAGACCAGAGTTACTGCATTAACTGCAGTCCCCAACCCCAGACCCAGAGTTACTGCATTAATTACAGTTCTTAAACCCAGACCCAGAGTTACTGCATTAACTACAGTCCCCAAAACCAGACCAGAGTTACTGCATTAATTACAGTTCTTAAACCCAGACCCAGAGTTACTGCTTTAACTAAAGTCCCCAAACAAAGTCCCAGAGTTACTGCATTAACTACTGTCCCCAAACCCAGACCCAGAGTTACTGCATTAACTACAGTTTCTAAACCCAGACCCAGAGTTACTGCTTTAACTAAAGTCCCCAAACAAAGTCCCAGAGTTACTGCATTAACTACAGTCCCCAAACTCAGACCCAGAGTTACTGCATTAACTACATTTCCTAAACCCAGACCCAGAGTTACTGCAGTAACTACAGTCCCCAAACCCAGACCCAGAGTTACTGCAGTAACTACAGTCCCCAAACCCAGTCCCAGAGTTACTGCATTAACCACAGTCCCCAAACCCAGACCCAGAGTTACTGCATTAACTACAGTCCCCAAACTCAGACCCAGAGTTACTGCATTAACTACATTTCCTAAACCCAGACCCAGAGTTACTGCACTAACTACAGTCCCCAAACCCAGACCCAGAGTTACTGCAGTAACTACAGTCCCCAAACCCAGTCCCAGAGTTACTGCATTAACCACAGTCCCCAAACCCAGACCCAGAGTTACTGCATTAACTACAGTCTCCAAACCCAGACCCAGAGTGACTGCATTAACTGCAGACTCCAAACCCAGACCCAGAGTTACTGCAGTAACTACAGTCCCCAAACTCAGACCCAGAGTTACTGCATTAACTACAGTCCCTGAGCCCAGACCCAGAGTTACTGCATTAACTGCAGACTCCAAACCCAGACCCAGAGTTACTGCACTAACTGCAGTTCCTAAACACAGATCCCGAGTTACTGCATTAACAACGGTTCTTAAACCCAGACACAGAGTGACTGCATTAACTACAGTCCCCAAACCTAGTCCCAGGGTTACTGCACTAACCACAGTTCCTAAACCCAGACCCAGAGTTACTGCATTAACTACAGTCTCCAAACCCAGACCCAGAGTTACTGCATTAACTACAGTCCTTGAGCCCAGACCCAGAGTTACTGCATTAACTACAGTTCCTAAACCCAGACCCAGAGTTACTGCATTAACTAGTCCCTGAGCCCAGCCCTAGAGTTACTGCATTAACTACAGTCCCCAAACACAGACCCAGAGTTACTGCATTAACTACAGTCCTTGCGCCCAGACCCACAGTTACTGCATTAACTACAGTCCCCAAACCCAGACCCAGAGTTACTGCATGAACTGCACTCCCTGAGCCCAGACCCAGAGTTACTGCACTAACTACAGTCCCCAAAGACAGACCCAGAGTTACTGCATTAACTACAGTCTCCAAACCCAAACCCAGATTTACTGCATTAACTACAGTTCCGAAACCCACACCCAGAGTTACTGCATTAACTACAGTTCCTAAATGCAGACCCAGAATTACTGCATTAACTACAGTCCCCAATCACAGAGACAGAGTTACTGCATTAACAACTGTTCCTAAACCCAGACCCGGAGTTACTGCATTAACTACATTCCCCAAACACAGACCCAGAGTAACTGCAATAACTACAATCCCTGAGCTCAGACCGAGAGTTACTCCATTAACTGCAGTCCCCAAACACAGACCCAGACTTACTGCATTAACTACAGTCCTTGAGCCCAAACCCAGAGTTACTGCATTAACTACAGACCCCAAACCCAGACACAGAATTACTGCGTTAACTACAGTCCCCAAACCCAGTCACAGAGTTACTGCATTAACTACAGTCCCCAAACCCAGACCCAGAGTTACTGCATTAACTACAGTTTCTAAACCCAGACCCACAGTTACTGCAGTAAATACTGTCCCCAAACCCAGTCCCAGAGTTACTGCACTAACTACAGTTCCTAAACCCAGATCCCGAGTAACTGCATTCACTACAGTTCCTAAACCCAGACCCAGAGTTACTGCATTAACTACAGTCCCCAAACACAGACCCAGAGTTACTGCATTAACTACAGTCCCCAAACCCAGTCCCAGAGTTACTGCATTAACTACAGTCCCCAAACCCAGACCCAGAGTTACTGCATTAACTACAGTTTCTAAACCCAGACCCAGAGTTACTGCATTAACTACAGTCCCCAAACCCAGACCCAGAGTTACTGCATTAACTACAGTTTCTAAACCCAGACCCACAGTTACTGCAGTAAATACTGTCCCCAAACTCAGACCCAGAGTTACTGCATGAACTACATTTCCTAAACCCAGACCCAGAGTTACTACATTAACTGCTGTCCCCAAACTCAGACCCAGAGTTACTGCATGAACTACATTTCCTAAACCCAGACCCAGAGTTACTACATTAACTACAGCCCCGAAACCCAGTCCCAGAGTTACTGCACTAACTACAGTTCCTAAACCCAGATCCCGAGTAACTGCATTCACTACAGTTCCTAAACCCAGACCCAGAGTTACTGCATTAACTACAGTCCCCAAACACAGACCCAGAGTTACTGCATAACTACAGTCCCCAAACCAAGACCCAGAGTTACTGAATTCACGACAGTTTCCAAACTCAGTCCCAGAGTTACTGCATTAACACAGTCGCCAAACACAGACCCAGATTTACTGCACAAACTGCAGTCCCCAAACTAAGACCCAGAGTTACTGCATTAACTACAGTCCCCAACCCCAGACCCAGAGTTACTGCATTAACTACAGTCCCCAAAACCAGACCAGAGTTACTGCATTAACTAAAGTCTCCAAACCCAGACCCAGAGTGACTGCAGTAACTACAGTCCTTGAGCCCAGACCCAGAGTTACTGCATTAACGACAGTTCCTAAACCCAGACCCAGAGTTACTGCATTAACTACAGTCCTTGCGCCCAGACCCACAGTTACTGCATTAACTACAGTCCCCAAACCCAGACCCGGAGTCACTGCATGAACTGCACTCCCTGAGCCCAGACCCAGAGTTACTGCACTAACTACAGTCCCCAAACCCAGTCCCAGATTTACTGCATTAACTACAGTTCCGAAACCCACACCCAGAGTTACTGCATTAACTACAGTTCCTCAACACAGACCCAGAGTTACTGCATTAACTACAGTCCCCAATCGCAGAGACAGAGTTACTGCATTAACAACTGTTCCTAAACCCAGACCCGGAGTTACTGCATTAACTACATTCCCCAAACACAGACCCAGATTTACTGCATTAACTACAATCCCTGAGCTCAGACCGAGAGTTAGTGCATTAACTACAGTCCCCAAACCCAGTCCCAGAGTTACTGCATTAACTACAGTCCCCAAACCCAGACCCAGAGTTAGTGCATTAACTACAGTCCCCAAACTCAGACCCAGAGTTACTGCATTAACTACAGTCCCCAAACCCAGTCCCAGATTTACTGCATTAACCACAGTTCCGAAACCCACACCCAGAGTTACTGCATTAACTACAGTTCCTAAACCCAGACCCAGAGTTACTGCATTAACTACAGTCCCCAAACTCAGACCCAGTGTTACTGCATTAACTACAGTCCCCAAACTCAGACCCAGAGTTACTGCAGTAAATACTGTCCCCAAACTCAGACCCAGAGTTACTGCATTAACTACATTTCCTAAACCAAGACCCAGAGTTACTACATTAACTACAGCCCCCAAACCCAGTCCCAGAGTTACTGCATTAACCACAGTTCCTAAACCCAGACCCAGAGTTACTGCATTAATTGCAGTCCGCAAACCCAGACCCAGAGTTACTTCATTAACCACAGTCCCCAAACTCAGACCCAGAGTTACTGCATTAACCACAGATCCTAAACCCAGACCCAGAGTTACTGCATTAATTGCAGTCCCCAAACCCAGTCCCAGAGTTACTTCATTAACCATAGTCCCCAAACCCAGACCCAGAGTTACTGCAGTAACTACAGTCCCCAAACTCAGACCCAGAGTTACTGCATTAACTGCTGTCCCCTCCCCTCGTCCCAGAGTTACTGCACTAACTGCAGTTTCTAAACCCAGATCCCGAGTTACTGCATTAACTGCAGTCCTAAACCCAGACCCAGAGTGACTGCATTAACTGCTGTCCCCAAACCTAGTCCCAGAGTTACTGCACTAACTGCAGTTCCTAAACCCAGATCCCGAGTTACTGCATTAACTACAGTCCCTAAACCCAGACCCAGAGTGACTGCATTAACTGCTGTCCCCAAACCTCGTCCCAGAGTTACTGCACTAACTACAGTTCCTAAACCCAGATCCCGAGTTACGGCATTATCTACAGTTCCTAAACCCAGACCCAGAGTGACTGCATTAACTGCTGTCCCCAAACCTAGTCCCAGAGTTACTGCACTAACTACAGTTCCTAAACCCAGATCCCGAGTAACTGCATTAACTACAGTTCCTAAACCCAGACCCAGAGTTACTGCATTAACTACAGTCCCCAAACACAGACCCAGAGTTACTGCATTAACTACAGTCCCTGAACCCAGACCCAGAGTTACTGCATTAAATACAGTCCCCAAACCGAGACCCAGAGTTATTGCATTAACTACAGTCCCCAAACCAAGACCCAGAGTTACTGAATTCACGACAGTTTCCAAACTCAGTCCCAGAGTTACTGCATTAACACAGTCGCCAAACACAGACCCAGAGTTACTGCATTAATTGCAGTCCCAAAACACAGACCCAGAGTTACTGCATTAACTGCATTCCCCAACCCAAGACCCAGAGTTAATACATTAACTCCTGTCCCTGAGCCCAGACCCAGAGTTACTGCATTAACTACAGTCCCCAAAACCAGACCCAGAGTTACTGCATGAACTACAGTCCCCAAACCCAGACCCAGAGTTACTGCATTCACTACAGTCCCCGAGCCCAGACCCAGAGTTACTGCATCAACTACAGTCCCAAAACCCAGACCCAGAGTTAATGCATTAACTCCTGTCCCTGAGCGCAGACCCAGAGTTACTGCATTAACTACATTCCCCAAACCCAGACCGAGAGTGACTGCATTAACTACAGACCCCAAATCCAGATCCAGACTTACTGCATTAACTACAGTCCGCAAACCCAGTCCCAGAGTTACTGCATTACCTACAGTCTCCAAACCCAGACCCAGAGTTACTGCATTAACTACAGTCCCCAAACTCAGACCCAGAGTTACTGCATTAACTACAGTCCCCAAACCCAGTCCCAGATTTACTGCATTAACCACAGTTCCGAAACCCACACCCAGAGTTACTGCATGAACTACAGTCCCCAAACCCAGACCCAGAGTTGCTGCATTAACTAATTTCCCCAAACCCACCCCCAGAGTTACTGCATTAACTACAGTTCCTAAACCCAGACCCAGAGTTACTGCATTAACTACAGACCCCAAACCCAGATACAGAGCTACTGCATTAAGTGCAGTCCCCAAACCCAGACCCAGAGTTAGTGCATTAACGACAGTCTCCAAACTCAGACCCAGATTTACTGCATTAACTACAAAACTCAAACCCAGTTCCAGATTTACTGCATTAACTACAGTCCCCAAACCCAGACACAGAGTTACTGCATTAACTACAGTCTCCAAACCCTGACCCAGATTTACTGCATTAACTACAAAACTCAAACCCAGTTCCAGATTTACTGCATTAACTACAGTCCCCTAACCCAGACCCAGAATTACTGCATTAACTACAGTCCTTGAGCCCACACCCATAGTTACTGCATTATCTACAGTCCCCAAACACAGAACCAGAGTTACTGCATTAACTACAGTTCGTAACCCAGACCCACAGTTACTGCATTAACTACAGTTCCTAAACCCAGACCCAGAGTTACTGCATTAATTACAGTCCTTGAGCCCAGACCCAGAGTTACTGCATTATCTACAGTCCCCAAACACAGACCCAGATTTACTGCATTAACTAAAGTCCCCAAACTCAGACCCAGAGTTATTGCATTAACTAAAGACCCCAAACTCAGACCCAGAGTTATTGCATTAACTACAGTCCCCAAACTCAGACCCAGAGTTACTGCATTAACTAAAGTCCCCAAACTCAGACCCAGAGTTATTGCATTAACTACAGTCCCCAAACTCAGACCCAGAATTACTGCAGTAACTACAGTCCTTGAGCCCACACCCATAGTTACTGCATTATCTACAGTCCCCAAACACAGACCCAGAGTTACTGCATTAACTACAGTTCCTAAACACAGACCCAGAGTTACTGCATTAACTACAGTCCCCAAACTCAGACCCAGAGTTACTGCATTAACTACAGTCCTTGAGCCCACACCCATAGTTACTGCATTATCTACAGTCCCCAAACACAGAACCAGAGTTACTGCATTAACTACAGTTCGTAACCCAGACCCACAGTTACTGCATTAACTACAGTCCCCAAACACAGACCCAGATTTACTGCATTAACTAAAGTCCCCAAACTCAGACCCAGAGTAACTGCATTAACTACAGTCCCCAAACTCAGACCCAGAGTTACTGCATTAACTAAAGTCCCCAAACTCAGACCCAGAGTAACTGCATTAACTACAGTCCCCAAACTCAGACCCAGAGTAACTGCATTAACTACAGTCCCCAAACTCAGACCCAGAGTTACTGCATTAACTACAGTTCCTAAACACAGACCCAGAGTTACTGCATTAACTACAGTCCCCAAACACAGACCCAGAGTTACTGCATTAACTACAGCTCCTAAACCCAGATCCCGAGTTACTGCATTAACTACAGTCCCCAAACACAGACCCAGAGTTACTGCATTAACTACAGTACCTGAGCCCAGACCCAGAGTTACTGCAGTAACTACAGTCCCCAAACCAAGACCCAGAGTTACTGAATTCACGACAGTTTCCAAACTCAGTCCCAGAGTTACTGCATTAACACAGTCCCCAACCCCAGACCCAGAGTTACTGCAATAACTACAGTCCCCAAACCCAGACCCAACGTCACTGCATTAACTAAAGTTTCTAAACCCAGACCCAGAGTTACTACATTAACTACAGCCCCCAAACCCAGTCCCAGAGTTACTGCATTAACCACAGTTCCTAAACCCAGACCCAGAGTTACTGCAGTAAATACTGTCCCCAAACCCAGACCCAGAGTTACTACATTAACTACAGCCCCCAAACCCAGTCCCAGAGTTACTGCATTAACCACAGTTCCTGAACCCAGACCCAGAGTTACTGCAGTAAATACTGTCCCCAAACCCAGAACCAGAGTTACTTCATGAACCACAGTCCCCAAACTCAGACCCAGAGTTACTGCAGTAACGACAGTCCCCAAACTCAGACCCAGAGTTACTGCATTAACTACAGCCCCCAAACCCAGTCCCAGAGTTACTGCATTAACTACAGTTCCGAAACCCAGAACCAGAGGTACTGCATTAACTACAGTTCCTAAACCCAGACCCAGAGTTGCTGCATTAATTGCAGTCCCCAAACTTAGACCCAGAGTTACTGCATTAACTACAGTCCCCAAACCCAGACCCAGAGTTACTGCAGTAACTACAGTTCCGAAACCCAGACCCAGAGTGACTGCATTAACTACAGTTCCTAAACCCAGATCCCGAGTTACTGCATTAACAACAGTTCCTAAACCCAGACCCAGAGTGACTGCATTAACTGCTGTCCCCAAACCTAGTCCCAGAGTTACTGCACTAACTATAGATCATAAACCCAGATCCCGAGGAACTGCATTAACTACAGTCCCCAAACACAGACCCAGAGTTACTGCATTAACTACAGTCCCAGAGCCCAGACCCAGAGTTACTGCATTAACTGCAGACTCCAAACCCAGACCCAGAGTTATTGCTTTAACTACAGTCCCCAAACCCAGACCCAGAGTTACTGAATTCACGACAGTTTCCAAACTCAGTCCCAGAGTTACTGCATTAACTACAGTCCCCAAACTCAGACCCAGAGTTACTGAATTAACTACAGTTCCTAAACCCAGACCCAGAGTTACTGCATTAACTGCTGTCCCCAAACCTAGTCCCAGAGATACTGCACTACCTACAGTTCCTAAACCCGGATCCCGAGTAACTGCATTAACTACAGTCCCCAACCCCAGACCCAGAGTTACTGCATTAACTACAGTCCCCAAACCCAGACCCAGAGTTACTGCAGTAAATACTGTCCCCAAACTCAGACCCAGAGTTACTGCATTAACTACATTTCCTAAACCCAGACCCAGAGTTACTACATTAACTACAGTTCCTAAGCCCAGACCCGGAGTTACTGCATTAATTGCAGTCCCCAAACCCAGAGTTACTGCAGTAACTACAGTCCCCAAACCCAGTCCCAGAGTTACTTCATTAACCTCAGTCCCCAAACTCAGACCCAGAGTTACTGCAGTAACTACAGTCCCCAAACTCAGACCCAGAGTTACTGCATTAACTACAGTTCCTAAACACAGATCCCGAGTTACTGCATTAACTACAGTTCCTAAACCCAGACCCAGAGTGACTGCATTCACTGCTGTCCCCAAACCTAGTCCCAGAGTTACTGCACTAACTACAGTTCCTAAACCCAGATCCCGAGTAACTGCATTAACTACAGTTCCTAAACCCAGACCCAGAGTGACTGCATTAACTGCTGTCCCCAAACCTAGTCCCAGAGTTACTGCACCAACTACAGTTCCTAAACCCAGATCCCGAGTAACTGCATTAACTGCAGTCCCCAACCCCAGACCCAGAGTTACTGCATTAACTACAGTCCCCAAAACCAGACCAGAGTTACTGCATTAATTACAGTTCTTAAACCCATGCCCAGAGTTAATGCTTTAACTACAGTCCCCAAACCCAGACCCAGAGTTACTGCAGTAAATACTGTCCCCAAACTCAGACCCAGAGTTACTGCATTAACTACATTTCCTAAACCCAGACCCAGAGTTACTACATTAACTACAGCCCCCAAACCCAGTCCCAGAGTTACTGCATTAACTACAGTTCCTGAGCCCAGACCCGGAGTTACTGCATTAATTGCAGTCCCCAAACTCAGACCCAGAGTTACTGCATTAACTACATTTCCTAAACCCAGACCCAGAGTTACTGCTTTAACTACAGTTCCTAAACCCAGATCCCGAGTTACTGCATTAACTACAGTTCCTAAACCCAGACCCAGAGTGACTGCATTAACTGCTGTCCGCAAACCTAGTCCCAGAGTTACTGCACTAACTACAGTTCCTAAACCCAGATCCCGAGTAACTGCATTAACTACAGTTCCTAAACCCAGACCCAGAGTGACTGCATTAACTGCTGTCCCCAAACCTAGTCCCAGAGTTACTGCACTAACTACAGTTCCTAAACCCAGATCCCGAGTAACTGCGTTAACTACAGTTCCTAAACCCAGACCCAGAGTGACTGCATTAACTGCTGTCCCCAAACCAAGTCCCAGAGTTACTGCACCAACTACAGTTCCTAAACCCAGATCCCGAGTAACTGCATTAACTGCAGACTCCAAACCCAGACCCAGAGTTATTGCATTAACTACAGTCCCCAAACCAAGACCCAGAGTTACTGAATTCACGACAGTTTCCAAACTCAGTCTCAGAGTTACTGCATTAACACAGTCCCCAAACTAAGACCCAGAGTTACTGCATTAACTACAGTCCCCAAACCCAGTCCCAGAGTTACTGCATTAACAACTGTTCCTAAACCCAGACCCGGAGTTACTGCATTAACTACATTCCCCAAACCCAGTCCCAGAGTTACTGCATTAACAACTGTTCCTAAACCCAGACCCAGAGTTACTCCATTAACTACACTTCCTGAGCCCAGATCAGAGTTACTGCATTAACGACACTCCCTCAGCCCAGACCCAGAGTTACTACATTAACTACAGTCCCCAAAACCAGACCAGAGTTACTGCATGAACTACTGTTCTTAAACACAGACCCAGAGTTACTGCATTAACTACAGTCCCCAAACCCAGACACAAAATTACTGCTTTAACTGCAGTCCCCATTCCCAGACCCAGAGTTACTGCATTAACTACACTCCCTCAGCCCAGACCCAGAGTTACTGCATTAACTACACTTCCTGAGCCCAGACCCAGAGTTACTGCATTAACTACAGTCCCCAAACCCAGACACAAAATTACTGCTTTAACTACAATCCTCAACCCCAGACCCAGAGTTACTGCATTAACTACAGTCCCCAAAACCAGACCTGAGTTACTGCATGAACTACTGTTCTTAAACACAGACCCAGAGTTACTGCATTAACTACAGTCCCCAAACCCAGACACAAAATTACTGCTTTAACTACAGTCCTCAACCCCAGACCCAGAGTTACTGCATTAACTACAGTCCCCAAAACCAGACCCAGAGTTACTGCATGAACTACAGTTCCTAAACACAGACCCAGAGTTACTCCATTAACTGCAGACCCCATTCCCAGACCCAGAGTTACTGCATTAACTACACTTCCTGAACCCAGATCAGAGTTACTGCATTAACGACACTCCCTCAGCCCAGACCCAGAGTTACTGCATTAACTACAGTCCCCAAAACCAGACCAGAGTTACTGCATGAACTACTGTTCTTAAACACAGACCCAGAGTTACTGCATTAACTACAGTCCCCAAACCCAGACACAAAATTACTGCTTTAACTGCAGTCCCCATTCCCAGACCCAGAGTTACTGCATTAACTACAGTCCCCAAAACCAGACCAGAGTTACTGCATGAACTACTGTTCTTAAACACAGACCCAGAGTTACTGCATTAACTACAGTCCCCAAACCCAGACACAAAATTACTGCTTTAACTACAGTCCTCAACCCCAGACCCAGAGTTACTGCATTAACTACAGTCCCCAAAACCAGACCCAGACTTACTGCATGAACTACAGTTCCGAAACACAGACCCAGAGTTACTCCATTAACTGCAGACCCCATTCCCAGACCCAGAGTTACTGCATTAACTACACTTCCTGAACCCAGATCAGAGTTACTGCATTAACGACACTCCCTCAGCCCAGACCCAGAGTTACTGCATTAACTACAGTCCCCAAAACCAGACCAGAGTTACTGCATGAACTACTGTTCATAAACACAGACCCAGAGTTACTGCATTAACTACAGTCCCCAAACCCAGACACAAAATTACTGCTTTAACTGCAGTCCCCATTCCCAGACCCAGAGTTACTGCATTAACTACACTTCCTGAGCCCAGACCCAGAGTTACTGCATTAACTACAGTCCCCAAACCCAGACCCAGAGTTACTGCATTAACTACACTCCCTCAGCCCAGACCCAGAGTTACTGCATTAACTACACTTCCTGAGCCCAGACCCAGAGTTACTGCATTAACTACAGTCCCGAAACCCAGACACAAAATTACTGCTTTAACTGCAGTCCCCATTCCCAGACCCAGAGTTACTGCATTAACTACACTTCCTGAGCCCAGACCCAGAGTTACTGCATTAACGACAGTCCCCAAACCCAGACCCAGAGTTACTGCATTAACTACACTCCCTCAGCCCAGACCCAGAGTCACTGCATTAACTACAGTCCTTGAGCCCAAACCCAGAGTTACCTCATTAACTACAGTCCCCAAACCCAGAGACAGAATTACTGCTTTAACTACAGTCCCCAACCCCAGACCCAGAGTTACTGCATTAACTACATTCCCCAAACACAGACCAGAGTTACTGCATTAACTACTGTTCTTAAACCCAGACCCAGAGTTACTGCATTAACTACAGTCCCCAAACCCAGACACAAAATTACTGCTTTAACTAAAGTCCCCAACCCCAGACCCAGAGTTACTGCATTAACTACAGTCCCCAAAACCAGACACAAAATTACTTCTTTAACTACAGTCCCCAAACCCAGACCCAGAGTTACTGCATTAACTACAGTTTCTAAACCCAGACCCAGAGTTACTGCTTTAATTGCAGACTCCTAACCCAGTCCCAGAGTTACTGCATTAACCACAGTGCCCAAACTCAGACCCAGAGTTACTGCATTAACTACAGTCCCCAAACTCAGACCCAGAGTTACTGCAGTAAATACTGTCCCCAAACTCAGACCCAGAGTTACTGCATTAACTACAATCCCCAAACCCAGTCCCAGAGTTACTGCATTAACCGCAGTTCCTAACCCCAGACCCAGATTTACTGCAGTAACTATAGTCCCCAAACTCAGACCCAGAGTTACTGCATTAACTGCTGTGCCCAAACCTAGTCCCAGAGTTACTGCACTAACTGCAGTTCCTAAACCCAGATCCCGAGTTACTGCATTAACTACAGTTCCTAAACACAGACCCAGAGTTACTGCATTAACTACAGTCCCCAAACCCAGACCCAGAGTTACTCCATTAACTGCAGTCCCCAAACACAGACCCTGACTTACTGCATTAACTACACTCCCTCAGCCCAGACCCAGAGTCACTGCATTAACCACAGTCCTTGAGCCCAAACCCAGAGTTACTGCATTAACTACAGTCCCCAAACCCAGACACAGAATTACTGCTTTAACTACAGTCCCCAACCCCAGACCCAGAGTTACTGCATTAACTGCAGTCCCCAAAACCAGACCAGAGTTACTGCATTAACTACTGTTCTTTAACCCAGACCCAGAGTTACAGCATTAACTACAGTCCCCAACCCCAGACCCAGAGTTACTGCATTAACAGCAGTCCCCAAAACCAGACCAGAGTTACTGCATTAATTACAGTTCTTAAACCCATGCCCAGAGTTACTGCTTTAACTACAGTCCCCAAACCCAGTCCCAGAGTTACTGCATTAACTACAGTCCCCAAACCCAGACCCAGAGTTACTGCATTAACTACAGTCCCCAAACCCAGACCCAGAGTTACTGCATTAACTACAGTCCCCAAACCCATTAGCAGAGTTACAGCATTAACTACAGTCACCAAACCACAGACCCAGAGTTACTGCATTAACTACAGTCTCCAAACCCAGACCCAGAGTTACTGCATTAACTACAGTCCCCAAACCCAGACCCAGAGTTACTGCATTAACTACAGTCCCCAAACCCATTCGCAGAGTTACAGCATTAACTACAGTCACCAAACCACAGACCCAGAGTTACTGCATTAACTACAGTCCCCAAACACAGACCCAGAGTTACTGCATTAACTACAGTCCTTGCGCCCAGACCCACAGTTACTGCATTAACTACAGTCCCCAAACACAGACCCAGAGTTACTGCATTAACAACAGTCCTTGCGCCCAGACCCACAGTTACTGCATTAACTACAGTTCCTAAACCCAGACCCAGATTTACTGCATTAACTACAGTCCCTGAGCCCAGCCCCAGAGTTACTGCATTAACTACAGTACCCAAACACAGACCCAGAGTTACTGCATTAACTACAGTCCTTGCGCCCAGACCCACAGTTACTGCATTAACTACAGTTCCTAAACCCAGACCCAGATTTACTGCATTAACTACAGTCCCTGAGCCCAGCCCCAGAGTTACTGCATGAACTGCAGTCCCCAAAACCAGACCAGAGTTACTGCATTAACTACTGTTCTTTAACCCAGACCCAGAATTACAGCATTAACTACAGTCCCCAACCCCAGACCCAGAGTTACTGCATTAACTACAGTCCCCAAAACCAGACCAGAGTTACTGCATATTTCAGTTCTTAAACCCATGCCCAGAGTTACTGCTTTAACTACAGTCCCCAAACCCAGTCCCAGAGTTACTGCATTAACTACAGTCCCCAAACCCAGACCCAGAGTTACTGCATTAACTACAGTCCCCAAACCCATTCGCAGAGTTACAGCATTAACTACAGTCACCAAACCACATACCCAGAGTTACTGCATTAACTGCAGTCCCTGAGCCCAGCCCCAGAGTTACTGCATTAACTACAGTCCCCTAACCCATTAGCAGAGTTACAGCATTAACTACAGTCACCAAACCACAGACCCAGAGTTACTGCATTAACTACAGTCCCCAAACCCAGACCCAGAGTTACTGCATTAACTACAGTCCCCAAACCCATTCGCAGAGTTACAGCATTAACTACAGTCACCAAACCACAGACCCAGAGTTACTGCATTAACTACAGTCCCCAAACCCAGTCCCAGAGTTACTGCATTAACTACAGTCCCCAAACCCAGACCCAGAGTTACTGCATTAACTACAGTCCCCAAAACCAGACCAGAGTTACTACATTAACTACTGTTCTGAAACCCAGACCCAGAGTTACTGCATTAACTACAGTCCCCAAAGCCAGACACAAAATTACTTCTTTAAATACAGTCCCCAACCCCAGACCCAGAGTTACTGCATTAACTACAGTCCCCAAAGCCAGACACAAAATTACTTCTTTAAATACAGTCCCCAACCCCAGACCCAGAGTTACTGCATTAACTACAGTCCCCATTCCCAGACCCAGAGTTACTGCATTAACTACAGTCCCCAAACCCAGACCCAGAGTTACTGCATTAACTACAGTCCCCAAACCCATTCGCAGAGTTACAGCATTAACTACAGTCACCAAACCACAGACCCAGAGTTACTGCATTAACTACAGTCCCCAAACACAGACCCAGAGTTACTGCATTAACTACAGTCCTTGCGCCCAGACCCACAGTTACTGCATTAACTACAGTCCCCAAACACAGACCCAGAGTTACTGCATTAACAACAGTCCTTGCGCCCAGACCCACAGTTACTGCATTAACTACAGTTCCTAAACCCAGACCCAGATTTACTGCATTAACTACAGTCCCTGAGCCCAGCCCCAGAGTTACTGCATTAACTACAGTACCCAAACACAGACCCAGAGTTACTGCATTAACTACAGTCCTTGCGCCCAGACCCACAGTTACTGCATTAACTACAGTTCCTAAACCCAGACCCAGATTTACTGCATTAACTACAGTCCCTGAGCCCAGCCCCAGAGTTACTGCATTAACTGCAGTCCCCAAACCAGACCAGAGTTACTGCATTAACTACTGTTCTTTAACCCAGACCCAGAATTACAGCATTAACTACAGTCCCCAACCCCAGACCCAGAGTTACTGCATTAACTGCAGTCCCCAAAACCAGACCAGAGTTACTGCATTAATTACAGTTCTTAAACCCATGCCCAGAGTTACTGCTTTAACTACAGTCCCCAAACCCAGTCCCAGAGTTACTGCATTAACTACAGTCCCCAAACCCAGACCCAGAGTTACTGCATTAACTACAGTCCCCAAACCCATTCGCAGAGTTACAGCATTAACTACAGTCACCAAACCACATACCCAGAGTTACTGCATTAACTGCAGTCCCTGAGCCCAGCCCCAGAGTTACTGCATTAACTACAGTCCCCAAACCCATTAGCAGAGTTACAGCATTAACTACAGTCACCAAACCACAGACCCAGAGTTACTGCATTAACTACAGTCTCCAAACCCAGACCCAGAGTTACTGCATTAACTACAGTCCCCAAACCCAGACCCAGAGTTACTGCATTAACTACAGTCCCCAAACCCATTCGCAGAGTTACAGCATTAACTACAGTCACCAAACCACAGACCCAGAGTTACTGCATTAACTACAGTCCCCAAACACAGACCCAGAGTTACTGCATTAACTACAGTCCTTGCGCCCAGACCCACAGTTACTGCATTAACTACAGTCCCCAAACACAGACCCAGAGTTACTGCATTAACAACAGTCCTTGCGCCCAGACCCACAGTTACTGCATTAACTACAGTTCCTAAACCCAGACCCAGATTTACTGCATTAACTACAGTCCCTGAGCCCAGCCCCAGAGTTACTGCATTAACTACAGTACCCAAACACAGACCCAGAGTTACTGCATTAACTACAGTCCTTGCGCCCAGACCCACAGTTACTGCATTAACTACAGTTCCTAAACCCAGACCCAGATTTACTGCATTAACTACAGTCCCTGAGCCCAGCCCCAGAGTTACTGCATGAACTGCAGTCCCCAAAACCAGACCAGAGTTACTGCATTAACTACTGTTCTTTAACCCAGACCCAGAATTACAGCATTAACTACAGTCCCCAACCCCAGACCCAGAGTTACTGCATTAACTACAGTCCCCAAAACCAGACCAGAGTTACTGCATATTTCAGTTCTTAAACCCATGCCCAGAGTTACTGCTTTAACTACAGTCCCCAAACCCAGTCCCAGAGTTACTGCATTAACTACAGTCCCCAAACCCAGACCCAGAGTTACTGCATTAACTACAGTCCCCAAACCCATTCGCAGAGTTACAGCATTAACTACAGTCACCAAACCACATACCCAGAGTTACTGCATTAACTGCAGTCCCTGAGCCCAGCCCCAGAGTTACTGCATTAACTACAGTCCCCTAACCCATTAGCAGAGTTACAGCATTAACTACAGTCACCAAACCACAGACCCAGAGTTACTGCATTAACTACAGTCCCCAAACCCAGACCCAGAGTTACTGCATTAACTACAGTCCCCAAACCCATTCGCAGAGTTACAGCATTAACTACAGTCACCAAACCACAGACCCAGAGTTACTGCATTAACTACAGTCCCCAAACCCAGTCCCAGAGTTACTGCATTAACTACAGTCCCCAAACCCAGACCCAGAGTTACTGCATTAACTACAGTCCCCAAAACCAGACCAGAGTTACTACATTAACTACTGTTCTGAAACCCAGACCCAGAGTTACTGCATTAACTACAGTCCCCAAAGCCAGACACAAAATTACTTCTTTAAATACAGTCCCCAACCCCAGACCCAGAGTTACTGCATTAACTACAGTCCCCAAAGCCAGACACAAAATTACTTCTTTAAATACAGTCCCCAACCCCAGACCCAGAGTTACTGCATTAACTACAGTCCCCATTCCCAGACCCAGAGTTACTGCATTAACTACAGTCCCCAAACCCAGACCCAGAGTTACTGCATTAACTACAGTCCCCAAACCCATTCGCAGAGTTACAGCATTAACTACAGTCACCAAACCACAGACCCAGAGTTACTGCATTAACTACAGTCCCCAAACACAGACCCAGAGTTACTGCATTAACTACAGTCCTTGCGCCCAGACCCACAGTTACTGCATTAACTACAGTCCCCAAACACAGACCCAGAGTTACTGCATTAACAACAGTCCTTGCGCCCAGACCCACAGTTACTGCATTAACTACAGTTCCTAAACCCAGACCCAGATTTACTGCATTAACTACAGTCCCTGAGCCCAGCCCCAGAGTTACTGCATTAACTACAGTACCCAAACACAGACCCAGAGTTACTGCATTAACTACAGTCCTTGCGCCCAGACCCACAGTTACTGCATTAACTACAGTTCCTAAACCCAGACCCAGATTTACTGCATTAACTACAGTCCCTGAGCCCAGCCCCAGAGTTACTGCATTAACTGCAGTCCCCAAACCAGACCAGAGTTACTGCATTAACTACTGTTCTTTAACCCAGACCCAGAATTACAGCATTAACTACAGTCCCCAACCCCAGACCCAGAGTTACTGCATTAACTGCAGTCCCCAAAACCAGACCAGAGTTACTGCATTAATTACAGTTCTTAAACCCATGCCCAGAGTTACTGCTTTAACTACAGTCCCCAAACCCAGTCCCAGAGTTACTGCATTAACTACAGTCCCCAAACCCAGACCCAGAGTTACTGCATTAACTACAGTCCCCAAACCCATTCGCAGAGTTACAGCATTAACTACAGTCACCAAACCACATACCCAGAGTTACTGCATTAACTGCAGTCCCTGAGCCCAGCCCCAGAGTTACTGCATTAACTACAGTCCCCTAACACAGACCCACAGTTACTGCATTAACTACAGTTCCTAAACCCAGACCCAGAGTTACTGCATTAACTACAGTCCCTGAGCCCAGCCCTAGAGTTACTGCATTAACTACAGTCCCCAAACACAGACCCAGAGTTTCTGCATTAACTACAGTCCTTGCGCCCAGACCCACAGTTACTGCATTAACTACAGTCCCCAAATACAGACCCAGTGTTACTGCATTAACTACAGTCCCCAAACCCATTTCCAGAGTTACTGCATGAACTACACTCCCTGAGCCCAGACCCAGAGTTACTGCATTAACTACAGTCCCCAAATTCAGACCCAGTGTTACTGCATTAACTACAGTCCCCAATCCCAGACCCAGAGTTACTGCATTCACAACAGTTCCTAAACCCAGACCCGGAGTTACTCCATTAACTGCAGTCCCCATTCCCAGACCCAGAGTTACTGCATTAACTACACTTCCTGAGCCCAGATCAGAGTTACTGCATTAACTACACTCCCTCAGCCCAGACCCAGAGTCACTGCATTAACTACAGTCCTTGAGCCCAAACCCAGAGTTACCTCATTAACTACAGTCCCCAATCCCAGACCCAGAGTTACTGCATGAACTACACTCCCTGAGCCCAGACCCAGAGTTACTGCATTAACTACAGTCCCCAATCCCAGACCCAGAGTTACTGCATTAACAACAGTTCCGAAACCCAGACCCGGAGTTACTGCATTAACTACAATCCCTGAGCTCAGACCGAGAGTTACTGCATGAACTACAGTTCCTAAACACAGACCCAGAGTTACTGCATTAACTACAGTCCCCAAACCCATTCGCAGAGTTACAGCATTAACTACAGTCACCAAACCACAGACCCAGAGTTACTGCATTAACTGCAGTCCCCAAAACCAGACCAGAGTTAGTGCATTAACTACAGTCCCCAACCCCTGACCCAGAGTAACTGCATTAACTACAGTCCCCAAAACAAGACCTGAGTTACTGCATTAATTACAGTTCTTAAACCCATGCCCAGAGTTACTGCTTTAACTACAGTCCCCAAACCCAGTCCCAGAGTTACTGCATTAACTACAGTCCCCAAACCCAGACCCAGAGTTACTGCATTAACTACAGTCCCCAAACCCATTCGCAGAGTTACTGCATTAACTGCAGTCCCTGAGCCCAGCCCCAGAGTTACTGCAGTAACTACAGTCCCCAAACACAGACCCAGAGTTATTGCATTAACTACAGTCCTTGCGCCCAGACCCACAGTTACTGCATTAACTACAGTTCCTAAACCCAGACCCAGAGTTACTGCATTAACTACAGTCCCTGAGCCCAGCCCCAGAGTTACTGCATTAACTACAGTACCCAAACACAGACCCAGAGTTTCTGCATTAACTACAGTCCTTGCGCCCAGACCCACAGTTACTGCATTAACTACAGTCCCCAAACCCAGACCCAGAGTTACTGCATGAACTACACTCATTGAGCCCAGACCCAGAGTTACTGCATTAACTACAGTCCCCAAATACAGACCCAGTTTACTGCATTAACTACAGTCCCCAATCCCAGACCCAGAGTTACTGCATTCACAACAGTTCCTAAACCCAGACCCGGAGTTACTCCATTACCTGCAGTCCCCATTCCCAGACCCAGAGTTACTGCATTAACTACAGTCCCCAATCCCAGACCCAGAGTTACTGCATTAACTACACTCCCTGAGCTCAGACCGAGAGTTACTGCATGAACTACAGTTCCTAAACACAGACCCAGAGTTACTCCATTAACTGCAGTCCCCATTCCCAGACCCAGAGTTACTGCATTAACTACACTCCCTGAGCTCAGACCGAGAGTTACTGCATGAACTACAGTTCCTAAACACAGACCCAGAGTTACTCCATTAACTGCAGTCCCCACTCCCAGACCCAGAGTTACTGCATTAACTACACTCCCTGAGCTCAGACCGAGAGTTACTGCATGAACTACAGTTCCTAAACACAGACCCAGAGTTACTCCATTAACTACAGTCCCCAACCCCAGACCCAGAGTTACTGCATTAACTACAGTCCCCAAAACCAGACCAGAGTTACTACATTAACTACTGTTCTGAAACCCAGACCCAGAGTTACTGCATTAACTACAGTCCCCAAAGCCAGACACAAAATTACTTCTTTAAATACAGTCCCCAACCCCAGACCCAGAGTTACTGCATTAACTACAGTCCCCAAAGCCAGACACAAAATTACTTCTTTAAATACAGTCCCCAACCCCAGACCCAGAGTTACTGCATTAACTACAGTCCCCATTCCCAGACCCAGAGTTACTGCATTAACTACACTTCCTGAGCCCAGACCCAGAGTTACTGCATTAACTACAGTCCCCAAACCCAGACCCAGTGTTACTGCATTAACTACAGTCCCCAATCCCAGTTCCAGATTTACTGCATTAACTACAGTCCCCAAACCCAGACCCAGAGTTACTGCATTAACTACAGTCCCCAAAACCAGACCAGAGTTACTGCATTAACTACTGCTCTTAAACACAGACCCAGAGTTACTGCATTAACTACAGTCCCCAAACCCAGATACAAAATTACTGCTTTAACTACAGTCCCCAAACCCAGACCCAGAGTTACTGCATTAACTACACTTCCTCAGCCCAGACCCAGAGTTACTGCATTAACTACAGTCCCCAAACCCAGATCCAGAGTTACTGCATTAACTACTCTCCCTCAGCCCAGACCCAGAGTCACTGCATTAACTACAGTCCTTGAGCCCAAACCCAGAGTTACCTCATTAACTACAGTCCCCAAACCCAGAGACAGAATTACTGCTTTAACTACAGTCCCCAACCCCAGACCCAGAGTTACTGCATTAACTACAGTCCCCAAAACCAGACCAGAGTTACTGCATTAACTACTGTTCTGAAACCCAGACCCAGAGTTACTGCATTAACTGCAGTCCCCAAACCCAGACACCAAATTAATACTTTAAATACAGTCCCCAACCCCAGACCCAGAGTTACTGCATTAACTACAGTCCCCAAAACCAGACCAGAGTTACTGCATTAACTACTGTTCTTAAACCCAGACCCAGAGTTTCTGCATTAACTACAGTCCCCAAACCCAGACCCAGAGTGACTGCATTAACTACAGTCCCCAAACCCAGACACAAAATTACTGCTTTAACTACAGTCCCCAAACCCAGACCCAGAGTTACTGCATTAACTACAGTCCCCAAACCCAGACACAAAATTACTGCTTTAACTACAGTCCCCAACCCCAGACCCAGAGTTACTGCATTAACTACAGTCCCCAAAACCAGACCAGAGTTACTGCATGAACTACTGTTCTTAAACACAGACCCAGAGTTACTGCATTAACTACAGTCCCCAAACCCAGACACAAAATTACTGCTTTAACTACAGTCCCCAAACTCAGACCCAGAGTTACTGCATTAACTACAGTTTCTAAACCCAGACCCAGAGTTACTGCAGTAAATACTGTCCCCAAACTCAGACCCAGAGTTACTGCATTAACTACAGTCCCCAAACCCAGTCCCAGAATTACTGCATTAACCACAGTTCCTAAACCCAGTCCCAGAATTACTGCATTAACCACAGTTCCTAAACCCAGATCCCGAGTTACTGCATTAACTACAGTTCCTAAACCCAGATCCCGAGTAACTGCATAACTACAGTTCCTAAACCCAGACCCAGAGTTACTGCACTAACTACAGTTCCTAAACCCAGATCCCGAGTAACTGCATAACTACAGTTCCTAAACCCAGACCCAGAGTTACTGCATTAATTACAGTCCCAAAACACAGACCCAGATTTACTTCACGAACTGCAGTCCCCAAACTAAGACCCAGAGTTACTGCATTAACAACAGTCCCCAAACACAGACCCAGAGTTACTGCATTAATTACAGTCCCAAAACACAGACCCAGAGTTACTGCATTAATTACAGTCCCAAAACACAGACCCAGAGTTACTGCATTAACTACAGTCCCCAAACCAAGACCCAGAGTTACTGCATTAACTAGAGTCCTCAAACCCAGACCCAGAGTTACTGCATTAACTACAGTCCCTGAACACAGACCCAGAGTTACTGCATTAACTACAGTCCTCGCGCTCAGACCCACAGTTACTGCATTAACTACAGTCCCCAAACCCAGACCCAGAGTTACTGCATGAACTACACTCCCTGAGCCCAGACCCAGAGTTACTGCATTAACCACAGTGCCCAAACTCAGACCCAGAGTTACTGCAGTAACTACAGTTCCTAAACCCAGATCCCGAGTTACTGCATTAACTACAGTTCCTAAACCCAGATCCCGAGTTACTGCATTAACTACAGTTCCTAAACCCAGACCCAGAGTGACTGCATTAACTGCTGTCCCCAAACCAAGTCCCAGAGTTACTGCACTAACTACGGTTCCTAAACCCAGACCCAGAGTTAATGCATTAACTGCAGTCCCTGAGCCCAGACCCAGCGTTACTGTATTAACTGCAGACTCCAAACCCAGACCCAGAGTTACTGTATTCACGACAGTTTCCAAACTCAGTCCCAGAGTTACTGCATTAACACAGTCGCCAAACACAGACCCAGAGTTACTGCATTAATTACAGTCCCAAAACACAGACCCAGAGTTGCTGCATTAATTACAGTCCCAAAACACAGACCCAGAGTTACTGCATTAACTACTGTCCCCAAACCCAGACCCAGAGTTACTGCATTAACTACAGTCCATGAGCCCAGCCCCAGAGTTACTGCATTAACTACAGTCCATGAGCCCAGCCCCAGAGTTACTGCATTAACTACAGTCCCCAAACACAGACCCAGAGTTACTGCATTAATTACAGTCCCAAAACACAGACCCAGAGTTACTGCATTAACTACAGTCCCCAAACCAAGACCCAGAGTTACTGCATTAACTACTGTCCCCAAACCCAGACCCAGAGTTACTGCATTAACTACAGTCCCTGAGCCCAGCCCCAGAGTTACTGCATTAACTACAGTACCCAAACACACACCCAGAGTTACTGCATTAACTACAGTCCTTGCGCTCAGACCCACAGTTACTGCATTAACTACAGTCCCCAAACTCAGACCCAGAGTTACTGCATTAACTACTCTCCCTGAGCCCAGACCCAGAGTCACTGCATTAACTACAGTCCTTGAGCCCAAACCCAGAGTTACCTCATTAACTACAGTCCCCAAACCCAGAGACAGAATTACTGCTTTAACTACAGTCCCCAACCCCAGACCCAGAGTTACTGCATTAACTACAGTCCCCAAAACCAGACCAGAGTTACTGCATTAACTACTGTTCTGAAACCCAGACCCAGAGTTACTGCATTAACTGCAGTCCCCAAACCCAGACACCAAATTAATACTTTAAATACAGTCCCCAACCCCAGACCCAGAGTTACTGCATTAACTACAGTCCCCAAAACCAGACCAGAGTTACTGCATTAACTACTGTTCTTAAACCCAGACCCAGAGTTTCTGCATTAACTACAGTCCCCAAACCCAGACCCAGAGTGACTGCATTAACTACAGTCCCCAAAGCCAGACACAAAATTACTGCTTTAACTACAGTCCCCAAACCCAGACCCAGAGTTACTGCATTAACTACAGTCCCCAAACCCAGACACAAAATTACTGCTTTAACTACAGTCCCCAACCCCAGACCCAGAGTTACTGCATTAACTACAGTCCCCAAAACCAGACCAGAGTTACTGCATGAACTACTGTTCTTAAACACAGACCCAGAGTTACTGCATTAACTACAGTCCCCAAACCCAGACACAAAATTACTGCTTTAACTACAGTCCCCAAACTCAGACCCAGAGTTACTGCATTAACTACAGTTTCTAAACCCAGACCCAGAGTTACTGCAGTAAATACTGTCCCCAAACTCAGACCCAGAGTTACTGCATTAACTACAGTCCCCAAACCCAGTCCCAGAATTACTGCATTAACCACAGTTCCTAAACCCAGTCCCAGAATTACTGCATTAACCACAGTTCCTAAACCCAGATCCCGAGTTACTGCATTAACTACAGTTCCTAAACCCAGATCCCGAGTAACTGCATAACTACAGTTCCTAAACCCAGACCCAGAGTTACTGCACTAACTACAGTTCCTAAACCCAGATCCCGAGTAACTGCATAACTACAGTTCCTAAACCCAGACCCAGAGTTACTGCATTAATTACAGTCCCAAAACACAGACCCAGATTTACTTCACGAACTGCAGTCCCCAAACTAAGACCCAGAGTTACTGCATTAACAACAGTCCCCAAACACAGACCCAGAGTTACTGCATTAATTACAGTCCCAAAACACAGACCCAGAGTTACTGCATTAATTACAGTCCCAAAACACAGACCCAGAGTTACTGCATTAACTACAGTCCCCAAACCAAGACCCAGAGTTACTGCATTAACTAGAGTCCTCAAACCCAGACCCAGAGTTACTGCATTAACTACAGTCCCTGAACACAGACCCAGAGTTACTGCATTAACTACAGTCCTCGCGCTCAGACCCACAGTTACTGCATTAACTACAGTCCCCAAACCCAGACCCAGAGTTACTGCATGAACTACACTCCCTGAGCCCAGACCCAGAGTTACTGCATTAACCACAGTGCCCAAACTCAGACCCAGAGTTACTGCAGTAACTACAGTTCCTAAACCCAGATCCCGAGTTACTGCATTAACTACAGTTCCTAAACCCAGATCCCGAGTTACTGCATTAACTACAGTTCCTAAACCCAGACCCAGAGTGACTGCATTAACTGCTGTCCCCAAACCAAGTCCCAGAGTTACTGCACTAACTACGGTTCCTAAACCCAGACCCAGAGTTAATGCATTAACTGCAGTCCCTGAGCCCAGACCCAGCGTTACTGTATTAACTGCAGACTCCAAACCCAGACCCAGAGTTACTGTATTCACGACAGTTTCCAAACTCAGTCCCAGAGTTACTGCATTAACACAGTCGCCAAACACAGACCCAGAGTTACTGCATTAATTACAGTCCCAAAACACAGACCCAGAGTTGCTGCATTAATTACAGTCCCAAAACACAGACCCAGAGTTACTGCATTAACTACTGTCCCCAAACCCAGACCCAGAGTTACTGCATTAACTACAGTCCATGTGCCCAGCCCCAGAGTTACTGCATTAACTACAGTCCATGAGCCCAGCCCCAGAGTTACTGCATTAACTACAGTCCCCAAACACAGACCCAGAGTTACTGCATTAATTACAGTCCCAAAACACAGACCCAGAGTTACTGCATTAACTACAGTCCCCAAACCAAGACCCAGAGTTACTGCATTAACTACTGTCCCCAAACCCAGACCCAGAGTTACTGCATTAACTACAGTCCCTGAGCCCAGCCCCAGAGTTACTGCATTAACTACAGTACCCAAACACACACCCAGAGTTACTGCATTAACTACAGTCCTTGCGCTCAGACCCACAGTTACTGCATTAACTACAGTCCCCAAACTCAGACCCAGAGTTACTGCATGAACTACACTCCCTGAGCCCAGACCCAGAGTTACTGCATTAACTACAGTCCCCAAACTCAGACCCAGAGTTACTGCATGAACTACACTCCCTGAGCCCAGACCCAGAGTTACTGCATTAACTACAGTCCCCAACCCCAGACCCAGAGTTACTGCATTAACTACAGTCCCCAACCCCAGACCCAGAGTTACTGCATTAACTACAGTTTCTAAACCCAGAGTTACTGCAGTAAATACTGTCCCCAAACTCAGACCCAGAGTTACTGCATTAACTACAGTCCCCAAACTCAGACCCAGAGTTACTGCATTAACTGCTGTGCCCAAACCTAGTCCCAGAGTTACTGCACTAACTGCAGTTCCTAAACCCAGATCCCGAGTTACTGCATTAACTACAGTTCCTAAACCCAGATCCCGGGTAACTGCATAACTACAGTTCCTAAACCCAGACCCAGAGTTACTGCACTAACTACAGTTCCTAAACCCAGATCCCGAGTAACTGCATAACTACAGTTCCTAAACCCAGACCCAGAGTTACTGCATTAATTACAGTCCCAAAACACAGACCCAGATTTACTTCACGAACTGCAGTCCCCAAACTAAGACCCAGAGTTACTGCATTAACTACAGTCCCCAAACACAGACCCAGAGTTACTGCATTAATTACAGTCCCAAAACACAGACCCGGAGTTACTGCATTAATTACAGTCCCAAAACACAGACCCAGAGTTACTGCAGTAACTACAGTTCCTAAAGCCAGATCCCAGAGTTACTGCATTAACTACAGTTCCTAAACCCAGATCCCGAGTTACTGCATTAACTACAGTCCCCAAACCAAGACCCAGAGTTACTGCATTAACTAGAGTCCTCAAACCCTGACCCAGAGTTACTGCATTAATTACAGTCCCCAAACCCAGACACAAAATTACTGCTTTAACTACAGTCCCCAAACCCAGACCCAGAGTTACTGCATTAACTACAGTCCCCAAACCCAGACACAAAATTACTGCTTTAACTACAGTCCCCAACCCCAGACCCAGAGTTACTGCATTAACTACAGTCCCCAAAACCAGACCAGAGTTACTGCATGAACTACTGTTCTTAAACACAGACCCAGAGTTACTGCATTAACTACAGTCCCCAAACCCAGACACAAAATTACTGCTTTAACTACAGTCCCCAAACTCAGACCCAGAGTTACTGCATTAACTACAGTTTCTAAACCCAGACCCAGAGTTACTGCAGTAAATACTGTCCCCAAACTCAGACCCAGAGTTACTGCATTAACTACAGTCCCCAAACCCAGTCCCAGAATTACTGCATTAACCACAGTTCCTAAACCCAGTCCCAGAATTACTGCATTAACCACAGTTCCTAAACCCAGATCCCGAGTTACTGCATTAACTACAGTTCCTAAACCCAGATCCCGAGTAACTGCATAACTACAGTTCCTAAACCCAGACCCAGAGTTACTGCACTAACTACAGTTCCTAAACCCAGATCCCGAGTAACTGCATAACTACAGTTCCTAAACCCAGACCCAGAGTTACTGCATTAATTACAGTCCCAAAACACAGACCCAGATTTACTTCACGAACTGCAGTCCCCAAACTAAGACCCAGAGTTACTGCATTAACAACAGTCCCCAAACACAGACCCAGAGTTACTGCATTAATTACAGTCCCAAAACACAGACCCAGAGTTACTGCATTAATTACAGTCCCAAAACACAGACCCAGAGTTACTGCATTAACTACAGTCCCCAAACCAAGACCCAGAGTTACTGCATTAACTACAGTCCCCAAACTCAGACCCAGAGTTACTGCATTAACTGCTGTGCCCAAACCTAGTCCCAGAGTTACTGCACTAACTGCAGTTCCTAAACCCAGATCCCGAGTTACTGCATTAACTACAGTTCCTAAACCCAGATCCCGGGTAACTGCATAACTACAGTTCCTAAACCCAGACCCAGAGTTACTGCACTAACTACAGTTCCTAAACCCAGATCCCGAGTAACTGCATAACTACAGTTCCTAAACCCAGACCCAGAGTTACTGCATTAATTACAGTCCCAAAACACAGACCCAGATTTACTTCACGAACTGCAGTCCCCAAACTAAGACCCAGAGTTACTGCATTAACTACAGTCCCCAAACACAGACCCAGAGTTACTGCATTAATTACAGTCCCAAAACACAGACCCGGAGTTACTGCATTAATTACAGTCCCAAAACACAGACCCAGAGTTACTGCAGTAACTACAGTTCCTAAAGCCAGATCCCAGAGTTACTGCATTAACTACAGTTCCTAAACCCAGATCCCGAGTTACTGCATTAACTACAGTCCCCAAACCAAGACCCAGAGTTACTGCATTAACTAGAGTCCTCAAACCCAGACCCAGAGTTACTGCATTAATTACAGTCCCCAAACCCAGACACAAAATTACTGCTTTAACTACAGTCCCCAAACCCAGACCCAGAGTTACTGCATTAACTACAGTCCCCAAACCCAGACACAAAATTACTGCTTTAACTACAGTCCCCAACCCCAGACCCAGAGTTACTGCATTAACTACAGTCCCCAAAACCAGACCAGAGTTACTGCATGAACTACTGTTCTTAAACACAGACCCAGAGTTACTGCATTAACTACAGTCCCCAAACCCAGACACAAAATTACTGCTTTAACTACAGTCCCCAAACTCAGACCCAGAGTTACTGCATTAACTACAGTTTCTAAACCCAGACCCAGAGTTACTGCAGTAAATACTGTCCCCAAACTCAGACCCAGAGTTACTGCATTAACTACAGTCCCCAAACCCAGTCCCAGAATTACTGCATTAACCACAGTTCCTAAACCCAGTCCCAGAATTACTGCATTAACCACAGTTCCTCAACCCAGATCCCGAGTTACTGCATTAACTACAGTTCCTAAACCCAGATCCCGAGTAACTGCATAACTACAGTTCCTAAACCCAGACCCAGAGTTACTGCACTAACTACAGTTCCTAAACCCAGATCCCGAGTAACTGCATAACTACAGTTCCTAAACCCAGACCCAGAGTTACTGCATTAATTACAGTCCCAAAACACAGACCCAGATTTACTTCACGAACTGCAGTCCCCAAACTAAGACCCAGAGTTACTGCATTAACAACAGTCCCCAAACACAGACCCAGAGTTACTGCATTAATTACAGTCCCAAAACACAGACCCAGAGTTACTGCATTAATTACAGTCCCAAAACACAGACCCAGAGTTACTGCATTAACTACAGTCCCCAAACCAAGACCCAGAGTTACTGCATTAACTAGAGTCCTCAAACCCAGACCCAGAGTTACTGCATTAACTACAGTCCCTGAACACAGACCCAGAGTTACTGCATTAACTACAGTCCTCGCGCTCAGACCCACAGTTACTGCATTAACTACAGTCCCCAAACCCAGACCCAGAGTTACTGCATGAACTACACTCCCTGAGCCCAGACCCAGAGTTACTGCATTAACCACAGTGCCCAAACTCAGACCCAGAGTTACTGCAGTAACTACAGTTCCTAAACCCAGATCCCGAGTTACTGCATTAACTACAGTTCCTAAACCCAGATCCCGAGTTACTGCATTAACTACAGTTCCTAAACCCAGACCCAGAGTGACTGCATTAACTGCTGTCCCCAAACCAAGTCCCAGAGTTACTGCACTAACTACGGTTCCTAAACCCAGACCCAGAGTTAATGCATTAACTGCAGTCCCTGAGCCCAGACCCAGCGTTACTGTATTAACTGCAGACTCCAAACCCAGACCCAGAGTTACTGTATTCACGACAGTTTCCAAACTCAGTCCCAGAGTTACTGCATTAACACAGTCGCCAAACACAGACCCAGAGTTACTGCATTAATTACAGTCCCAAAACACAGACCCAGAGTTGCTGCATTAATTACAGTCCCAAAACACAGACCCAGAGTTACTGCATTAACTACTGTCCCCAAACCCAGACCCAGAGTTACTGCATTAACTACAGTCCATGAGCCCAGCCCCAGAGTTACTGCATTAACTACAGTCCATGAGCCCAGCCCCAGAGTTACTGCATTAACTACAGTCCCCAAACACAGACCCAGAGTTACTGCATTAATTACAGTCCCAAAACACAGACCCAGAGTTACTGCATTAACTACAGTCCCCAAACCAAGACCCAGAGTTACTGCATTAACTACTGTCCCCAAACCCAGACCCAGAGTTACTGCATTAACTACAGTCCCTGAGCCCAGCCCCAGAGTTACTGCATTAACTACAGTACCCAAACACACACCCAGAGTTACTGCATTAACTACAGTCCTTGCGCTCAGACCCACAGTTACTGCATTAACTACAGTCCCCAAACTCAGACCCAGAGTTACTGCATGAACTACACTCCCTGAGCCCAGACCCAGAGTTACTGCATTAACTACAGTCCCCAAACTCAGACCCAGAGTTACTGCATGAACTACACTCCCTGAGCCCAGACCCAGAGTTACTGCATTAACTACAGTCCCCAACCCCAGACCCAGAGTTACTGCATTAACTACAGTCCCCAACCCCAGACCCAGAGTTACTGCATTAACTACAGTTTCTAAACCCAGAGTTACTGCAGTAAATACTGTCCCCAAACTCAGACCCAGAGTTACTGCATTAACTACAGTCCCCAAACCCAGTCCCAGAATTACTGCATTAACTACAGTTTCTAAACCCAGAGTTACTGCAGTAAATACTGTCCCCAAACTCAGACCCAGAGTTACTGCATTAACTACAGTCCCCAAACTCAGACCCAGAGTTACTGCATTAACTGCTGTGCCCAAACCTAGTCCCAGAGTTACTGCACTAACTGCAGTTCCTAAACCCAGATCCCGAGTTACTGCATTAACTACAGTTCCTAAACCCAGATCCCGGGTAACTGCATAACTACAGTTCCTAAACCCAGACCCAGAGTTACTGCACTAACTACAGTTCCTAAACCCAGATCCCGAGTAACTGCATAACTACAGTTCCTAAACCCAGACCCAGAGTTACTGCATTAATTACAGTCCCAAAACACAGACCCAGATTTACTTCACGAACTGCAGTCCCCAAACTAAGACCCAGAGTTACTGCATTAACTACAGTCCCCAAACACAGACCCAGAGTTACTGCATTAATTACAGTCCCAAAACACAGACCCGGAGTTACTGCATTAATTACAGTCCCAAAACACAGACCCAGAGTTACTGCAGTAACTACAGTTCCTAAAGCCAGATCCCAGAGTTACTGCATTAACTACAGTTCCTAAACCCAGATCCCGAGTTACTGCATTAACTACAGTTCCTAAACACAGACCCAGAGTGACTGCATTAACTGCTGTCCCCAAACCAAGTCCCAGAGTTACTGCATTAATTACAGTCCCAAAACACAGACCCGGAGTTACTGCATTAATTACAGTCCCAAAACACAGACCCAGAGTTACTGCAGTAACTACAGTTCCTAAAGCCAGATCCCAGAGTTACTGCACTAACTACAGTTCCTAAACCCAGATCCCGAGTAACTGCATAACTACGGTTCCTAAACCCAGAACCAGAGTTACTGCATTAACTGCAGTCCCTGAGCCCATACCCAGAGTTACTGTATTAACTGCAGACTCCAAACCCAGACCCAGAGTTACTGTATTCACGACAGTTTCCAAACTCAGTCCCAGAGTTACTGCATTAATTACAGTCCCAAAACACAGACCCAGAGTTGCTGCATTAATTACAGTCCCAAAACACAGACCCAGAGTTACTGCATTAACTACTGTCCCCAAACCCAGACCCAGAGTTACTGCATTAACTACAGTCCATGAGCCCAGCCCCAGAGTTACTGCATTAACTACAGTCCCCAAACACAGACCCAGAGTTACTGCATTAATTACAGTCCCAAAACACAGACCCAGAGTTACTGCATTAATTACAATCCCAAAACACAGACCCAGAGTTACTGCATTAACTACAGTCCCCAAACCAAGACCCAGAGTTACTGCATTAACTAGAGTCCCCAAACCCAGACCCAGAGTTACTGCATTAACTACAGTCCCTGAGCCCAGCCCCAGAGTTACTGCATTAACTACAGTCCCCAAACCCAGACCCACAGTTACTGCATTAACTACAGTCCCCAAACTCAGACCCAGAGTTACTGCATGAACTACACTCCCTGAGCCCAGACCCAGAGTTACTGCATTAACTACAGTCCCCAACCCCAGACCCAGAGTTACTGCATTAACTACAGGCCCCAAACGTAGACACAAAATTACTGCTTTAACTACAGTCCCCAAACCCAGACCCAGAGTTACTGCATTAACTACAGTCCCCAACCCCAGACCCAGAGTTACTGCATTAATTACAGTCCCCAAACCCAGTCACAGAGTTACTGCATTAACCACAGTGCCCAAACTCAGACCCAGAATTACTGCATTAACTACAGTCCCCAAACTCAGACCCAGAGTTACTGCATTAACTGCAGTCCCCAAACGCAGACCCAGAGTTACTGCAGTAAATACTGTCCCCAAACTCAGACCCAGAGTTACTGCAGTAACTACAGTTCCTAAACCCAGATCCCGAGTTACTGCATTAACTACAGTTCCTAAACCCAGATCCCGAGTTACTGCATTAACTACAGTTCCTAAACCCAGACCCAGAGTGACTGCATTAACTGCTGTCCCCAAACCAAGTCCCAGAGTTACTGAACTAACTACAGTTCCGAAACCCAGATCCCGAGTAACTGCATAACTACAGTTCCTAAACCCAGACCCAGAGTTACTGCATTAACTGCAGTCCCTGAGCCCAGACCCAGAGTTACTGTATTCACGACAGTTTCCAAACTCAGTCCCAGAGTTACTGCATTAACTACAGTCCCAAAACACAGACCCAGAGTTACTGCATTAACTACTGTCCCCAAACCCAGACCCAGAGTTACTGCAGTAACTACAGTCCATGAGCCCAGCCCCAGAGTTACTGCATTAACTACAGTACACAAACACAGACCCAGAGTTCCTGCATTAACTACAGTCCTTGCGCCCAGACCCAGAGTTACTGCATTAACTACAGTCCCCAAACCCAGACCCAGAGTTACTGCATGAACTACACTCCCTGAGCCCAGACCCAGAGTTACTGCATTAACTACAGTCCCCAAATACAGACCCAGAGTTACTGCATTAACTACAGTCCCCAAACCCAGTCCCAGAGTTACTGCACTAACTACAGTTCCTAAACCCAGATCCCGAGTAACTGCATTAACTGCAGTCCCCAAACCCAGACCCAGAGTTACTGCATTAACACAGTCGCCAAACACAGACCCAGAGTTACTGCATTAATTACAGTCCCAAAACACAGACCCAGAGTTGCTGCATTAATTACAGTCCCAAAACACAGACCCAGAGTTATTGCATTAACTACTGTCCCCAAACCCAGACCCAGAGTTACTGCATTAACTACAGTCCATGAGCCCAGCCCCAGAGTTACTGCATTAACTACAGTCCCCAAACACAGACCCAGAGTTACTGCATTAATTACAGTCCCAAAACACAGACCCAGAGTTGCTGCATTAATTACAGTCCCAAAACACAGACCCAGAGTTACTGCATTAACTACAGTCCCCAAACCCAAACCCAGAGTTGCTGCATTAAGTACAGTCCCAAAACACAGACCCAGAGTTACTGCATTAACTACAGTCCCCAAACCCAGACCCAGAGTTACTGCATTAACTACAGTCCCTGAGCCCAGCCCCAGAGTTACTGCATTAACTACAGTCCCCAAACCCAGACCCACAGTTACTGCATTAACTACAGTCCCCAAACTCTGACCCAGAGTTACTGCATGAACTACACTCCCTGAGCCCAGACCCAGAGTTACTGCATTAACTACAGTCCCCAACCCCAGACCCAGAGTTACTGCATTAACTACAGTCCCCAAAACCAGACCAGAGTTACTGCATTAACTACTGTTCTTAAACCCAGACCCAGAGTTACTGCATTAACTACAGTCCCCAAACCCAGACACAAAATTACTGCTTTAACTACAGTCCCCAAACCCAGACACAGAGTTACTGCATTAACTACAGTCCCCAAACCCAGACACAAAATTATTGCTTTAACTTCCGTCCCCAACCCCAGACCCAGAGTTACTGCATTAACTACAGTTTCTAAACCCAGACCCAGAGTTACTGCATTAATTACAGTCCCCAAACCCAGTCCCAGAGTTACTGCATTAACCACAGTGCCCAAACTCAGACCCAGAGTTACTGCATTAACTGCAGTCCCCAAACCCAGTCCCAGAGTTACTGCATTAACCACAGTGCCCAAACTCAGACCCAGAGTTACTGCATTAACTACAGTCCCCAAACACAGACCCAGAGTTACTGCATTAACTACAGTCCCCAAACCCAGACCCAGAGTTACTGCAGTAAATACTGTCCCCAAACTCAGACCCAGAGTTACTGTATTACCTACAGTCCCCAAACCCAGTCCCAGAGTTACTGCATTAACCACAGTGCCCAAACTCAGACCCAGAGTTACTGCAGTAACTACAGTTCCTAAACCCAGATCCCGAGTTACTGCATTAACTACAGTTCCTAAACCCAGATCCCGAGTTACTGCATTAACTACAGTTCCTAAACCCAGATCCCGAGTTACTGCATTAACTACAGTTCCTGAACCCAGACCCAGAGTGACTGCATTAACTGCTGTCCCCAAACCAAGTCCCAGAGTTACTGCATGAACTACACTCCCTGAGCCCAGACCCAGAGTTACTGCATTAACTACAGTACCCAAACACAGACCCAGAGTTACTGCATTAACTACAGTCCTTGCGCCTAGACCCACAGTTACTGCATTAACTACAGACCCCAAATACAGACCCAGAGTTACTGCATTAACTACAGTCCCCAAACCCAGTCCCAGAGTTACTGCATTACCTGCAGTCCACAAACCCAAACCCAGAGTTACTGCATTAACTACAGTCCCCAAACCCAGTCCCAGATTTACTGCATTAACCACATTTCCGAAACCCACACCCAGAGTTACTGTTTTAACTACAGTTCCTAAACCCAGACCCAGAGTTACTGCATTAAGTACAGTCCCCAAACTCAGACCCAGTGTTACTGCATTAACTACAGTCCCCAATCCCAGACCCAGAGTTACTGCATTAACTACAGTCTCCAAACCCTGACCCAGATTTACTGCATTGACTACAAAACTCAAACACAGTTCCTGATTTACTGCATTAACTACAGTCCCAAAACACAGACCAGAGTTACTGCATTAACTACTGTTCTTAAACCCAGACCCAGAGTTACTGCATTAACTACAGTCCCCAAACCCAGACACAAAATTACTGCTTTAACTACAGTCCCCAAACTCAGACCCAGAGTTACTGCATGAACTACACTCCCTGAGCCCAGAACCAGAGTTACTGCATTACCTACAGTCCCCAAACCCAGACCCACAGTTACTGCATTAACTACAGTCCCCAAACTCTGACCCAGAGTTACTGCATGAACTACACTCCCTGAGCCCAGACCCAGAGTTACTGCATTAACTACAGTCCCCAACCCCAGACCCAGAGTTACTGCATTAACTACAGTCCCCAAAACCAGACCAGAGTTACTGCATTAACTACTGTTCTTAAACCCAGACCCAGAGTTACTGCATTAACTACAGTCCCCAAACCCAGACACAAAATTACTGCTTTAACTACAGTCCCCAAACCCAGACCCAGAGTTACTGCATTAACTACAGTCCCCAAACCCAGACACAAAATTACTGCTTTAACTACAGTCTCCAACCCCAGACCCAGAGTTACTGCATTAACTACAGTTTATAAACCCAGACCCAGAGTTACTGCATTATTTACAGTCCCCAAACCCAGTCCCAGAGTTACTGCATTAACCACAGTGCCCAAACTCAGACCCAGAGTTACTGCATTAACTGCAGTCCCCAAACCCAGTCCCAGAGTTACTGCATTAACCACAGTGCCCAAACTCAGACCCAGAGTTACTGCATTAACTACAGTCCCCAAACACAGACCCAGAGTTACTGCATTAACTACAGTCCCCAAACCCAGACCCAGAGTTACTGCAGTAAATACTGTCCCCAAACTCAGACCCAGAGTTACTGCATTAACTACAGTCCCCAAACCCAGTCCCAGAGTTCCTGCATTAACCACAGTGCCCAAACTCAGACCCAGAGTTACTGCAGTAACTACAGTTCCTAAACCCAGATCCCGAGTTACTGCATTAACTACAGTTCCTAAACCCAGATCCCGAGTTACTGCATTAACTACAGTTCCTAAACCCAGATCCCGAGTTACTGCATTAACTACAGTTCCTAAACCCAGACCCAGAGTGACTGCATTAACTGCCGTCCCCAAACCAAGTCCCAGAGTTACTGCACTAACTACAGTTCCTAAACCCAGATCCCGAGTAACTGCATAACTACAGTTCCTAAACCCAGACCCAGAGTTACTGCATTAACTGCAGTCCCTGAGCCCAGACCCAGAGTTACTGTATTCACGACAGTTTCCAAACTCAGTCCCAGAGTTAGTGCATTAACTACAGGCCCCAAACACAGACCCAGAGTTACTGCATTAATTACAGTCCCAAAACACAGACCCAGAGTTGCTGCATTAATTACAGTCCCAAAACACAGACCCAGAGTTACTGCATTAACTACTGTCCCCAAACCCAGACCCAGAGTTACTGCATTAACTACAGTCCATGAGCCCAGCACCAGAGTTACTGCATTAACTACAGTCCTTGCGCCCAGACCCACAGTTACTGCATTAACTACAGTCCCCAAACCCAGACCCAGAGTTACTGCATGAACTACACTCCCTGAGCCCAGACCCAGAGTTACTGCATTAACTACAGACCCCAAATACAGACCCAGAGTTACTGCATTAACTACAGTCCCCAAACCCAGTCCCAGAGTTACTGCATTGCCTGCAGTCCCCAAACCCAAACCCAGAGTTACTGCATTAACTACAGTCCCCAAACCCAGTCCCAGATTTACTGCATTAACCACAGTTCCGAAACCCACACCCAGAGTTACTGTTTTAACTACAGTTCCTAAACCCAGACCCAGAGTTACTGCATTAAGTACAGTCCCCAAACTCAGACCCAGTGTTACTGCATTAACTACAGTCCCCAATCCCAGTTCCAGATTTACTGCATTAACTACAGTCCCCAAACCCAGACCCAGAGTTACTGCATTAACTACAGTCCCCAAAACCAGACCAGAGTTACTGCATTAACTACTGTTCTTAAACCCAGACCCAGAGTTACTGCATTAACTACAGTCCCCAAACCCAGACACAAAATTACTACTTTAACTACAGTCCCCAAACCCAGACCCAGAGTTACTGCATTAACTACAGTTTATAAACCCAGACCCAGAGTTACTGCATTAATTGCAGACTCCAAACCCAGTCCCAGAGTTATTGCATTAACCACAGTGCCCAAACTCAGACCCAGAGATACTGCATTAATTGCAGTCCCCAAACTCAGACCCAGAGTTACTGCATTAACTACAGTTTCTAAACCCAGACCCAGAGTTACTGCAGTAAATACTGTCCCCAAACTCAGACCCAGAGTTAGTGCAGTAAATACTGTCCCCAAACTCAGACCCTGAGTTACTGCATTAACCACAGTGCCCAAACTCAGACCCAGAGTTACTGCAGTAACTACAGTTCCTAAACCCAGATCCCGAGTTACTGCATTAACTACAGTTCCTAAACCCAGACCCAGAGTGACTGCATTAACTGCTGTCCCCAAACCAAGTCCCAGAGTTACTGCACTAACTACAGTTCCTAAACCCAGATCCCGAGTAACTGCATAACTACAGTTCCTAAACCCAGACCCAGAGTTACTGCATTAACTGCAGTCCCTGAGCCCAGACCCAGAGTTACTGTATTCACGACAGTTTCCAAACTCAGTCCCAGAGTTAGTGCATTAACTACAGTCCCAAAACACAGACCCAGAGTTGCTGCATTAATTACAGTCCCAAAACACAGACCCAGAGTTACTGCATTAACTACTGTCCCCAAACCCAGACCCAGAGTTACTGCATTGACTGCAGTCCATGAGCCCAGCCCCAGAGTTACTGCATTAACTACAGTACCCAAACACAGACCCAGAGTTACTGCATTAACTACTGTCCCCAAACACAGACCCAGAGTTACTGCATTAACTACAGTCCTTGCGCCCAGACCCACAGTTACTGCATTAACTACAGTCCCCAAACCCAGACCCAGAGTTACTGCATGAACTACACTCCCTGAGCCCAGACCCAGAGTTACTGCATTAACTACAGTCCCCAAATACAGACCAAGAGTTACTGCATTAACTACAGTCCCCAAACCCAGTCCCAGAGTTACTGCATTACCTGCAGTCCCCAAACCCAGACCCAGAGTTACTGCATTAACTACAGTCCCCTAACTCAGACCCAGAGTTACTGCATTAACTACAGTCCCCAAACCCAGTCCCAGAATTACTGCATTAACCACAGTTCCGAAACCCACACCCAGAGTTACTGTATTAACTACAGTTCCTAAACCCAGACCCAGAGTTACTGCATTAACTACAGTCCCCAAACTCAGACCCAGTGTTACTGCATTAACTACAGTCCCCAATCCCAGACCCAGAGTTACTGCATGAACAACAGTTCCTAAACCCAGACCCAGAGTTACTGCATTAACTACAGTCCCCAAACTCAGACCCAGAGTTACTGCAGTAACTACAGTCCCCAAACCCAGACCCAGAGTTACTGCATTAACTAATGTCCCCAAACCCCCTCCCAGAGTTACGGCATTCACTACAGTTCCTAAACCCAGACCCAGAGCTACTGCATTAACTGCAGTCCCCAAACCCAGACCCAGAGTTACTGTATTAACTACAGTCTCCAAACCCTGACCCAGATTTACTGCATTAACTACAGTCCCCAAACCCAGACCCAGAGTTACTGCATTAACTACAGTCCCCAAAACCTGACCAGAGTTACTGCATTAACTACAGTCCCCAAACCCAGACACAAAATTACTGCTTTAACTACAGTCCCCAAACCCAGACCCAGAGTTACTGCATTAACTACAGTTTATAAACCCAGACCCAGAGTTACTGCATTAATTGCAGACTCCAAACCCAGTCCCAGAGTTACTGCATTAACCACAGTGCCCAAACACAGACCCAGAGTTATTGCATTAATTGCAGTCCCCAAACTCAGACCCAGAGTTACTGCATGAACTACAGTTTCTAAACCCAGACCCAGAGTTACTGCAGTAAATACTGTCCCCAAACTCAGACCCAGAGTTAGTGCAGTAAATACTGTCCCCAAACTCATACCCTGAGTTACTGCATTAACTACAGTTCCTAAACCCAGACCCAGAGTTACTGCATTAACTGCTGTGCCCAAACCTAGTCCCAGAGTTACTGCACTAACTGCAGTTCCTAAACCCAGATCCCGAGTTACTGCATTAACTACAGTCCCCAAACACAGACCCAGAGCTACTGCATTAACTGCAGTCCCCAAACCCAGACCCAGAGTTACTGCATTAACTACAGTCTCCAAACCCTGACCCAGAATTACTGCATTAACTACAAAACTCAAACCCAGTTCCAGATTTACTGCATTAACTACAGTCCCCAAACCCAGACCCAGAGTTACTGCATTAACTACAGTCCCCAAAACCAGACCAGAGTTACTGCATTAACTACAGTCCCCAAAACCAGACACAAAATTACTGCTTTAACTACAGTCCCCAAACCCAGACCCAGAGTTACTGCATTAACTACAGTTTATAAACCCAGACCCAGAGTTACTGCATTAATTGCAGACTCCAAACCCAGTCCCAGAGTTACTGCATTAACCACAGTGCCCAAACTCAGACCCAGAGTTACTGCATTAATTGCAGTCCCCAAACTCAGACCCAGAGTTACTGCATTAACTACAGTCCCCAAACCCAGACCCAGAGTTACTGCATTAACTACAGTCCCCAAACCCAGACCCAGTGTTACTGCATTAACTACACTTCCTAAACCCAGATCCCGAGTAACTGCATAACTACAGTTCCAAAACCAGACCCAGAGTTAATGCATTAACTACAGTCCCCAAACACAGACCCAGAGTTACTGCATTAACTGCAGACTCCAAACCCAGACCCAGAGTTACTGAATTCACGACAGTTTCCAAACTCAGTCCCAGAGTTACTGCATTAACACAGTCGCCAATCACAGACCCAGATTTACTTCACGAACTGCCGTCCCCAAACTAAGACCCAGAGTTACTGCATTAACTACAGTCCCCAAACACAGACCCAGAGTTACTGCATTAATTACAGTCCCAAAACACAGACCCAGAGTTACTGCATTAACTACAGTCCCAAAACACAGACCCAGAGTTACTGCATTAACTACAGTCCCCAAACCAAGACCCAGAGTTACTGCATTAACTAGAGTCCCCAAACCCAGACCCAGAGTTACTGCATTAACTACAGTCCCCAAACCCAGACCCAGAGTTACTGCATTAACTACAATCCCCAAACACAGACCCAGAGTTACTGCATTAATTACAGTCCCAAAACAAAGACCCAGAGTTACTGCATTAACTACAGTCCCCAAACCAAGACCCCGAGTTACTGCATTAACTAGAGTCCCCAAACCCAGACCCAGAGTTACTGCATTAACTACAGTCCCCAAACCCAGACCCAGAGTTACTGCATTAACGACAGTCCCCAAACCCAGACCCTGAGTTACTGCATTAACGACAGTCCCCAAACCCAGACCCAGAGTTACTGCTTTAACTACAGTCCCCAAACCCAGACCCAGAGTTACTGCATTAACTACAGTCCCCAAACCCAGACCTGAGTTACTGCATTACCTACAGTCCCGAAACCCAGACCAAGAGTGACTGCATTAACTGCAGACCCCAAATCCAGACCCAGACTTACTGCATTAACTACACTCCCTCTGCCCAGACCTAGAGTCACTGCATTAACTGCAGTCACCGAACAGACACCCAGAGTTACTGCACTAACTACACTCCTTGAGCCAAGACCCAGAGTTATTGCATTAACTACAGTCCTTGAGCCCAGTCCCAGAGTTACTTCTTTAACTGCTGTCGCCAAACACAGACCCAGAGTTACTGCATTAACTACACTCCCCAAACCCAGACCCAGAGTTACTGCATTAACTACAGTCCCCAAACCCAGACCCAGAGTTACTGCATTAACTACACTCCCCAAACCCAGACCCAGAGTTACTGCATTAACTATCGTCCCCAAACCCACACAGAGTTACTTCATTAACTACACTCCCTGAGCCCAGACCCAGAGTTACTGCAATAACTACAGTCCCCAAACCCAGACCCAGAGTTATTGCATTAACTACAGTCCCCAAACCCAGACCCAGAGTTACTGCATTAACTACAGTCCCCAAACACAGACCCAGAGTTACTGCATTAACTACAGTCCCCAAACCCAGACCCAGAGTTACTGCATTAACGACAGTCCCCAAACCCAGACCCAGAGTTACTGCATTAACTACAGGCCCCAAACCCAGACCCAGAGTTACTGCATTAACTACAGTCCCGAAACCCAGACCCAGAGTTACTGCATTAACGACAGTCCCCAAACCCAGACCCAGAGTTACTGCATTAACTACAGTCCCCAAACCAAGACCCCGAGTTACTGCATTAACTAGAGTCCCCAAACCCAGACCCAGAGTTACTGCATTAACTACAGTCCCCAAACCCAGACCCAGAGTTACTGCATTAACTACAGTCCCCAAACCAAGACCCCGAGTTACTGCATTAACTAGAGTCCCCAAACCCAGACCCAGAGTTACTGCATTAACTACAGTCCCCAAACCCAGACCCTGAGTTACTGCATTAACTACAGTCCCCAAACCCAGACCCAGAGTTACTGCTTTAACTACAGTCCCCAAACCCAGACCCAGACTTACTGCATTAACTACACTCCCTCTGCCCAGACCTAGAGTCACTGCATTAACTGCAGTCACCGAACAGACACCCAGAGTTACTGCACTAACTACAGTCCTTGAGCCAAGACCCAGAGTTATTGCACTAACTACAGTCCTTGAGCCCAGTCCCAGAGTTACTGCAATAACTACAGTCCCCAAAACCAGACCAGAGTTACTGCATTAACTACAGTTGTTAAACCCAGACCCAGAGTTACTGCATGAACTACAGTCCCCAAACCCAGACCCAGAGTTACTGCATTAACTATAGTCCCCAAACCCAGACACAGAGTTACTTCATTAACTACACTCCCTGAGCCCAGACCCAGAGTTACTGCAATAACTACAGTCCCCAAAACCAGACCAGAGTTACTGCATTAACTACAGTTGTTAAACCCAGACCCAGAGTTACTGCATGAACTACAGTCCCCAAACCCAGACCCAGAGTTACTGCATTAACTACAGTCCCCAAACCCAGACCCAGAGTTACTGCTTTAACTACAGTTTCTAAACCCAGACCCAGAGTGACTGCATTAACTGCTGTCCCCAAACCTAGTCCCAGAGTTTCTGCATTAACTACAGTTCCTAAACCCAGATCCCGAGTAACTGCATTAACTACAGTTCCTAAACCCAGACCCAGAGCTACTGCATTAACTACAGGCCCCAAACCCAGACCCAGAGTTACTGTATTCACGACAGTTTCCAAACTCAGTCCCAGAGTTACTGCATTAATTACAGTCCCAAAACACAGACCCAGAGTTACTGCATTAACTACAGTCCCAAAACACAGACCCAGAGTTACTGCATTAACTACAGTCCCCAAATCAAGACCATGAGTTACTGCACGAACTAGAGTCCCCAAACCCAGTCCCAGAGTTACTGCATTAACTACAGTCCCCAAACCCAGACCCAGAGTTACTGCATTAACTACAGTCCCCAAACCCAGACCCAGAGTTACTGCATTAACTACAGTCCCCAAACCAAGACCCCGAGTTACTGCATTAACTAGAGTCCCCAAACCCAGACACAGAGTTACTTCATTAACTACACTCCCTGAGCCCTGACCCAGAGTTACTGCAATAACTACAGTCCCCAAAACCAGACCAGAGTTACTGCATTAACTACAGTTGTTAAACCCAGACCCAGAGTTACTGCATTAACTACAGTCCCCAAACCCAGACCCAGAGTTACTGCATTAACTACAGTCCCCAAAACCAGACCCAGAGTTACTGCTTTAACTACAGTTTCTAAACCCAGACCCAGAGTGACTGCATTAACTGCTGTCCCCAAACCTAGTCCCAGAGTTTCTGCATTAAGTACAGTTCCTAAACCCAGATCCCGAGTAACTGCATTAACTACAGTTCCTAAACCCAGACCCAGAGCTACTGCATTAACTACAGTCCCCAAACCCAGACCCAGAATTACTGTATTCACGACAGTTTCCAAACTCAGTCCCAGAGTTACTGCATTAACACAGTCGCCATACACAGACCCAGGTTTACTGCACGAACTGCAGTCCCCAAACCTCGTCCCAGAGTTACTGCACTAACTACAGTTCCTAAACCCAGACCCAGAGTGACTGCATTAACTGCTGTCCCCAAACCTAGTCCCAGAGTTACTGCATTAACTACAGTCCCCAAACTAAGACCCAGAGTTACTGCATTAACTACAGTCCCCAAACCTCGTCCCAGAGTTACTGCACTAACTACAGTTCCTAAACCCAGATCCCGAGTTACTGCATTAACTACAGTTCCTAAACCCAGACCCAGAGTGACTGCATTAACTGCTGTCCCCAAACCTAGTCCCAGAGTTACTGCATTAACTACAGTCCCCAAACTAAGACCCAGAGTTACTGCATTAACTCCAGTCCCAAAACACAGACCCAGAGTTACTGCATTAATTACAGTCCCTGAGCCCAGACCCAGAGTTACTGTCTTAACTGCAGTCCCCAAACCAAGACCCAGAGTTACTGCATTAACTCCTGTCCCTGTGCCCAGACCCAGAGTTACTGCATTAACTACAGTCCCCAAACGCAGACCCAGAGTTACTTCAGTAACTACAGTCCCCAAACCCAGACCCAGAGTTACTGCATTAACTACACTCCCTCTGCCCAGACCTCGAGTCACTGCATTAACTGCAGTCACCGAACAGACACCCAGAGTTACTGCACTAACTCCAGTCCTTGAGCCCAGACCCAGAGTTATTGCATTAACTGCAGTCCCCAAAACCAGACCAGAGTTACTGCATTAACTACAGTCCCCAAAACCAGACCAGAGTTACTGCATTAACTACAGTCCCCAAAACCAGACCAGAGTTACTGCATTAACTGCTGTCGCCAAACACAGACCCAGAACTACTGCATTAACTACAGTCCCCAAAACCAGACCAGAGTTACTGCATTAACTACAGTCCCCAAAACCAGACCAGAGTTACTGCATTAATTACAGTTATTAAACCCAGACCCAGAGTGACTGCATTAACTACAGTCCCCAAAACCAGACCAGAGTTACTGCATTAATTACAGTTATTAAACCCAGACCCAGAGTGACTGCATTAACTACAGTCCCCAAACCCAGACACAGAGTTACTTCATTAACTACACTCCCTGAGCCCAGACCCAGAGTTAGTGCATTAACTACAGTCCCCAAAACCAGACCAGAGTTACTGCATTAACTACAGTTATTAAACCCAGACCCAGAGTGACTGCATTAACTACAGTCCCCAAACCCAGTCCCAGAGTTACTGCATTAATTACAGTTATTAAACCCAGACCCAGAGTTACTGCATTAACTACAGTCCCCAAACCCAGACACAGAGTTACTTCATTAACTACACTCACTGAGCCCAGACCCAGAGTTACTGCATTAACTACAGTCCCCAAAACCAGACCTGAGTTACTGCATTAACTGCAGTTATTAAACCCAGACCCAGAGTGACTGCATTAACTACAGTCCCTAAAACCAGACCAGAGTTACTGCATTAACTACAGTTATTAAACTCAGACCCAGAGTGACTGCATTAACTACAGTCCCCAAAACTAGACGAGAGTTACTGCACTAACTACAGTTTCTAAACCCAGACCCAGAGTTACTGCAGTAAATACAGTCCCCAAACTCAGACCCAGAGTTACTGCATTAACTACATTTCCTAAACCCAGACCCAGAGTTACTGCATTAACTACAGTCCCCAAACCCAGACCCAGAGTTACTGCAGTAACCACAGTCCCCAAACCCCGACCCAGAGTTACTGCATTAACTAATGTCCCCAAACCCACTCCCAGAGTTACTGCATTAACTGCAGTTCCTTAACCCAGACCCAGAGTTACTGCATTAACTACAGTCTCCAAACCCTGACCCAGATTTAATGCATTAACTACAAACCCCAAACCCAGTTCCAGATTTACTGCATGAACTACAGTCCCCAAACCCAGACCCAGAGTTACTGCATTAACTACAGTCTCCAAACCCTGACCCAGATTTACTGCATTAACTACAGTCTCCAAACCCAGACCCAGATTTACTGCATTAACTACAGTCTCCAAACCACAGACCCAGAATTACTGCATTAACTACAGTCTCCAAACCACAGACCCAGAATTACTGCATTAACTACAGTCCTTGAGTCCACACCCATAGTTACTGCATTCACTACAGTCCCTGAGCCCAGCCCGAGAGTTACTGCATTAACGACAGTCCCCAAATTCAGGACCCAGAATGGCTGTATTAACTACAGAGGCCAAACCCAGGACCCAGAACTGTTGTATTAACTACAGAGCCCAAACCCAGGACCCAGAACTGCTGTATTAACTACAGTCCCCAAACTCAGGACACAGAACTGCTGTATTAACTGCAGTCCATGAGCCAAGGACCCAGAACTGCTGTGTTAACTACAGTCCCCAAACTCAGGAACCAGAACTTCTGTATTAACTACAGTCCCCAAACCCAGGACCCAGAACTGCTGTATTAACTACAGTCCACAAACTCAAGACCCAGAACTGCTGTATTAACTACAGAGCCCAATCCCAGGACCCAGAACTATTGTACTAACTACAGTCCCCAAACCCAGGACCCAGAACTGTTGTATTAACTACTGTCTCCGAACCCAGGACCCAGAACTGCTGTATTCACTACAGTCCCCAAACTCAGGACCCAGAACTGCTGTATTAACTACAGAGCCCAAACCCAGGACCCAGAACTGTTGTATTAACTACAGTCCCCAAACCCAGGAAGCAGAACTGTTGTATTAACTACAGTCCCCAAACCCAGGACCCAGAACTGTTGTATTAACTACAGTCCCTGCACCCAGGACCCACAACTGCTGTATTAACTACAGTCCATGAGAGAAGGGTCCAGAACTGTTGTATTAACTACAGTCCACAAATCAGGACACAGAACTGCTGTATTAACTACAGTCCCCAAACACAGGACCCAGAACTGCTGTATTAACTACAGTCCCCGCACCCAGGACCCAGAACTGCCGTATTAACTACAGTCCTCAAACCCAGGACCCAGAACTGCTGCATTAACTACAGTCCTCAAACCCAGGACCCAGAACTGCTGTATTAACTACAGTCCACAAACCCAGGACCCAGAACTGTTGTATTAACTACAGTCCCCAAACTCAGGACCCAGATCTGCTGTATTAACTACAGAGTCCAAACCCTGGACCCAGAACTGTTGTATTAACTACAGAGCCCAAACCCAGGACCCAGAACTGCTGTATTAACTACAGTCACCAAACTCAGGACACAGAACTGCTGTATTAACTGCAGTCTATGAGCCAAGGACCCAGAAATGCTGTGTTAACTACAGTCCCCAAACTCAGGACCCAGAACTTTTGTATTAACCAGAGTCCCCAAACTCAGGACCCAGAACTGCTGTACTAACTACAGAGCCCAAACCCATAACCCAGAACTGTTGTATTAACTACAGTCCCTGCACCCAGGACCCACAACTGCTGTATTAACTACAGTCCATGAGAGAAGGGTCCAGAACTGTTGTATTAACTACAGTCCACAAATCAGGACACAGAACTGCTGTATTAACTACAGTCCCCAAACACAGGACCCAGAACTGCTGTATTAACTACAGTCCCCGCACCCAGGACCCAGAACTGCCGTATTAACTACAGTCCTCAAACCCAGGACCCAGAACTGCTGCATTAACTACAGTCCTCAAACCCAGGACCCAGAACTGCTGTATTAACTACAGTCCCCAAACCGAGGACCCAGAACTGTTGTATTAACTACAGTCCCCAAACTCAGGACCCAGATCTGCTGTATTAACTACAGAGCCCAAACCCTGGACCCAGAACTGTTGTATTAACTACAGAGCCCAAACCCAGGACCCAGAACTGCTGTATTAACTACAGTCCCCAAACTCAGGACACAGAACTGCTGTATTAACTGCAGTCTATGAGCCAAGGACCCAGAAATGCTGTGTTAACTACAGTCCCCAAACTCAGGACCCAGAACTTCTGTATTAACCAGAGTCCCCAAACTCAGGACCCAGAACTGCTGTACTAACTACAGAGCCCAAACCCAGGACCCAGAACTATTGTACTAACTACAGTCCCCAAACCCAGGACCCAGAACTGTTGTATTAACTACAGTCCCCAAACCCAGGACCCAGAACTGCTGTATTAACTACAGTCCCCAAACTCAGGACCCAGAACTGCTGTATTAACTACAGAGCCCAAACCCAGGACCCAGAACTGTTGCATTAACTACAGTCCCCAAACCCAGGACCCAGAACTGCTGTATTAACTACAGTCCCCAAACTCAGGACCCAGAACTGCTGTATTAACTACAGTCCCCGAACTCAGGACCCAGAACTGTTGTATGAACTACAGTCCCCAAACCCAGGACCCAGAACTGCTGTATTAACTACAGTCCCCAAATTCAGGACCCAGAACTGTTGTATTAACTACAGTCCCCAAACCCAGGACCCAGAACTGCTGTATTAACTACTATCCCCAAACCTAGGACTGTTGTATTAACTACAGAGCCCAAACCCAGGACCCAGAACTGTTGCATTAACTACAGTCCCCAAACCCAGGACCCAGAACTGTTGGATTAACGACAGTCCCCAAACCCAGGACCCAGAACTGTTGTATTAACGACAGTCCCCAAAGTCAGGACCCAGAACTTCTGTATGAACTAGAGTCCCCAAACCCAGGACCCAGAACTGTTGTATGAACTACAGTCCCCAAACCCAGGACCCAGAACTGCTGTTTTAACTACAGTCCCCGCACCCAGGACCCAGAACTGCCGTATTAACTACAGTCCTCAAACCCAGGACCCAGAACTGCTGCATTAACTACAGTCCTCAAACCCAGGACCCAGAACTGCTGTATTAACTACAGTCCCCAAACCGAGGACCCAGAACTGTTGTATTAACTACAGTCCCCAAACTCAGGACCCAGATCTGCTGTATTAACTACAGAGCCCAAACCCTGGACCCAGAACTGTTGTATTAACTACAGAGCCCAAACCCAGGACCCAGAACTGCTGTATTAACTACAGTCCCCAAACTCAGGACACAGAACTGCTGTATTAACTGCAGTCTATGAGCCAAGGACCCAGAAATGCTGTGTTAACTACAGTCCCCAAACTCAGGACCCAGAACTTCTGTATTAACCAGAGTCCCCAAACTCAGGACCCAGAACTGCTGTACTAACTACAGAGCCCAAACCCAGGACCCAGAACTATTGTACTAACTACAGTCCCCAAACCCAGGACCCAGAACTGTTGTATTAACTACAGTCCCCAAACCCAGGACCCAGAACTGCTGTATTAACTACAGTCCCCAAACTCAGGACCCAGAACTGCTGTATTAACTACAGAGCCCAAACCCAGGACCCAGAACTGTTGCATTAACTACAGTCCCCAAACCCAGGACCCAGAACTGCTGTATTAACTACAGTCCCCAAACTCAGGACCCAGAACTGCTGTATTAACTACAGTCCCCGAACTCAGGACCCAGAACTGTTGTATGAACTACAGTCCCCAAACCCAGGACCCAGAACTGCTGTATTAACTACAGTCCCCAAATTCAGGACCCAGAACTGTTGTATTAACTACAGTCCCCAAACCCAGGACCCAGAACTGCTGTATTAACTACTATCCCCAAACCTAGGACTGTTGTATTAACTACAGAGCCCAAACCCAGGACCCAGAACTGTTGCATTAACTACAGTCCCCAAACCCAGGACCCAGAACTGTTGGATTAACGACAGTCCCCAAACCCAGGACCCAGAACTGTTGTATTAACGACAGTCCCCAAAGTCAGGACCCAGAACTTCTGTATGAACTAGAGTCCCCAAACCCAGGACCCAGAACTGCTGTATTAACTACAGTCCCCAAACTCAGGACCCAGAACTGCTGTATTAACTACTGTCCCCAAACCTTGGACTGTTGTATTAACTACAGAGCCCAAACCCAGGACCCAGAACTGTTGCATTAACTACAGTCCCCAAACCCAGGACCCAGAACTGTTGTATTAACGACAGTCCCCAAACCCAGGACCCAGAACTGCTGTATTAACTACAGTCCCCAAACTCAGGACCCAGAACTGCTGTATTAACTACAGTCCCCGAACTCAGGACCCAGAACTGTTGTATGAACTACAGTCCCCAAACCCAGGACCCAGAACTGCTGTATGAACTACAGTCCCCAAATTCAGGACCCAGAACTGTTGTATTAACTACAGTCCCCAAACCCAGGACCCAGAACTGCTGTATTAACTACTATCCCCAAACCTAGGACTGTTGTATTAACTACAGAGCCCAAACCCAGGACCCAGAACTGTTGCATTAACTACAGTCCCCAAACCCAGGACCCAGAACTGTTGGATTAACGACAGTCCCCAAACCCAGGACCCAGAACTGTTGTATTAACGACAGTCCCCAAAGTCAGGACCCAGAACTTCTGTATGAACTAGAGTCCCCAAACCCAGGACCCAGAACTGCTGTATTAACTACAGTCCCCAAACTCAGGACCCAGAACTGCTGTATTAACTACTGTCCCCAAACCTTGGACTGTTGTATTAACTACAGAGCCCAAACCCAGGACCCAGAACTGTTGCATTAACTACAGTCCCCAAACCCAGGACCCAGAACTGTTGTATTAACGACAGTCCCCAAACCGAGGACCCAGAACTGTTGTATTAACGACAGTCCCCAAAGCCAGGACCCAGAACTGCTGTATTAACTACTGTCCCCAAACCTAGGACTGTTGTATTAACTACAGAGCCCAAACCCAGGACCCAGAACTGCTGTATCAACTACAGTCCCCAAACCCAGGACCCAGAACTGCTGTATTAAGTACAGTCCCCAAACCCAGGACCCAGAACTGCTGTATTAACTACAGTCCCCAAACCCAGGACCCAGAACTGCCGTATTAACTACAGTCCTCAAACCCAGGACCCAGAACTGTTGTATTAACTACAGTCCATGAGCCAAGGACCCAGAACTGCTGCATTAACTACAGTCCTCAAACCCAGGACCCAGAACTGCTGTATTAACTGCAGTCCTCAAACCCAGGACCCAGAACTGCTGTATTAACTGCAGTCCTCAAACCCAGGACCCAGAACTGCTGTATTAACTACAGAGCCCAAACCCAGGACCCAGAACTATTGTACTAACTACAGTCCCCAAACCCAGGACCCAGAACTGTTGTATTAACTACAGTCCCCAAACCCAGGACCCAGAACTGCTGTATTAACTACAGTCCCCAAACTCAGGACCCAGAACTGCTGTATTAACTACAGAGCCAAAACCCAGGACCCAGAACTGTTGCATTAACTACAGTCCCCAAACCCAGGACCCAGAACTGCTGTATTAACTACAGTCCATGAGACAAGGGTCCAGAACTGCTGTATTAACTACAGTCCCCAAACCTAGGACTGTTGTATTAACTACAGAGCCCAAACTCAGGACCCAGAACTGCTGTATTAACTACAGTCCCCAAACCCAGGACCCAGAACTGCTGTATTAACTACAGTCCCCAAACTCAGGACCCAGAACTGCCGTATTAACTACAGTCCTCAAACCCAGGACCCAGAACTGCTGTATTAACTACAGTCCATGAGACAAGGGTCCAGAACTGCTGTATTAACTACAGTCCCCAAACCTAGGACTGTTGTATTAACTACAGAGCCCAAACCCAGGACCCAGAACTTCTGTATGAACTAGAGTCCCCAAACTCAGGACCCAGAACTGCCGTATTAACTACAGTCCTCAAACCCAGGACCCAGAACTGCCGTATTAACTACAGTCCCCAAACCCAGGACCCCGATCCACTGTATTAACTACAGTCCCCAAACTCAGGACCCAGAACTACTGTATTAACTACAGAGACCAAACCCAGGACCCAGAACTGCTGTATTAACTACAGTCCCCAAACCCAGGACCCAGAACTGTTGTATTAACTACAGTCCCCGCACCCAGGAACCAGAACTGCTGTATTAAGTACAGTGCCCAAACCCAGGACCCAGAACTGCTGTATTAACTACAGTCCCCAAACCCAGGACCCAGAACTGCTGTATTAACTGCAGTTCCCAAACTCAGGACACAGAACTGCTGTATCAACTACAGTCCCAAAACCCAGGACCCAGAACTGTTGTATTAACTACAGTCCCCAAACCGAGGACCCAGAACTGTTGTATTAACTACAGTACCAAACCCAGGACCCAGAACTGTTGTACTAACTACAGTTCCCAAACCCAGGACACAGAACTGCTGTATCAACTACAGTCCCCAAACCCAGGACCCAGAACTGTTCTTTTAACTACAGTCCCCAAACCCAGGACCCAGAACTGTTGTATTAACGACAGTCCCCAAACTCAGGACCCAGAACTGCTGTATTAACTACAGTCCCAAACCCAGGACCCAGAACTGCTGTATTAACTGCAGTCCCCAAACCCAGAACCCAGAACTGCTGTATTAACTGCAGTCCCCAAACCCAGGACCCAGAACTGTTGTATTAACTACAGTCCCCAAACCCAGGACCCAGAACTGTTGTATTAACTACAGTCCCCAAACTCAGGACCCAGAATGGCTGTATGAACTGCAGAGCCAAACCCAGGACCCAGAACTATTGTACTAACTACAGTCCCCAAACCCAGGACCCAGAACTGTTGTATTAACTACAGTCCCCAAACCCAGGACCCAGAACTGCTGTATTAACTACAGTCCCCAAACTCAGGACCCAGAACTGCTGTATTAACTACAGAGGCCAAACCCAGGACCCAGAACTGTTGCATTAACTACAGTCCCCAAACCCAGGACCCAGAACTGCTGTATTAACTACAGTCCCCGAACTCAGGACCCAGAACTGTTGTATGAACTACAGTCCCGAAACCCAGGACCCAGAACTGCTGTATTAACTACAGTCCCCATATTCAGGAGCCAGAACTGTTGTATTAACGACAGTCCCCAAACCCAGGACCCAGAACTGCTGTATTAACTACAGTCCCAAAACTCAGGACGCAGAACTGCTGTATTAACTACTGTCCCCAAACCTAGGACTGTTGTATTAACTACAGAGCCCAAACCCAGGACCCAGAACTGTTGCATTAACTACAGTCCCCAAACCCAGGACCCAGAACTGTTGTATTAACGACAGTCCCCAAACTCAGGACCCAGAACTGCTGTATTAACTACAGTCCCCAAACCGAGGACCCAGAACTGTTGTATTAACGACAGTCCCCAAACTCAGGACCCAGAACTTCTGTATGAACTAGAGTCCCCAAACCCAGGACCCAGAACTGCTGTATTAAATACAGTCCCCAAACTCAGGACCCAGAACTACTGTATTAACTACAGAGCCCAAACCCAGGACCCAGAACTGCTGTATTAACAACAGTCCCCAAACCCAGGACCCAGAACTGTTGTATTAACTACAGTCCCCAAACCCAGGACCCAGAACTGCTGTATTAACTACAGTGCCCAATCCCAGGACCCAGAACAGCTGTATTAACTACAGAGCCCAAACCCAGGACCCAGAACTGTTGTATTAACTACAGTCCCCAAACCCAGGACCCTGAACTGCTGTATTAACTACAGTTCCCAAACTCAGAACACAGAACTGCTGTATCAACTACAGTCCCCAAACCCAGGACCCAGAACTGTTGTATTAACTACAGTCCCCAAACCGAGGACCCAGAACTGTTGTAGTAACTACAGTACCAAACCCAGGACCCAGAATGGCTGTATTAACTACAGAGCCCAAACCCAGGAAGCAGAACTGTTATATTAACTACAGTCCCCAAACCCAGGACCCAGAACTGTTGTATTAACAACAGTTCCCAAACTCAGGACCCAGAATGGCTGTATTAACTACAGAGCCCAAACCCAGGAAGCAGAACTGCTGTATTAACTACAGTCCCCAAATTCAGGACCCAGAATGGCTGTATTAACTACAGAGCCCAATCCCAGGACCCAGAACTGTTGTATTAACTACAGTCCCCAAACCAGGACCCAGAACTGCTGTATTAACTACAGTCCCCAAACTCAGGACCCAGAAATGCTGTATTAACTACAGTCCCCGCACCAAGGACCCAGAACTGCCGTATTAACTATAGTCCTCAAACCCAGGACCCAGAACTGCTGTATTAACTACAGTCCCCAAACCCAGGACCCAGAACTGCTGTATTAACTACAGTCCCCAAACCCAGGACCCAGAATTGCCGTATTAACTACAGTCCTCAAACCCAGGACGCAGAACTGCTGTATTAACTGCAGTCCATGAGAGAAGGGTCCAGAACTGTTGTATTAACTACAGTCCCCAAACCAGGACCCAGAACTGCTGTATTAACTACAGTCCCCAAACACAGGACCCAGAAATGCTGTATTAACTACAGTCCCCGCACCCAGGACCCAGAACTGCCGTATTAACTACAGTCCTCAAACCCAGGACCCAGAACTGCTGTATTAACTCCAGTCCCCAAACCCAGGACCCAGAACTGCAGTATTAACTACAGTCCCCAAACCCAGGACACAGAGCTGCTGTATTAACGACAGTCCCCAAACCCAGGACCCAGAACTGCTGTATTAACTACAGTCCCCAAACCCAGGAGCCAGAACTGCCGTATTAACTACACTCCTCAAACCCAGGACCCAGAACTGTTGTATTAACTGCAGTCCATGAGCCAAGGACCCAGAACTGTTGTATTAACTACAGTCCTCAAACCCAGGACCCAGAACTGCTGTATTAACTGCAGTCCTCAAACCCAGGACCCAGAACTGCTGTATTAACTACAGTCCCCAAACTCAAGACCCAGAACTGCTGTATTAACTACAGAGCCCAAACCCAGGACCCAGAACTATTGTATTAACTACAGAGCCCAAATTCAAGACCCAGAACTGCTGTATTAACTGCAGTTCCCAAACTCAGGACACAGAACTGCTGTATCAACTACAGTCCCCAAACCCAGGACCCAGAACTGTTGTATTAACTACAGTCCCCAAACCGAGGACCCAGAACTGTTGTATTAACTACAGTACCAAACCCAGGACCCAGAACTGTTGTACTAACTACAGTTCCCAAACCCAGGACACAGAACTGCTGTATCAACTACAGTCCCCAAACCCAGGACCCAGAACTGTTCTTTTAACTACAGTCCCCAAACCCAGGGCCCAGAACTGCTGTATTAACTACAGTCCCAAACCCAGGACCCAGAACTGCTGTATTAACTGCAGTCCCCAAACCCAGGACCCAGAACTGTTGTATTAACTGCAGTCCCCAAACCCAGGACCCAGAACTGCTGTAATAACTGCAGTCCCCAAACCCAGGACCTAGAACTGTTGTATTAACTACAGTCCCCAAACCCAGGACCCAGAACTGTTGTATTAACTACAGTCCCCAAACTCAGGACCCAGAATGGCTGTATGAACTGCAGAGCCAAACCCAGGACCCAGAACTATTGTACTAACTACAGTCCCCAAACCCAGGACCCAGAACTGCTGTATTAACTACAGTCCCCGAACTCAGGACCCAGAACTATTGTACTAACTACAGTCCCCAAACCCAGGACCCAGAACTGCTGTATTAACTACAGTCCCCAAACCCAGGACCCAGAACTGTTGTATTAACTACAGTCCACAAACTCAGGACGCAGAATGGCTGTATTAACTACAGAGGCCAAACCCAGGACCCAGAACTGTTGCATTAACTACAGTCCCCAAACCCAGGACCCAGAACTGCTGTATTAACTACAGTCCCCGAACTCAGGACCCAGAACTGTTGTATGAACTACAGTCCCGAAACCCAGGACCCAGAACTGCTGTATTAACTACAGTCCCCATATTCAGGACCCAGAACTGTTGTATTAACGACAGTCCCCAAACCCAGGACCCAGAACTGCTGTATTAACTACAGTCCCCAAACTCAGGACCCAGAACTGCTGTATTAACTACAGTTCCCAAACTCAGGACACAGAACTGCTGTATTAACTACAGTCCCCAAACTCAGGACCCAGAACTGCTGTATTAACTACAGTCCCCAAACTCAGGACCCAGAACTGCTGTATTAACTACAGTCCCCAAACTCAGGACCCAGAACTGCTGTATTAACTACTGTCCCCAAACCTAGGACTGTTGTATTAACTACAGAGCCCAAACCCAGGACCCAGAACTGTTGCATTAACTACAGTCCCCAAACCCAGGACCCAGAACTGTTGTATTAACGACAGTCCCCAAACTCAGGACCCAGAACTGCTGTATTAACTACAGTCCCCAAACCGAGGACCCAGAACTGTTGTATTAACGACAGTCCCCAAACTCAGGACCCAGAACTTCTGTATGAACTAGAGTCCCCAAACCCAGGACCCAGAACTGCTGTATTAAATACAGTCCCCAAACTCAGGACCCAGAACTACTGTATTAACTACAGAGCCCAAACCCAGGACCCAGAACTGCTGTATTAAATACAGTCCCCAAACTCAGTTCCCAGAACTACTGTATTAACTACAGAGCCCATACCCAGGACCCAGAACTGCTGTATTAACAACAGTCCCCAAACCCAGGACCCAGAACTGTTGTATTAACTACAGTCCCCAAACCCAGGACCCAGAACTGCTGTATTAACTACAGTGCCCAAACCCAGGACCCAGAACTGCTGTATTAACTACAGAGCCCAAACCCAGGACCCAGAACTGTTGTATTAACTACAGTCCCCAAACCCAGGACACAGAACTGCTGTATCAACTACAGTCCCCAAACCCAGGACCTAGAACTGTTCTTTTAACTACAGTCCCCAAACCCAGGACCCAGAACTGTTGTATTAACTACAGTCCCCAAACTCAGGACCCAGAACTGCTGTATTAACTACAGTCCCAAACCCAGGACCCAGAACTGCTGTATTAACTACAGTCCCCAAACCCAGGACCCAGAACTGTTGTATTAACTACAGTCCCCAAACCCAGGACCCAGAACTGTTGTATTAACAACAGTTCCCAAACTCAGGACCCAGAATGGCTGTATTAACTACAGAGCCCAAACCCAGGAAGCAGGACTGTTATATTAACTACAGTCCCCAAACCCAGGACCCAGAACTGTTGTATTAACAACAGTTCCCAAACTCAGGACCCAGAATGGCTGTATTAACTACAGAGCCCAAACCCAGGAAGCAGAACTGCTGTATTAACTACAGTCCCCAAATTCAGGACCCAGAATGGCTGTATTAACTACAGAGCCCAAACCCAGGACCCAGAACTGTTGTATTAACTACAGTCCCCGCACCCAGGTCCCAGAACTGCTGTATTAACTACAGTCCATGAGAGAAGGGTCCAGAACTGTTGTATTAACTATAGTCCCCAAACCAGGACCCTGAACTGCTGTATTAACTACAGTCCCCAAACTCAGGACCCAGAAATGCTGTATTAACTACAGTCCACGCACCCAGGACCCAGAACTGCCGTATTAACTACAGTCCTCAAACCCAGGACCCAGAACTGCTGTATTAACTACAGTCCCTGAACTCAGGACCCAGAACTGTTGTATGAACTACAGTCCCCAAACCCAGGACCCAGAACTGCTGTATTAACTACAGTCCATGAGCCAAGGGTCCAGAACTGCTGTATTAACTACAGTCCCCAAACCTAGGGCTGTTGTATTAACTACAGAGCCCAAACTCAGGACCCAGAACTGCTGTATTAACTACAGTCCCCAAACCGAGGACCCAGAACTGTTGTATTAACGACAGTCCCCAAACCCAGGACCCAGAACTTCTGTATGAACTAGAGTCCCAAAACCCAGGACCCAGAACTGCTGTATTAACTACAGTCCCCAAACTCAGGACCCAGAACTACTGTATTAACTACGGAGCCCAAACCCAGGACCCAGAACTGCTGTCTTAACTACAGTCCCCAAACCCAGGACCCAGAACTGTTGTATTAACTACAGTCCCCGCGCCCAGGACCCAGAACTGCTGTATTAAGTACAGTGCCCAAACCCAGGACCCAGAACTGCTGTATTAACTACAGGGCCCAAACCCAGGACCCAGAACTGTTGTATTAACTGCAGTCCCCAAACCCAGGACCCAGAACTGCTGTATTAACTACAGTTCCCAAACTCAGGACACAGAACTGCTGTATCAACTACAGTCCCCAAACCCAGGACCCAGAACTGTTGTATTAACTACAGTACCAAACCCAGGACCCAGAACTGTTGTACTAACTACAGTTCCCAAACCCAGGACACAGAACTGCTGTATCAACTACAGTCCCCAAACCCAGGACCCAGAACTGTTCTTTTAACTACAGTCCCCAAACCCAGGACCCAGAACTGTTGTATTAACGACAGTCCCCAAACTCAGGACCCAGAACAGCTGTATTAACTACAGTCCCAAACCCAGGACCCAGAACTGCTGTATTAACTGCAGTCCCCAAACCAAGGACCCAGAGCTGCTGTATTAACTGCAGTCCCCAAACCCAGGAAGCAGAACTGTTGTATTAACTACAGTCCCCAAACACAGGACCCAGAACTGCTGTATTAACTGCAGTCCCCAAACCCAGGACCCAGAACTGCTGTATTAACTGCAGTCCCCAAACCCAGGAAGCAGAACTGCTGTATTAACTACACTTGCCAAATTCAGGACCCAGAATGGCTGTATTAACTACAGAGCCCAAACCCAGGACCCAGAACTGTTGTATTAACTACAGTCCCCAAACCCAGGAAGCAGAACTGTTGTATTAACTGCAGTCCCCAAACACAGGACCCAGAATGGCTGTATTAACTACAGAGCCCAAACCCAGGACCCAGAACTGTTGTATTAACTACAGTCCCCAAACCCAGGAAGCAGAACTGTTGTATTAACTATAGTCCCCAAACCCAGGACCCAGAACTGCTGTATTAACTACAGTCCCCAAACTCAGGACACAGAACTGCTGTATTAACTACAGTCCCCAAACTCAGGACACAGAACTGCTGTATTAACTACAGTCCCCAAACGCAGGACCCAGAACTGCTGTATTAACTACAGTCTCCAAACTCAGGACCCAGAACTGCTGTATTAACTGCAGTACATGAGCCAAGGACCCAGAACTGCTGCATTAACTACAGTCCCCAAACTCAGGACCCAGAACTGTTGTATTAACTACCGTCCCCAAACTGAGGACCCAGATCTGCTGTATTAACTACAGAGCCCAAACCCAGGACCCAGAACTGTTGTATTAACTACAGTCCCCAAACCCAGGAAGCAGAACTGTTATATTAACTACAGTCCCTAAACCCAGGACCCAGAACTGCTGTATTAACTACAGTCCCCAAACCCAGGACCCAGAACTGTTGTATTAACTACAGTCCCCAAACCCAGGACCCAGAACTGTTGTATTAACTACAGTCACCAAACTCAGGACACAGACCTGCTGTATTAACTACAGTCCCCAAACCCAGGACCCAGAACTGCTGTATTAACTACAGTCCCCAAACCCAGGACCCAGAACTGTTGTATTAACTACAGTCCCCGCACCCAGGACCCAGAACTGCTGTATTAAGTACAGTGCCCAAACCCAGGACCCAGAACTGCTGTATTAACTACAGAGCCCAAACCCAGGACCCAGAACTGCTGTATTAACTACAGTTCCCAAACTCAGGACACAGAACTGCTGTATCAACTACAGTCCCCAAACCCAGGACCCAGAACTGTTGTATTAACTACAGTCCCCAAACCGAGGACCCAGAACTGTTGTATTAACTACAGTACCAAACCCAGGACCCAGAACTGTTGTACTAACTACAGTTCCCAAACCCAGGACACAGAACTGCTGTATCAACTACAGTCCCCAAACCCAGGACCCAGAACTGTTCTTTTAACGACAGTCCCCAAACCCAGGACGCAGAACTGCTGTATTAACTACAGTCCCAAACCCAGGACCCAGAACTGCTGTATTAACTGCAGTCCCCAAACCCAGGACCCAGAACTGCTGTATTAACTGCAGTCCCCAAACCCAGGACCCAGAACTGTTGTATTAACTACAGTCCCCAAACCCAGGACCCAGAACTGCTGTATTAACTACAGTCCCCAAACTCAGGACCCAGAATGGCTGTATGAACTGCAGAGCCAAACCCAGGACCCAGAACTATTGTACTAACTACAGTCCCCAAACCCAGGACCCAGAACTGTTGTATTAACTACAGTCCCCAAACCCAGGACCCAGAACTGCTGTATTAACTACAGTCCCCAAACTCAGGACCCAGAACTGCTGTATTAACTACAGAGGCCAAACCCAGGACCCAGAACTGTTGCATTAACTACAGTCCCCAAACCCAGGACCCAGAACTGCTGTATTAACTACAGTCCCCGAACTCAGGACCCAGAACTGTTGTATGAACTACAGTCCCGACACCCAGGACCCAGAACTGCTGTATTAACTACAGTCCCCATATTCAGGACCCAGAACTGTTGTATTAACGACAGTCCCCAAACCCAGGACCCAGAACTGCTGCATTAACTACAGTCCCCAAACTCAGGACCCAGAACTGCTGTATTAACTACTGTCCCCAAACCCAGGACTGTTGTATTAACTACAGAGCCCAAACCCAGGACCCAGAACTGTTGCATTAACTACAGTCCCCAAACTCAGGACCCAGAACTGTTGTATTAACGACAGTCCCCAAACCCAGGACCCAGAACTGCTGTATTAACTACAGTCCCCAAACCCAGGACCCAGAACTGCTGTATTAAATACAGTCCCCAAACTCAGGACCCAGAACTACTGTATTAACTACAGAGCCCAAACCCAGGACCCAGAACTGCTGTATTAACAACAGTCCCCAAACCCAGGACCCAGAACTGTTGTATTAACTACAGTCCCCAAACCCAGGACCCAGAACTGCTGTATTAACTACAGTGCCCAAACCCAGGACCCAGAACTGCTGTATTAACTACAGAGCCCAAACCCAGGACCCAGAACTGTTGTATTAACTACAGTCCCCAAACCCAGGACCCAGAACTGCTGTATTAACTACAGTTCCCAAACTCAGGACACAGAACTGCTGTATCAACTGCAGTCCCCAAACCCAGGACCCAGAACTGTTGTATTAACTACAGTCCCCAAACCGAGGACCCAGAACTGTTGTATTAACTACAGTACCAAACCCAGGACCCAGAACTGTTGTATTAACTACAGTCCCCAAACCCAGGACACAGAACTGCTGTATCAACTACAGTCCCCAAACCCAGGACCCAGAACTGTTGTATTAACTACAGTCCCCAAACCCAGGACCCAGAACTGTTGTATTAACTGCAGTCCCCAAACTCAGGACCCAGAACTGCTGTATTAACTATAGTCCCAAACCCAGGACCCAGAACTGCTGTATTAACTACAGTCCCCAAACCCAGGACCCAGAACTGTTGTATTAACTACAGTCCCCATACCCAGGACCCAGAACTGTTGTATTAACAACAGTTCCCAAACTCAGGACCCAGAATGGCTGTATTAACTACAGAGCCCAAACCCAGGAAGCAGAACTGTTATATTAACTACAGTCCCCAAAACCAGGACCCAGAACTGTTGTATTAACAACAGTTCCCAAACTCAGGACCCAGAATGGCTGTATTAACTACAGAGCCCAAACCCAGGAAGCAGAACTGCTGTATTAACTACAGTCCCCAAATTCAGGACCCAGAATGGCTGTATTAACTACAGATCCCAAACCCAGGACCCAGAACTGTTGTATTAACTACAGTCCCCGCACCCAGGTCCCAGAACTGCTGTATTAACTACAGTCCATGAGAGAAGGGTCCAGAACTGTTGTATTAACTACAGTCCCCAAACCAGGACCCATAACTGCTGTATTAACTACAGTCCCCAAACTCAGGTCCCAGAAATGCTGTATTAACTACAGTCCCCGCACCCAGGACCCAGAACTGCCGTATTAACTACAGTCCTCAAACCCAGGACCCAGAACTGCTGTATTAACTACAGTCCCCAAACCCAGGACCCAGAACTGCTGTATTAACTACAGTCCCCAAACCCAGGACCCAGAATTGCCGTATTAACTACAGTCCTCAAACCCAGGACGCAGAACTGCTGTATTAACTGCAGTCCATGAGAGAAGGGTCCAGAACTGTTGTATTAACTACAGTCCCCAAACCAGGACCCAGAACTGCTGTATTAACTACAGTCCCCAAACTCAGGACCCAGAAATGCTGTATTAACTACAGTCCCCGCACCCAGGACCCAGAACTGCCATATTAACTACAGTCCTCAAACCCAGGACCCAGAACTGCTGTATTAACTACAGTCCCCAAACCCAGGACCCAGAACTGCTGTATTAACTACAGTCCCCAAACCCAGGACCCAGAACTGCTGTATTAACGACAGTCCCCAAACCCAGGACCCAGAACTGCTGTATTAACTACAGTCCCCAAACCCAGGAGCCAGAACTGCCGTATTAACTACAGTCCTCAAACCCAGGACCCAGAACTGTTGTATTAACTGCAGTCCATGAGCCAAGGACCCAGAACTGTTGTATTAACTGCAGTCCCCAAACCCAGGACCCAGAACTGCTGTATTAACTACAGTTCCCAAACTCAGGACACAGAACTGCTGTATCAACTACAGTCCCCAAACCCAGGACCCAGAACTGTTGTATTAACTACAGTACCAAACCCAGGACCCAGAACTGTTGTACTAACTACAGTTCCCAAACCCAGGACACAGAACTGCTGTATCAACTACAGTCCCCAAACCCAGGACCCAGAACTGTTCTTTTAACTACAGTCCCCAAACCCAGGACCCAGAACTGTTGTATTAACGACAGTCCCCAAACTCAGGACCCAGAACAGCTGTATTAACTACAGTCCCAAACCCAGGACCCAGAACTGCTGTATTAACTGCAGTCCCCAAACCAAGGACCCAGAGCTGCTGTATTAACTGCAGTCCCCAAACCCAGGAAGCAGAACTGTTGTATTAACTACAGTCCCCAAACACAGGACCCAGAACTGCTGTATTAACTGCAGTCCCCAAACCCAGGACCCAGAACTGCTGTATTAACTGCAGTCCCCAAACCCAGGAAGCAGAACTGCTGTATTAACTACACTTGCCAAATTCAGGACCCAGAATGGCTGTATTAACTACAGAGCCCAAACCCAGGACCCAGAACTGTTGTATTAACTACAGTCCCCAAACCCAGGAAGCAGAACTGTTGTATTAACTGCAGTCCCCAAACACAGGACCCAGAATGGCTGTATTAACTACAGAGCCCAAACCCAGGACCCAGAACTGTTGTATTAACTACAGTCCCCAAACCCAGGAAGCAGAACTGTTGTATTAACTATAGTCCCCAAACCCAGGACCCAGAACTGCTGTATTAACTACAGTCCCCAAACTCAGGACACAGAACTGCTGTATTAACTACAGTCCCCAAACTCAGGACACAGAACTGCTGTATTAACTACAGTCCCCAAACGCAGGACCCAGAACTGCTGTATTAACTACAGTCTCCAAACTCAGGACCCAGAACTGCTGTATTAACTGCAGTACATGAGCCAAGGACCCAGAACTGCTGCATTAACTACAGTCCCCAAACTCAGGACCCAGAACTGTTGTATTAACTACCGTCCCCAAACTGAGGACCCAGATCTGCTGTATTAACTACAGAGCCCAAACCCAGGACCCAGAACTGTTGTATTAACTACAGTCCCCAAACCCAGGAAGCAGAACTGTTATATTAACTACAGTCCCTAAACCCAGGACCCAGAACTGCTGTATTAACTACAGTCCCCAAACCCAGGACCCAGAACTGTTGTATTAACTACAGTCCCCAAACCCAGGACCCAGAACTGTTGTATTAACTACAGTCACCAAACTCAGGACACAGACCTGCTGTATTAACTACAGTCCCCAAACCCAGGACCCAGAACTGCTGTATTAACTACAGTCCCCAAACCCAGGACCCAGAACTGTTGTATTAACTACAGTCCCCGCACCCAGGACCCAGAACTGCTGTATTAAGTACAGTGCCCAAACCCAGGACCCAGAACTGCTGTATTAACTACAGTCCCCAAACCCAGGACCCAGAACTGCTGTATTAACTACAGTTCCCAAACTCAGGACACAGAACTGCTGTATCAACTACAGTCCCCAAACCCAGGACCCAGAACTGTTGTATTAACTACAGTCCCCAAACCGAGGACCCAGAACTGTTGTATTAACTACAGTACCAAACCCAGGACCCAGAACTGTTGTACTAACTACAGTTCCCAAACCCAGGACACAGAACTGCTGTATCAACTACAGTCCCCAAACCCAGGACCCAGAACTGTTCTTTTAACGACAGTCCCCAAACCCAGGACGCAGAACTGCTGTATTAACTACAGTCCCAAACCCAGGACCCAGAACTGCTGTATTAACTGCAGTCCCCAAACCCAGGACCCAGAACTGCTGTATTAACTGCAGTCCCCAAACCCAGGACCCAGAACTGTTGTATTAACTACAGTCCCCAAACCCAGGACCCAGAACTGCTGTATTAACTACAGTCCCCAAACTCAGGACCCAGAATGGCTGTATGAACTGCAGAGCCAAACCCAGGACCCAGAACTATTGTACTAACTACAGTCCCCAAACCCAGGACCCAGAACTGTTGTATTAACTACAGTCCCCAAACCCAGGACCCAGAACTGCTGTATTAACTACAGTCCCCAAACTCAGGACCCAGAACTGCTGTATTAACTACAGAGGCCAAACCCAGGACCCAGAACTGTTGCATTAACTACAGTCCCCAAACCCAGGACCCAGAACTGCTGTATTAACTACAGTCCCCGAACTCAGGACCCAGAACTGTTGTATGAACTACAGTCCCGAAACCCAGGACCCAGAACTGCTGTATTAACTACAGTCCCCATATTCAGGACCCAGAACTGTTGTATTAACGACAGTCCCCAAACCCAGGACCCAGAACTGCTGCATTAACTACAGTCCCCAAACTCAGGACCCAGAACTGCTGTATTAACTACTGTCCCCAAACCCAGGACTGTTGTATTAACTACAGAGCCCAAACCCAGGACCCAGAACTGTTGCATTAACTACAGTCCCCAAACTCAGGACCCAGAACTGTTGTATTAACGACAGTCCCCAAACCCAGGACCCAGAACTGCTGTATTAACTACAGTCCCCAAACCCAGGACCCAGAACTGCTGTATTAAATACAGTCCCCAAACTCAGGACCCAGAACTACTGTATTAACTACAGAGCCCAAACCCAGGACCCAGAACTGCTGTATTAACAACAGTCCCCAAACCCAGGACCCAGAACTGTTGTATTAACTACAGTCCCCAAACCCAGGACCCAGAACTGCTGTATTAACTACAGTGCCCAAACCCAGGACCCAGAACTGCTGTATTAACTACAGAGCCCAAACCCAGGACCCAGAACTGTTGTATTAACTACAGTCCCCAAACCCAGGACCCAGAACTGCTGTATTAACTACAGTTCCCAAACTCAGGACACAGAACTGCTGTATCAACTGCAGTCCCCAAACCCAGGACCCAGAACTGTTGTATTAACTACAGTCCCCAAACCGAGGACCCAGAACTGTTGTATTAACTACAGTACCAAACCCAGGACCCAGAACTGTTGTATTAACTACAGTCCCCAAACCCAGGACACAGAGCTGCTGTATCAACTACAGTCCCCAAACCCAGGACCCAGAACTGTTGTATTAACTACAGTCCCCAAACCCAGGACCCAGAACTGTTGTATTAACTGCAGTCCCCAAACTCAGGACCCAGAACTGCTGTATTAACTATAGTCCCAAACCCAGGACCCAGAACTGCTGTATTAACTACAGTCCCCAAACCCAGGACCCAGAACTGTTGTATTAACTACAGTCCCCATACCCAGGACCCAGAACTGTTGTATTAACAACAGTTCCCAAACTCAGGACCCAGAATGGCTGTATTAACTACAGAGCCCAAACCCAGGAAGCAGAACTGTTATATTAACTACAGTCCCCAAAACCAGGACCCAGAACTGTTGTATTAACAACAGTTCCCAAACTCAGGACCCAGAATGGCTGTATTAACTACAGAGCCCAAACCCAGGAAGCAGAACTGCTGTATTAACTACAGTCCCCAAATTCAGGACCCAGAATGGCTGTATTAACTACAGATCCCAAACCCAGGACCCAGAACTGTTGTATTAACTACAGTCCCCGCACCCAGGTCCCAGAACTGCTGTATTAACTACAGTCCATGAGAGAAGGGTCCAGAACTGTTGTATTAACTACAGTCCCCAAACCAGGACCCATAACTGCTGTATTAACTACAGTCCCCAAACTCAGGTCCCAGAAATGCTGTATTAACTACAGTCCCCGCACCCAGGACCCAGAACTGCCGTATTAACTACAGTCCTCAAACCCAGGACCCAGAACTGCTGTATTAACTACAGTCCCCAAACCCAGGACCCAGAACTGCTGTATTAACTACAGTCCCCAAACCCAGGACCCAGAATTGCCGTATTAACTACAGTCCTCAAACCCAGGACGCAGAACTGCTGTATTAACTGCAGTCCATGAGAGAAGGGTCCAGAACTGTTGTATTAACTACAGTCCCCAAACCAGGACCCAGAACTGCTGTATTAACTACAGTCCCCAAACTCAGGACCCAGAAATGCTGTATTAACTACAGTCCCCGCACCCAGGACCCAGAACTGCCATATTAACTACAGTCCTCAAACCCAGGACCCAGAACTGCTGTATTAACTACAGTCCCCAAACCCAGGACCCAGAACTGCTGTATTAACTACAGTCCCCAAACCCAGGACCCAGAACTGCTGTATTAACGACAGTCCCCAAACCCAGGACCCAGAACTGCTGTATTAACTACAGTCCCCAAACCCAGGAGCCAGAACTGCCGTATTAACTACAGTCCTCAAACCCAGGACCCAGAACTGTTGTATTAACTGCAGTCCATGAGCCAAGGACCCAGAACTGTTGTATTAACTACAGTCCTCAAACCCAGGACCCAGAACTGCTGTATTAACTGCAGTCCTCAAACCCAGGACCCAGAACTGCTGTATTAACTACAGAGCCCAAACCCAGGACCCAGAACTATTGTACTAACTACAGTCCCCAAACCCAGGACCCAGAACTGTTGTATTAACTGCAGTCCCCAAACCCAGGACCCAGAACTGCTGTATTAACTACAGTCCCCAAACTCAGGACCCAGAACTGCCGTATTAACTACAGTCCTCAAACCCAGGACCCAGAACTGTTGTATTAACTGCAGTCCATGAGCCAAGGACCCAGAACTGTTGTATTAACTACAGTCCTCAAACCCAGGACTCAGAACTGCTGTATTAACTGCAGTCCTCAAACCCAGGACCCAGAACTGCTGTATTAACTACAGAGCCCAAACCCAGGACCCAGAACTATTGTACTAACTACAGTCCCCAAACCGAGGACCCAGAACTGTTGTATTAACGACAGTCCCCAAACCCAGGACCCAGAACTTCTGTATGAACTAGAGTCCCCAAACCCAGGACCCCGAACCACTGTATTAACTACATTCCCCAAACTCAGGACCCAGAACTACTGTATTAACTACGGAGCCCAAACCCAGGACACAGAACTGCTGTATTAACTACAGTCCCCAAACCCAGGACCCAGAACTGTTGTATTAACTACAGTCCCCACGCCCAGGACCCAGAACTGCTGTATTAAGTGCAGGGCCCAAACCCAGGACCCAGAACTATTGTATTAACTGCAGTCCCCAAACCCAGGACCCAGAACTGCTGTATTAACTACAGGGCCCAAACCCAGGACCCAGAACTATTGTATTAACTGCAGTCCCCAAACCCAGGACCCAGAACTGCTGTATTAACTACAGTTCCCAAACTCAGGACACAGAACTGCTGTATCAACTACAGTCCCCAAACCCAGGGCCCAGAACTGTTGTATTAACTACAGTCCCCAAACCGAGGACCCAGAACTGTTGTATTAACTACAGTACCAAACCCAGGACCCAGAACTGTTGTACTAACTACAGTTCCCAAACCCAGGACACAGAACTGCTGTATCAACTACAGTCCCCAAACCCAGGACCCAGAACTGTTCTTTTAACTACAGTCCCCAAACCCAGGACCCAGAACTGTTGTATTAACGACAGTCCCCAAACTCAGGACCCAGAACTGCTGTATTAACTACAGTCCCAAACCCAGGACCCAGAACTGCTGTATTAACTGCAGTGCCCAAACCAAGGACCCAGAACTGCTGTATTAACTGCAGTCCCCAAACCCAGGAAGCAGAACTGTTGTATTAACTACAGTCCCCAAACACAGGACCCAGAACTGCTGTATTAACTGCAGTCCCCAAACCCAGGACCCAGAACTGCTGTATTAACTGCAGTCCCCAAACCCAGGAAGCAGAACTGCTGTATTAACTACACTTGCCAAATTCAGGACCCAGAATGGCTGTATTAACTACAGAGCCCAAACCCAGGACCCAGAACTGTTGTATTAACTACAGTCCCCAAACCCAGGAAGCAGAACTGTTGTATTAACTGCAGTCCCCAAACACAGGACCCAGAATGGCTGTATTAACTACAGAGCCCAAACCCAGGACCCAGAACTGTTGTATTAACTACAGTCCCCAAACCCAGGAAGCAGAACTGTTGTATTAACTACAGTCCCCAAACCGAGGACCCAGAACTGTTGTATTAACTACAGTCCCCAAACTCAGGACCCAGAACTGCTGTATTAACTACAGTCCCCAAACTCAGGACACAGAACTGCTGTATTAACTACAGTCCCCAAACTCAGGACACAGAACTGCTGTATTAACTACAGTCCCCAAACGCAGGACCCAGAACTGCTGTATTAACTACAGTCCCCAAACTCAGGACCCAGAACTGCTGTATTAACTACAGTCTCCAAACTCAGGACCCAGAACTGCTGTATTAACTGCAGTACATGAGCCAAGGACCCAGAACTGCTGTATTAACTACAGTCCCCAAACTCAGGACCCAGAACTGTTGTATTAACTACCGTCCCCAAACTGAGGACCCTGATCTGCTGTATTAACTACAGAGCCCAAACCCAGGACCCAGAACTGTTGTATTAACTACAGTCCCCAAACCCAGGAAGCAGAACTGTTGTATTAACTACAGTCCCCAAACCCAGGACCCAGAACTGTTGTATTAACTACAGTCCCCAAACCCAGGACCCAGAACTGTTGTATTAACTACAGTCCCCAAACCCAGGACCCAGAACTGTTGTATTAACTACAGTCCCCAAACTCAGGACACAGACCTGCTGTATTAACTACAGTCCCCAAACCCAGGACCCAGAACTACTGTATTAACTACAGTCCCCAAACCCAGGACCCAGAACTGCTGTATTAACTACAGTACCCAAACGCAGGACCCAGAACTGCTGTATCAACTGCAGTCCCCAAACCCAGGACCCAGAACTGCTGTATTAACTACAGTCCCCAAACCCAGGAAGCAGAACTGTTGTATTAACTACAGTCCCCAAACTCAGGACCCAGAACTGTTGTATTAGCTACAGTCCCCAAACCCAGGACCCAGAACTGTTGTATTAACTACAGTCCCCAAACCCAGGAAGCAGAACTGTTGTATTAACTACAGTCCCCAAACCCAGGACCCAGAACTGTTGTATTAACGACAGTCCCCAAACCCAGGACCCAGAACTGCTGTATTAACTACAGTCCATGAGACAAGGGTCCAGAACTGTTGTATTAACTACAGTCCCCAAACCCAGGACCCAGAACTGCTGTATTAACTACAGTGCCCGCACCCAGGACCCAGAACTGCTGTATTAACTACAGTCCCCAAACCCAGGACCCAGAACTGCTGTATTAACTACAGTCCCCAAACCCAGGACCCAGAACTGCTGTGTTAACTACAGTCCCCAAACACAGGCCCCAGAACTGCTGTATTAACTACAGTCCCCAAACCCAGGGCCCAGAACTGCTGAATTAACTACAGTCCTCAAACTCAGGACCCAGAACTGCTGTATTAACTACAGTCCTCAAACCCAGGGCCCAGAACTGCTGTATTAACTACAGTCCCCAAACCCAGGACCCAGAACTGCTGCATTAACTACAGGCCCCAAACCCAGGACCCAGATCTGCTGTATTAACTACAGTCACGAAACCCAGGACCCAGAGCTGCTGTATTAACTGCGGTCCCCAAACCCAGGACCCAGAACTGCTGTATTAACTACAGTCCCCAGAGTTACTGCATTGAATATGACATCGATTACCTGATTTAAATCAAAGTTTTCCTGGACCTGAACATCGTGAGTTGTATTCAGTGGGACAGCAGCTCCGAGTCCCGGGGAGAGTACAGCAAACAGCAGCACAAGACCGCACCTCATCTTCACTGGTCAGTGTTCCAAAAACAGAACAGACTGACAACATGGAGCAGCAGGGAGCTGTCTGCCTCGAGATGTCCCAATCGCTGTTTATTTCGAGCAAGAGTTCATCAAACATCCACTGTTGATGCTTCTTGTTAATCATTAATCACAACTCGATAGAACTACTGAGAAATCAACAAAATCCCAGAGGACAGATCAGACAAACTGAATTCAGACAGCTCAGACAGTGTATGGGGAGAGAGGGATTAAACTAGATGGATAACATTCATGTGATGGTTATTACTTGGTATCATACCGACCTACTGGGACTCACAAATTCAGAATATTCCATTGTTTACAAATGTTTATGAGGTGTTTGGACTCATTGGGGTTTTGGTGTAAAATGGACCCATGGTGCCACCTTGCTGAATAGAAAGAATTCTTCACTTTAATCTGAAAATAGTTAGCAGTAGATAATTGGGGAATTTCCTCCTGTATATTACAACACCTTCGATTCATTTACCACCTTTAATGTTGTACAACATTCCAAGATGTTTCACACGAGCGAAATCATTCAAACATTTGACATTGACCCACATAAGAAGGACAAGAAGGACGGGTTGCATCTGAACTGGAGGGGCACCAATATCCTGGGCGGGAGGTTTGCCAGAGCTCTTCGGGAGGGTTTAAACTAGTTTGGCAGGGGGATGGGAACCGGAGCTACGGATCAGTGGATGGGGTAGCTGTTGAACAGGTAGATACAGAGTGCAGAGAGTCTGTGAGGAAGGTTAGACAGTTGACAGGGCAAAATTGCAGCCAGTATGATGGGTTGAAGTGTGTCTATTTTAACACAAGAAGTGTCAGGAATAAGGGTGATGAACTTAGAGCATGGATCAGTACTTGGAGCTACGATGTTGTGGCCATTACGGAGACGTGGATATCACAGGGGCAGGAATGGATGTTGGATGTTCCGGGGTTTAGATGTTTCAAAAGGAATAGGGAGGGAGGTAAAAGAGGTGGGGGAGTGGCATTGCTAATCAGGGATAGTATCACAGCTGCAGAAAGGGAGGTCGTCGAGGAGGGTTTGTCTACTGAGTCATTATGGGTGGAAGTCAGAAACAGGAAAGGAGCAGTCACTTTGTTGGGAGTTTTCTATAGACCCCCCAATGGCAACAGAGACATGGAGGAACAGATTGGGAGGCAGATTTTGGAAAGGTGCAGAAGTAACAGGGTTGTTGTCATGGGTGACTTCAACTTTCCTAATATTGATTGGAACCTCCTTAGTGCAAATAGTTTGGATGGAGCAGTTTTTGTCAGGTGTGTCCAGGAAGGTTTCCTGACTCAATATGTAGATAGGCCGACTAGAGGGGAGGCTATGTTGGACTTGGTGCTTGGCAATGAACCAGGCCAGGTGGCAGATCTCTCGGCGGGAGAGCATTTCGGTGATAGTGATCACAACTCCCTGACCTTTACTATAGTCATGGAGAGGGACAGGAGCAGATGGGATGGGAAAATATTTAATTGGGGGAGGGGGAATTACAATGCTATTAGGCAGGAACTGGGGAGCATAAACTGGGAACAGATGTTCTCAGGGAAATGCACGACAGAAATGTGGAGGTTGTTTAGGGAGCACTTGCTGCGACTGCTGGATAGGTTTGTCCCGATGAGGCAAGGAAGGGATGGTAGGGTGAAGGAATCTTGGATGACAAGAGATGTGGAACAGCTAGTCAAGAGAAAGAAGGAAACTTACTTAAGGTTGAGGAAGCAAGGATCAGACAGGGCTCTAGAGGGTTACAAGGTAGCCAGGAAGGAACTGAAGAATGGACTTAGGAGAGCTAGAAGGGGACATGAAAGGTCTTGGCGGGTAGGCTTAAGGAAAATCCCAAGGCGTTCTACACTTATGTGAGGAACAAGAGGATGGCCAGAGTGAGGGTAGGGCCGATCAGGGATAGTGGAGGGAACTTGTGCCTGGAGTCGGAGGAGGTAGGGGAGGTCCTAAATGAATACTTTGCTTCAGTATTCACTAGTGAGAGGGACCTGGTCGTTTGTGAGGACAGTGTGGAACAGGCTGATATGCTCGAACAGATTGAGGTTAAGAGGGAGGATGTGCTGGACATTTTGAATGATATGAGGACAGATAAGTCCCCGGGGCCAGACGGGATATATCCAAGGATATTACGGGAAGCGAGGCAAGAGATTGCTGCGCCTTTGACAATGATCTTTGCGTCTTCACTGTCCACTGCAGTAGTACCAGATGATTGGAGGGTGGCAAATGTTGTTCCCTTGTTCAAGAAAGGGAATAGGGATAACCCTGGGAATTATAGACCAGTCAGTCTTACGTCGATAGTGGGCAAATTATTGGAGAGGAATTCTGAGAGACAGGATTTATGATTATTTGGAAAAGCATGGTTTGATTCGAGACAGTCAGCATGGCTTTGTGAGGGGCAGGTCATGCCTCACAAGCCTTATTGAATTCTTTGAAGATGTGACAAAACACATTGATGAAGGAAGAGCAGTGGATGTGGTGTATATGGATTTTAGCAAGGCGTTTGATAAGGTTCCCCATGGTAGGCTCATTCAGAAAGTGAGGAGGCATGGGATACAGGGGAAGTTGGCTGTCTGGATACAAAATTGGCTGGCCCATAGAAGACAGAGGGTGGTAGTAGATGGAAAGTATTCAGCATGGAGCTCGGTGACCAGTGGTGTTCCGCAGGGATCTGTTCTGGGACCTCTGCTCTTTGTGTGATTTTGAGAAATGACTTGGATGAGGAAGTGGAAGGCTGGGTTAGCAAGTTTGCCGATGACACGAAGGTTGCTGGAGTTGTGGATAGTGTGGAAGGCTGTTGTAGGTTGCAATGGGACATTGACAGGATGCAGAGCTGGGCTGAGAAGTGGCAGATGGAGTTCAACCTGGAAAAGTGTGAAGTGATTCATTTTGGAAGGTCGAATTTGAATGCGGAATACAGGCTTAAAGACAGGATTCTTGGTAGTGTGGAGGAACAGAGGGATCTTGGGGTCCATGTCCATAGATCGCTCAAAGTTGCCACCCAAGTTGATAGGGTTGTTAAGAAGGCGTATGGTGTGTTGGCTTTCATTAACAGGGGGATTGAGTTTAAGAGCCGCGAGGTTATGCTGCAGCTCTATAAGGCCCTGGTTCGACCACACTTGTAATATTGTGTTCAGTTCTGGTCGCCTCATTATAGGAAGGATGTGGAAGCTTTAGAGAGGGTGCAGAGGAGATTTACCAGGATGCTGCCTGGACTGGAGGGCATGTCTTATGAAGAAAGATTGAGGGAGCTAGGGCTTTTCTCATTGGAGCGAAGAAGGATGAGAGGTGACTTGATAGAGGGGTACAAGATGATGAGAGGCATAGATAGAGTGGATAGTCAGAGCCTTTTTCCCAGGGCGGAAAGGGCTATCACCAGGGGGCATAATTTTAAGGTGATTGGAGGAAGGTTTCGGGGAGATGTCAGAGGTAGGTTCTTTACACAGAGAGTGGTGGGTGCGTGGAATGCGCTGCCAGCGGTGGTAGTAGAAGCAGATACATTAGGGACATTTAAGCGACTCTTGGATAGGTACATGGATGATAGTAGAATGAAGGGTAGGTAGTTAGTTTGATCTCAGAGTAGGTTAAAGGTTCGGCACAACATCGTGGGCCGAAGGGCCTGTACTGTGCTGTACTGTTCTATGTTCTTTGTTCTAAGAAGATCTTAGGAAAAGTGTTTTTGGAGCAGCATCTTCAAGGAGAAGAGAGAAGTGGAAAGGTTAAGGGATGAAATTCCAGAGTTGTGGAACTTGGCAGCTGAAGACACAGCACCAATGGTGGAGCGATGAAAATCAGGGCTGGACAAGAGGCCAGTGCTTGTATGTAAATATTCCATGTGTGATAAATAAGGTTGGTGAGTTGCAAGCACAGATAGACATGGGGGAATAGGATGTCATGCTGGTAACAGAGACATGGCTTAAAAAAGGGCAGAAGTGGGTTCTGCATATTCCTGGATGCAAGGTGTTCAGGAAAGATAGAGAAGGAAAGAAAGGAGGAGGGGCAGCAGTATTGATGAACGGGAATATTACAGTGCTGGAGAGAGAGGATGTCCAAGAGGAGTCAAGAATTGAATCTTTTTGTTTCGAGCTAATTAAAATAGAGGGACCATTACACTACTGGATGTATTCCACAGGCCAGCAACTAGTGGGAAAGATATCGAGGAACAAATTTGCAAGGAAATTACAGAGAGGTGTGAACACAATAGAGCAGGGTTGTCCCGCATACAGCCTGCGGGTCAGAGTCCATCCCCCAAAGGTTTCAATCCAGCCACCAATCCTCCATGACTGACAGCGGTCTGCCCGGGTGGGGTGAGCACTGATTGGTGATTTGTAGCACAGGTGCGCTGGGATTGGCTGCCCTGCTGTTTTTGCGTGGGTCAGGGGAGTGAGCTGTTGTGGGGAAGAGGGAGGGAGCAAGGTGGAAGAGAGAGATAGACTGAGGAGAGTGAGAGAGAGCGAGGGCGGGGGAGAGAGAGAGAGACTGAGGGGAGAGAGATAGAGAGAGTTACTGGGTGGGGTGGGGGTTGAGTGTGGCCGACAGCTGCTCACAATGTATTTGTGGAGCCAGGAGGAGAATTCCTGCTCCTTCCAGCTCCACGAAACAATCATCAATGCTAGGGGAGGAAAAACACCATCAAATAATCGGACAGAGCCTCCCGTCCCCTCAGTGGATCCGGATAAATGCTGGTAGCAAATTAGTGCCAGCAGTTAGTCCCACAGTGTGTGTGTCAGAAAACCATGTCTCTCTCCATAAATTTAATCCAGCACCAGCCCAGGGAGCCAGGTTGTGGGAGAGAGAGAGAGGGGGGGAGAGAGGAGGAAGGGGAGGGGCAGGGGGTGAGGGAGATTGATAGAGAGAGAAGAAGGGGAGCGAGAGAGAGGGGAAGAGGAGAGAGGGGAAGGGGGAGAGAGGTGAAGAAAGAAGGGGAGAGGGGGAGGGACAGAGGTGGAGAGAGGAAGGGAGAGAGATAGACACTAAGAAGGAGGAAAAAGGGATCAAGATCACTCCTGACAGATGGATGTTCATCTGGAATACACCGCATCGCTAAATCAAGAGAAAACAATACCAGGTAGCTCACTAAATCAGTGTTCAACATAGTGATGAGAAAGTAAGTCAATAAGTTAATCTTCTCATTTAAAGTTTCTTTACAAAAATGCACATTTGTTGTTGTTTTGATTAATAGTAAAATACATTTTTAATGCCTTGATCTGTCTGAAGTTTTCTCACTAGCCCCTTATATAAGACAAAAATTGTCATGTGGCCCCCCACAGGAAAAGGGTGGACACGCCTGCTATAGAATAGTTATAATGGGAGAATTTAATTATCTTAATATAAACTGGGATATTTTCTAGAGTGTGTTCAAGAGGATTTTCTAAAACAGTACATTTCTGGCCCAAAGAGGAAGGAGGAATTGTTGGATCTGGTTCTTGGGAATGAGGCGGGTCAAGTGGATCAAGTATCAGTAGGGGAACATTTATGAAAAAGTGATTATAGTATCATAAGGTTTAATTTGCCATGGAAAAGGACAAGGGCAATCCAGAGTATAGATAATTAATCGGGAGAGGGAAAATTTCAGTGGGGTGAGAACAGATCTGGCCAAGATAAATTGGAAATAAAGGTTGGCGGGCAAAACTGTAATGGAACAATGGTCTGTCTTTCAAGAAGAGATGGTTCGGGCACAGTTGAGGTAAATTCCCAAGAGTGGGACAAGTAGGGCAAACTAAGCCAGAGCTCCCTAAATGACGAAAGAGATAGAGAGTAAAATGAAGCAGAAAAATGGTGCATATGACAGATATCAGGCGACAGAAATGCGAACCAGGTTGAATATAGAAAGCTCAGTCGAGAAGTGAAAAAAGTAACATCAGGTAAACACCCACCTGCCAAGCCTGAGGCACAAATAATTTTGCCACATGAACATTAAAACTTAAAATTGCAAGCCCCTGACTGGAAATACATTTGCATAGTAACCGACAGTGTTGGAACAATGGAGACCCCGTCATTGCTGCCCCAATACACAGAAGAAAGTGGTCAGACCAGTTTTTGTCACATGACTGACTGACTGACTGTTGGAGATTTTGAATTTGAACTTCCAACAGAGGATTTGAACTGAGAAAGCCATGTGCTCCCGGTTGGAACAGAACTTCCTCTCCAGTCCTGCCTGCTTCCATCTCTTTCCCTCAGAACTGAATCTTGTGAAAACATACAAACCTCAAAGAGAGAAAAGTCTCCTATGTGAACAAGGTTTAAAAGGAACCCTGGGCCCCGACGAACAGCAAAACTACTTACAATCAAGTGAGTTCAAAACACAGTAAACAAGAAACTCTTCTGATATTGCTTCAAATTGCTCCCGACTATATTTTGCTGTCCTCTTTTCTGTCCCTATTTGAATGTATGTATTGCGTGTGCATGCCAACACGGACGGGTTGTAGATCCGTTGGCGTTAACTGTATTAGAGTTTAAATTTAAGTTTTAATAAAATTTCATCTTTCTACTTTAAACCTCAGAAAACCTGAGTGAATTTGTTTCTTTGTCTTATAATTGCAAAGCTGTGAACAAGGATTCACAAAGGGGGAGCTCAAAACACAGTGTGTTTAAAATTAAACCCTGTTATAATAAGACCAGATGAAGACTGTAAAAGACCACTAGACACCTTTCTCACCTGGTTGTGACAGAAATTTGGGTGCTAGAAACTGGAATTTTACCCACAGACGAACAAGTGAAATTGGAAATGGGAAGCCAAATTGTTCCCAATCAAAAAGAGCAAAATATCAATACAGGTTTTCTTGTTGTTGTGTTTGATTGTATACTAAAATGTGTGCAACTGAAGCTAGTAACACTCCCAGCCAGGGTGAAGTAACTTGGGATAAGTTAAAAGCATTGTCTATGGAGGAGTTGAAGAAAATGGCTGAGCAATGTGGGATCATTGTATGTGGTAAGGCTAGGAAGTCTGAACTCCTGAGGCTAGTGGCCAACCATTTTTCCCTTGAATCTGAAGAAGCAGAAGCAGTGTTAGAAGCAGACCCAGAGTATTGTGAGCAAAGATACAATTGGAACAGAGGAAACTTGAATTTGAGGAAAGGGGGAGGGAGAAAGGGAGAGCCTTCCAGAGGGAATGTGAAGAAAATGAAAGGCAGAAGAAGCAAAGAGAGAGAGAGGGAAAGAATATTCTGGAAAGAATCTGAAGCGGCTTGAGCGAGCTAGATGGTGACAGAGTAACTCTAGTGAAAGCATGGCCAATATGGAGGAGCATAATTCAGGGCTGGGTAGAAGATTGCTAAAACCTGCTTAATTAATTCCAAAATTCAATAAGGAAGATGTGGAAGTGTTTTTCATGTCTTTTGAGAAGTTGGCAAGGCAGCTAAAATGGCCAGCTGAGATCTGGAGCTGAATTTTACGCCATCCCAGTGGGTCGGTAAGTGGAATGGGGGAGAATGGGGGCAGCGTAAAATTGAGCGGGAGGCTCCAGGTGGTCTAGCCGCCCTGTTCCCACCTCCAGTCAGCTTGATGGCAGGGGAGTGGCCTGCCTGCCCAAGGCCAATTAAGGCCCTTAAGTGGCCACTTAAGGGCCCTCGCCCGCCTCCACAGGTATTTTACCCATGGAAAGCAGGCATGCTGGGGACGTGAAAGGCCGCCCAACGAGAGCTGCCGGTCTTGCGTTGGGGTGCGGGGGGTGCCATGGCAGTCGGGCACAAGGTGCCTGATTGAGGGCATCCCCCACCTCCCAACCCACCCCCGGGACCCAAGATGCCCTCCCTCCCCACAAACAACCACTCTAGCCTCACCAGGGCATGACCGATCTCACTCGTGAGGCATGCCCAACTTACCTTCTGTCCTGGCTTCATGGTGCCCACTGGGCTGCAGTCCTAGCAGTGGCCACCGCTCCTGGTGGCGCTGCTGAGACTAAGAGCTGCCAGCCCGCTGATTGGCCGGCAGCTTACTGAGGCAGGACCTCCTCCCTCAAGCGGGTGGATGTTCCGCCTTGGGATAATTAAAGCATGGGGACCCGTAAAATGCAGGACGGATCCCTGGGCAAGGCGGATGCCGATTCGCCACCAACATTTACGTCGGTGGCGAATTCCCATCCGCCTATGGTAAAATCCAGCCCCTGGTCTGTTTTAATGCAAAGTAAACTAACCTGAAAAGCCCATGAGGTTTATTCCTTGTTGCCAGATGAGAGTTCATCAAATTATGAACTGACCAAACATGCTATCCTCGGGGCATAGGAATTCGTACCCGAAGCCTATCACTAAAAGTTTAGAACCCTCAAAAAGCAAACCAATCAAACTTATCCGGAGTTTGAAAGAAGAAAGCAGCTGGCTTTTGACTAGTGGCTGAGGGCTTTAAAAATACAACTGAACTATGAGACTCTCAGAGAAGTAATCCTGTTACAGGAATTAAAAAACTCTCTCCCACTCTTCACAAAGACGCATGTGGAGGAGCAGCGGGTTCAGGGAGCCCGGCAAGCAGCCGTTTTGGCCGATGAATTTGCTTTAACTTATAAGTCGGTTTCCCAGGGGAGAACTTTTCCTAATCACCCCCACAAATTCGAAAAGGACAAAGGGTGGGAAGGTGATATCTACCCAGGCAGTCCTGGAAGAGAAAGGAAAGCAGGAGACACAGGGGGCCCTCCTCCAGCCAAAAAGGAAGGTGCTGTGAGCAACAGTGAGTCCCAGAGACCTGTGTGCTTCCATTGGAATAAGGCAGGGCATTTAAAAGCTGACTGCTGGCAGCTAAAGGGAAAACCAGTTGGGTTAATCAGGGCACACCTGCTCAGTGAAGACGGGACTTTGATGGAAAACACGGAATAGGCTGTGGCTTTAACTGCAGTAAGAGTGCAACCCAGGAAACTTACTATGGCCAGTGCAGGAAAAGCTAATAGGATTCCTGGAAGTCATCAGGGTTTTGGTATTTGAAGGGAAAGTAACTCCATATCCCTCGAGTGGGGCCAGCAAGCCCATAGTGATTCTCAGGGACACAGGGGCCACCAGATCCCTTTTACTGGGAAAAGGCCTGACCTTTCCCCCAGAGAGTGCAGTGAACTCCAGACTGGTGGTGAATGGTATTGGAGGGCAGTGTATGCCTGTACCTGTACACCGGGTGCACCTGGAGTGCAACCTAGTTTCGGGACCGGTGACTGCAGGGATTGTCCCTCGTTTGCCTGTGGACGGGGTTGACCTGCTCCCAGGTAATGATTTGGCAGGGGCGAAGGTGTTAGCCCCCCCCCCCAGTAGTGAAAGAAAGACAACAGGAGGTCAGAGAGACAGGGAAGTGACAGGAGACGGTCTCATTTAGTGTCCCTGAATGTCTAGTGGGTCAGGCCATGATCAAACCAGCTCCCCCAGAGGAGACTGAATTGGCAGTGCAGACAGATGACCATGAGGTCTGCCTGTCCGAGACTTTCTTTGGAAAATTAGGAGACCCAGGGAATGAATTAAATGGATTTTCCCTAGCTGAGGCTCAGCGAGCCGACCCAGTATTGAGAGAGTTAGCACAGGCTGCCCAGTCTGAAAGTGAAGCAGAGGGAGTCCCTGATTGCTACTATTTAAAGAATGAGGTACTGATGAGGAAATGGAGTTCTCCTCCCAGACGGAGGGCAAGGAGTGGACAGTAGTTCACCAGTTAGTGGTGCCACAGAGGTACCAGACAGAAATGTTACGAAGGGCCCGTGAGACTACAGTGGCTGTACATACGAAAGACCAAAGCCCGCATAAGACAGCAGTTTGACTGGCCAAAACTCCACAAAGATGTGGTGGAATACTGCAGGAATTGCCACCTGTGCCAGGTTGAGTTGAAACCCCAACCTACAGTGAAACCTGCATCCCTTAGACCTGTATGGGTGTTAGGAGGACCCTCCAGCAGAGGGCTGGTGAACTGTAAGGGGCCCAGGCCGAGAACAAAAGGGGACAGGCAGGGACACGGCTGCAAAAATTTTGAAAGAGAAGAGGAAAAAATGACCCAGAGGGCAGGTTAAAGGAAGTCTGGGAAGAATCCCCGATGAAAACCCCTATTGTCCAGTCAGCCAACCCCGAAAAATGTGAAAAGTTAGACCCCACATCCTCCTATGTAAATGTAGAATCTAGAAGCACCCGACCAGAGTTGCTAACAGCATTTACAGGAACCTGCACAGACAAAGCGAGACTTCTAAGGGGCACAGAAACCATGAGGGTGATACCTCACCTAGTCGAAGTGTCACAGGAGAATGCAGTTAAGTTTGCACAAATACCTGCAGGTAGGATTGTTCCAGAGAACAAAGAGGAGAGTAACAAAGACTCCTCACCCCCCCACCCCACAGTCAGAGGAAAAGGGAACCACCCATTCCCTGAAGTCAAAAGTCTTTGCACGACTCAGAGTTCAGGATAGGCCCGCCCCCTACTAACTCTCATGAGAAAAAAAGAGAAAATGAAAGCAGCCCTGGCACCCAGAATAGACCATTTTTAATAATCTTTAAGATTAGTGAATGAATGGAAATAAATGAGAGAAATGCATGATTTTTCTTTCTGTTTCTTATATTTCTCTCAAACTCTGTAACGAAATGCACCATTTTTCTTCAAATCGCATTTCATTCTCCTGGGTGTGGAAATATCAGGCAAACCCCCCAACTACCAAGACTGAGGCACACATGATTTCGCCACATGAACGTTACAACTTAAAATTGCAAGCTCTGACTGGAAAGACATTTGCATAGTTACCGACAGTGTTGGAACAGTGTGGAGGCAGTCGTTGCTTCCACAATACACAGAAGAAGTGGTCAGACCAGTTTTTGTCACATGACTGACTGACTGACTGTTGGAGGTTTTGAATTTGAACTTCCAACAGAGGATTCGTACTGAGAAAGCCATGTGCTCCTGGTTGGATCAGAACCTCCTGCCTGCTTCCATCTCTTTCCCATGGAACTGAATCTTGTGAAAACACATGAACCTCAAAAAGAGAAAAGTAACGTACGTGAACAAGGTGTAAGAGGAACCCTGGGCCCCAATGAACAGCAAGACTACCTACAATCAAGTGAGCTCGAAGCACAGTAAACAAGAAACTCTTCTGATATTGCCTCAAACCCCTCCCTACTATATTTTGCTCTCTTCTTTTCTGTCCCTATTTGCATGTGTGTATCGCATGTGCATGCTCGCATGGGCGCGTCGTATAGATGAAGACAGTAAAAGACCCCTAGACACCTTTCTCACCTGATCATAACAGTAATGAGAAGCAAAGAGAGAGTATGAGAATGGACTGGCAGCTAACATCAAAGATAATCCAGTTGATGTGATGTACATGGACTTCCAAAAGGTGTTTGATAACTTGCCGCATAACAGTCTTGTCAGCAAAGCCAAAGCCCATGAAATAAAAGGGACAATCTCAGCACGGATGTGAAGTTGACTGAGTGACAGGAAACAGAGAGTAGTGGTGAATGTTTGTTTTCCAGACCAGTGGGGTTTCCCAGGGGTCAGCACTAGGACCACTGCTTTTCTTGTTCTATATCAATGACCTAGACTTGGAGAGAAAGGGCACAATTTCAAAATTTGCAGATGACACAAAACTTGGAGTTATTGTGAACTGTGAGGAAGATAGTGATAAACCTCAAGAGGACATAGACAGGCAGGTGGAATGGGCGGGCAAGTGACAGATGGAATTTAATGTGAAGTGATACATTTCAGTCGGAAGAATGAGGAGAGGCAATGTAAGATAAAGGATATAGTTCTTGAGGGGGTGCAGGAGCAGAGGGACCTGGAGATTTATGTGCACAATTCATTGAAGGTTGCAGGACAGGTTCAGAAAGTGGTTAATAAAACATATGGGATCCTGGGCTTTATAAATAGGGTCATAGAGTACAAAAACAAGTAAATAATGATGAACCTTTTTAAAACACTTGTTCAGCTTCAAGTGGAGTAATGTGTTTAATTCTGGACATCATACTTTAGGAAGAATGTGAAGGCTTTAGAGAGGGTGCAGAAAAGATTATGAGAATGGTTCCAGGGATGAGGGACTTCAGTTATGTGGATAGATTGGAGAAGCTGGGGCTGTCCTTGGAGAAGAGAAGATTGAGAGGAGATTTGATAAAGGTGTTCAAAATCATGAGGAGTCTGGACAGAGTAGATAGAGAGAAACTGTTCCCATTGGCTGAAGGGTTGAGACCAGAAGTCGCCAGAGGTGACATGAGGAAAAATGTTTTTATGCAGCGAGTGATTTGGATCTGGAATGCATTCCCTAAGAGTGTGGAGGAGGCCGATTCAATCGTGAGTTTCAAAAGGCACTGGATAATTATCTGAAGAGAAAAGATTTACAGGGCTACAGGGAAAGGGAGGGGCAGTGGGATTGGCTGAGTTGCTCTTGCAGAGAGCTGGCATAGACAGGAAGGGCCGAATGGCCGTCTTCTGTGCTATAACCGCTCTATGATTCTACGGTTAGAGGAGCATGGATATTACAGAGGTTTATAGGGCTGGACGAGGTTACATAGATTGGTTAGAGCTTGGCAGGGAAGGGATTTTAATACAAAGATGGGTATTTTAATGGACCGGGAGCCAATGTAAGTCACCAAGCATAGGGATGAATGGGATTCAGTGCGAGGTAAGATTCAGGCAGCAGAGTTTTGGATGAGTTCAAGATTATGAAGATTGAAGATGGGAGGCTGGTCAGGAGTGTGCTGGAATGGTCAAGTCTAGAAGTAACAAAAGCACGGATGAGCTGAAACAAGGATGGAGTGACTCAACGTTATGGAGATGCAAACAGGAAATTTTAATGATGAATGAATGAATTAATTAAAGAGGCATGGATGAGAGTTTCAAGCAGCAGATGATCTGAGGCAATGAATCATCATTTTGCTGCTGAAAGGATTTTAGAAGTGAGTTCATCGTAAATGTTGTATTTTAAAACAACGTAAATTTGCACGGGTTAAAAAAGAGTCGTGGAATGAAGGCTTGAAGACATGTATTAAAGCCAGACTAGGCAATGGATGGAATGTCACAACTCACAGTCTATTCAGATTGATAAAATGAAGGGCTATAGCTGGAGTTTCCAATCTTTTCATGTAATGAACAAAGGAACATAGGAGCAGGAGTAGGCCATTGAGCCCATCTAGCCTGCCCTGCCATTCAATTTAACCTGGCTGATCATCCACTTCAATGCCTTTTTCTCACATTATCCTCATATCCTCCTTATGTCATTTGTATTTAGAAATCTGTCAATCTCTGCTTTAAACATACTCAATGACTGAGCTTCCACAGCCCTCTGGGGTAGAGAATCCCAAAGATTCACAACCCTCTGAGTAAAGAAATCTCTCCTCATCTCTGTCCTAAGTGGCTTCCCCCTTACTTTAACATTGTGTCCCTTGGTTCTAGACTCCCCAACCAGGGGAAACATCTTAGCTGCATCTACCCTGTCTATCCCTTTAAGAATTGTGTAAGTTTCAATGAGATCACCTATCATTCTTCAGAACACTAGAGAATTCAGGCCCAGTTTCCCCAATCTCTCTTCATAGGACAGTCCCACCATCCTGGGAACAAGTCTGGTGAACCTTCATTGCACTCCGTCTCTGGCAATAATATCCTTCCTAAGGTGAGGGGAGCAGAACTGCACACAGTACTCCAGGTGCAGTCTAACCAAGGTTCTATACAATTGAAACAAGACTTCACTACTCCTGTACTTAAATCCTCTTGTGATAAAGGCTAACATACCATTAGCCTTCCTAATTACTTGCACCTGCATGTTAGCTTTCAGCGACTTATTGACAAGGACACACAGGTCCCTTTGTACATCTACACTTTGTAATCTCTTACCATCAAAGAAATACATTGCACATCTATTCCCCCTACCAAAGTGGATGACCTGACATTTGTCCGCATTATACACTATCTGCCAAATTCTTGCCCACTCACTAAGCAGTTACTCACCAAACAATCACCTAACAGCTTTCCTGTGATGTCACTGCTTGATTTTTTTTTTAGCTCAGTCAGAAAGCGCCAACTCCTGAAGCTGTTTAGGTGCTCCCTCGCAGGTCCGACTCTTGTCAGCTTCCTGAAGGTAACTGAAATGAAGGCCTGGAACCTGGGCACTGTATTTATTCTCTCCTGATATTAGGTGCTCCCACGTGGATCTGACACCTCTCAGCTCCCGAAGTTAAGTGAAGGCCTACACCCATCCTGAAATATTGCCGAATTGAATCAGTTCCTCTGAAGCAAAGGAAGTGAGATGTGGCCATATCCTAGGCCATTGCGGATCACTATAGGGAAGAAAATACGTGTCTTCCTCTCGTACACCAGTCGCTGAAGGTAAGCATGCAGGTGCAACAGGTGGTAAAAAAGGCAAATGGTATGTTGGCCTTCATAGCGAGAGGATTTGAGTACAGGAGCAGGGATGTCTTGCTGCAATTATACAGTACCTTGGTGAGGCCACACCTGGAATATTGTGTGCAGTTTTGGTCTCCTTATCTGAGGAAAGATGTTCTTGCTAGAGAGGGAGTGCAGCGAAGGTTTACCAGACTGATTCCTGGGATGGAGGGACTGACGTATGAGGAGAGATTGAGTCAGTTAGGATTATGTTCGCTGGAGTTCAGAAGAGTGAGGGGGGATCTCATAGAAACCTATAAAATTCTAACAGGACTTGAGAGGGTAGATGCAGGAAGGATGTTCCCGATGGTGGGGGAGTCCAGAAACAGGGGTCATAGTCTAAAGATACGGAGTAAACCTTTCAGTACTGAGATGAGAAGAAATTTCTTCACCCAGAGAGTGGTGAACCTGTGGAATTCGCTACTACAGAAAGCAGTTGAGGCCAAAACATTGTATGTTTTCAAGAAGGAGTTAGATATAGCTCTTGGGTTTAAAGGGATCAAAGGGTATGGGGCCAAAGGAGGAACAGGTTACTGAGTTGGATGATCAGCCATGATCATAATGAATGGCAGAGCTGGCTCGAAGGGCCGAATGGCCCACTCCTGCTCCTATTTTCTATGTTTCTATGTTTCCAGAAGAGGCAAGATGTAACAGATCTTTCCCTTAAAAGGAAATCTAGAGAGAGAGAGAGACCCAGAAAGCAATATCCAAGATACTTTTCCAACTAAAGGGCTGGAGAACATCCATCTAATCAGAAAGGACACTCCCTGCTTAGAATTTTACATCTAAACTGATACAGCAGTGAATTATGTGATCGTCTATCTTCAACTAAAGTTTCAACCAAGAGAAATCGACAAACACCTGCAACCAATGAGAACTTGACTTCCGAGAGACTCGATCAGGTTTACCATGACCAATCATTTATAATCACTTACCCCTTTTCCCTCTCTATCTCGTGTGTGTGTGTGTGTGCACGAGCGAATACATGAGTGGATGCGGTTATGACAATTTCAGGTTAAGGTGTATTAATCAATAAATAATTGATATTCTGTTTTAAACCTACAAAAAAAACCTGATGTTGTCTGTTTATTTGACAAATAAAACACAAATGATTTAAACCCTAATAAAGAAAAATTACTGGCTGCGGTCAGATGGGAGCTGAACAGTGGGAACCAGCCTCATCCTTCACCATGAAACTGTAACAACAGGCAATACCAACCCTATAACACATATACTGATCTTACACCCAGAATACTAACCCTGTAACACATATACTGATCTTACACCCAGAATACTAACCCTGTAACACATATACTGACCTTACACCCGGAATACTAACCCTGTAACACATATATTGACCTTACACCCGGAATACTAACCCTGTAACACATATACTGATCTTACACCCGGAATACTAACCCTGTAACACATATACTGACCTCACACCCGGAATACTAAACCTGTAACACATATATTGACCTTACACCCGGAATACTAACCCTGTAACACATATACTGACCTTACACCCGGAATACTAAACCTGTAACACATATATTGACCTTACACCCGGAATACTAACCCTGTAACACATATACTGACCTTACACCCGGAATACTAACCCTGTAACACATATATTGACCTTACACCTGGAATACTAACCCTGTAACACATATATTGACCTTACACCCAGAATACTAACCCTGTAACACATATACTGACCTTACACCCGGAATACTAACCCTGTAACACATATATTGACCTTACACCCGGAATACTAACCCTGTAACACATATACTGACCTTACACCCGGAATACTAACCCTGTAACACATATATTGACCTTACACCCGGAATACTAACCCTGTAACACATATACTGACCTTACACCCGGAATACTAACCCTGTAACACATATACTGATCTTACACCCAGAATACTAACCCTGTAACACATATACTGACCTTACACCTGGAATACTAACCCTGTAACACATATATTGACCTTACACCCGGAATACTAACCCTGTAACACATATACTGATCTTACACCCAGAATACTAACCCTGTAACACATATACTGACCTCACACCCGGAATACTAACCCTGTAACACATATATTGACCTTACACCCGGAATACTAACCCTGTAACACATATACTGACCTTACACCCGGAATACTAACCCTGTAACACATATATTGACCTTACACCCGGAATACTAACCCTGTAACACATATACTGACCTTACACCCGGAATACTAACCCTGTAACACATATATTGACCTTACACCCGGAATACTAACCCTGTAACACATATACTGACCTTACACCCGGAATACTAACCCTGTAACACATATACTGACCTCACACCCGGAATACTAAACCTGTAACACATATATTGACCTTACACCCGGAATACTAACCCTGTAACACATATACTGACCTTACACCCGGAATACTAACCCTGTAACACATATACTGACCTTACACCCAGAATACTAACCCTGTAACACATATAAAGAACAAAGAACAAAGAACAGTACAGCACAGGAACAGGCGATTCGACCCTCCAAGCCTGTGCAGATTATGATGCCTGTCTAAACTAAAACCTTCTGCACTTCCGGGATCCGTATCCCTCTATTCCCATCCTATTCATGTATTTGTCAAGATGGTTCTTAAACGTCGCTATCGTATCTGCTTCCACCACCTCCCCCGGCAGCAAGTTCCAGGCACTCACCACCCTCTGTGAAAAAACGCGCCTTGCACATCCCTTCTAAACTTTGCCCCTCGCACCTTAAACCTATGTACTGAACTTACACCCGGAATACTAACCCTGTAACACATATACTGACCTTGCACCTGCATTCTCTTTCTCTCTTTGGCCTCCTTGTCTCAAGACACAATGGGTAAGCACATGCAGGTGGTCAGTGGTTTGTGAAGCAGCGCCTGGAGTGGCTATAAAGGCCAATTCTAGAGTGACAGACTCTTCCACAGGTGCTGCAGATAAAATTGGTTGTCGGGGCTGTTACACAGTTGGCTCTCCCGTTGTGCTTCTGTCTTTTTTCCTGCCAACTGCGAAGTCTCTTCGACTCGCCACTCTTTAGTCCCTCCTTTATGGCTGCCCGCCAGCTCTAGCGATCGCTGGCAACTGACTCCCACGACTTGTGATCAATGTCACAGGACTTCATGTCGCGTTTGCAGACGTCTTTAAAGTGGAGACATGGACGGCCGGTGGGTCTGATACCAGTGACGAGCTCACTGTACAATGTGTCCTTGTGGATCCAACCATCTTCCATGCGGCTCACATGGCCAAGCCATCTCAAGCGCCGCTGGCTCAGTAGGGTGTATATGCTGGAGATGTTGGCTGCCTCAAGGACTTCTGCGTTGGAGATACGGTCCTGCCACCTGATGCCAAGGATTCTCCGGAAGCAACGAAGATGGAATGAATTGAGACGTCGCTCTTGGCTGACATACGTTGTCCAGGCCTTGCTGCCATAGAGCAAGGTACTGAGGACACAGGCTTGATACACTCAGACTTTTGTGTTCCGTGTCTGTGTGCCATTTTCCCACACTCACTTTGCCTGTCTGGACATAGCAGTGGAAGCCTTTCCCATGCACTTGTTGATTTCTGCATCGAGAGACAGGTTACTGGTGATAGTTGAGCCTTGGTAGGTGAACTCTTGAACCACTTACAGAGCGTGGTCGCCAATATTGATGGATGGAGCATTTCTGATATCCTGTCCCATGATGTTCGTTTTCTTGAGGCTGATGGTTAGGACAAATTCACTGCAGGCAGCCGCAATCCTGGCGATGAGTTTCTGCGGACTCTCTTCAGTGTGAGATGTTAATGCAGCATCAACAGCAAAGAGGAGTTCCCTGATGAGGACTTTCCGTACTTTGGTCTTCGCTCTAAGATGGGCAAGGTTGAACAACCTGCCACCTGATCTTGTGTAGTGGAAAATTCCTTCTTCTGAAGACTTGAATACATGTGAGAGCAGCAGGGAGAAGAAGATCCCAAACAGTATACGTTCGAGAACACAGCCCTGTTTCACGCCACTCAGGATAGGAAAGGGGTCTGATGAGGCACCGCTATGTTGAATTGTGCCTTTCATATTGTCATGGAATGAGGTGATGATACTTAGTAGCTTTGGTGGATGTTCGATCTTTGCTAGTAGTCTGAAGAGACCACATCTGCCGACGAGGTCAAAGGCTTTGGTGAGATCATTACCCACCCTGTAACACATCTACTCACCTTACACCCGGAATACTAACCTGAAAACACATATACCAGCCTTTTCCCTAAATACGGACCCTAGAACACATATTCTGACCTTGTACCCACAATACCAATCTGATAACTGAACTACTGAACTTACACCCACAATATTACCCCTATAACATACTGGCATAATACTCACAACCCGATCCTATAAACCATATACAGAACTTATGTCTGTATTATTGACCCTATCGCCCATAATCAGACCTTACAATATCACAATATTGATCCTACATCAATTATATTCTGAGTTTACAGCATTAGAAAACTGGTTAATAATTCCCATTAACTTTCCTGTTTCCATATCGAATAGTTATTGCCTGTAATTTGTACAAATAGGGAATTTACAACATACGTCAACTACAGCAGGAGGAAACTACCTGAGATGGCGAAGAGTAAAACAATGGACTTACCCTGGCTCTCCATCTCTTGGGTCACTCTGTTTCTCTCCATTGCTGTGGACTTGGAGTCGCCTGCAGAATCTACTGGCCACAAGGATGTGTTTGACGGTCAGAGCATTCAGGAGGAAAGTCAGAATGAACGGAAGATATGGGATTACTCACAGTCTGCCAACACGAGAATGAACCATTTATTCCTACTCTCTGCTTTCTGCATGTTCACCAATCCTTAATCCATGTCAGTATATTACCTCCTGTTCCATGTGCTTTAGTTTTGCTATCCAACTTCCTGTGGGGGACTTTATCAATAGCCTTCTGAAAATCCAAGAATACCACGTCCACCAACTCTCCTTTACCAATTCCGTTAGTAGCATCCTCAAAAAACTCCAACAGGTTCATCAAACATGATTTCCCATTCATAAATCCATTTTTACTTTGCCCAATCAAATCATTATTACCCAAGTAATAGGGCGGCACAGTGGCGCAGTGGTTAGCACCGCAGCCTCACAGCTCCAGCGACCCGGGTTCAATTCTGGGTACTGCCTGTGTGGAGTTTGCAAGTTCTCCCTGTGTCTGCGTGGGTTTCCTCCGGGTGCTCCGGTTTCCTGCCACATGCCAAAAGACTTGCAGGTTGATAGGTAAATTGGCCATTATAAATTGCCCCTAGTATAGGTAGGTGGTAGGGAAATATAGGGACAGGTGGGGATGTGGTAGGAATATGGGATTAGTGTAGGATTAGTATAAATGGGTGGTTGATGGTCGGCACAGACTCGGTGGGCCGAAGGGCCTGTTTCAGTGCTGTATCTCTAACTAACCAAGTGTCTATTTATCACATCCTTTAGAAGAGATTCTAGCATTTTCCCAACGACTGATGTCAGGCTAACAGGTCTGTAATTTCTTGTTTTCTCTCTCCCTCCCTTCTTAAATAGTGGGGTGACATTTGCTGCCTTCCAATCTGCAGGAACTGCTCCAGAATCTATAGAATTTTGGAAGATGATCACCAATGCATCCGTTATCTCCATCAGCACTCTGGGATGTAGAATATCAGATCCTGGGGACTAATCAACCTTCAGCCCCATTAATTTCTCCAATACAACCTTCTTACTAGTACTCATTTCCTTCAATTCCTCTTTCTCCCTAGTTACTTGGATCTCTAATTCTAGGAGATTTCTTGTATCTTCCTCAGTGAAGACAGACACAAAGTAATCATTTAGCTTCTCTGCCATTTCTCTATTCACCATTATAAATTCTCCTGACTCTGCCTGTAATGGACCCACATGTGTTTATCACAATTTTTGTCCTACATAGGGGCCGGTGGACAAATTTCTGAAAGATAAAAGCATTAAAAATGTATCTATTAATCAAAACAACAACAAATGTGCATTTTTGTGAACAAGCTTTAAATGAGATGACTAATTTATTAACTTACTTTCTCTTCAATATGTTGAACACTGATTGAGTGAGAAACCTGGCATTGTTTTTCCTTGCACAACATCTGCCCCCACATTGATGTGGCGATGCGAAGTCTTCCAAATAGATGTCCATCTGCAGGACTGATCTTGATCTCTTTCTGTCTCCCCCCTCTGTGTGTCTTCCCCTCTCTATATGTGTCTTCCCCCTCTGTGTCTCCCCACCCTCTCTGTGTGTCTCCCCCTCTCTCTCTCTGTCTTCCCCCTCTGTGTCGCCCCACCCTCTGTGTGTCTCCCCCTCTCTCTCTGTGTCTTCCCCCTCTGTGTCTCCCCGCCCTCTCTGTGTGTCTCCCCCTCTCTCTCTCTGTGTTCCCTCTCTGTGTGTCTCCCCCTCTCTCTCTCTGTCTTCCCTCTCAGTGTGTCTCCGACCCTCTCTGTGTGTCTCCCCCTCTCTCTCTCTGTCTTCCCTCTCAGTGTGTCTCCGACCCTCTCTGTGTGTCTCTCCCTCTGTCTCTCTCCATATGTCTCCCACCCATTCTGTGTCTCCGCCTCTCTCTCTATGTCTTCCCTCTCTATATGTGTCTCCCCCTCTCTCTGTGTCTCCCACTCTCTATGTTTATCTCAACCTTTCTCTCTTTGTCTCCCCTCTCTCTCAGTGTCTCTCCCTATCCCCACCAGTACTGTACGCCAGTGTTATACAGTAACGGACCTGTACCCACCAGTACTATACCTGAGTGTTATACAGTAACTGATCTTATGGGGAGGCAGTGGTATTGTCACTGAACTAGCAATCTAGTGGCCCTTTGGACATGGGTTCAAATCCCACCATGGCAGTTGGTGGAATTCAAAAGCTAGTCTCAGTAATGTTACCATGAAATCAAGTGTCGTAAAAACCCATTTGGTTCATTCACACCGTCTGCTGACCTTACCTGGTCTGATCTTCATGTGACTCCAAAGCAATGTGGTTGACTCTTAAGTGGCCTAATATGTCGGCGAGGGGTGGATAACAAATTCTGGCATTGCCAGTGATGCTCACATCCCATGAAAGAATTTAGAAAAAACCTGTCCCCACCAGTACTGTATCTCAGTGTTATACAGTTACACCTGTACAGCAATGCAGTGGAACATCCATCGGTGCTGTAAATATTTCACAAGTGTTTACAATGTAATTGGTTCGGAGTGGCAATATGAACAACGGGGAGCCTCCAGGCAGTTGCGTGACATTTCCCATCAGAAGAGAGAACTGATGAACATTATCGCTGCTTGACTTTCTGTTGAGTCTCCTGTCCAACCAGACTCTCGATCGGGGCCTTGCCAGTGGGTTCCTTATTCCTGCAGTGTCAGTTCTCAGTACCAGGCCAGTAACATTGATGCTTCATAGCCCTGGACAGGGATCAAAAATAAGATGTTAAATCCCCACTGAGACAGGTGCTTAATCCCACTAGAAGAGCAAATGGCTATGCAGCAGCTGTCCCCACACACTCAGGTTAAATTCTTCACCTTCCTCAGCAGTTTAGGAGGCAGGTCGGACAAGCGTGTGGTATCCAGTGCTCCAGTCTGGGTGAGTGTTGTGACCACCACTCCACCAAAGTGGCAGAGCCACGGGCAGCCTGCTGTCAATCACACAGGATTGGCAAGCCAGATTCTGGCCTGCAGGCTGTATGTTGGACAACCATGGGCTATAGACTTATTCCAGCTCAATGAGCCAGACTGACCAAAATGTTTAGTCATTCATCTCAGGTGACCAACAGACATTCATTTTCAACGTGGTGAGGATGATTCCAGTCTCAGGGTCTTTACAAAGCTGATATTCCTGGGAAAGCAGGGAGTCAACTTGAGTCTTTTTATTTTTTCATGCGATGTGAGCATCACTGGTAAGGCCAGCATTTGTTGCCCATCTCTAATTGCCCTTGAAAAGATAATTGAGTGACTTGCTCGGCCATTTCAGAGGGCAATTTGGTCAACCACATTGCTGTGGGTCTGGAATCACATCTAGGCCAGACCAGGTAAGGATGGCAGATTTCCTTCCCTAAAGGACATTAGTGAACCAGATTGGTTTTTATGACAATCGATGATTGCACCATTACTGAGACTAGCTTCAATTCCAGTGTATTTATCAATTGAATTATTTATGAATTAATCGGATTTGAACCCTTATCCCGGGGCATTAACATTTCAGGTCAGTGACCTTTCATCAGAACTGATCATTCTGTTCTGAAGAAGGGGCACTGACCTGAAACGTTAACTTTGCTTCTCTCTCCACAGATGCTGCCAGACCTGCTGAGTATTTCCAGCATTTCTTGTTTTTACTTCAGATTTCCAGCATTTGCAGTATTTTGCTTTTATCCCAGGGCATTAATCTGGGCCTCAGTGATACTATGACTACACCACCATCTCCCCAATTGATAAGCCCCCTGGTGAATCCCAACATGGGGAAGGTGTCAGAGATACTCTCTCCCCCTCTCCATTCCTTCTGGGGTCAGATTAACACAGAGCGAGGGAGAAACTGATATTGGTGGGGTCTTGGGGTTTAAAGGCCTGCGAAACACAGACCTGTTCTTGGAGCTGGATGCTAAGACGCAGGAAGGCAGGGTTTGCAGTTATTTAGAGTGAAAGTCAAAAACAAATAAATCAGCCCACAAAAGAGGCAGGATTTATTTTATCCATTTGTGGAGGTGAGAAATGAGATTGAGCTAAAGACATGGAATATATTTTGATCATTACTCTGTATGTTCACTTTCTGTCTGGAAAATAAACAACTTAGCAAGTTGTAATCTGGCCTCATCTCCCCTGAGTCCACTATCGGGAAGGTTGGAGACAGGAGTGAGAGGAGCACAATGGGAGAGACACAATATCTGGTCCTGATCACAAAGGAGGTCCTATTCATCCAAGCCGTGTTTTGCTAACCCGCAGTATGGACATGCACCTGGACATAAGGCACTTAGACCACTTACAGGAGTGAGCAGCACGGCTGTATCCCAGAGAATATCTAAGGCAAGACTCTGTGTTTAGAACAGTCACCTTGATGAGCACAAAGTTTAAAAGTGTTTTTTGTATTTATGACATTTTGTTTAGGTTTCCTCTCTCTCTCTGGGCATACAGGATGCCTGACAAGTGTTACCTGCCACCTTTAAACTACTAGTGATAGAGGTGCATCTGAATTTACCATGTTAATTTTCTCTCTGATTTTACACTCCTCAGTGTCAGCACCTGCCCGTCACTGACACCCACCCCTCAATCCATTATTTTGTGGTTAAGATCAAGAACTATCAACACGGGCAGCTCCCTTACCCCGAGGGTCTTACAGATAGCACAGGCACATAGCTTTGAATGGCAGTCAGCAGCTTGTTCCCAGTCTGTCAAAAATTACCTGCAACCAACTACTCCAAAGGTCTTTGTGTCATTAACCGACTGTCCTTGATATGTGTCCTTGTGATCAGCAGAACTAAACCTCAAAGATCAAACAACTGCCTTGGCCGAGGCTGCAGAATGGCAGTCATTGACTCCTGCTTTCTGTTTTTGTTGGTTAATGATTCATTCAAAAAAAAGGGAGCAGGGATGATTTCAACTTAATTTGAAAAATAAAGCATGAAACTACTGAGCTCGTGTTGAGACCAATTTCCCACTTCCCTGCTTATCATCGACCATCTTGCAGTTGATTCAAATTGCTCGCCATCCCATCCTTTTCCAGCTCTGTGCTGCATTCACTGATCTGAGATGGGGCATGTATTAGGGCCCAACAGTTAGCCTCAGTGGACCTAGATTAGGGAGAGGAAAATGAATGAGCCAGGATTCCCATTCCTGACCAATGACCAGTGACTCCAGGTGGAAAATCCATGTGCAGACACTGGGTGTGTATTTCTTCAGGCCCGGCTCTGAAATAGCTTTTCCATACTCACCAATGGTCACTAGAAAGAGCAATGAAATTAAATTTGACAGTATCACTCTCATTCCATGAAAACATGAACAAACCTTGGCTGAGGTGCATGTGAGGGCCTGTGAATTAGAACCCAACAGAGTGAGCAAGCTCAGGGCAGAAGAGGAGGTTCCTTCCCTCTGGTCTGACTCCCATTGAAGCCCCATCCTATGTTACATTGAACCCCACATTGAAGCCCATGGATTAACTTTGCTGTTTCATAATGGATATATTCTTCATTTGTAAAGCCAGAGAGCTTGTCGACTATAGAGAGCATCACTTCCTCATTAAAGTTCAAACATGGCAATAGGGATCACTGGATAATGATCACGAACTGGAACCTGGGAAGAATTCCCCCTCATTAGCCCAAGGGGCACTGAAGCTCCGACCAATTTCCATGATCAGTGAATTGACAAGAGACCAGGGACCGACCCTTTCACCTTTACATTCTGTATGGTTCAGTTCTTTAATACCTTGACCAGTTCTATAAATGTAATAAAACTGATGGATATGAGGATACTCAGGGTTTGGGGGGTGAGGAGAGTGTAAATGTGATTAGAACTTGTTCACTTGGAGGGTAATCACACACAGATTGATTACCGAATGAACCTGCTTCTTTGTTAGGAACAGGAGGAGGCCATTCAATTAAATCATTGCTGATCTGTACCTGAACTCTATCTACCTGCCTTGGTTTCCATAACCCTGAATACCCGAATACCCTGTCTTAACAAAAATCTGTTAATCTCAGTTTTGAAGTTTTCAACTGACCTCCCCCCCACCTCCCCCAGCTCTATCGCTTTTTGGAGAAGAAAGTTCCAGATTTCCACGACCCACCATGTGAAGAAAAGCTTCCTGACATCACTGAACAATCCAGACTGTGACAGTCACAGGGTCAGTCCTGACCTATTGTCAATTCACTAGACCCTAGACTCTGGATCCACAGCAATGTGATTAACTCTTATCTGCCCTCTGTAATGGCCTAGCAAGCCACTCAGTTATATCTAATCGCTATGAAGACAATAAAAAGGAATGAAACCGGACAGACCACCCGGCATCGACCCAGGCACCGGAAAAGACTACGGCAAACCCAGCCCCATCGACACTGCAAAGTCCTCCTTACTAATTTATGGGGGCTTGTGCCAAATTTGGGAGAGCTGTCCCACAGACTAGTCAAGCAACAGCCTGACATAGTCATAGTCACAGAATCATACCGAACAGACAACGTCCCAGACACTGTAATCACTATCCCTGGGTATGTCCTGTCCCACCGGCAGGACAGACCCAGCAGCGGTGACGGCACAGTGGTATACCGTTGGGAGGGAGTTGCCCTGGGAATTCTCAACATTAACTCTGGACCCCATGAAGTCTCATGGCGTCAGGTCAAACATGGGCAAGCTAACCTCCTGCTGATTACCACCTACCGCCCTCCCTCAGCTGATGAATCAGTACTCCTCCTTGTTGAACAGAATTTGGAGGAAGCACGGAGGGTGGCAAGGGCACAAAATGTACTCTGGGTGGGGGACTTCAATTTCCATCGCCAACAGTGGTTCGGTAGCACCACTACTGACCAAGTCCTAAAGGACATAACCGCTAGACTGGGTCTGCGGCAGGTGGCGAGGGAACCAACAAGAGGGAAAAAGCTACTTGACCATATCCTCACCAATCTGCCTGCCGCAGATGCATCTGTCCATGACTGTACTGGAAGGAGTGACCACCGCACACTCCTTGTGGAGACGGAGTCCCGCCTTCACACTGAGGATACCGTCCATCGTGTTGTGTGGCACTATCACCGTGCTAAATGAGATAGATTTCGATCAGATCTAGCAATGCAAAAATGGGCATCCATGAGGCGCTGTGGGCCATCAGCAGCAGCACAATTGTACTCAACCACAATCTGTGACCTCATGGCCCGGCATGTTCCCCCACTCTACCATTACCATCAAGCCAGGAGACCAATCCTGGTTCAATGAAGAGTGCAGGAGGGCATTCCAGGAGCAGCACCAGGCACACCTCAAAATGAGGTGTCAACCTGGTGAAGCTACAACACGGGACTACTTGCGTGCCAAACTGTGTAAGCAGCATGCGATAGACAGAGCTAAGCGATCCCATAACCAATGGATCAGATCTAAGCTCTGCAGTCCTGCCACATCCAGTCGTGAATGGTGGTGGACAATTAAACAACTAACTGGACGAGGTGGCTCCACAAATATCCCCATCCTCAATGATGGGGGAGGCCAGAACATCAGTGTGAAAGATAAAAGCAAAATACTGCGGATGCTGGAAATCTGAAATAAAAACAAGAAATGCTAGAACTACTCAGCAGGTCTGGCAGCATCTGTGAAAAGAGAAGCAGCGTAACATTTCGGGTCAGTGACCCTTCATCGGAACTGACAAATATTAGAAAATATTTTTCACAGTGTGAAAGATAAGACAGAAGCATTTGCAACAATCTTCAGCCAGAAGTGCCGACTTGATGATTCATCTCGGCTTCCTCCTGAAGTCCCCAGCATTACAGATGACAGACTTCAACTAATTCGATTCACTCTGCGTGATATCAAGAAATGACTGAAGGCATCGTATACTGCAAAGGCTATGGGTCCTGACAATATTCCGGCAATAGTACTGAAGACTTGGGCTCCAGAACTTGCTGCACCCCTAGCCAAACTGTTCCAGTACAGCTTCAACACTGGCATCTACCCTTCAAGGTGGAAAATTGCCAGGTATGTCCTGTACACAAAAAGCAGGACAAGTCTAACCCGGCCAATTACCGCCCTATCAGTCTGCTCTCAGTCATCAGTAAAGTGATGGAAGGTGTCATCAACAGTGCCATCAAGCAGCACTTGCTTAGTAATAACCTGCTCAGTGATACCCAGTTTGGGTTCAGCCAGGGCCACTCAGCTCCTGACCTCATTACAGCCTTGGTTCAAACATGGATGAAAGAGCTGAACTCAAGAGGTGAGGTGAGAGTGACTGTCCTTGATATCAAGGCAGCATTTGACCGAGTATGGCATCAAGGAGCCCTAGCAAAACTGAGGTCAATGAGAATCAGGGGGAAAACTCTCCGCTGGTTGGAGTCATACCTAGCGCAAAGGAAGATGGTTGTGTTTGTTGGAGGTCAATCATCTGAGCTCCAGGACATCACTGCAGGAGTTCCTCAGGGTAGTGTCCTAGGCCCAACCATCTTCAGCTGCTTCATCAATGACCTTCCTTCAATCGTTAGGTCAGAAGTGGGGATGTTCACTGATGATTGCACAATGTTCAGCACCATTCACGACTCCAGAGATACTGAAGCAGTCCGTGTAGAAATGCAGCAAGACCTGGACAATATCCAGGCTTGGGCGAGGACCATCTCCAACAAGAGAGAATCTAACCATCTCCCCTTGACATTCAATGGCATTACCATCGCTGAATCCCCCACTATCAACACCCTAGGGGCTACCATTGACCAGAAACTGAACTGGAGTAGCCATTTAAATACCGTGGCTACAACAGCAGGTCAGAGGCTAGGAATCCTCTGGTGAGTAACTCACCTCCTGACTCCCCAAAGCCCATCCACCATCTGCAAGGCACAAGTCAGGAGTGTGATGGAATACTCTCCACTTGCCTGGATGGGTGCAGCTCCAACAACACTCAAGAAGCTGCACACCATCCAGGACAAAGCAGTCTGCTTGATTGGCACCCCTTCTACAAACATTCACTCCCTCCACCACCGACACAAAGTGGCAGCAGTGTGTACCATCTACAAGATGCACTGCAGCAACGTACCAAGGCTCCTGAGACAGCACCTTCCAAACCCACAACCTCTACCAACTAGTAGGACAAGGGCAGCAAATGCATGTGAACACCACCATCTGCAAGTTCCTCTCCAAGTCATACACCATCCTGACTTGGAACTATATCACCGTTCCTTCACTGTCACTGGGTCAAAATCCTGGAACTCCCTTCCTAACAGCACTGTGGGTGTACCTACCTCACATGGACTGCAGCGGTTCAAGAAGGCAGCTCACCACCACCTTCTCAAGGGCAATTAGGGATGGGCAATAAATGGTGGCCTGGCCAGCGTCGCCCACATCCCATGAATGAATTTTTAAAAAATCAATTCTGCTGTAATGTGGTAAGCTTTGACCATGATCAGATATCTAAGACAGATCCTGCCTGCAGATTACTGCTTCCTTCCCCGTCCCACTGGGACCTGCACTAGATCACTTCTCTTTCTCTTCTCTTGAGGCAGTTCAGAACTAAATACATAACCTCCTCCTGTGCTCAAATCTCCCGACAGAAGCCAACAAGGAGTCAGGCAGAGATTGTAGATGATTACTATTGACTTTATTGCGAGCTGGTTGTGTAACAGCAGTTTACAAGGTGCGTGGAGAAAGGCATGGAGCAGAGTGTTGGAGCGACTGACTGTTCCATCAGATTTCCTTCTGCACAGGCTCCGCTGTTCAGTTCTGCAGAAAGATTTGAAATTGCATTTAGCTGTGTGTCCCCACTGCTTGTCAATTCTATCACTTCCTGAAAAACTGGGAAAGGCTCTGATGGTTCACTCTGTGAAACCAATCCACATAGGCCCCTCGGTCCTCTTCAGTCATTCGATTCGATCATATCAAATCTGTACCATTTACCCAAATTCACTCCATATTCCTTGATATTTTTAATCAGCAAAATCCAATGATCTCAGTCTTGAAAACTCCAGATGACCCCCAGAATCCACAGCCTTTTGAGGATGAGAGTTCCAGATCTCCACTACCCTCATGGAGCTTTCAGAATCCCGAGCATTTAGCCTATGGATTCTTTCTCTCCCTTCGTAAGAAGACACCTGATTAGCTAAGCACAGTGAGCGTAGGCACAGGATAGCAAAAGACATGAGTTAGGGACTTTATGTGAGCAGAGCGGTACCACTAGATTTTAGCTTATTTAAAACCATGTTGCTAGCAGTACAGACATACTGTTTGTTCCGTTCAGGCCACCATACATTATAGTGTCTCCTGCTCCCAATACCATTAATGAACCAGGGCTGGCTAGTTATGAACAGCCTGCCAGGGTCCAGTACTGGGCACTGAGATTGCCTCACAGTGTTAGCTTAGTCCAACATCCCCTCACCACAGGGGTCCTGATCCAACTTGCACCGACAATCCCATTTATCCCTCGAAGGAGAAGAGCGATGAATTGTCAGCCATCATTTCCCCCAACCCTCTACTGCGTTAATAAAAACAGAAATTGAATAAAGGATGGCAGAGCTGACCTGAGCAGAGGTGGGTTTGCATTCATCTGGAAAGAGATCAAAAGGGGAAAAAAGATTAATTTTTGTCGCTCAGGAACAGAAAAGCCATTGGTTATTTAAACGGCCACTGAATCTAGTGCCCCATTGGTATCTACACTAGTGTAGATGTCGTCATGGTTCAGTTGATCGCTCCCTTCTCCTGTGAGTCAGAATGTTTTGAGTTCAAACCCCACTCCAAAGACTTCAGCCCATAATCCAGGCTGGCCCTCCTGTGCAGTACTGAGGGAGTGCTGCACTGTCAGAGGAGTTGTCTTTCAGACAAAATGTTAAAGTCAGGTCCCATCTGCCTTCTCAGTTGAAAGTAAAAGATTGTCATGCAGTATTTGAAGAGGAACACAGGAGTTCTCACCGGTGTCCTTGCCAATATTTGCCCTTCTATCAAAATCATTAAGAAACACTAAGAATCTGGTTATCATCACGTTGATGTTTGTGTTGATGCTGTGCTAAATTAGTAGCTGTATTTTCCCAAATTGCAACTATGGCTATACTTCAAGAATAATTCATTGGCTGTGAAGTGTTTTTGAATGACCTGAACATGGAAAAGATGCTGTCTAAATGCAAATCTATTCTTTCTTTATTGAGTGTTACTGTATGTTGGTTAAAATGAAAAGAGACCTGCCACAGCACAGAATCTATATCCATGAGTAAGGGTCTTTTTCCATGGCATAAGGCCTCCACCCATGGGACAAGGGAACAGGGTTTATACAGTTTTACCCCTTGGATAAGGGGACATGATCTCGACCCATGCAACAGTGTCCATGCCCATCAGTCACAATCTGTAGAGATGAACAGGTTCCAGAGAATTGGGAATGGGTTGAAAACCACAATAGCTGTATGTTGGACAGGAGTCTACATTCATAGGACTTGTCTGGTGATAGAACAGGGTTTGTGTATTGAGGCATGGGACAGTGGGACAGAGTCTATAATCATGGCTTAGGGAGACATGGTCTGTAACCACAGGACTGAATCCATATCCATGGGACATGACACACACACATGGAACAAGATCTGCACCCGTGAGATTTTGAGAAAGGTTTCAAACCTATCGCACAGGGTAACATGATGATTCATATGAATGGGATAGAGTGGGCCCAAACTTATACCATTGGACTGGGTCTAAATCCATGTGTACCAGTGCAGGAGGAACTGAGTCTACAGCCATCGGAAAGAGGGACAGATCTATTTTCATGGGATTTGCAGCGTTTAAACCCAATACAGAGGATCAATAACCATGGAGCGCATGCTCTATACACGTAGCCTTTTACACTGTCCCATCAAAAACTCCCAGGGCAGGTTCGGCAGAGGTTAGATACAGAGTAAAGCTCCTCTACACTGCCCCATCAAACACTCCCTGGGCAGGTACAGCAAGAATTAGATGCAGTAACTCTCCCACTACATTTTTATATTATTCTTTCACGAGATGTGGGGTCACTGGCAAGGTCAACATTTGTTGCCCATCCCTAATTTCCCTTGAGAAGGTGATGGTGAGCTGTCATGTTGCACTGCTGCAGTCCATGTGGGGTAGGTACACCTGCAGTGCTGTTAGGAAGGAAGTTCCAGGATATGGACCCAATGACAGTGATGGAATGGTGATATAGTTCCAAGTCAGGATGGGGTGTGCCTTGCAGGGGAACTTGCAGATGGTGGTGTTCCCTAGCGTCTGCCGCCCTTTTCCTTCCAGGTGGTAGAAATCGCAGGTTTGGAGGGTGCTGTCGAAGCAGGTGTGTTGCTGCAGTGCATCTTGTAGATGGTACTGTGCGTCGGTGATGGAGGGAGTGAATGTTTAAGGTGCTGGATGGGTGCCAATCAAATGGGCTGCTTTTTCCTGATGGTGTCAAGCTTCTTGAGTGTTGTTGGAACCACACTCATCCAGGCAAGTGGAGAGTATTCCATCACACTCCTGACTTGTGCCTTGTAGGTGGTGAACGGAATTTGGGGTGTCAGAAGCTGAGTTACATGCTGGAGAATTCCCAGCCTCTGACCTGTTCTTGTAGCCACAGTACTTATATGGCTGGTCCAGCTCAGTTTCTGGTCAATGGTAAACCCCAGGATGTTGATAGTGGGGCATTCAGTGACGGTAATGTCATTGAATGTCAAGTGGAGATGGTTAGATTCTTGTTTGAGATGGTCATTGCCTGGCACTTGTGTGGCGTGAATGTTATTTGCCACTTATCAGCCCAAGCCTGGATATTGTCCAGGTCTTGCTGCGTTTCTACACGGACTGCTTCAGTATCTGAGGAGTCGCGAATGGTGCTGAACATTGTGCAATCATCGGCAAATATCCTCACTTCTGATCCTATGATAGAGGGAAAGTCATTGATGACAGCACCACTATTCCCACAATGCCTGGTGGGAACACCTAGGAGCACATCCTAAGGGTTTGGTGTGGCTCTGCAAGGCCTAATGAAGGGTTCCAGCATGCAGTTTACCTCTTTCACAAGAGTTGTCCAGCCAGTGCGAACTAAGACTTCCAAAGCCTGCTCCTGGCTGCTATTTCTGTTTCTCTTGTCAATCAATGGCTCTTTCCTGACCATCTCTTCTCTCTTGTTGAAGCCAATGGAAGACCCTGCAGAAGACGCCTGGCCTATTATCACAAGCACTGCCTTTTTAGTTTTTGTCTGTAATCTGCAAGGCTATGAGCCAGGTGCTGGAAGGTGGGATTGGATTGGGCAGCTAGTTTTTTCGGCCGGAGCAAACATGATGGGCTGAATGGCCTCCTTCTGTGCCATAAATTTTCTATGGTTCTATGCCACCATCTACCGTTGCGGTTCTGCTTTTTAGTTTAGCCCCAAGCTGCTCATATTCTCTATGAAGGACCTCTTTCCTAGTCCTATCTATGTCACTGGTACCTACGTGGACTATGACAACTGGATCCTCCCCCTTCCACTGCAGGTTCCTCTCCAGTCCTGAGCATATGTTCTGAACCCTGGAACCAGGCAGGCAACACGGCCTTCTGGATTCTTGCTCTTGGCTGCAGAGAACCCCCCCTGAGTCTACTGTCCCCTACTACCACTACATTCCTATTTACCTCCCCACTCTTCAATGGCTTCCTGTACCATGGTTCCATGGTCCGTTTGCTCATCCACCCTGCAGCCCTCACTCTCAACCATACTTGCTGACAGAATCTCAGACCTGCTGGACAATTGTAAGGGCTGAGGCTCCTTCACTTTTGCCTTCTCAATTCTCTTACCTGCCTCACTCACAGTCACATCCTCCTGTCCCTGACCACTGACCAAATCAGAAGACCCTATCCTATGGGTTGTGACTTCTTCCTGGAACAAAGTGTGAAGGTAACTTTCCCCCTTCCTGACCCATCGCAGTGCCTGTAGCTCGGCCTCCAGCTCACTGACTCTGAGCCAAAATTCCTCGAGCCACAGACACTTACTGCAGATGTGGTTGCTGTGAATCACATTGGTGTCCACCAGCTCCCACATTCTGCAGATGCAACACATCACCTGCCCTGACATCCTCATTGTGTTGTAAATAATTAATTAATTATTTACTTCATATATATTTTTAATTCATGCCTCCCCTCACCAGCATTTACTGCCCTAATTTAAACCTTGGTAATAAAATAAACCTTACAGCTTAAAAATAAAACAGAACAGTAGACTCACCAGCTTACTTCCCTTGTACTTGCCTGCCTTAATTAATTAGAATTAATTATTAGGTAGTGACCTAAATTTTAATTTTACATTTTTCTAATTTCCAGCTGTTAACACTATAAACACACATGCCCTAATAGCAGCGTAGTAACCTAGCTATTTGCAGATGTTCCCTAACAGTAGTTACTCACCAAACAATCACCTCACAGCTTCCCTGGGATGTCACTTTTCGATTCATTTTTTTGAAAACTCAGTCAGATCACACCAAGTCCTGAAGCTGTTTAGTCCTCCCTCACAGGTCCGACTCCTGTCCGCGTCCTGAAGGTAAGTGAAGTGAAGGCCTGGAGCCTGGGCACTGTATTTATTCTGTCCTGATTTTAGGTGCTCCCACGCAGATCTGACTCCTCTCAGCTCCCGAAGGTAAGTGAAGGTCGAAACCCATCCTGAAATATTCCCGAATTGATTCGGTTCTTCTTTAGCAAAGAAAGTGAGAAGTAGCCATACGCTAGGCTACTGTTGATCACTAAAGGGAAGGAAATACCTGTCTTCCAGAACAGGCAAGATGTAACAGATCTTTACCTTAAAAGGAAGCCCTGCGAGAGAGAGAGAGAGACACCCAGAAAGCAATATCCAAGATGCTTTTCCAACTAAAGGGCTAGAGAACATCCATCTAATAGGAAGGGATGATCCCTGCTTAGAATTCTACATCTAAACTGATACAGAAGTGAATTATGTGGTCGTCTGTCTTCAACTGAAGTTCAACCAAGAGAAATCTACAAACAACTGCAACCGACGAGTACTTGAATTCCGAGAGACTCGATCAGGTTTACCATGACCCCCCATTTAAAATCACTTACCCCTTTTCCCTCTCTATCTCCTGTGTGTGTATATCTGTGTGTGCCGAACGAATACATGAGTGAATGCGGCGATGACAATTTCAGGTTAAGGCGTATTGATCAATAAATAATGGATATTCTGTTTTAAACCTACAAAAAAAATGATGCTGTCTGTTTATTTGACAAATAATACAAAAATGGGTGAAACCCAAATAAAAAAAATTACTTGCTGCAGTCAGATGGGAGCTGAACAGTGGGAACCAGCCACATTGTTCACCATGAGGCCATAACAACAGGCAAGAATAACCCTGTAACACATATAAAGAACAAAGAACAGTACAGCACAGGAACAGGCCATTCGGCCCTCCAAGCCTGCGCCGATCTTGATGCCTGCCTAAACTAACACCTTCTGCACTTCCGGGGCCCATATCCCTCTATTCCCTTCCTATTCATGTATTTGTCAAGATGTCTCTTAAACGTCGCTATCGTATCTGCTTCCACCACCTCCCCTGGCAGCAAGTTCCAGGCACTTACCACCCTGTGTGTAAAGAACTTGCCTCGCACATCCCCTCTAAACTTTGCCCCTCTCACTTTAAACCTATGTCCCCTAGTAACTGACTCTTCCACCCTGGGAAAAAGCTTCTGACTATCCACTCTGTCCATGCCACTCATAACTTTGTAAACCTCTATCATGTCGCCCCTCCACCTCCGTCGTTCCAGTGAAAACAATCCAAGTTTTTCCAACCTCTCCTCATATCTAATGCCCTCCAGACCAGGCAACATCCTGGTAAACCTCCTCTGTATCCTCTCCAAAGCCTTCACGTCCTTCTGGTAGTGTGGCGAACAGAATTGCACGCAATATTCTAAGTGTGGCCTAACTAAGGTTCTGTACAGCTACAACATGACTTGCCAATTTTTATATTCTATGCCCCGACCGATGAAGGCAAGCATGCCGTTTGCCTTCTTGACTACCTTATCCACCTGCATTGCCACTTTCAGTGTCCTGTGCACCTGTACGCCCAGATCTCTCTGCCTGTCAATACTCCTAAGGGTTCTGCCATTTACTGTATACCTCCCACCTGCATTAGACCTTCCAAAATGCATTACCTCACAATTGTGCGGATTAAACTCCATCTGCCATTTCTCCGCCCAAGTCTCCAACCGACCTATATCCTGCTGTATCCTCTGACAATCCTCATCATTATCCGCAACTCCACCAACCTTTGTGTCGTCCGCAAACTTACTAATCAGACCAGCTACATTTTCCTCCAAATCATTTATATATACTGCAAAGAGCAAAGGTCCCAGCACTGATCCCTGCGGAACACCACTAGTCACATCCCTCCGTTCAGAAAAACACCCTTCCACTGATACCCTCTGTCTTCTATGACTGAGCCAGTTCTGTATCCATCTTGCCAGCTCACCTCTGATCCCGTGTGACTTCACCTCTTGTACCAGTCTGCCATGCGGGACCTTGTCAAAGTCTTTACCAAAGTCCATATAGATAACATCCACTGCCCTTCCTTCATCAATCATCTTCGTCACTTCCTCAAAAAACTCAATCAAATTAGTAAGACACGACCTCCCCTTCACAAAACCATGCTGTCTCTCGCTAATAAGTTCGTTTGTTTCCAAATGGGAGGAAATCCTGTCCAAAATAATCCTCTCTAATAGTTTCCCTACCACTGACGTAAGGCTCACCGGCCTATAATTTCCTGGATTATCCTTGCCACCCTTCTTAAACAAAGGCACAACATTGGCTATTCTCCAGTCCTCTGGGACCTCTCCTGTAGCCAATGAGGATACAAAGATTTCTGTCAAGGCCCCAGCAATTTCTTCCCTTGCCTCCCTCAGTATTCTAGGGTAGATCCCATCAGGCCCTGGGGACTTATCTACCTTAATGCTTTGCAAGACACCCAACACCTCCTCCTTTTGATAAAACATACACTCACCTTATACCCGGAATAGCAAAGCTGTAATACATAAACTGACCGTACACAGAGAATACCAACCCTGTAACACATATAAAGACCTTACACCCGGAATAGCAACCCTAAAACACATGTACTGATCTTACACTCGGAAGACTTAACCCTGTAACGTAGATACGGACCTTGCATCTGGAATACAACCCTGTAATGCATATACTGAAGTTACATCTGGAATACTACCCTTGTAGCACATATACTGATTTTACACCCAGAATACTAACCCTATAAAACATACACTCACCTTATACCCGCAATAGCAAACCTGTAATACATATACTGACCTGACACACAGAATACCAACCCGAAAACACCTGATACCTTGAATACCAAATTGCAAAGTACAGCTGGTGATACTCTAATCTTCTATCCTGTTGTCTACATCATCCAGAGCATCCGCGGCCACGGCGTGTGGTACGTCCAGTGCAGAGAGGCAGAGAGGAAGGAGCAGCAAAATCCGAGGGTAATAAGACCTAGTACAGAGGGGAAGCATTGAGAAAAACCCCGAACACGTAAAAAGCCACGACCCGGCCCCAGTTGACTCCATCGCAGAACGGCTCCTTGGCCACAACTTCAAAGCGCCCGCGGGAGATGTGCGGCTTGTAGTGCATCTGCAGCGCAATGTCGGCGAATTCCTGCTGGTACTGGTGCCCGAGGCTGTTGCCCACCTCCCGGAGGACGCGGATGAGCTTTCCCGGCGTCGATGGTGGGAACTGATGAAATGTTTTATTACCTGCAACTCCTTCCCCCCCCCGCCCAGCTTCCCCTTCCCAGCTCCCCCCTCCCAGCTCACCTCCCGCACCCTCTTCCCCCACCCCCTCCCCCCTTGCAACCCATTCCCAGCTCCCCCTTCGCACCATCTTCCCCCTGCACCTCCCCACCCCCCTACAGCCCCCTTCCCAGCTCCCCCTCGCACCCCCTTCCCTCCACCCCTCCCCCTCGCACCCCCTCCTCCCACCAGCATCCACCTATCCCTGAGCAGGGGCCCCAACAACCCCACTGCCTTGTGGGCGTCTCGGGAGAGACCAAGGAGCGGATCCCCGTAGGCGGTCATGTGTCACCTCTGGCATGTTTCCGGCAGTTGCTGCAGCCATACCGGTGCCAAACGTCGTGCTCTGCACTCCTTTGGACCCCACCAGAAAGGCCGAGAGGGGGGTTTTGACGCTTGGGCAACTCACAACCTCCATACATCCGTCCAGGCATGCGCCATGGAGAGGTCACTCCATAGTCGCCTCACAGTGACCAAAACAACATGGAAGGCAGCAGTTACGGGTTAAAAGTCCAGCTCAATTGATGTAGAGATTGGGCGCCACGGGTTGCCTTTGTCGGTGGGAGAGGTCATCGCATCTCACTGGACAGCTACCGCCCGCCTCAAACTGGGCAGCCCCCGGTCAATAAGGTTCTGTCCCGCCACAGTCCACCTGCTTCAATGGGTGGTTGGAGCTCAGGGTCATTTCCCGAAAAGTGGACTGCAACACCGCACCAAACAACATGAAAAAAGGAAAGAAGGTACCAGCCCTTCGTTTTGCAAGCTGGAACATCAGAACTATGTGTCCTGGCCTGTCGGAAGACCTTAGACAAATCAACGATTCTCGGAAGACTGCCATCATCAGCAACGAGCTCAGTAGACTCAATGTGGACATTGCAGCACTTCAGGAGACACGCCTCCCTGCGAGCGGATCTCTAACAGAGCAAGACTACACCTTCTTCTGGCAGGGTAGGGATCCTGAAGAACCAAGACAGCATGGAGTGGGCTTCGCCATCAGAAACTCTTTGCTCAGCATGATAGAGCCACCTTCAAATGGCTCAGAACGCAGACTGTCCATCCGACTGCTCATTGCCTCTGGTCCAGTACACCTACTCAGCGTCTATGCTCCAACGCTCTTCTTCCCACGTGAAATTAAAGACCAGTTCTACGAGGAACTCCATGATATCATTAGTAGCATTCCCAATACCGAACATCTGTTCCTGCTGGGGGACTTTAATGCCAGGGTTGGGGCCGACCATGACTCATGGCCCTCCTGCCTTGGGCACTATGGCATTGGAAGGATGCATGAGAATGGACAGAGACTGCTTGAGTTGTGTACCTATCATAACCTCTGCATCATCAACTCGTTCTTTCACAATAAACCCTGTCACCAGGTTTCTTGGAGGCACCCAAGATCACGTCGTTGGCACCAGCTGGACCTCATCGTCACAAGGCGAGCCTCCTTAAACTGTGTTCAAATCACACGCAGCTTCCACAGTGCGGACTGCGACACCGACCACTCCCTGGTGTGCAGCAAGGTTAGACTCAGACCAAAGAAACTGCATCATTCCAAGCAGAAGGGCCACCCGCGCATCAAAACGAGCAGAATTTCTTATCCAAACCTGTTACAAAAATTTCTAAATTCACTTGAAAAAGCCCTTCAAAACACTCCCACAGGGGATGCAGAGACCAAGTGGGCCCACATCAGAGACGCCATCTATGAGTCAGCCATGACTACCTATGGCAAACGTGTGAAGCAGAATGCAGACTGGTTTCAATCTCATTTTGAAGAGCTGGAACCTGTCATAGCCGCTAAGCGCATTGCACTGCTGAACTACAAAAAAGCCCCCAGCGAGTGAACATCTGTAGCACTTAATGCAGCCAGAAGCGCTGCACAAAGAACAGCCAGGCGCTGTGCAAATGACTACTGCAACGCCTATGCAGTCATATTCAGCTGGCCTCATACACCGGAAACATCAGAGGAATGTATGATGGCATTAAGAGAGCTTTTGGGCCAACCATCAAGAAGATCGCCCCCCTCAAATCTAAATCAGGGGACACAATCACTGACCAACGCAAGCAAATGGACCGCTGGGTGGAACACTACCTAGAACTGTACTCCAGGGAGAATGTTGTCACTGAGACTGCCCTCAATGCAGCCCAGTCTCTGCCAGTCATGGATGAGCTGGACATAAAGCCAACAAAATCGGAACTCAGTGATGCCATTGATTCTCTAGCCAGCGGAAAAGCCCCTGGGAAGGACGGCATTACCCCTGAAATCATCAAGAGTGCCAAGCCTGCTATACTCTCAGCACTGGACGAACCGCTTTGCCTGTGGGATGAGGGAGCAGTTCCACAGGACATGCGCGATGCCAATATCATCACCCTCTATAAGAACAAGGGTGACCGCGGTGACTGCAACAACTACCGTGGAATCTCCCTGCTCAGCATAGTGGGGAAAGTCTTCGCTCAAGTCACTTTAAACAGGCTCCAGAAGCTGGCTGAGCATGTCTACCCTGAGGCACAGTGTGGCTTTCGAGCAGAGAGATCCACCATTGACATGCTGTTCTCCCTTCTACAGCTACAGGAGAAATGCCGTGAACAACAGATGCCCCTCTACGTTGCTTTCATTGATCACACCAAAGCCTTTGACCTTGTCAGCAGACGTGGTCTCTTCAGACTACTAGAAAAGATTGGATGCCCACCAAAGCTACTCAGTATCATCACCTCATTCCATGACAATATGAAAGGCACAATTCAGCATAGCGGCACCTCATCAGACCCCTTTCCTATCCTGAGTGGTGTGAAAAAGCACCTACACTGTTTGGGAGCTTCTTCTCCCTGCTGCTCTCACATGCGTTCAACTCTTCAGAAGAAGGAATTTTCCTCCACACAAGATCAGATGGCAGGTTGTTCAACCTTGCCCGTCTAAGAGCGAAGACCAAAGTACGGAAAGTCCTCATCAAGGAACTCCTCTTTGCTGACGATGCTGCATTAACATCTCACTATGAAGAGTGTCTGCAGAGTCTCATCGACAGGTTTGCGGCTGCCTGCACAGAATTTGTCTCACCATCAGCCTCAAGAAAACGAACATCATGGGGCAGGACGTCACAAATGCCCCATCCATAAATATTGGCGACCACACTCTGGAAGTGGTTCCATGTGACTCACATGGCCAAGCCATCTCAGGCGCCGCTGGCTTAGTAGGGTGTATATGCTGGGCATGTTGGCCGCCTCGAGGACTTCTATGTTGGAGATACGGTCCTGCAACCTGATACCAATGATTCTCCGGAGGCAGCGAAGATGGAATGAATTGATTCGTCGCTCTTGGCTGACGTACGTTGTCCAGGCCTCGCTGCCATAGAGCAAGGTACTGAGGACACAGGCTTGATACACTCGGACTTTTGTGTTCCGTGTCAGTGTGCCATTTTCCCACACTCTCTTGGCCAGTCTGGACATAGCAATGGAAGCCTTTCCCATGCGCTTGTTTAATTCTGCATGGAGAGACAGGTTACTGGTGATAGTTGAGCCTAGGTAGGTGAACTCTTGAATCAGTTCCAGAGTGTGATCGCCGATATTGATAGATGGGGCATTTCTGACATCCTATACCATGATGTTCGTTTTCTTGAGGCTGATGGTTAGGCCAAATTCATTGCAGGCAGCCGCAAACCTGTCGATGAGACTCTGCAGACACTCTTCAGTGTGAGATGTTAATGCAGCATCGTCAGCAAAGAGGAGTTCCCTGATCAGGACTTTTCGTACATCTGGAATACCAACTATGTAACACATATACTGATCTAACACCCAGAAAAGCAAGCCTGTAAAACAGACACTGGCCTTACACCTGCAATACTAACCCTGTAACACATATACAGACCTTACACCTGAAATGCCAACCCAGTAACACATATACTGAGCTTTCTTTTGGGCCTCCTTATCTCGAGAGACAATGGATACGCGCCTGGAGGTGGTCAGTGGTTTGTGAAGCAGCGCCTGGAGTGGCTATAAAGGCCAATTCTGGAGTGACAGGCTCTTCCACAGGTGCTGCAGAGAAATTTGTTTGTTGGGGCTGTTGCACAGTTGGCTCTCCCCTTGCGCCTCTGTCTTTTTTCCTGCCAACTACTAAGTCTCTTCGACTCGCCACAATTTAGCCCTGTCTTTATGGCTGCCCGCCAGCTCTGGCGAATGCTGGCAACTGACTCCCAAGACTTGTGATCAATGTCACACGATTTCATGTCGCGTTTGCAGACGTCTTTATAACGGAGACATGGACGGCCGGTGGGTCTGATACCAGTGGCGAGCTCGCTGTACAATGTGTCTTTGGGGATCCTGCCATCTTCCATGCGGCTCACATGGCCAAGCCACCTCAAGCGCCGCTGACTCAGTAGTGTGTATAAGCTGGGGATGTTGGCCGCTTCAAGGACTTCTGTGTTGGAGATATAGTCCTGCCACCTGATGCCAAGTATTCTCCGAAGGCAGCGAAGATGGAATGAATTGAGACGTCGCTCTTGGCTGGCATACGTTGTCCAGGCCTCGCTGCCGTAGAGCAAGGTACTGAGCTTACACCCGGAATAACAGCATTGTAACCCATATACTGAGTTTACACCCAGAATTCTAATCCTGTAACACGTATACAGACCTTACACCTGAAATGCCAACCCGGTAACACATATACTGAGCTTACACCCGGAATACTAGCACTGTAAAACAGATACTGACATTACACCAGGAATACTAAACCTGTAACACATATACAGACCCTACGTCAGGAATACGAACCGTGTAAGACATTTTTTTTTTTATTCATTCATGGGATGTAGGCATCACTGGCCAGGCCAGCATTTATTGCCCATCCCTAATTGCCCTTGAGAAGAAGGTGGTGAGCTGCCTTCTTGAACCGCTGCAGTCCATGTGAAGTAGGTACACCCACAGTGCTGTTAGGAAGGGAATTCCAGGATTTTGACCCAGTGACAGTGACGGAACGACGATATAGTTCCAAGTCAGGATAGGGTGTGACTTGGAGGGGAACTTGCAGGTGGTGGTGTTCCCATGTATTTGCTGCCCTTGTCCTTCTAGTTGGTAGAGGTCGCAGGTTTGGAAGGTGCTGTCGAAGGAGCCTTGGTGCATTGCTGCAGTGCATCTAGTAGATGGTACACACTGCTGCTACTGTGCGTCAGTGGTGGAGCGAGTAAATGTTTGTGGGTGGTGTGCCAATCAAGCGGGCTGCTTTGTCCTGGATGGTGTCGAGCTTCTTGAGTGTTGTTGGAGCTGAACCCATCCAGGCAAGTGGAGAGTATTCCATCACACTCCTGACTTGTGCCTTGTAGATGGTGGACAGGCTTTGGGGAGTCAGGAGGTGAGTTACTCACCTCAGGATTCCTAGCCTCTGACCTGCTCTTGTAGCCACGGTATTTATATGGCTACTCCAGTTCAGTTTCTGGTCAATGGTAGCCCCTAGGATGTTGATAGTGGGGGATACAGCGATGGTAATGCCGTTGAATGTCAAGGGGAGATGATTAGATTCTCTCTTGTTGGAGATGGTCATTGCCTGGCACTTGTGTGGCGTGAATGTTATTTGCCACTTATCAGCCCAAGCCTGGATATTGTCCAGGTCTTGCTGCATTTCTACACGGACTGCTTCAGTATCTGAGGAATCACGAATGGTGCTGAACATTGTGCAATCATCAGCAAACATCCCCACTTCTGACCTTATGATTGAAGGAAGGTCATTGATGAAGCAGCTGAAGATGGTTGGGCCTAGGACACTACCCTGAGGAACTCCTGCAGTGATGTCCTGGAGCTCAGCTGATTGACCTCCAACAAACACAACCATCTTCCTTTACGCTTGGTATGACTCCAGTCAGCGGAGGGTTTTCCCCCTGATTCCCATTGACCTTAGTTTTGCAAGGGCTCCTTGATGCCATACTCAGTCAAATGCTGCCTTGATGTCAAGGGCAGTCACTCTCACCTCACCTCTTGAGTTCAGCCCTTTTGTCCATGTTTGAACCAAGGCTGTAATGAGGTCAGGAGCTGAGTGGCCATGGTGGAACCCAAACTGAGTGGCACTGAGCAGGTTATTGCTAAGCAAGTGCCGCTTGATCTTCCGTCACTTTACTGATGATTGAGAGTAGGCTGATGGGGCGGTAATTGGCCAGGTTGTACTTGTCCTGCTTTTTGTGTACAGGACATACCTGGGCAATTTTCCACAACGCATTGTAGATGCCAGTGATGTAGCTGTACTGGAACAGCTTGGCTAGGGGCGCAGCAAATTCTGGAGCACAGGTCTTTAGTATTATTGCCGGAATATTGTCAGGACCCATAGCTTTTGCAGTATCCAGTGCCTTCAGTCGTTTCTTGATATCACGCGGATTGAATCGATTTGGCTGAAGTCTGGCATCTGTGATGCTGGTGTCTTCAGGAGGAGGACGAGATGGATCATCGACTCGGCACTTCCAGCTGAAGATTGTTGCAAATGCTTCAGTCTTATCTTTCACACTGATGTACTGGGCTCCCCCATCATTGAGGATGGGGATATTTGTGGAGCCACCTCCTCCAGTTAGTTGTTTAATTATCCACCACCATTCATGGCTGGATGTGGCAGGACTGCAGAGCTTAGATCTGATCCATTGGTTATGGGATCGCTTTGCTCTGTCTATTGCATGCTGCTTACTCAGTTTGGCATGCAAGTAGTCCTGTGTTGTACCTTCACCAGGTTGACACCTCCTTTTGAGGTATGCCTGCTGCTGCTCCTGACATGCCCTCCTGCACTCTTCATTGAACCAGGGTTGGTCTCCTGGCTTGATGGTAATGGTAGAGTGGGGGATATGCTGGGCTATGAGGTTACAGATTGTGGATGAGTACAATTCTGCTGCTGCTGATGGCCCACAGCGTCTCATGGATGCCCAGTTTTGCATTGCTAGATCTGTTCGAAATCTATCGCATTTAGCACGGTGAGAGTGCCACACAACATGATGGACGGTATCCTCAATGTGAAGGCAGGACTTCGTCTCCACAAGGACTGTGCGGTGGTCACTTCTACCAATACTGTCATGGACAGAAGCATCTGCAGATTGGTGAGGACGAGGTCAAGTATGTTTTTCCCATCACCTGCCACAGACCCAGTCTAGCAGTTATGTCCTTTAGGACTCGGCCAGCTCAGTCAGTAGTGGTGCTACCGAGCCACTCTTGGTGATGGACATTGAAGTCCCCACCCAGAGTTCATTTTGTGCCCTTGCCACCCTCAGTGCTTCCTCCAAGTGGTGTTCAACATGAAGGAGTACTGAGTCATCAGCTGAGGGAGGTCGGAAGGTGGTAATCAGTAAGAGGTTACCTTGCCCATGTTTGACCTGATGCCATGAGACTTCATGTGGTCCGGAGTCGATGTTGAGGACTCCCAGGGCAACTCCCTCCCTACTATATACCACTGTGCCACCACCTCTGGTGGGTCTGACCTGCTGGTGGGACAGGACATACCCAGGGATGGTGATGGCAGTGTCTGGGACATTGTCTATAAGGTATAATTCCGTGAGTATGACTATGTCAGGCTGTTGCATGACTCGTCTGTGGGACAGCTCTCCCAACTTTGGCCCAAGCCCCCAGATGTTAGTAAGGAGGACTTTGCAGGGTCGACAGGGCTGGGTTTGCCGTTGTCATTTCCGGTGCCTAGGTCGATGCCGGGTGGTCCATCCCGTTTCATTCCTTTTTATTGACTTCGTAGTGGTTAGGTACAACTGAGTGGCTTGCTCGGCCATTTCAGAGGGCATGTAAGAGTTAACCACATTGCTGTGGGTCTGGAGTCACATGTAGGCCAGACCAGGTAAGGACAGCAGATTTCCTTCCCTGAAGGACATTCGTGAACCAGATGGGTTTTTACAACAATCGACAATGGTTTCATGGCCATCATTAGACCAGCTTTTTAAATTCTAGATTTATTAATTTAAATCAAATTCCACTTTCTGCTGTGGTGGGATTCGAACCCATGTCCCCAGAGAAATACCCTGGGTCTCTGGATTACTAGTCCAGTGATAATACCACTACGCCACCGCCTACCCGTATACTGACCTTACATCCAGAATAACAACCCTGTAACAAATATACTGACCTTACAACCGGAATACCAAACCAAAAACACATATTCCTGACCTTATATCTGGAATACCAAACCAAAAACACATAGATTGATCTTACATCCGGAATACTAACACAGTAACACATATACTAATCTTACATCTGGAATAGTAACCCTGTAACAGATATACTGAGCTTACACCCGGAATACCAACCGTGTAACACATATAGTGATCTTGCACCCGGAATAGCAACCCTAAAACACATATATTGACCTTACACCCAGAATACCAACCCTGCAACACATATACAGACCTTACACTGGGAATACCAATCCTGTAACACATATACTGACCTTACATCCGGAATACCAACCCTGTAACACATATACAGATATTACACCCAGAATACTAACCTTGTACACATATACTAACCTTACACCCAGAATTCCAACCCTGTAAAACATATACCGACCTTACATCTGGAATACCAACCCAAAAACACATATACTGAGCATACACCCAGAATATCAAACCTGAAACACATATACTGACATTACACCCGGAATACCAATCCTGTCACACGTATAGAGACCTTGCACCCTGAATAGCAACCCGAAAACACAAATACTGATCTTACACCAGAAATACCAACCCTGTAACACATATACTGAACTTACACTTGCAGTTATTTAGAGTGAAAGTCAGAAACAAATAAATCAGCCCACAAAAGAGGCAGGATTTATTTTATCCATTTGTGGAGGTGAGAAATGAGATTGAGCTAAAGACATGGAATATATTTTGATCATTACTCTGTATGTTCACTTTCTGTCTGGAAAATAAACAACTTAGCAAGTTGTAATCTGGCCTCATCTTCCCCGAGTCCACTATCGGGAAGGTTGGAGACAGGAGTGAGAGGAGCACAATGGGAGAGACACAATATCTGGTCCTGATCACAAAGGAGGTCCTATTCATACAAGCTGGGTTTTGCTAACCCGCAGTATGGACATGCACCTGGACATAAGGCACTTAGACCACTTACAGGAGTGAGCAGCACGGCTGTATCCCAGAGAATATCCAAGGCATGACTCTGTGTTTATAACAGTCACCTTGATGAGCACAAAGTTTAAAAGTGTTTTTTGTATTTATGACATTTTGTTTAGGTTTCCTCTCTCTCTCTCTGGGCATACAGGATGCCTGACAAGTGTTACCTGCCACCTTTAAACTACTAGTGATAGAGGTGCATCTGAATTTACCATGTTAATTTTATCTCTGATTTTACACTCCTCAGTGTCAGCACCTGCCCGTCACTGACACCCACCCCTCAATCCATCATTTTGTGGTTAAGATCAAGAACTATCAACACGGGCAGCTCCCTTACCCCGAGGGTCTGACAGATAGCACAGGCACATAGCTTTGAATGGCAGTCAGCAACTTGTTCCCAGTCCCTCATAAATTACCTGCAACCAACTTCTCCAAAGGTCTTTGTGTCATTAACCGACTGTCCTTGATATGTGTCCTTGTGATCAGCAGAACTAAACCTCAAAGATCAAACAACTGCCTTGGCCGAGGCTGCAGAATGGCAGTCATTGACTCCTGCTTTCTGTTTTTGTTGGTTAATGATTCATTCAAAAAAAAGGGAGCAGGGATGATTTCAACTTAATTTGAAAAATAAAGCATGAAACTACTGAGCTCGTGTTGAGACCAATTTCCCACTTCCCTGCTTATCATCAACCATCTTGCAGTTGATTCAAATTGCTCGCCATCCCATCCTTTTCCAGCTCTGTGCTGCATTCACTGATCTGAGATGGGGCATGTATTAGGGCCCAACAGTTAGCCTCAGTGGCCCTAGATTAGGGAGAGGAAAATGAATGAGCCAAGATTCCCATTCCTGACCAATGACCAGTGACTCCAGGTGGAAAATCCATGTGCAGACACTGGGTGTGTATTTCTTCAGGCCCGGCTCTGAAATAGCTTTTCCATACTCACCAATGGTCACTAGAAAGAGCAATGAAATTAAATTTGACAGTATCACTCTCATTCCATGAAAACATGAACAAACCTTGGCTGAGGTGCATGTGAGGGCCTGTGAATTAGAACCCAACAGAGTGAGCAAGCTCAGGGCAGAAGAGGAGGTTCCTTCCCTCTGGTCTGACTCCCATTGAAGCCCCATCCTATGTTACATTAAACCCCTCATTGAAGCCCATGGATTAACTTTGCTGTTTCATAATGGATATATTCTTCATTTGTAAAGCCAGAGAGCTTGTCGACTATAGAGAGCATCACTTCCTCATTAAAGTTCAAACATGGCAATAGGGATCACTGGATAATGATCATGAACTGGAACCTGGGAAGAATTCCCCCTCATTAGCCCAAGGGGCACTGAAGCTCCGACCAATTTCCATGATCAGTGAATTGACAAGAGACCAGGGACCGACCCTTTCACCTTTACATTCTGTATGGTTCAGTTCTTTAATACCTTGACCAGTTCTATAAATGTAATAAAACTGATGGATATGAGGATACTCAGGGTTTGGGGGGTGGGGAGAGTGTAAATGTGATTAGAACTTGTTCACTTGGAGGGTAATCACACACAGATTGATTACCGAATGAACCTGCTTCTTCGTTAGGAACAGGAGGAGGCCATTCAATTAAATCATTGCTGATCTGTACCTGAACTCTATCTACCTGCCTTGGTTTCCATAACCCTGAATACCCGAATACCCTGTCTTAACAAAAATCTGTTAATCTCAGTTTTGAAGTTTTCAACTGACTCCCCACCCCCCCCACCTCCCCCAGCTCTATCGCTTTTTGGAGAAGAAAGTTCCAGATTTCCACGACCCACCATGTGAAGAAAAGCTTCCTGACATCACTGAACCATCCAGACTGTGAAAGTCACAGGGTCAGTCCTGACCTATTGTCAATTCACTGATCTCAACTCAGAAATTGGTAGGAGTTTCACTGCCCCTTGGGTTACTGAGGGGGAATTTATCTGGGGTTCCAGTTTGTGATCATTATCCAATGATCCCTCTTGCCATGTTTGAACTTTAATGAGGATGTGATGCTCTCTCTGGTTGACAAGCTCTCTGGCTTCACAAATGATGGCCAATTTTAAAGTGATGCTCTCTTGTTCTGGACTCTCCCACAAGAGGAAATAGGGTAGGTAGAGAGAACCTATCAAATCCTTTAATCATCTTGAATACCTCAATTTAATCTTCTATATTTGAGGGAATACAAGCTTAGTCTGTGCAACTAGTCCTGATAATTTAGCCCTGCTATTATTCCGATGAATCTACACAGCACCCTCTCCAAGGCTGATATTTCCTACCTGAGGTGTGGTGCTCAGGACTGAACACAATATTCCAGATGGGATCTTACCAGAACTCTGTACAGCTGTAGTATAACTTCCTCCCCTTTATATTCCAGCCCTATTGAGATGAAAGCTTACACCCATTAGCCTTTTTAACTATTTTTTGTACCTGTCCACTTTCTTTTAGTGATTTCTGCACTTGGATTCCTAAATCTCTGCTCATCCACATTCCGAGCTTCTCACCATTTGGAAGATACTCTGCTCTATCTTCCCCGGATGAGCTCACACTTTCCCAGATTGAACTCCAGCTGCCACAGTTTTGCCCGATCACTTCATCTATCAATGTTCCTTTGCAACTTTCTGCTCCATCTACACTATTTACTGTGCCACCTAACTTAGTGTTGGCAGCAAACTTAGATACACGTCTCTCTATTCACACATCCGAATCATTGATGAACCATGATGCATTCTGGCTTCCACTGTTACTATGGCAGTTGAGGAGTTATTTAAATTTTAAAAGCCACACAGTGTAAGTGTTTTAAAAACTAAAATTCAGTTGCCCAGCCCTGAGATGGCCAGCCTGGTGCACACAGCAGGTGACCCAATCCTGCCATAGCTGTTCTCCTGTGGATTCCAGCGGAGGGTAGGAACAGGCCTAAAATATGCATTGATCCTTTCTCATCTCACACGTCATGAATGGCTGCTTTGCAGAGGCAACTGGTGCCTGTTATGGCACTGTCCCCGGTAGAGCTCCGAATTGAGCAGAGATGTAAACTGGGCACAAACTGGGGAGGTGTGGTGTAGTGGTATTGTTACTAAACTAGTAAACCAGAGACCCAGGGTATTGCTCTGGGGACATGGGTTCGAATCCCACCACAGCAGAAGGTGGAATTTGAATTCAATTAATAAAAAATCTGGAATTAAAAGGCTAGTCTAATGATGGCCATGAAACCATTGTCGATTGTTGTAAAAACCCATCTGGTTCACGAATGTCCTTCAGGGAAGGAAATCTGCTGTCCTTACCTGGTCTGGCCTACATGTGACTCCAGACCCACAGCAATGTGGTTGACTCTTACCTGCCCTCTGTAATAGCCTAGCAAGCCACTAGTTATATCTAATCGCTATGAAGACAATAAAAAGGAATGAAACAGGACAGACCACCTGGCATCGACCTAGGCACCGGAAACGACTATGGCAAACCCAGCCCCATCGACCCTGCAAAGTCCTCCTTACTAATTTCTGGGGGCTTGTGCCAAAGTTGGGAGAGCTGTCCCACAGACTAGTCAAGCAACAGCCTGACATAGTCATACTCACGGAATCATACCTGACAATGTCCCAGACACTGCCATCACCATCCCCGGGTATGCCCTGTCCCACCGGCAGGTGAGACCCAACAGAGGTGGTGGCACAGTGGTATAAAGTAGGGAGGGAGTTGCCCTGGGAGTCCTCAACATCGACTCCGGACCCCATGAAGTCTCATGGCATCAGGTCAAACATGGGCAAGGAAACCTCCTGCTGATTACCACCGACCACCCTCCCTCAGCTGATGAGTGAGAACTCCCCCATGTTGAACAGCATTTGGAGGAAGCAAGGGCACAAAATGTACTCTGGCTGGGGGACTTCAATGTCCATCACGAAGAGTGGCTCGGTAGCACCACTACTGACCGAGCTGGCTGAGTACTAAAGGACATAGCTGCTAGACTGGGTCTGTGGCAGGTGGTGAGGGAACCAACAAGAGGGAAAAGCCTACTTGACCTCATCCTCACCAATTTGCCTACCGCAGATGCATCTGTCCAAGACTGTATTGGTAGGAGTGACCACCACACAGTCCTTGTGGAGACGAAGTCATGCCTTCACATTGAGGATACCGTCCATCGTGTTGTGTGGCACTATCACCGTGCTAAATGAGATAGATTTCGAACAGATCTAGCAATGCAAAACTGGGCATCCATGAGGCGCTGTGGGCCATCAGCAGCAGCAGAATTGTACTCAACCACAATCTGTAACCTCATGGCCCGACATAACCCCCACTCTACCATTACCATCAAGCCAGGAGACCAACCCTGGTTCAATGAAGAGTGCAGGAGGGCATGCCAGGAGCAGCAGCAGACATACCTCAAAATGAGGTGTCAACCTGGTGAAGCTACAACACGGGACTACTTGCGTGCCAAACTGTGTAAGCAGCGTGCGATAGACAGAGCTAAGCGATCCCATGACCAACGGATCAAATCTCAGCTCTGCAGTCCTGCCACATCCAGCCGTGAATGGTGGTGGACAATTAAACAATTAACTGGAGGAGGTTGCTCCACAAATATCCCCATCCTCAATGATGAGGGAGGCCAGAACATCAGTGTGAAAGATAAGACAGAAGCATTTGCAACAATCTTCAGCCAGAAGTGCCGGGTTGATGATCCATCTCGGCCTCCTCCTGAAGTCCCCAGCATTACAGATGCCAGACTTCAGCCAATTCGATTCACTCCACGTGATATCAAGAAACGACTGAAGGCACTGGATACTGCAAAGGCTATGGGTCCTGACAATATTCCGGCAATAGTACTGAAGACCTGTGCTCCAGAACTTGCCGCAACCCCAGCCAAGCTGTTCCAGTACAACTACAACACTGGCATCTACCCAGCAATGTGGAAAATTGCCTTGGTATGTCCTGTACATAAAAAGCAGGACAAGTCTAACCCAGCCAATTACCACCCTATCAGTCCACTTTCAATCACCAGTAAAGTGATGGAAGGTGTCATCAACAGTGCCATCAAGCGGCACTTGCTTAGTAATAACCTGCTCAGTGATACCCAGTTTGGGTTCCGCCAGGGCCACTCAGCTCCTGACCTCATTACAGCCTTGGTTCAAACATGGACAAAAGAGCTGAACTCCAGAAGTGAGGTGAGGGTGACATCACCTGACATCAAGGCAGCATTTGACCGAGTATGGCATCAAGGAACCCTAGCAAAACTGGAGTCAATGGGAATCAGGCGGAAAACTCTCTGCTGGTTGGAGTTATACCTAGCAGAAAGGAAGATGGTTGTGTTTGTTGGAGGTCAATCTTCTCAGCTCCAAGACATCACTGCAGGAGTTCCTCAGGGTAGTGTCCTGGGCCCAACCATCTTTAGCTGCTTCATCAATTACCTACCTTCAATCATTAGGTCAGAAGTGGGGATGTTCACTGATGATTGCACAATGTTCAGCACCATTCACGACTCCTCAGATACAGAAGCAGTCCGTGTAGAAATGCAGCAAGACCTGGACAATATCCAGGCTTGGACTGATAAGTAGCAAGTAACATTCTTGCCAGGCAATGACCAACTCCAACAAGAGAGAATCTAACCATCTCCCCTTGATATTCAATGGCATTACCATTGCTGAATCCCACACTATCAACATCCTAAGGGTTACCATTGACCAGAAACTGAACTGGAGTAGCCATATAAATACCATGGCTACAAGAGCAGGTCAGAGGCTAGGAATCCTGCGGTGAGTAACTCACCTCCTGACTCCCCAAAGCCTGTCCACCATCTGCAAGGCACAAGTCAGGAGTGTGATGGAATACTCTTCACTTGTCTGGATGGGTGCAGCTCCAACAACACTCAAGAGGCTCGACACCATCCAGGACAAAGCAACCCGCTTGATTGGCACCCCATCTGCAAACATTCACTCCCTCCACCACCGACGCACAGTGGCAGCAGTGTGTACCATCTACAAGATGCACTGCAGCAATGCACCAAGGCTCCTTAGGCAGCACCTTCCAAACCCGCGACCTCTACCAACTAGAAGGACAAGGACAGCAAATACATGGGAACACTACAACCTGCAAGTTCCCCTCCAAGTCACACACCATCCTGACTTGGAACTATATCGCCGTTCCTTCACTGTCACTGGGTCAAAATCCTGGAACTCCCTTCCTAACAGCACTGTGGGTGTACCTACCTCACATGGACTGCAGCGGTTCAAGAAGGCAGCTCACCACCACCTTCTCAAGGGCAATTAGGGATGGGCAATAAATGGTGGCCTGGCCAGCGTCGCCCACATCCCATCAATGAATTTTTAAAAAATCAATTCTGCTGTAATGTGGTAAGCTTTGACCATGATCAGATATCTAAGACAGATCCTGCCTGCAGATTACTGCTTCCTTCCCCGTCCCACTGGGACCTGCACTAGATCACTTCTCTTTCTCTTCTCTTGAGGCAGTTCAGAACTAAATACATAACCTCCTCCTGTGCTCAAATCTCCCGACAGAAGCCAACAAGGAGTCAGGCAGAGATTGTAGATGATTACTATTGACTTTATTGCGAGCTGGTTGTGTAACAGCAGTTTACAAAGTGCGTGGAGAAAGGCATGGAGCAGAGTGTTGGAGCGACTGACTGTTCCATCAGATTTCCTTCTGCACAGGCTCCGCTGTTCAGTTCTGCAGAAAGATTTGAAATTGCATTTAGCTGTGTGTCCCCACTGCTTGTCAATTCTATCACTTCCTGAAAAACTGGGAAAGGCTCTGATGGTTCACTCTGTGAAACCAATCCACATAGGAACAGGAGGAGGCCATTCAGCCCCTCAGTCCAGTTCAGTCATTCAATTAGATCATGGCAAATCTGTACCATTCACCCAAATTTACTCCATATTCCTTGATATTTTTAACCAGCAAAATCCATTGATCTCAGTCTTGAAAACTCCAGATGACCCCCAGAATCCACAGCCTTTTGAGGATGAGAGTTCCAGATCTCCACTACCCTCATGGAGCTTTCAGAATCCCGAGCATTTAGCCTATGGATTCTTTCTCTCCCTTCGTAAGAAGACACCTGATTAGCTAAGCACAGTGAGCGTAGGCACAGGATGGCAAAAGACATGAGTTAGGGACTTTATGTGAGCAGAGCGGTACCACTAGATTTTAGCTTATTTAAAACCATGTTGCTAGCAGTACAGACATACTGTTTGTTCCGTTCAGGCCACCATACATTATAGTGTCTCCTGCTCCCAATACCATTAATGAACCAGGGCTGGCTAGTTATGAACAGCCTGCCAGGGTCCAGTACTGGGCACTGAGATTGCCTCACAGTGTTAGCTTAGTCCAACGTCCCCTCATCACAGGGGTCCTGATTCAATTTGCACCGACAATCCCATTTATCTCTCCAAGGAGAAGGGCGATGAATTGTCAGCCATCACTTCCTCAAACCCTCGACCACATCAACAAAAACAGAAATTGAATGAAGAATGGCAGAGCTGACCTGAGCAGAGGTGGGTTTGCATTCATCTGGAAAGAGATCAAAAGGGGAAAAAAATTAATTTTTGTCGCTCAGGAACAGAAAAGCCATTGGTTATTTAAATGGCCACTGAATCTTGTGCCCCATTGGTATCTACACTAGTGGAGATGTCGTCATGGTTCAGTTGATCGCTCCCTTCTCCTGTGAGTCAGAATGTTGTGAGTTCCAACACCACTCCAAAGACTTCAGCCCATAATCCAAGCTGGCCCTCCTATGCAGTACTGAGCGAATGCTGCACTGTCAGAGGAGTTGTCTACCAAGCCTCTAACACATAAACTAACCTTACTTCCAGAATACCAACCCAATAACACATATTACTGACCTTACACCTGGAATACCAACCCTGTAACATATATACTGACCTTATACCCAGAATACTATCCCTGTTACACATTGACTGCCCTTACACCCAGAATAATAACCCTGTCACACATTTACTGACCTTACACCCGGAATACCAAGCCTGTAACACATATACTGACCTTGTACATGGAATACTAACCCTGTAACACATATACTGACCTTACACCCGGAATACCAAGCCTGTAACACATATACTGACCTTGTACATGGAATACTAACCCTGTAACACATATACTGACCTTACACCCGGAATACCAAGCCTGTAACACATATACTGACCTTGTACATGGAATACTAACCCTGTAACACATATACTGACCTTACACCCGGAATACCAACATGAAAACACATATACTGATCTAAACAAAAACAAGAAATGCTGGATTCACTCAGCAGGTCTGGCAGCATCTGTGGAAAAGGCAGCATCTGTTTTCCACAGATGCTGCCAGACCTGCTGAGTGAATCCAGCATTTCTTGTTTTTGTTTCAGATTTCCAGCATCCGCAGTATTTTGCTTTTATTATACTGATCTAACACCTGGAATACCAACCCTGTAACGCATCTACTGACCTTACCCCCGGAATGCTAAGCTGAAAACACATATACCAGCCTTTCCCCACAATACGGAGCCTAGAACACACATCTTGACCTTGTACCCACAATACTGATCCGATAATTAACTACTGAACTTACACGCACAATATTGCCCCTATAACATACTGGCATTATACTCACAACCTGATTCTATAAACCATATACAGAACTTATGTCCATACTATTGACCCTCTCGCCCATAAACACACCTTACAATATCACAACACTGATCCTACATCAATTATATTCTGAGTTCATAGCATTACAAAACTGGTTTATAATTCCCAGAAACTTTCCTGTTTCCATATCGAATAGTTATTGACTGTAATTTGTACAAATAGGGAATTTACAACATACGTCAACTACCTGAGATGGCCAAGAGTAAAACAATGGACTTTCCCTGGCTCTCCATCTCTTGGGTCACTCTGTTTCTCTCCATTGCTGTGGGCTTGGAGTCTCCTGCAGATTCTACTGGCCACTAGGATGTGTTTGACGGTCAGAGCATTGAGCAGAAAAATCAGAATGAACGGGCAACATGGGGTTGGATTATAGTCCAGTCAGTCAAACACTCTCTATGGAATTGAAACATAAGTGATTTCTTTTATGCTGCCATGCCAGGGCATATTACTGTTGATATATATAGACTCATGTATGAAGTCGAAGGGGATCTTTTTTTAACAGCGTGCAGACCATTCCTATAACCACAGCTGCCAGTTTGTCAACACAGTATCTCATTTTCAGCTCCTGGCAACAAATGGCTATGAAGCAATCAAAGGTGAAAGCGACTGTTAACCAGACAGAACCGTCTCTGGAAACACATCTTAGGACAATAATGAGACAACAGCCCAGCATGGTGGAAAGGAAATGAACTGGGAAATAAGTCTCACAAAGCCGGCTGAATATCACAGCGGTGATAATAACTAGGAGATCTGTCACTGCCATGGACACCAGGTACCGAGTGATACATCCTGAGAGACCGCACCTTCCTCACGACAGAATCACAATCGTCATCAAGTTAGCTGTGGGACAGCAGGCAGGGTTGGGGGAGAGAGAAGAAGGGAATAAATGATCAGACTCACAGCTACAACATCAGTTTGGTGTGAGGCTGGTATGAAATTTACATCATTGATACTTGATGCAGTGATGGAAACTGATCCGTTTACTTATGGATAACAGTTTGTGTATTAAAAATGATTGTCCCAAAAGAAAACTGGGTGGATTATTAAAGCGCCAGATAGACAAAATAATAATCTTAAACATGGCAGAAGAAATAAATAACAAAGCCATACACTGAGTTCATATTTAAACATGGTAAATAATGACAATAAGAAATGAAAAAAGGTGATAATGATATTGGAATCAAGTGAATGCCAGGACATACGATATGGGTAATAACTAAAATAAATATCAGAAACGATCAAGATACATGAAAAAGCCTTGAATGAATGACATTGATACAGTGCAGGTTTGGCTCCTGTGAAAACTGGTCAAGGAGTATCAGCAGTCTTTTTTTTGCAATGACTCCTGTAATGGAGGGAGATGTAGTGGCCAGTGAGGTCCTGCAAACAGTAATGAGAACATTGACAGATTCCTCTGTACTTATTTTTGGTGTTGTTTGAGGGAGGAATATTGTTTATGGCACAGGGAGTGAGCTCTGCTCTTCCTCCAGTAGTGTCACAGGATCCTTTACTCGAAGAAGCAGTTTACATCTCCTCGGAAGGCAGACAGATCCCTCAGTAGTTCACTGGGAGGGCACGGAGCTAGGTTATGGACTCTATGGGCCTAACATAGGGCTCCAACCCACCACCTTCTGAATGAGCACTGTGATTTAACAATACAATTTGCCAAATAAAGTGGCTGAGTGTGATATAATGAACTTCTGGACTGGAGGCTCTCACACAACCTGGACAATAAAATATATTTATGAATAGAACTGAGTGCAGCAGCTGACGGTAACAGAGAGGAGGTGAGTCTTCACAACTGTTTCGAGCTGACAATGATTTGATAAAGTTACTTAATGCAAAACTAAAACTGCAAATACATGAAATGTAAATAGAAAATGCTGGAAATGCTCAGCAGGTCATTGGAAGCATCTGTGGAGAGAGGAACGGAAACAACATACATAGAGATGTGTTCCAGTGCTCGGAATCTAGTTTAACATCCCTAGTTACATTGCAGTGTCAGAAACGTTATTCTATATTTCAACACATTTCATTTTGCAATACTGTCCTCCACAGCTAGCTGAACCGTTGAAAAACAGCGGGGATTGGGAGAAAACCAATCCTATCATCAAAGCAGAAGGGAGATCCATGAAACAGTGATCAGTGAACAAGTTATGAACTTGTAAAAACTTTTTCACACGGTGAATGGCTAAGGTCTGGAATGCACTGCCCGAGAGTGTGGTGCAGGCAGGTTCAATTGATGCATTCAAAAGGGAATTAGACTGTTATGTGAAAAGGAATAATGTGCAGGGTTACTGGAACAAGGTGGTGGAATGGAAATGAGGGAGTGGCTCTTTGGGAGAGCTGGTGCAAACACGATAGGCCGAATGGCCTCCTTGTGCACGGTAATAATTCTGTGATTCTGTGAATACAGTTCGCCAAATAAAGTGGCTGTGTGATATAAAGGAGACTCTCACACAGCCTCGATAATAAAATCAGTGAGTAGACATAGATAGATGTTAAGATTGTCGAACAAACTCTCTTTACAATAATTTTCCAGAAGAGAATGATATTGTAAAAGTTTTCTCTGTGTGAGAAGCTCAATGAACTTCATATTTCAATAAGAGATCACAATGAACACACAGTGGATAGTTGGGCTACTGCAGTAATTGAACTGAATGTTCAGAAGGTGGCTGACCAACATAATGATCAACAGCTATAATAAAAGCAAAATATTGCAGATGCTGGAAATCTGAAATAAAAACAAGAAGTGCTGGAAATACTCAGCAGGTCTGACAGCATCTGTGGAGATAGAAGTAGAGTTAACATTTTAGGTCAGTGAACCTTCATCAGAACTTCTGAAATGCTAACTCTGCTTCTCTCTCCACAGATGCTGCCAAACCTGCTGAGTATTTCTAGCATTTCTTGTTACTAATGATCAACAGCTACTCAGTGACAACACAGTTAAACATTGATTTGACCAGTTAGACATTTACTGCAAAACTTTATCTGGAACACTGAAAATGGCAAGAACAGGGTAATAATTGGCAAATACTGGTACCACAGACCTGAAACATTAACTCTGTTTTTCTCTCTCCACAGATGCTGCCAGCCCTACTGAGTATTTCCAGCACTTAATGTTTTTAGTTCAGATTCCCAGCATCCACAGTATTTTGCTTTTATACAATAGAACGTACTTGAAGTGAGAAAGTACAGCTTTAAGATACAATCAAATATATTCAAGTGATGTAAAACCACATTAAAACAAAAGTAAAGGAGAGGATGGACGCGGGATTCATGGTTGATGATGTGAATAAGCTGTTTCCCATAAAGTATCACAAGAGGGACTTGCTAGTGAAACTAAAGCCCGTGGGATTAAAGGGACAGGAGCAGTGAAATTGGTCAATGGTACAGAAAGCATAGAGGAAGAATGAACAGATCTTTTACCAGGCTGGAGGGAAGTTAACAATGATTTTCCTCTTGGGTTGATATGACGACCATTGCTCTTCTGATCACTTCATATGTGCATATAAAATTTAAAAAATATAGAAAATTGAGTATGCGAGTACTTGCAGAGAACATAAAAACTGACTATAAAAGCTTCTATAGATATGTGAAGAGAAAAAGATTAGTGAAGACAAATGTGGGTCCCTTACAGTCAGAAATGGGGGAATTTATAATGGGGAACAAAGAAATGGCAGACCAATTAAATACATACTTTGGTTCTGTCTTCACAAAGGAGGGCACAAATTACCTCCCAGAAATGTTGGGGAACATAGTGTCTAGTGAGAAAGAGGAACTGTATGAAATCAGTATTAGTAAGGAAATGGTGTTAGGGAAATTGATGGGATTGAAGGCCAATAAATCCCCAGGGCCTGATAATCTACATCCCAGAATACTTAAGGACGTGGGCCTAGAAATAGTAGATGCATTGCTGGTCATTTTTCAAAATTCTATAGACTCTGGAATAGTTACAATGGATTGGAGGGTAGCTAATGTAACCCCACTATTTAACAACAGAGGTAGAGAGAAAACAGGGAATTATAGACTGGTTAGTCTGACATCAGTAGTGGGGAAAATGCTAGAGTCCATTATAAAAGATGTAATAGCAGAGCACTTGGAAAACAGTGACAGGATCGGACAAAGTCAACATGGATTTATGAAAGGGAAATCATGCTTGACAAATCTACTGGAATTTTTTGAGAATGCAACAAGTGGAATAGATAAGGGCTGGATGTGGTGTATTTGGACTTTCAGAAGGCTTTCGATAAGGTCCCACATAAGAGATTAGCATTCAAATTAAATCACACGGGATTGGGGGTAAGTACTGACATGGATAGAGAACTAGTTGGCAGATAGGAAACAACGAGTAGGAATAAAGGGTCTCTTTCCGTGGCAGGCAGTGACTAGTGGGGTACCGCAGGGAACAGTGCTAGGACCCCAGCTATTCACAATATATATTAATGATATAGATGAGCGAATTAAATGTCATATATCCAAGTTTGCAGCTCACACAAAGCTGGGTGGGAGTGTGAGCTGTGAGGAGGATGCAAAGAAGCTCCAGTGTGATTTGGACAAGTTGAGTGAGTGGGCAAATACATGGCAGATACAATATAATGTGGATAAATGTGAGGTTATCCCACTCTGGTGGCAAAAACAGAAAGGCAGATTATTATCTGAACGGCGATAGATTGGGAAAGGGGGAGGTGCAACGAGACCTGGGTGCCCTTGTGCAGCAGGCAGTCAAGAAGGCAAATGGTATGTTGGCCTTCATAGCAAGAGGATTCGATACAGGAGCAAGGATGTCTTGCTGCAATTATACAAGGCCTTGGTGAGACCACATCTGGAGTATTGTGTACAGTTTTGGTCTCCTTATCTGAGGAAGGATGTTCTTGCTATGGAGGGGGTGCAGTGAAGGTTCGCCAGACTGATTTTTAGGATGGCTGGACTGATGTATGAAGAGAGATTGGGTCAATTAGTCTTGTATTTGCTAGAGTTTAGAAGAATGAGAGGGGATCTCATAGAAACCTACAAAACCTACTGGACAGACTAGATGCAGAAAGGATGTTCCCGATGGCGGGGGAGTCCAGGACCAGTGGTCACAGTCTAAGGATAAGGGGTAAACCATTTAGGACTGAGATGAGGAGGGATTTCTTCACCCAGAGAGTGGTGAACCTGTGGAATTCTCTACCACAGAAAACAGTTGAGGTCAAATCATTAAATATATTCAAGAAAGAGTTAGATACGGGGAGAAAGCGGGAACAGGGTACTGAGTTTGGATGATCAGCCATGATCATATTGAATGGCGCTGCAGGCTCGAAGGGCCAAATGGCCTACTCCTGCTCCTATTTTCTATGTTTCTATCTTGTATCTTAAACCTGTGTGTTATCCCTTCAATACATTATATTGTACCTTAAACGCATGCATCATCACATCTAATGCTTTACCTTGTATCTTATACTGTTGCATTATCACATCAAGTACGCTATGCTGCAACTTAAACACATGACTTATGGCTGTCCTGTCTTATTACTTCAAATATTGTGTCTTAAATCTGGGTCTTAGCAGTAAAGGCACACTCTACTGTATCACAAACCCATACCCCATCACTTCTATTGTATCTCACTAAGGTGTATTATCACTTCAACTTCATTCTATTTAATTTAAAACCCTGTCTGATCACTTAACATATAATATATTGTTTCTTAAATATGTGCCTTATAACTTCAAATCTGACATAACATTACATAGAACATACAGCACAGAAACAGGCCATTCGGTGCAACTGGTCCATGCCGGTATTTATACTCTACAGCAGCTTTTTTCCCCCAACTTCATCTCACCCTAATGACATATCCTTTATTCTTTTCACCCTCATGTGTGCATCTAGCGTCCCCTTAAATGCTCCATGTTTTATGATTCAACCATGCCATTTGGTAACGAGTTCCATATTCTCATTACTCTTGCATGACGTCTTTAATATCCCTATGCACTTCATGAGGAGAAGAGGTGAAATATTCAAACACTATCTGCCTATGGACTGTTTGTGGGAAATACAGAGAAATTTGTTTTAACTTTTAAAAAATTAATTAACTACCTGTTCATAACACTTTGAATACATTATATTGTATCATATGCCCAATTATTGTATTTTAAATCAAAGTCCTATCACTTTAAATATATTATATTATATTCTCAACCCGTGTCTTATCATTTAAATACCTGATAAATTGTATCCGAATTGATCTTACAGGATGCACAACATAAACCCAGCAGCTAAGACACTGCATAACCTGAAAATAGCTAAGACAGCTGTGCAAAAGGCAGGGAAGAAACAGTGCAAACAAGCACTGGATCAACTTATGTGAAGAAATCCAAACTGCCTGTGACAGTGGTAATCTATGAGCTATGTATGTAAGAGGGCGCTTGGCCCTGCCATTACCAAAGTTGCTCCCCTGAAGTTGACAGATGAAGTACTCACCGACAGAAGTAAACAGATGTCTTGCTGGGCTGAACACGACTGTGAGCTGTACCCCTGTGAAACGGACATCTCCCAGTCTGCGCTTGATGCTCTCCCAGAACTTCCTGACATGGATAAGCTAGATGAAGAGCCCTCATTACTTGAGCTCCAGAAGGCCAGAGATTACTAGTGATGAAATCTCAGCCGAAATGTTCAAAAATGGAAGGTCTCATCTTTTGACACACTTTTATGACCTTCTCCTTCTCTGCTGGAAAGTAGGCTCCATTCCACAACAAATGTGTGATGCAAATTCATTATACTATACAAAAACAAAGGCGACAGAGGAGACGGCAACAATTACGGAAGCATCTCACTCCTCAGCGTCACGGCGAAGGCCTTTGCTGGGGTCATACTTGAAAGACTCCATCTACTTGCAGACTGAATGCACCCGAAAGCACAATGCAGTTTCCATGCCAGGATCGACTGTGGACATGATCTTCTCCCTACGTCAGCGACAAGATAAGTATGGGAAACAGAGTGTACCCCTTTACCTTACTTTTGTAGATCTCACTAAGGTATTCAATGCTGTCAGCAAAGCAAGACTCTACAAGATTTTGGGAAAAGTTGTCGGTCCACCGACGCTTCTTAGTCTCATCCGCTCCTTCCTTGACAACATACACTGCACTGCATAGTTTGATGGCTCCATTTCCCACAGTTTTGGAGTGAAGAATGAAGTGAAACAGGATTGTGTCCAAGCCCCCACTCTGTTTGGCATCTTATTCTCCAAACTCCTGCACACTAGGTCAGACGGCAAGCTCAACAATCTATCAAGGCTGAAAGTGAAGACAAAAACACATCGCATCCTGATCAGGGAACTTCTCTATGCTGATGATGCTGCACTAGTTACTCACACGGAAACTCAGATACAAAGACTCATGGACTGTCTCTCCCATGCCTGTACGTTGTTCTCCTTGACTATCAGCATCAAGAAAACGGTGGTCATGGGATAAGGTGTTACATCTCTGCCCCTGATCACACGAAATAAACCCCACTGGAAGTGGTTAGCAAATTCTGCTACCTTGGGTCCACAGAGACAGACTATCTGTCCCTTGATGCAGAGCTTGATACACACATAGGGAAAGCAGCTACCACCTTTGGCTGACTCACAAAACACATATGGGATAACACCAAGCTGACCCTTAGGACCAAACTTCCGGTCTATAAGGCCTGTGTTCTCAGCACCTTGCTGTACGGCCGTGGAACAGGGGTGACTTACAGCTACCAGGAAAAGAAGCTGATAATTTGCATCTTTGCTGTCGGTGGCACATTACAGGAATATCCTGGCAGGACAAAATCACGAATGTGGCCGTCCTAGCATAAGCCGAGCTCCCAAGTGTGTTGGCACTAATCAAACAGAGGTGGCTTTGGTGGATCGGTCACGTCCGCAGGATGGAAGATGGTCATATACCCAAAGATCTTCTGTATGGTGAGGTAGCCGGGGCCAGCTGGCCAGTGGGTTGTCCAAAGGTCCTCTTCAAGGATGCTTACAAGCATGACATGAAGGCCCTGAACATCGTCTATGGCACTTGGAGTAACTAGCTGGCGAAAGAGAGAAATAGTGATACCTCTTGTGGGCTAGCATGCACTACTACGATGACCAGTTGCTACAGCAGCTTGGCAACAGGTGCTAATGCTGAAAGCAGCAACCCAAAATGCCACCTGGTAGCTTGGCCTCCACAGCCATCACAAAAGGTGCACCATATGAAGATACTCCATCTAAATACATTGTTTGCTGCATGTCCATCATCTCTCAGAGATGAAGGCTGCCAACAACAATTCAGGCCCATGAGATCATTGAGTTCCTGAGCTTGTTCCGCCATTCAGTTAGATCATGTCTGATTTATATCTTAATTCCATCAACATGTCTTGGTCCCAAAAGCCTCACTACTCTTCACTAACAAAATTCTATCAATCTGAATTTTGAAACTTCCCTCCAGCCTCAACAGCTTTCTTGGGGAAGTTTCAGATTTCCATTACCTGTAACTGGCATGAAGTTTACAAAGGCTGAATACTGCGTACACTGGCAATCTGAAATAAAAGTAAATAAACAGAAAAAGTTGTAAATTCTCACCAGGTCGGCCAGCATCGTTGAGGAGAGAAGCAGAATTAACATTTCAGGTCGATGACCTTTCATCAGAACTGCAGAAAATGCTGGAGGTGTAGCAGGTTTTAGGCAAGTACAGAGTTAGGAGAAGGGGGGAGGGGACGAAAGAATAAAAGGGAAAGCCAGTGATAGGGTGGAAGGAAGACAAGATTAAATAACAAAAAGGTTGATGGTGCAAGGCAAAACAGATGATAGTGGGGCAACTAAAATAACAAAAGCTGGATGCAGAGAAACGTCAGCATCAATACCAACAGCTGCTGTCTGAAAAAAATAAGAGGAGTGGTTATGATCTGAAAATCTGTTCAATGTGGATTCCTCAAGACTGTAAAGTTGCTGATCCAAAGATGAAGTGCTGTTACTTTGTTGGGTTTAACTATTGGGTTATAACTAGTCAGCTTGATAGGTCTTCTTTACTTACAAAAAATCCAGTCTCTGGATCTGGGCTTTGCTGGCAGGACTGTCATTATTTACCTACCCCTATTGCCTGAATAGGTGGTGGTGGATCTTCTTGAATCATGGATTGATGCAACTAAGTGCTCGTCCACTTTAGAGGGCAGTTAAACGTCAATCAATTTGGAGTGGGGCCGCAGTCCCATTTTGGCCAGACTGGGTAAGGATGGTAGGTTTCCTTCATTGGGGTTATTAAAGAAGCAGTTGGATTTTCTGACAATCTGACAACTTCATGCTCAGTTTATACTGGTATCAGCTTATTATTTACTGCCAGACTGAAGCAATTGTCTCCATTTTACCAGCACCAGCAACTGTCCTATTTGATGAGGTTCAGAATATCAAATTTTTAAAGTGTTTTTTTTTTTAAGTGAAATTAGCAAACTGGTCTGTAGTTTCCAGGACGAGTTCTATCTCTCTTTTTCACCATAGCAATTACATTTGTTCTTTGGAACTATTCCTTTTTCATACATGGATACCAGTGGCTCTCATGTTTCCTGCTTAGGGTGGTGTCCTCTTTATGTTTGGCTTGTTTTTATCCTATCTCCTTTCTTTCTATCTTCTGTATAATATCCCAGTTGAATAGTACTACAGTTCTCATTTCTTCATTGTTCTTCGGTGAAAAGTGAGATGATGTTCCTATTCAGTATCACTGTCATTTTAATATCATCTCTTGTGCCTTTATGCTTCTTGTCTTTTAGTGGCACTGTCAACATCTTAATTTTCCTTCTGTTTCTTGTGTGCCTATGGAACACTGCACTATTTCTTTTTATATCCGTAGACATTTTCACTTCCAATTTCCCATTTGTTTTTTTTATTGACTTATGACTTCTTTCCTTAGTTCATCATAGTCCCTTTCTTCATTCTCTCCTTCATCGTTTAAGTACCTTGTGTATGCCTTTTCTGTTGATTCAGTGTCATGCTCATCTCATTATTTATTCAAGGCATCCCATTCTTAGTTGTTTTGTTCTTATTTTTAGTGGAATATATTTCTCCTGATCCCTACTGATCTGCCATTTCTATAAAGACCACTGTTGTTTTACTTCTCTGTCTGGCCTTTTTTAAAATCTCCTTTGTCTTCTTTAGCTCCATTTGTATTCATTTACGGCTATCTTTTCTCAATCTATTATCATTGTATTTGTATTATATATCTTTCTAAATCATATGAAAATACAAAGTGTACAGATAGATGGGCAGGAAAAGAGCAGCTGGTTCACCAAGACGTGCCAAACCATAATGGCTGGAGGCTCATGAGTAAAAACCTCTTCTCTCCACCTCCCACCTGGTCCTGCATCCATGCAATCACTTGCTCGAGGCGAAAAATGCCAATAACAGACTAAATCCTCTGGCAAATTCATTTCTGATTCCCCCCAGGCAAACAAAACCATTCCAGGAGATCAAATGGACCAAGACTTATCAATAAAATACTTATCTTCTATATGATGTGATCTCTGCCCCAGTCAATAACCGGGGTAATTTCCTCTTGAACATACAGACAGTCAACACTCACCAGTTGGGAATATATTCTAAAGGTTTACTACTCTCTAGGAAGAGATAAACTGCCAAACAGCCAGTCTATGCCTATTCTTGCCTACTTTCACCTCATAAAACTGTAATCTATCAATATGCAAGCTATATAGTCTTTTATTAATTTTCTAAACCTCCAGGAGGTTAACCTAAGTCAACACTGTTCTAAAGTAAAAATACTAGGACCATTGGTGGTATCTCACCATCACCTTCTCAAGGGCAATAAGGAATGGCCGATTCCCACATCCCATGAAACAAATAAAAACATTCAGTGAAGACAGGTCCAGTTGAGAACTGTTACAGTTATTGTTGATCGCTCCATGTCAGAGTGGTATGATGCTGTGTAGAAAGGTCCAGTTCAGCATAATTACATTCACTGTTGACAGGCAAAGCCTGTGGGACAGCTCTCCAATTTTGGCACAACCCCCCAGATGTTACTAAAGAGGACTTTCCAGAGTCAACATGCTTGGGTGTGCCATTGTCATTTCCAGTGCCGAGGTCAATGCCAGGTGGTACATCCAGGGGCAGGGATGTCTTGCTGCAATTATACAGGGCCTTGGTGAGGCCATACCTGGAATATTGTGTGCAGTTTTGGTCTCCTTATCTGAGGAAGGATATTCTTGCTATAGAATGAGGGCAGCGAAGGTTTACCAGACTGCTTCCTGGGATGGTGGATCTGACATATGAGAAGAGATTGAGTCGGTTAGGATATATTCGCTGGAATTCAGAGAAGTGAGGGGGGATCTCTTAGAAACCTATAAAATTCTAACAGGACTTGACAGGGTAGATGCAGAAAAAATGTTCCCGATGATGGGGGAGTCCAGAACCAGGGGTCGTAGTCTAAGGATGCGGAGTAAACATTTTAGGACTGAGATGAGGAGAAATTTCTTCACCCAGAGAGTGGTGAGCCTGTGGAATTCGCTACCACAGAAAGCAGTTGAGGCCAAAACATTGTATGTTTTCAAGAAGGAGTTAGATATAACTCTTGGGTCTAAGGGGATCTAAGGGACAAAAGTGGGAACAGGCTACTGAGTTGGATGATCAGCTGTGATCATAATGAATGGAGGAGCAGGCTCGAAGGGCCGAATGGCCTACTCCTGCTCCTATTTTCTATGTTTCTATCCAGTTTTATTCCTTTCCTTAGACTTTTCGCTAGTGGTTTGGTACAACTGAGTGGCTTGCGAGACAATTTTAGAGGGCATTTAAGAGTCAACCACATTGATGTGGGTCTGGAGTCACATGTAGGCCAGACTCGGTAAGGACAGCAGATTTCCTTCCCTAAAGGACATTAGTGAGAGGGCTCAAGCTGGGATATATGTCGCAAATCAAGGGGTAGGGTCAAGGTAGGAGAGCAGAATAGTAATATGGGAAATGAATGGCAGGAAGGGACAGAGAGAGAAAAAAACCTAAGAACACACTGACAGTCAAGACTAGATGTTAGAAAGATAACAAAAAGACAAAACTATGGGCTCTGTATTTGAATGCACGTAGCATTCATAACAAAGTAGACGAACTGATCGTGCACATTGAAGTCAATAAATATGATCTGATAGCCATTACGAGACGTAGCTGCAGAATGACAAGGTTTGTGTCCTGAATATTGAGGGTTATGTGAAACTCAAGAAGAATAAAAAGCTAGGTAAAGGTGGAGGGGTAGCACTATTAATCAAGGATGGCATTGGAGCAATAGTTAGAGATGACCTTGGTTCAGGAGATCAGGATGTAGAATCAGTTTGGCTGGAGATGAGGAATACCAGGGAAAGAAGTCACTACTGGGAGTGGTCTACAGGCCCCTAACAGTAACCACAATGAAGGACAAAGGATACAAGAAGAAATATTCGGTTCTTGTGATAATCATGGGTGATTTTGATTTACATATCACCTGGGAAAATCAGATTGGCAATAGTAGCTGGATGATGAGTTTGTAGAATGCTTTTGAGATAGTTTTTTAGAGCAGCACATTTTGGAACCAACCAGAGAGCAGGTTATGTTAGACTTGGTATTCTATAATGTGATAGGATTAATTAATGACCCTCAGAGTAAAGGCACCTCTAGGTAATAGCAACCACAAATTTTAAATCCAGTTTGAAAGAGAGAAGAGTGTGTCTAAGACTAGAATTTTAAACTTAAATAAGGGCAACTATGTGGGCATGAAAGCTGAGCTAGTTGAAGTGAACTGGGTTACTAGGCGAGGACATAAATCAAGAAAGAAGCAGTGGCAGATATTTAAGGGGATATTTCAGAATACTCAGAATAACTATATTCCTGCTATAAAGAAAAAATCTAAGGGGAGAACCAACATCCATGGTTAACTAAAGAAGTTAAGGAAAGCATCAAACTTAAGGAACAAGCATATAATTGCGCAAAGATGAGGGGAAGGTCAGATGATTGGTCAGAATATAAAGAATGGCAAAGAATGACTAAAAGGTTAATCAGGAGAAAGAAATTAGAGTATGAGAGAAAGCTAGCTAGAAATGTAAAAACAGATAGCAAGAGTTTCTACAGGTATTTAAAACGCACAGCGTGGGGGCAGCGATCTCTCTCCATTGTGGGTAAGAACCTGATCATCAGGTGCGAGGCGCTCACGTTGCTGCTCTACGTGGCGCAGGTCTGGCCCATACCCCACTCCTGCGCCGTGGCAGTCACCCGAGCCATTTTCCGCTTCGTCTGGGGATCTAAAATGGACCGGGTCCGGAGGGACACGATGTTCAAATCTCTGGACAAGGGCGGGAAAAATGTACCCAACGTGGCCCTCATCCTGATGACCACCTTCGTGTGCGGCTGCATCAAGCTGTGTGTAGATCCCCAGTACGCAAACTCCAAGTATCACTACGTGCTGAGGTTCTATCTGTCCCCGGTGTTGCGAAGGATGGGCCTGGTCACATTGCCGCGGAACGCTCCATGCAGTTGGGCGGTGCCGTACCACCTATCCTTCGTGGAGCAGTTTCTGCGGGAAAACACCTTCGACCACCGGTCCATCAGGCAGTGGTCTGCACGGAATGTCCTCAAGGCCCTACGGGAAAAGGAAACGGTGGATCCTGTCGGATGGTTCCCCGAGCAGACCGTCAAAGTCATTTGGCGGAATGCCTCATCACCAGAACTTTCAAACAAGCACCAAGACGTAGCTTGGCTGGTGGTGAGAAGGGCCCTCCCCGTCAGATCCTTCATGCACACCCGAAGTCTCGCCCCCTCCGCACAGTGCCCCCGCGTTGGCTGTGGTGGGGAAGAGACGGTCGCACACCTCCTCCTGGAATGTGCCTTTGCAAAGCAGGTGTGGAAAGAGATGCAGTGGTTTTTGTCAAGGTTCATCCCAAGCAGCTCTGTAACACAGGAGTCTGTGCTCTACGGGCTGTTCCCAGGGACGCACACCGAGACAAACATCAACTGCTGCTGGAGGACTATCAATTCGGTGAAAGACGCCCTTTGGCCTGCCCGAAACTTGCTGGTCTTCCAGCGCAAAGAGTTGTCCACCACCGAATGTTGCAGACTGGCACATTCCAAGGTCCAGGACTACGTGCTGAGGGACGCACTAAAGCTTGGGGCAGCCGCAGCAAAGGCTCAATGGGGAAAGACCACAGTGTAAGGTTCCCCCACCAAGCTGGACTGAGGGGCTGGATCCATGGGAAACCCCTCGAACTGTATCGTTAATATTCTGAATTGCTGTAAATGTAAAACTGTAATTGACATGACAATTGTGAAACGGAAGGGTTGGGAAGAAACTCATGACAGTATTGAAGGAAACTTATCTCCCTTGCAATGTTTGTATTTTTTGGTGCTGTTTGGAAACTGTTTGGCAATGTAATTTTTACAGATTTTTATGAATAAAGTATATTTTGGAAATAAAAAAAAAAAAATTTAAAACGCACACCCCCCCCCTGGATGTACTCACCTTTCTCGCCAGGTACGTCGAGGTGGCCGGCAGCAGCACTGATGTTAAGGACCCCTTTGGGATCTGGACTAGCAAGCGGCAGGTCAAGGTGACCTTGAAGGTAGATCCCAGTGGAGCCATCATCCACCCTCCCTCCAGCTTCGCTATCGGGGGAAGTCGAGGCTTCTTGGTCTACGCTGGGCAGCCCAGAGTTTGCCGCACCTGTGGCAAATCTGGTCACATGGCAGCCAACTGCAGCACGGTTGTTTGCAAGAACTGCAAGGAGGAAGGCCATCAGACCAAGGACTGTAAGCAGACTAAGTGTTGCAACTTGTGCGGTGCGGCAGGCCATCTCTACAAGACCTGCCCCAAACGTTGTCTCAGCTATGCTCAGGCGGCAAGGTCCAAGGAATGGCTGGGCGAAGGTTCGACGAAGGCGTCCGCTGTTCGAAAGGAGACCAGCAACCTTCTCCGCAGCGAGGAACTTCAACCTGAGAAGGAAGGGGAGGCGGCTGAAACCAACGACCCAGCACCTACCCAGCGCCCGGAAACCCCTCCTCCACAGACAGAATCAATGGAGGAGGAGGCAGCAGATGGACAAACAGGTCAGTGGCAAGTGGTCCAGAGGAAAACCACAAAGAAAAAACATCCCAAAGCCACCACCCAAACCAGTGGCAAGAGGAGGCTCTCTTCTGAATCAGACTGCAACAACTCCTCTTCACTGGACGGGGAAATGCTGGAACGACAGCCCCTTCAAAAGAGGCGGCAGAACTCCGAGATGGATGATAAAGCATCCCAGCCCCCGGGCACTGGAAGCTGTGATGGTCCCGGCGTGCCCCAACCCCAATGTCCCACACGTAACGACGTGGCCAACGCATCTCAGCTCCGGGACACCGGGAGCAAAGACACGTCTGGCGCACCTGAGCTCCGGGAGACCGGGAGCTGTGATGTTTTCGGGGAGGAACAGATGGAAGCAGCTGAGGACAACCCAATGCTCTCTGCCTACAAGACCCCCCCGATGTCACCCGAGCGGCACAAACCCTGCATGAAAAATCAGGAGGGGTTTCTGAGTCCAACCAACGTGAAACTGCTTGCGCACACGATGGGTATGCAGGAACATCCCGAAGGACTGGGACTAGCAAGGACAAATGGTATGGGAAGCAACAACTAATGTTTAGTAAAAAATGGGTGTAAGAATATCTTCCATTAATGTGCGTAGCATTAAATCTACTACGCAATGTGTTTCAACCTTGGATTACCTTGCCAAGGTCAAAGCTGACCTACTGTTTCTGCAGGAGTGTGGAATACCACACCTCAGCACCTTCAGGCAGTGGTCGCGATGGTGGTCCCACGGGCCATCGATCTGGTCGGGGGGTAATGACTGCCGTTCCTCCGGCCTGGGTATTCTGTTGAGGGGAGGTAACTTCACCATCTCCGAAGTTAAGGAGGTGGTGGGCGGCCGCCTCCTCGTAGCAGACGTGATGTACAACAACGCTCCGCTCCGGTTGATCAACGTGTACGCCCCGGTACAATGCAGCGAGCGGCTGACCGTCTTCCAGCAGCTCCCACTGCTGCTGGCGACATCCAGGCCGGTCATCCTAGGCGGTGACTTCAACTGCATCATCGATGCGGCTGGACGATCCGGCAGTGACGACAGCAAACTGGACGCTACGTCCAGATTCCTAATAGAAACAGTTAAAGATGCCAAACTGCATGACATCTTCAGCAAACCTGCAGATGGAGCGCAGCGCAGATACACATGGTCAAGATCGGACGGGTCTGCCCGTTCCAGGATTGACTTCCTGTTTGTGTCCCGTGCTGTCACGGTCGGATCCACCGACGTCAAGCCGGTGTTCTTCTCCGACCACTGCCTCTTACTGGCCGACTGTCACTTACAGGACGACCAGCGGGTTGGCAGAGGGACGTGGAAGCTCAATGCGACACTGCCCAGAGAACGTTGAGGAACTCAAAAGGGATTACAAAGGTTGGAGGACCGTGAAACCCCTCTTTGAGTCTCCAGTTCACTGGTGGGAAGCGATTAAGGAGAACATCAAGAGGTTCTTCATCCACAAACGTGTTCAGAAGGCGAGAGAGAGACAGAGGGAAATGTCCCGACTCCAGAAAATTATGCAAAATCTACTCCGGTTGCAGTCAATGGGGGTCGAGGTCAAGGAGGACCTCCACGAGGTGAAGAGCCAGCAGGCCTCGCTCTTTGCCAAGGAGGCCTCCAAGATCATCTTCCGGTCCAGAGTCCGCTCCATCGAGCAGGATGAGACGTGCTCGCATTACTTCTTCCAAAAGGTACACAGAGAGCTCTGTTATCAGCAGCCTGAAGGAAGAAGATGGCTCAGTAACGTCTTCGCAGTCCGACATACTAAGGATCAGCAAATCCTTTTATGCTGGGCTGTATGACACGAAGCCCACAGACAGCAGAGCCTCCCAGTCCTTCCTGTCATCTATCACAGAGGTCTTAGATGACAGCAGGAGGGAGAGACTGGACAAGCCGTTAACTCTGGACGAGCTGACAAAGGCCGTCGAGTCCTTCGAGACGAGTAAAACTCCCGGGAGCGACGGCTTACCGGTCGAGTTGTACTCGGCCCTGTGGGACTGGGTCGGCCCGGACCTGCTGGAAGTATACGAGAGTATGCTCCTGGCCGGCAGCATGTCAGAATCCATGAGAAAAGGCATCATCACCCTCATTTACAAGCAGAAGGGGGAGAGGGCAGAAATCAGAAATTGGCGGCCCATCTCACTGCTTAATGTTGATTACAAGATTCTGTCCAAAGTCATAGCCAGTCGAGTCAAGTCTGCTCTGGAGTTGGTGATTCACCCGGATCAGACCTGTACTGTACCCGGCAGGAAGATCTCTGATAGTCTCGCGCTACTCAGGGATACGATCGCCTACGTACGGGACAGGAGGGTGGACACCTGCCTCATCAGCCTGGACCAGGAGAAGGCTTTTGACAGGATATCGCACACCTACATGATGGACGTGCTTTCCAAAATGGGGTTTGGGGAGGGAATCTGCAATTGGATCCAACTGCTCTACACAAACATCAGTTGCGCAGTCTCAATCAACGGGTGGGAATCTGAAAGTTTCCCGATCAAATCTGGAGTCAGACAGGGCTGTCCTCTGTCCCCGGTCTTGTTTGTTTGCTGTATTGAACCCTTTGCTGAGTCTATTAGGAAGGATGCGAGCATAAGAGGGGTGACAATCCCAGGCAGCGGAGGCACTCAGGTCAAAACCTCCCTGTACATGGATGACGTCGCCGTTTTCTGCTCGGATCCGCTGTCCGTGCGCAGACTGATGAGCATCTGCGACCAGTTCGAACTGGCCTCGGGAGCCAAAGTTAACCACGGCAAGAGCGAGGCCATGTTCTTTGGCAACTGGGCTGACCGATCCTTTGTCCCCTTCACCGTCAGGTCAGATTACCTGAAGGTGCTGGGGATATGGTTCGGAAGGGCCGGGGCGTGCACCAAAACATGGGAGGAGCGAGTAGCCAAGGTACGACAAAAGTTGGGCATGTGGGGGCAGCGATCTCTCTCCATTGTGGGTAAGAACCTGGTCATCAGGTGCGAGGCGCTCACGTTGTTGCCCTACGTGGCGCAGGTCTGGCCCATACCCCACTCCTGCGCCGTGGCAGTCACCCGAGCCATTTTCCGCTTCTTCTGGGGATCTAAAATGGACCGGGTCCGGAGGGACACGATGTTCAAATCTCTGGACAAGGGCGGGAAAAATGTACCCAACGTGGCCCTCATCCTGATGACCACCTTCGTGTGCGGCTGCATCAAGCTGTGTGTAGATCCCCAGTACGCAAACTCCAATTGTCACTACGTGCTGAGGTTCTATCTGTCCCCGGTGTTGCGAAGGATGGGCCTGGTCACATTGCCGCGGAACGCTCCATGCAGTTGGGCGGTGCCGTACCACCTATCCTTTGTGGAGCAGTTTCTGCGGGAAAACACCTTTGACCACCGGTCCATCAGGCAGTGGTCTGCACGGAATGTCCTCAAGGCCCTACGGGAAAAGGAAACGGTGGATCCTGTCGGATGGTTCCCCGAGCAGACCGTCAAAGTCATTTGGCGGAATGCCTCATCACCAGAACTTTCAAACAAGCACCAAGACGTAGCTTGGCTGGTGGTGAGAAGGGCCCTCCCCGTCAGATCCTTCATGCACACCCGAAGTCTCGCCCCCTCCGCACAGTGCCCCCGCGTTGGCTGTGGTGGGGAAGAGACGGTCGCCCACCTCCTCCTGGAATGTGCCTTTGCAAAGCAGGTGTGGAAAGAGATGCAGTGGTTTTTGTCAAGGTTCATCCCAAGCAGCTCTGTGACACAGGAGTCTGTGCTCTACGGGCTGTTCCCAGGGACGCACACCGAGACAAACATCAACTGCTGCTGGAGGACTATCAATTCGGTGAAAGACGCCCGTTGGTCTGCCCGAAACTTGCTGGTCTTCCAGCGCAAAGAGTTGTCCACCACCGAATGTTGCAGACTGGCACATTCCAAGGTCCAGGACTACGTGCTGAGGGACGCACTAAAGCTTGGGGCAGCCGCAGCAAAGGCTCAATGGGGAAAGACCACAGTGTAAGGTTCCCCCACCAAGCTGGACTGAGGGGCTGGATCAATGGGAAACCCCTCGAACTGTATCGTTAATATTCTGAATTGCTGTAAATGTAAAACTGTAATTGACATGACAATTGTGAAACGGAAGGGTTGGGAAGAAACTCATGATAGTATTGAAGGAAACTGATCTCCCTTGCAATGTTTGTATTTTTTGGTGCTGTTTGGAAACTGTTTGGCAATGTAATTTTTACAGATTTTTATGAATAAAGTATATTTTTGAAATAAAAAAAAAGAATTTACAAGGGAAAAGAGTAAGTAAAGTGAGTGTTGGTCCTCTGGAGAGTGAGAATGGGGAATTAATAGTGGATAATAAGGAAATGGCGATGAAATGAACAAATATTTTGCTTCTGTCTTCACGATGGAGAATACAAAAACATTCCATTAATAGCTGTAAATCGGGAGGTGGAAGGAAGAGAGGAACCTGGTGAAATTACAATCACCAGGGAAATGGTACTGAGCAATCTGATGGAACTGTGGACTGACAAGTCCCCGGGTCCTGATGGACTTCATCCTAGGGTCTTAAAAGAGGTGGCTAATGAGGTAGTAGATGCATTGGTGTTAATTTTTGAAAAATCACTGGATTCTGCAAAGGTTCCATCAGACTGGAAAGTAGCAAATATATCCCCTCTATTCAAGAAAGGGGGGAGACAGAAAACTGGTAACTATAGGCCAGTTAGCTTAACGTCTGTTGTGGGGAAAGTGTTAGAATCGATCATTAAGGAGGCTAAAGCTGGGCACTTAGTAAAACCCAAGGTAATTGAGAATGGTCAGCATGGTTTTGTGACAGGTTTAACCAATTTATTGAAGTTTTTTGAAGGAGTAACATGCGTTGTGGATAAAGGGGAGCCCGTTGACGTACTGTACTTGTATTTCCAGAAAGCATTTGACAAGATGCCACATAAAAGGTTATTGTGCAAAGTAGGAGCTCATGGTGTAGGGGATAACATATTAGCATGGATAGAAGATTGACTGGCTGGCAGAAAACAGAGAGTGTGCATAAATGGGTCCTTTTCTGATTGGCAGGATGTGACGAGTGGAGTCCCACAGGGGTCTGTGCTGGGGCCTCAACTTTTTACAATTTATATCAATGACTTCGATGAGGGGAGCAATGGCATGGTAGCTAAATTTGCAGATGACACAAAAATAGGTAGGAAAGTATGTTGTGAAGAGAACATAAGAGCTTGCAGACCGATTATAGATAGGTTGAGTGAGTGGATAAAAATCTAGCAGATGGAGTATATTTTGGGAAACTGTGAATTTGTTCACTTTGGCAGGAAAAATAAAAAAGCAGAGCATAACTTAAACAGGGAACAACTGCAGAATTCCGAGGTGCAGAGGAATCTAGGTGTTCTAGTGCATGAGTAACAAAAAGTTAGTATGCAGATACAGCAAGTAATAAAGAAGGCTAATGGAATGCTATCCTTTATTATGAGAGGAATTGAAAATAAAAGTAGGGATGTTATGCTTCAGTTATACAGGGCATTAGTGAGACCACAGCTCGAATAATGTGTGCCATTTTACATCTCCTTATTTAAGGAAGGATGTAAATGCATTGGAGGCGATTCAAAGGAGGTTCATTCGATTGATACCTGGAATGAGCAGGATAGCTTATGAGGAAAGGTTTGACAGACTGGACTTATTTTCACTGGAGCTCAGAAGAGTGAGGGAGACTTGATTGAACTTTATAAGATCCTGAGCGGTCTTGACAAAGTGGTTGTGAAAAGGATGTTTCCTCTTATGGGTGAGTCCAGAACTCAGGGGCACTGTTTTAAAATTAGGGGTCGTCCTTTTAGGACGGAGATGAGGAGAATTTTTTTCTCTGAGTGGGTTGTGCGACTTTGGAACTCTGCCTCAGAAGGTGGTGGAGGCGGGGTCAGTGAATATTTTAAAGGCGGAGGTAGATAGATTCTTGTTAGCCAGGAATCAAAGGTTATTGGGGGTAGATGGGAGTGTGGAATTCGAGATACAAACAAATTAGCCATGATTTTATTGAATGGTGGAGCAGGCTCGAGGGGCCGAATGGCTAACTTCTGCTCCTAATTCGTATGTTCGTAAGAACCAGACTGGTTTTTATGACAATTGACAATGGTTACTGAGACCACGCTGAAAATAACCGCCCTGGCTTGGGCCTGGATTTGTCCAGACTGCATATAACTTATTGAATTATACCTGTCCACAATGAATCTTAACCATGCTGACGTGGACCTGTCCCAGACTGCATTTAACCTTCCTGGAATGAACCTGTCCGTAGTGAATGTAACCATGCTGATCTGAACCTGTATACACAGAGTGTAACTATGTTGTACTGCATCAGTTTACATTAAATGTAACCACCCTGAACAGGACCAGCCCACACTGAATGCAATGGCACTTCACTGTACATGCTCGTACAGAATAGAACTGTTCTGAGCTGGACCTGTTTACACGGAATTGGACCTGTCCACATTGAATGTAATGACACTGACCTGGACAAGTGCACACTGAAAGTAATTGTGATGAACTGGGCCTGTGCACACCTAACGTAACCATGCTTAACTGGACCTGGCTACACTGAATACACAGACTGTTGTTTTAAAGTGAGTGTACAGTCTCAGAGAGATTAGGAACCACGTTGCATGTGACGGACTGAATAATGATCAGGAACATTTTCCTTTAGGATTAGAATATCCCTGGTCAGTTATACCTTGTTCTGAGACCACACAAGTCAACCTGAGGGATTAAAATCTAATATTTCATGTACAAGATTCATTTTCACCGTTGCAGCCATCTATTTAGCTTTTCATTAACCTTTCTGTAGAAATGTAACTGATCATAGGTAGTCTCTGAGTATTTCATTTTAGAGCCATGTCAGATCCCTTGAACAACATTCCATTCCATCAAAACATAGACACAACCCCTGCAGCAGCTTCACTAATGTATTTGTTTCAATTAGAGTAATTAACGTAAAAGATCAACAATCCAATTATCTCCCTGGAGCCTAAGGTATAAATGTGCCAATCTTTCAGTGTAGTGCAGAACATGCTCAGAGTTTCTGATAGAAATGCATGGATTACCAAAAGGTCTGGTGTTTGCCATTTACTATCCTGTCCTTGCAGCTATTGGTGTTCCAGGTAAAGTATTTTAGTTAGCCATTAGTTACAGGAATCATCTATTAGTAGTGTCACTGTTCTTCTTTACTAGGAGTGCTTTTCCATGGCACTGAAATCCTTTCTCCCCTTTAATGGGTAACTGTTACAGTTAATGAGACAATTTCTCTTTTTTAACTGATATAATTTCTCTGCTTCTAAAGTATCATTTTTCTGCTTTAATGGCATTCATTCTCTATGTTAATGATAGAATTTAATCCCTTTACTGACAGGATTTCTCTCCATGAATGGCATAATTTTTCCCCATTAACAGTGTCATTTCTGATTTTTACTGGTACATTTTCTTCACATTACAGGTATAATTTCTCCCCTTTAAGGGTATAATATCTTCAGGTGACTGGTACCATTTCATCCCTTTAATTGTAGAATTTCTCCCATTTTTGTTGACCATCTTGCACTGTAAATGTAGTTTGACTGAGTTATTGACACTGTAACTATGGTGAATTATCACACTGTTATCACAATTTAAATGTAGTTCTATTGTGTTATTGACATTAACAGTGACAGAGTAATTCCCACAAATGATTCATTGATTGAGAACATTGAACTATAGATAATTCCTGACAGTGTTTACTGAAAGAATTTATTGAAGGAACATTATTAGGCATTGAGTTTTTGACAGAAATATAAGCAGCAGCCTCAAACTCACAGAACACAGTTTTTCTACTTTCAGTCTCTAACTCTCATTGATTCATTCCAGCTCTCCTCTTCCAAAATACCTTCTGCTGATGGTTCTATAGTGACTGCTGCAGAGTCCGGGTGTTCTTTCTCACCCTAGCACTTGACAATGTCTCAGACTGTTAGTCCTCACTTCTTTCTCTACATTGAATGAGGCCACAGAACTATTGGCATCTCTCGCATTTGAGGCACCAAGTTTTAATTTCAATGTCCACTTGGACCTGAGCTGATCATTTATCCCGACAGCACAGCGCAGTACTGAGGAAGTGCTGCATTATAGGAGGGACATTTCTCCAAATACGACCTCATCATCTTCCAGTTCTGGTGGTTCAGATCAACACCAAAGATCCCAGGTGACTGTCAGGAGAAGCGTGGGAGTTATCACTACGTCTTCACTTACATCCTTTGTGCAAAGTCAGAAAACGCTGCTTTGTCTATTCGATCCTCACTGTTTGAGCATCTTTTTGAGCAAATTGACTGTGGAATTTTCCAACAATGAATAATTTACAAACAATTCATTGGCTGAGGATGTTTCTGGCCCTCAGTAGGATGTAATCCGTTTGAAATGCAAATATTTGTTTTCCAATTTTCTTGTTAATTTTCACATTTATTGTCATTGTATTGCTTACTCTCTGATGTTATTTTTCTTGTCTATTTGATTTTTGTATGATGTTTTCCTGATTACTTCATGTTTTTCTTTATGTTTCATTGTAATATTTTGCATTCTGATGTTATTGTTCTGTCTTCTTTTTGATGCAGATGGTCATTTTAAACACTGACAAAGGGCTCATCGGTTTGCGATAGTTTCCATCTCAGAATCACAGGCAAAACTGTAGATTTCACGCAGAATTCGTAAAACAGATGATTTGGCTGGGAGTCTGACCAGTGAATTTCCTGTTTTCCCTCTCTCACAGACATGCACTGGCCCAGTTTGTCTCACTCTCTCTCTCTCTCTCTCTCTTTCTCTGTTACAGCTAACTTGGCAGTGATTATGATCCTGTCCCGAGGAAGATGTGGTCTCTCCAGATGTATCACTTACTACCTGGTGTCTATGGCAGTGACGGATCTCCTGGTCATTATCACTGCTGTGATATTAAACCGGATTGCTGGTATTTATTTCCCTTTCAGTTTCTTGTCAATTACACCGATATGTAGTCTCCGTATTGCCCTAAACTATGCAGCCATAGACAGTTCTGCCTGGTTAACGGTTGCTTTCACCTTTGATCGATTCACGGCCATATGCTGCCACAAGCTGAAAATTAAATATTGCACTGGGAACACGGCAGCGCGTGTTATTGGAATGGTCTGTACGCTGAGCTGTTCAAAAAATATCTTCTTGTATTTTATATATGAACCTTTATATATAATTAACAATGTACCCTGGTTCTGCAGCGCCAAATTAATATTTTATACATCAACTGCATGGGTCGTATTTGACTGGATTCATCGCATTTTAACTCCCTGTCTCCCATTCATTCTAATTTTACTGCTCAATGCTCTGACTGTCAGACACATTCTAGTGGCCAGCAGAGCACGCAGGAGACTCCAGGCCCACAGCAATGGAGAAAATCAGAGTGATCCAGAGATGGAGAAGCGGAGAAAGTCCATCATTTTACTTTTCTGTGTCTCGGGAAGTTTTATCCTGTTATATTTGTTATTTCTTATAACTTTCCTCTATGTCCGAATTGAAAAAGTTAGTTATTTCTCAGGTTCAAATTTCAATGAATCAAACTTTATTCTAGAGGAAAGCGGATATATGCTTCAGTTTTTAAGTAGCTGCATCAACCCATTTATTTATGCAGGGACCCAGAGTAAATTTAGACAGGAGTTAAAGAATGGGGTGAAATATCCACTCAGTCTAATTGTTAAATTATTTAAATGATGACAATAGTGAAATCTAACATAAATTGCACATTATATTCCATCCATTGTTGTTCTTGTTCATGTCTCACATGACCTTCTTTCCCAGATATAGTCACTCACTCTGAGATCCTCACCCACTGTGTCATTTTAAGAATGTATAAGGAACACTGCAGCGTGGCACAATTCAGTGTTGTAACCTGTTTTCCTTTAAGTTCGAGTTCTCTTCCCCTTGCTTACTCAGGTTTAGTACATTACCACAGCCCCAGGGCCCTGAAGTATATCTACATTTATATGAGAGAGAGAGAGCGATTCCGACCGCTGATCTGTTATGGGATATTGTCATGAAAACCCCACCTGCCACATGGAAAATATAAATTTCATTAGTTGGAACATTGCCTGAGACTTTTACTGGAAATTGTTGCAAATAACTTTTCAAAAAGAAAATTGGGCAGCCAAGATGGCCACGGCAATTTGCATATGAAACACCAACAGAGTAGACTGGAGACAACATGACTGAAGCAACCCAGCTAGAACAATAGGGGTGCTTTCTGATTAAATTACCTGAAATGGCTTTCTCAACACAGTCATCAGCAGCCATTGACACCCATTGACTTTGAAAGAGCCAACTCCCAACAAATGTGACTGGACAGCCTGAGGGGATAGCCTTGAATCTCAGAGAACATTCCAAAAGGCCTCATTAGAACACAAAGAGATTTGGTAATTTCATGTGACTGTTGTGCAACTCTGGGAAGACTGGGAGTTTTTGTAAGTCAGAAAGCAGAACAGTAACTATAAGCCATCAAGGGTGCAGCACTCTCTCTTTCTCTCTCTCTCTCTCTCTCCAGTAAAGGTCAAACCAGAGAAGGGCAAAAGGGGAACCTGAGACCCCTTCTTTGCCTGGTCAGAACAGATGTCAAGTTTAATTGTTTAATGAAGGAACTTCAATATCCCTCCTACATATTGTTTGGATCATGAGGATGCGCTCTGAAATGCAAACACACTATTCCCATGCATTGTTCTCCACTCACAGCTGCACTCTTGTTCCCATAAACATAATAACAGAGGAATTGCTGGAGGAAAAAGACAAAAGACCATCTTGTTTACCTTCTCCTCTTTCTATTGACTAATTAGGAGACATCCCCAGTGTCATCAAACAAATGAAACGAATCTAACAAAAATGCCCCCTTTTTAAAGAGGCACAAAGAATAAACACCCAAGTCATAAAATGAAACTTATCAAATTAAATGTGGATATTATCTTCACTATTATGTACTACAGTCACTTAGTCTTCTACCATCCTGCTAGTCCCATGATACTCTGTTAGTGTTGACTATTCACAGCAATTAATCTCTATCAGTTAGTCTATCATAGACCCAGTTATGGGTTGGGGAAAGCCCCAATGATGGGGAGCTTTAGGAACCATCGAACCAAAGCCACCTGTTTCTCCTCAGTAATGCTACACTTACATGTCATGTCTCAAATTATTCATATACTGTATTCCAAACTGGCATTCTATGAATGTAATCTATCTAATTTGCATTGTAGAAATCAGTACAATCGAGTTTCACTGTGTCTATAGTGATCCTTTTCCATAGATTGACCATTCACTCAATGAAATAGTGTTTCTGCAGATTGGTTTTGATTTTACTCCCTTTGAGTGTCACAAGAACAATGGCTACATTTGCAGACGGAACAAAGCAGAAAATATAAGTTTCTCTCCACCATGAATGGTGAGATTTCTTTTTCAGGCTGTGTAACTGATTAAAACTCTTTCCACAGTCAGCACTCAATGTGTGTCTCAGTGCTTTTCCAGTCTCACTGAAGTCTGAAATATTTTCCCTCTGACAGTGTGGGAAAACATTTTTCCTGTCTGTCATGTTCAGTTCTACACTCTCTGATTCCCCTCTGTTTGCATCCCCTGAAGGTGCTGACTCGGGCTGGATTGAGTGCTACAATCGTCTGCTCCCCTCCCTCTCTCTTCCCCTGAATGTACTGTCTCTGGATGGGTTCAGTTCTACACTGACTGGCACCGCTCTCCTCTCTTGAAGGTCATAGAAAGAAACATAGGAACAGGAGTTAGTCATTCAGCCCCTCGAGGCTGCCCTGTCATTCAGTTTGATCATGGATAATCTCGATATTATCTCCATCTTCCTGTCTTGCTTCTGTAACCCGTAAAAAAACTTGCCTATCCTCAGTTTTGAAATTTTCAATTGACCCCGAGTTTCAATAGTACTTTGGGCGGCACAGTGGCGCAGTGGTTAGCACCGCAGCCTCACAGCTCCAGCGACCCAGGTTGAATTCTGGGTACTGCCTGTGTGGAGTTTGCAAGTTCTCCCTGTGCCTGTGTGGGTTTCCTCCGGGTGCTCCAGTTTCTTCCCACAGCTAAAGACTTGCAGGGTGATAGGTAAATTGGCCATTACAAATTGTCCCTAGTATAGGTAGGTGGTAGGGAAATATAGGGACAGGTGGGGATGTGGTAGGAATATGGGATTAGTGTAGGATTAGTATAAATGGGTGGTTGATGGTCGGCACAGACTCGGTGGGCCGAAGGGCCTGTTTCATTGCTGTATCTCTAAACTAAACTAAGAATTACATTGGAGTACGGTAGCATAGTACTCATGTTACTGAGCTAGTAATTCTAAGGCTTGACTAATGATCCAGCCACATGACTTCATGGTATACTGTCGAGATAGAGTGGCCCTGGCAGCCCTCAACATTAATTCTGGACCCCATAAAGTCTCATGGCATCAGGTCAAACATGGACAAGGAAACCTCCTGCTGATTATCACCTACCTCCCTCCATCTGCTGATAAATCAGTACTTCTCCATATTGAGCATCACTTAGAAGAAGCTCTGAGGGTAGCAAGGGCACAGAATGCACCCTGGATGGGGAACTTCAATGTCCATCACCAAGAGTGGCTCAGTAACACCACTGCTGTCCAAGTCCTGGAATTCACAATTGGTAGACTGGGCCTGTGGCAGGTGATGAGAGAACCAACAGGAGGGGCAAATCGATTTGACCATGTCAAATAGGGGAAGTGGTGCCATAGTGGTAATGTCACTTAACTAGTAATCTAAAGCAGCAGGCTAATGCCCTGGGGGCACAGGATCAAATCCCACCACAGCAGCCGGTGGAATTTAAATTCAACTAATGAACAAAAACCTGGAACTGAAAGCTTGTTTCAGTAATGGTGCCATGAAACTATCGTCGATTGTCAGAAAAAAAAGCAGCTGGTTCACTAATCCCCTTTAGGGAAGGAAATCTGCCATCCTTACCTCTGGCATACATGTGACCCCAGACCCACAGCAATGTGGTTGACTCTTAACTGCCCTCTGAAATGGCCGAACAAGCCACACCCTTGTGAAGAGCATTAGGGATGGGCAACAAATGCTGGCCTTACCAATGACGCCCACATCCCATGAAAGAATGTTTTAAAAATCCACACTAATGTAGCTGTCGCACATAGATCTAACCATAACAGTATTGGTGGGAGTGACAACAGCATAGTCCTTGTGGAGATGAGGTCTTGCCTTCACACTGAGGGCACCATCTTGTGTGGTACTACCACCATGTAAAATGGAATAGATTCAGAACAGATTTAGCAGCTCAAAACTGGTCATCCATTTGGTGCTGTGGGCCATCAGCAGAATTGCTTGACACCACAAACTGCAAATTCATGACCTGGCATATCCCTCACTCTATTACTATCAAACTAGGGGATTAACCCTGGTTCAATGGGGAATACAGGTGAGCATTCCCAGAGCAGCACCAGGCAGACTAAACATAAGGTACCAACCTGTTAAAGCTACAACACAGAACTACATTGCATGCTCAACAGTGGAAAGCAGAATGCTATAGACAGAAGTAAATGACTCTACAATCAACCGACCAGATCACAGCTCTGCAGAAGTGCAACACGCAGTCATGAATGGCGGTGAACAATCACAGAATCACAGAATTGTTACAGCGCAGAAGGAGGCCACAATGTATGGAAGGAGGAGCTTCCTTGAACATCCCCAACATCAATGATGGGGGAACCAAGCAAGATAGAACTTATCTTCAGCTAGAAGTGCCGAGTGGATGTTCCAACCCGACCACCTCCTGCGGTCCCTGAAATCACAAGTACCAGTGTTCAGACAATTTAGTTCGATATCCTGTCCATAAAAACAGTACACATACAATCCAGCCAATTACCAACCTATCAGCCTACTCATCTACCAACTGATGAATGGGGTCAGCAACAGTGCTATAAAGTGGTATCTACTCCGAATAACCTGCTCATTGATGCTCAGTTTGGGTTCCACTAGGACAACTCAGCTCCAGACCTCTTAGCATCCTTGGTCCCAATATGTACAAAAGAGCTGAATTACAAATATGATGTGAGAGTGACTGCCATTGACATCAAGGCAGCATTTGAACAAAGAGTCCTAGTAAAATTGAAGTCAATGGGAATTGGGGTTGGGGGTTGGTATTTGTGAGCGGGAGTTTGGATCTTTTCCTGCACTGCCTGGAGTCATACGTAGCACAAAGGAAGATGGCTGTGTTTGTTGGAGGTCAATCATCTCCGCTCCAGGGCATCCCTGCAGGAGCTCCTCTGAGCAGTGTCCTCGGCCTAACCATCTTTAGTTGCATTAATAATGACCTACCTTCCATCATATGGTACAACAAGATATAGTCTACGCACTCCGCTTGTCATTCAACTGCATTGCCGTCTTCGAATTTCCCACCATCAATACCATTGGCATCAACATTGACCAGAAATTTAACTGGAACAGCTACATAAATACTGTGACGATGAAAGTAGGTCAGAGGCTGGGAATTCTGCAGCTGTAACTCATTTACTGAACCTCCATAGACTTTCCAACATATGCAAGCACAAGTCAGGAGTGTGATGGAACACTCTCCATTTGCCTGTATTATTGCAGCTTCAATAACACTCAAGAGGCTCGATGCCATCCAGGAAAAATCAACCTGCTTGACTGGCACTCCATCCAGCACCTTAAACATTCACTCCCTCCACCATTGGTGCACAGTGGTTTTAGCATTTACCATATACAAAATATGTTGCAGCAACTCATCAAGATTTCTTCAACAGCATCTCCCAAACCCGCGACTTCTACCACCTAGGAGTAAAAGGGCAGCAGATGCATGGAAATACCACCACCTGCAAGTTCCCCTCCAAGTCACACACCATCCTGATTTGGAAATAATTCACCACTCCTTCACTGTCACTGGGTCAAAATTCTGCAACTCCCTCCACATTAGCATGGTGGGTGTACCTACCCCACATGGACTGCAGGGTTCAAGAAGACAGAGGGTATCAGTGAAAGGATGCTTTTCTGAATGGAGGGATGTGAATAGTGGTGTTCCGCAGGGATCAGTGCTGGGACCTTTGCTGTTTGTAGTATATATAAATGATTTGGAGGCAAATGTAGCTGGTCTGATTAGTAAGTTTGCGGACGACACAAAGGTTGGTGGAGTTGTGGATAGTGATGAGGATTGTTAGAGGATACAGCAGGATATAGATCGGTTGGAGACTTGGGCGGTGAAATGGCAGATAGAGTTTAATCTGGACAAATGTGAGGGAATACATTTTGGAAGGTCTAATACAGGTGGGAAGTATACAGTAAATGGCAGAACCCTTAGGAGTATTGACAGGCAGAGAGATCTGGGTGCACAGGTCCACAGGTCACTGAAAGTGGCAACGCAGGTGGATAAGGTAGTCAAGAAGGCATACGGCATGCTTGCCTTCATCGGTCAGGGCATAGAGTATAAAAATTGGAAGTCATGCTGCAACTGTACAGAACCTTAGTTAGGCCACACTTAGAATATTGCGTGCAATTCTGGTCGCCACACTACCAGAAGGATGTGGAGGCTTTGGAGAGGGTACAGAAGAGGTTTACCAGGATGTTGCCTGGTCTGGAGGGCATTAGCTATGAGGAGAGGTTGGATAAACTCGGATTGTTTTCACTGGAACGACGGAGGTGGAGGGGCGACATGATAGAAGTTTACAAAGTTATGAGTGGCATGGACAGAGTGGATAGTCAGAAGCTTTTTCCCAGGGTGGAAGAGTCAGTTACTAGGGGACATAGGTTTAAGGTGAGAGGGGCAAAGTTTAGAGGGGATGTGCGAGGCAAGTATTTTACAGAGAGGGTGGTGAGTGCTTCGAACTTGCTGCCGGGGGAGGTGGTGGAAGCAGGTACGATAACAACGTTTAAGAGGCATCTTGACAAATACATGAATAGGATGGGAAAAGAGGGATATGGACCCTGGAAGTGCAGAAGATTTTAGTTTAGACAGGCATCATGATCGGCGCAGGCTTGGAAGGCCAAATGGCCTGTTCCTGTGCTGTACTGTTCTTTGTTCTTTGACAGTGAGGGAACAGCGATATAGTTCCAAGTCAGGATGGTGTGTGACTTGGAGGGGAACTTGCAGATGGTGGTGTTTCCATGCATCTGCTGCCATTGTTTTTCTAGGTTGTAGAGGTCGCAGGACTGGAAGATCCGGTCTAAGGAGCCTTGGTGCATTGCTGCAGTGCATCTTATCGATGGTACACACTGCTACCACTGTGCATTGGTGGTGGAGGGAGTGAATGCTGTGGAGAGATGCCAATCAAGTGGGCTGCTTTGTCCTGGATGGTGTCAAGTTTCTTGAGTGTTGTTGGAGTTGCACCCAACCAAGCAAGTGGAGAGTATTCCATCACACTCCTGACTTGTGCCTTGTAGATGGTGGACAGGCTTTGGGGAGTCAGGAGGTGAGTTACCTGCCGCAGGATTCCCAGCCTCTGACCTGCTCTTGTAGCCACGGTATTTATATGGCTACTCCAGTTCAGTTTCTCGACAATGTAACCCGCAGGATGTTGATAGTGGGGGATTCAGCGATGGTAATTCCATTGAATATCATGGGAGATGGTTAGATTCTCTCTTGTTGGAGATCGTCATTGCCTGGCACTTGTGTGGTGTGAATGTTACTTGCCACTTATCAGCCCAAGCCTGAATGTTGGCCAGGTCTTGCTGCGTTTCTGCTTCAGTATCTGAGGAGTCGTGAATGGTGCTGAACATTGTGCAATCATCAGCAAACATCCCCACTTCTGACCTTATGATTGAAGGAAGGTCATTGATGAAGCAGCTGCAGATGGTTGGGCCTAGGGCACTACCCTGAGGAACTCCTGCAGTGATGTCCTGGAGCTCAGATGATTGACCTCCAACAACCACAATCATCTTCATTTGCGCTTGGTATGACTCCAGCCAGCGAAGGGTTTTCCCCCTAATTCCCATTTACTCTAGTTCCACTAGGGCTCCTAGATGTCATACTCTGTCAAATTCTGCCTTGATGTCAAGGGTAGTCACTCTCACCTCATATCTCGAGTTCAGCTCTTTTGTCCATCTTTGAACCAAGGCTGTAATGAGGTCAGGAGCTGAGTGGCCCTGGCAGAACCCAAATTGAGCATCACTGAGCAGGTTATTGCTAAGCAAATGTCGCTTGATGGCACTGTCGACGACACCTTCCATCATTTTACTGCTGATCAAAAGTAGACTAATGGGACGGTAATTGGCCGGGTTGGATTTGTGCTCTTTTTTGTGTACAGGACATACCTGGGCAATGTTCCACTTTGCTGGGTAGATGCCAGTGCTGTAGCTGTACTGGAACAGCCTGGTTAGGAGTGCGGCAAGTTCTGGAGCACAGGTAATCAGTACTATTGCCAGAATATTGTCCATAGGGCCCATTGTCTTTGCAATATCCAGTGCCTTCAGTTGTTTCTTGATATCACGCGGAGTGAATCGGGTTGGCTGAAGACTGGCATCTGTAATGCTGGGGACTTCAGGAGGGGGCCGAGATGGATCATCCACTCGGTACTTCTGGCTGAAGATTGTTGAAAATGATTCTGCCTTATCTTTTGCACTGATGTTCTGGGCTCCCCCATCATTGAGGATGGGATATTTGTGGAGCCACCTCCTCCAGTTAGTTGCTTAATTGTCCATCACTATTCACGATTGGATGTGGCAGCACTGCAGAGCTTAGATCTGATCCGTTGGTTGTGGAATCGCTTAGCTCTGTCTATCGCCTCTGCCGTTTTTACGTGGTCTGGCCTGCATTTGAATCCAGACCCACACCATTGTGGTTGCCTTAACTACCCTCTGAAATGGCTTAGCAAGCCTTTCAGTTGTAGGTAGCTCACCACTACTTTCTCAAAGACATTTAGGGATGGGTAATAAATGCTGGTCTTGTCATTGATGCCCACAAACTGAGTGAATTAAATAAATAGAATCTCCAATTTTAATCGCTCTCTCTTTGGCAGTCATGCCTTCAGCTGCCTGGGCTCTAAACTCTGAAATTGCCTCCTAAGACTCTATGTCTCTATCCTTCACTCTCCTCCTTGAAGACACTGTTGAAAAATTACCTCTTTCACAAAGATTCGGGTCATCTCTCTTAATATCACATTATGAGCCTTAGTGCCAAGCTATGCTGATAACGCTACTGTGAACTGCTGTGGGATATTTTACTACGTCTATATAAATATAAATATTTGTTGTTGTTAGGCTGTACACCATAGGAATAGTGCTGAGGTAGCAGAGAGGGTACAACACAATCACTGGGTGACTGACAAATGTTTGGAAATACAGGGGCAGAGTTACAACCAGGTGAGAAAAGGGTCTTGGGTTTCCTCTCAGCCTTCACCTGGTCTTACCGTAACAGGGTTTAATTTTTAAACACACTGTTTTTAGCTCCCCCATGGTGAATCCTTGTTCACCGCTTTCCAATTATAAGGCAAAGAAACCAGCACAAACAGGTTTTCTTAGGTTTTAAGAAGAAAGGTTGAAATTTTATTAAACTTAAACTTAAACTCTAATTTGGTTAATGCCTGAAGATACACGACGAGCTCACGATAGTATGCAGGCTCGATACACACATGCAGATAAAGACAGAAAAGAGCGTAAGAAAAATAAAATGGAAAAGTTTGAGGCAATATCTGAAGATTTTTGTTATGGTTCTTCGAGCTGTCTGTAGAGTCCCTGATTGCAGGTCGATCTTGCTTTTCATTGGGGCCCAGTATTCTTCTTAAAACTTGTTCGCTGTCGGAGACTTTTCTCTCTTGGAGTTTATGTGTCTTCAGTGGATTTGGAGTTCCATGAGAAAGAGAGGGAGAGCCAGACGGACAAGAGAAGTCTTCTTCAGTCCAGCAGCATACTGCAGTCTCTCAGTTCAAACTGTTTGTACAACTCAGAAAAAACAGATTGCCAAGCAGGCTAGTCATGTGACCACCTGGTCTGACTATGTTTGTGGATTCGGCCATCCCAGCTGTCTTCCTGAAATTTGAGCTCCCTCACCTTCAATGTCTGCTGCTCAAAGTCCATTGTGGGTTAAATTGGACAAGGGAAGTAACCCCTTTGTCTCCACAAGCACTGTCTGTTAATATGCAAATCTCTTTCCAGCCAAGGGCCTGGTGATTTCTTTTTTTGAACAAGTCCTTTCTTCACTTCAGCAACAGTTTTCAAATCAATGTTCATATGATAAAATTAATGTGCTTCATTCTTGAGCAGGTTGCAGGGGGTGGGGGGGGAGGGGTGCTGCATGACAGGCAGAAACATTTGATAATTGTTGCTGATTTTACAAATAGGGAAACTGTTTTACACAGAAAGTTGCAAGACTGAGGGCATCATCGCCTCCTGTCCAATTGCCATTCTTCACCTCCCCTCCCCTCTCCTCCCCACCTGTCCTCTCTTCTTCCCTCATTTTCCCTCCTCCCCTCTCCTCTCTTCTCCTCTCCCAATCACCTCTCCCACCCTCTCCTCTCCCAATCTCCTCTCTCCTCACCCCTCCTCTCCCCTTCTCTCACAATTTCCTCTCCCCTCTCCTCTTTTCCCCTCCCCTCTCCACACTACTTTCCTCAGCTCTACCCATCCCTCACCTTCTGATCTCTGCATTCTCCCCTCTCCTCCACTACTCTCCACTCCACTCCTCTCACTTCCACACCCTTTCCCACCTCTCTGCTCCACTCTTCAACTCTCCACTCCTCTCCCCTTCAATCCCCTCCTCTCTCCTACTCATCCCTCCAGCCCTCCTCTGTGTTACCGCTGCTCCTCCCTCAAATATCCATCCTCGCCTTTCCACTTCGCTCCTCTATACACATCACCCATCTCCTCCTCTTCTCTCCCTTCCTGCTCTCACCCCTCCTCTGCACTCCCCATCCCCCTCTCCCCTCCTCTCCCTCCTTACTTCTCCCCTATCCACTACACCTCTTCTCTGTTTTCCCAACCTCTCCTCTCCCTCCTCTACCTCCTCTCCCCTGCTCTGCTCTCTTCTCTTCCCCCCAACCCTCCTCACCCTCCATTCTTCCTCTCCTATTCTCTCCTCTACTCCTCTTCTCTCCCTCCTCTCCCTCCCACTCCTCTCCCGTCTCTTTACCCTCCTCTCCCCTCCACACCTCTCCACTTCTCTCTGCTACCATCCTCTCCTCTCCTCTCACCCCCTCTTCTTTCCCTTACTTTCCGCTCCTCTCTCCTTATATCCTCTTTTCTCTCCTATCCTCCCCTCCCTCTCTACTCTGCCAGATGTAAACATAGCAAATCACAGGATAGTTTCAAGCTTGGGCTGATAAGTGGCAAGTGACATTAGCCCAACAAAAGTGCCAGGCAATGAACATCTCCAACAAGAGAGAAATGACATAAGAACATAAGAACTAGGAGCAGGAGTAGGCAATTCAGCCCCTCGAGCCTGCTCCGCCATTCAATATGATCATGGCTGATCTCAACTTGGCCTCAACTCCACTTTCCTGCCCGCTCTTCATAACCCTTCAACCCATTACTAATTAAAAATCTGTCTATCTCCTCCTTAAATTTACTCACTGTCCCGGCATCCACCGCACTCTGGGATAGTGAATTCCACAGATTCATAACCCATTGAGAGAAGTAATTTCTCCTCATCTCTGTTTTAAATCTGCTACCCCTTATACTAAAACTATGACCTCTCATTCTAGATTGCCCCACAAGAGGAAACATCCTCTCTACGTCTACTTTGTCAATCCCCTTAATCATCTTATATACCTCAATTAGATCTCCTCTCATTCTTCTAAACTCGAGAGAGTAAAGGCCTAAACTGCTCAATCTCTCTTCATTAGACAAACCCCTTAGCTCTGGAATCAATCTAGTGAACCTCCTCTGAACTACCTCCAATGCAACTACATCCCTCCTCAAGTACGGGGACCAAAACTCTACGCAATACTCCAGGTGCGCTCTCACTAATGCCTTGTACAGTTGCAGCAGCAACACTTGCCTACTTTTATATTCTGTTCCTTTAGCAATAAATGCCAAAAATCCATTTCTCTTCCTTATTATCTGCTGTACCTGTAAACTAGTTTTCTGCGATTCATGCACGAGGACACTGCACCGAAGCACTCTGAAGTTTCTCTCCATTTAGATAATAATTTACCTTTCTATTCTTCCAACCAAAATGGATAACCTCACACTTATCCACGTTAAACTCCATCTGCCAAATTTTGGCCCATTCACCTAATCTATCCATTTGTAAATTTCTTATTTCTTTATTGCAACTTACTATCCCACCTATTTTAGTGTCATCTGCAAATTTGGCTATAGTACCTTCTATCCCTGCATCCAAGTCATTAATATAGATTGTAAATAGTTGGGGCCCGAGGACCAAACCCTGCGGCATCCCACTAGTTACATCTTGCCAACCAGAAAAGGACCCATTTATCCCGACTCTCTGTTTTCTGTTGGTTAGCCAATCCTCTATCCAAGCTAATAAATTGCCCCTAACCCCATGTGAACTTACCTTGTGTATTAACCTTTTGTGTGGCACCTCATCAAATGCCTTCCGGAAGTCCAGATAGATGACATCTACAGGATCCCCATTATCCACTTTACTTGTTACATCTTCAGAGAACTCCAGCAAAGTAGTCAAACACAATTTACTCTTCATAAAACCATGCTGACTCTGATGGATTGTGTTTTGACTTTCTAAATGTCCTGTTATTACTTCCTTATTAATGGATTCTAACAATTTCCAAATGGCAGATGTCAAACTAACTGGCCTATAGTTTCCTACTTTCTGCCTCCCTCCCTTTTTGAATAAGGGCGTTATATTAGCATTTTTCCAATCCACTGGAAACTTCCTCGCATCCAGGGAATTTTGGAATATTATAACCAGTGGATCCACTATCTCCACTGCCACTTCCTTCAAGACTCTAGGATGTAGGCCCTCAGGCCCTGGGGACTTGTCTGCCTTCAATCCCAATAGTTTGCTCAGTACTTTTTCCCTGGTGATGATAATTGTTCTAAGCTCCTCCCTTTCTATAACCTCTACATTACCTGTTACTATTGGGATGGTACTAGTGTCCTCCACCGTGAAAACTGAGGCAAAATACTGATTTAGTGTCTCTGCCATTTCTGTGTCCCCCACTATTAACTCCCCAGTCACATTCTCCAAGGGATCAACATTCACTTTAGCAATCTCTTCCCTTTTTTATACTTATAGAAGCTTTTGCTATCCGTTTTTATATTTTGCGCTAGTTTTCTTTCATAATTTACCTTTGCTCTTTTTATTACTTTTTTAGTAACCCTTAGTTGATCTTTAAAAGTTTCCCAATCTTCCATCCTGCCACTGGCCTTTGCAATATGGTATGCCTTAGGTTTTGTCGTTATGATATCCTTAACTTCCTTGCTTAGCCATTGATGTTTTTTCCCCTCTTAGAATCTTTCTTCCTCTCTGGAATAAATTTTAGTTGGGAGGAATTGAATATCTCCTGAAACATCTCCCACTGCTCATCAACTGTCCTACCTTTTAGTCTTCCTGCCCAGTCCACTAGAGCCAAATCTGTCCTCATGCCTATGTAATTACCTTTGTTTAACTCCAGAACACTAGTGTGGGACTCCAGTTTCTCGCCCTCAAACTGAATTTGAAATTCTAGCATGCTATGATCACTTTTCCATAGAGAATCCTTAACTAAGAGATCATTAATTAATCCCACCTCATTACATAATACCAAATCTAGAATCACCTGCTCCCTGGTTGGTTCCATAGCATATTGCTTCAAAAAACAATCTCTACTACATTCAATGAACTCTCCCTCGAGGCTACCCTTGCCAATTTGATTAATATATGCATATTAAAATCACCCATGATTATTACCATACCTTTCTTACAAGCCCCCAGTATTTCCTTGTTTATACTGTGCCCCACTGCGGAACTACTGTTTGGGGACCTATAGATTACTCCCACCAGTGACTTCTTTCCCTTGCTGTTTCTTATTTCTACCCAGACTGATTCTACGTCTTGATCTCCAGTGCCTATATCATTTCTCACTACAGCACTGATCTCTTCCTTTACTAACAAAGCTCCACCACCTCCTTCTCCTTTCTGCCTATCCTTCCAAAATACTGAGTACCCTTGGATATTCAATTCCCAATCCTGGTTTTCCTGCAACCACGTCTCAGTAATTGCCACTAAATCAGACCATTTGTCTCTATTTGCGCTGTTAACGCATTTATTTTATTCCGAATGCTTCGTGCATTCAGATACAAAGCCTTTAAGTTTGTTCTATTATCAAATTTCCCTACTCTTGTACGATACCTTGGTGCAATACAATGTTCACAAGTTCGGTCCCTACCTTTTATTTTCTGGTAACAATCAGCCTCATCACTAACCTGCACTCCTACCTTCTCCTTTAACTTTGACTTCCTAATTTTCCATGCAACTGAACCCTCCCCCTCACTATTTAGTTTAAAGTCCTATCTACAGCCCTAGTTATGCGATTCGCCAGAACTCTGGTCCCAGCATGATTCAGGTGGGACCCGCCCCATCGGAACAGCTCCTTCCTTCCCCAGTACTGGTGCCAATGTCCCATGAATTTAAACCCATTTCTCCCACACCGATCTTTGAGCCACGTATTTACCTCTTTAATATTATTGACCCTGTGCCAATTAGCTCGTAGCTCAGGTAGTCTTCTGGAGATTATTACCTTTTTGGTTCTGTTTTTTAATTTAGCTCCTAGCTGCTCATATTCCCTCAGCACAACCTCTAACCTCGTTCTACCTATATCGTTGGTACCTACAAGGACCACAACAACTGGATCTTTCCCCTTCCACTCCAACTTACTCTGCAGCCCAGATGACATATCCTGAACCCTGGCACCAGGTAGGCAACACAGCTTTCGGGACTCTCGATCTGGCCACAGAGAACAGTGACTATGCCCCTAACTATACTATCCCCGATTACAATTACATTTCTCTTTTCTCCCCCCACTTGAATGGCTCCCTGTACCACGGTGCTGTGGTCAGTTTGCTCATCCTCCCTACAGTCCCTGCTCTCGTCCACACAGGGAGCAAGAACCTCAAACCTGTTGGACAAGGACAAGGGCTGAGGTTCCTGCAACACTACCTCCTGGATCCCTCTACCTGCCTCACTCGTAGTCACACCCTCCTGTCCCTGAACACTGGCCGAATTCAAGGTAGTTAATCTAAGGGGTGTGACTGTCTCCTGAAACACAGCGCCCAGGTAACTCTCCCCCTTCCTGATGTGTCGCAGTGTCCGAAGCTCAGACTCCAGCTCATCAACTCTGAGCCGGAGTTCCTCGAGCAGCCAACACTTGCTACAGATGTGGTCACCAGGAACCACAATGGGGTCCACCAGCTCCCAAATCATGCAGGTACAACACATCACCTGGCCCTGCATCTCTATTTTATATAATTAGATTTTAAATTTTAATTTTAAATGAAAAGTACAGCTGGTGATACTTTGATCTCCGATCCTTCAATCTTCACTGTCCAGAGTGTCCGCGGCCACGGCGTGCAGTAAGTCCATTGAAGAGAAGAAGGAGCAGCGGGACCCCAGGGAAGCCTCGCGAAAAGGTGCCCCGAACACCCAAAAATCAACGAACGGTTCCTCGGCCGCAACTTCAAAGCGCCCGCGGGAGATGGCTCGGAGAGCATCTGCAGCGCACTGTCGGCAATGCTGGTACCAGCGCCCGAGGATGTCGTTCACCTCCCGAAGGACGTGGAGATTTCCAGGCGTCGATGGTGGGAACTGAGGAAATGGCTTATTACCTGCACCCCCTCTTCCCCCCCTTCCCCTTCCACCCCCCCTTCCCCTTCCCAGCTCCACTCTCTCAGCTCACCCCCCCAACGCCCCTCTCCCCCCTCACAACCCCTTCCCAGCACCCCCCTCGCACCATCTTCCCCCTGCACCACCTTCCCCTGCGCCCCCCCCACCCCCTTACAGCCCCCTCCCAGCTCCCCCTCACACCCCTTTCCCTCCACCCCTCCCCCCAGCACCCCCTCCTCCCACCGGCATCCTCCTACACCTGTGTAGGGGCCCCAACAACCCCACTGCCTTGTGGGCATCTCGGGAGAGACCAAGGCTAAAGGAGTACACCCTAACAGAAAATCCGGAACGGAACCCCGTAGGCGGTCATGTGTCACCTTTGGCATGTTTCCAGCAGTTCCTGCAGCCATACTGGTGCCAAACGTTATGCTCTGCACTCCTTTGGACCCCACCAGGAAGGCCGAGAGGGGGGTTTTGACGATTGGGCAACTCACAACCTCCATACATTCGCCCAGGCATGCGCCATGGAGAGGTCACTCCATAGTTGCCTCACAGCGACTGAAACAACACGGTAGGCAGCAGTTATGGGTTGTAAGTCCAGCTCAATTGGCATAGAGATTGGGCACCATGGGTTGCCTTTGTCGGTGGGAGAGGTCATCGCACCTCACTGGACAGCTACCGCCCGCCTCAAACCGCGCAGCCCCCGGTCAATAAGGTTCTGTCCCGCCACAGTCCACCTGCTTCAATGGGTGGTTGGAGCTCAGGGTCATTGCCCAAAAAGTGGACTGCAACACCGCACCAAACAACATGAAAAAAGGAAAGAAATTACCAGCCCTTCGTTTTGCAAGCTGGAACGTCAGAACTATGTGTCCTGGCCTGTCGAAAGACCTTACACAAATCAACGATTCTCGGAAGACCGTCATCATTAACAACGAGCTCAGTAGACTCAATGTAGACATTGCAGCACTTCAGGAGACACGCCTCCCCGCGAGTGGATCTCTAGCAGAGCAAGACTACACCTTCTTCTGGCAGGGTAGGGATCCTGAAGAACCAAGACAGCGTGGAGTGGGCTTCGCCATCAGAAACTCCTTGCTCAGCATGATAGAGCCTCCCTCAAATGGCTCGGAATGCATACTGTCCATCCGACTGCTCACCACCTCTGGTCCAGTACACCTCCTCAGCATCTATGCTCCAACACTCTGCTCCCCACCTGAAGCTAAAGACTAGTTCTACGAGGAACTCCATAACATCATTAGCAGCATCCCCAACACCGAACACCTGTTCCTGCTGGGGGACTTTAATGCCAGGGTTGGGGCCGACCATGACTCATGGCCCTCCTGCCTTGGGCGCTATGGCGTTGGAAGGATGAATGAGAACGGGCAGAGACTGCTTGAGTTGTGTACCTATCATAACCTCTGCATCACCAACTCGTTCTTTCACACTAAACCCTGTCACCGGGTTTCATGGAGGCACCCAAGATCGCGTCGTTGGCACCAGCTAGACCTCATCGTCACAAGGCGAGCCTCCTTAAACAGTGTTCAAATCACACGCAGCTTCCACAGTGCGGACTGCGACACCGACCACTCCCTGGTGTGCAGCAAGGTTAGACTCAGACCAAAGAAGTTGCATCATTCCAAGCAGAAGGGCCACCCGCGCATCAACACTAGTAGAATCTCTCATCCACAGCTGTTACGCAAGTTTCTAAATTCACATGAAAAAGCCCTTCAAAACACTCCCACAGGGGATGCAGAGACCAAGTGGGCCCACATCAGAGACGCCATCTATGAGTCAGCTTTGACCACCGATGGCAAACGTGCGAAGAGAAATGCAGACTGGTTTCAATCTCACAATGAAGAGCTGGAACCTGTCATAGCCGCTAAGCGCATTGCACTGTTGAACTACAAGAAAGCCCCCAGCAAGTTAACGTCCGGAGCACTTAAAGCAGCCAGAAGCGCTGCCCAAAGAACAGCCAGGCGCTGCGCAAATGACTACTGCAACGCCTATGTAGTCATATTCAGCTGGCCTCATACACCGGAAACATCAGAGGAATGTATGATGGCATTAAGAGAGCTTTTGGGCCAACCATCAAGAAGATCGCCCCCCTCAAATCTAAATCAGGGGACATAATCACTGACCAACGCAAGCAAATGGACCGCTGGGTGGAACACTACCTAGAACTGTACTCCAGGGAGAATGCTGTCACTGAGACTGCCCTCAATGCAGCCCAGCCTCTACCAGTCATGGATGAGCTGGACATACAGCCAACCAAATCGGAACTCAGTGATGCCATTGATTCCCTAGCCAGCGGAAAAGCCCCTGGGAAGGACAGCATTACCCCTGAAATAATCAAGAGTGCAAAGCCTGCTATACTCTCAGCACTACATGAACTGCTTTGCCTGTGCTGGGATGAGGGAGCAGTACCTCAGGACATGCGCGATGCCAATATCATCACCCTCTATAAAAACAAAGGTGACCGCGGTGACTGCAACAAATACCGTGGAATCTCCCTGCTCAGCATAGTGGAGAAAGTCTTTGCTCGAGTCGCTTTAAACAGGCTCCAGAAGCTGGCCGAGCGCGTCCACCCTGAGGCACAGTGTGGCTTCGGTGCTGAGAGATCGACCATTGACATGCTGTTCTCCCTTCATCAGATACAGGAGAAATGCCGTGAACAACAGATGCCCCTCTACGCTTTCATTGATCTCACCAAAGCCTTTGACCTCGTCAGCAGACGTGGTCTCTTCAGACTACTAGAAAAGATCGGATGTCCACCAAAGTTACCAAGTATCATCACCTCATTCCATGACAATATGAAAGGCACAATTCAACATGGCGGCACCTCATCAGACCCCTTTCTTATCCTGAGTGGCGTGAAACAGGGCTGTATTCTTGCACCCACACTTTTTGGGATTTTCTTCTCCCTGCTGCTCTCACATGCGTTCAAGTCTTCTGAAGAAGGAATTTTCCTCCACACAAGATCAGGGGGCAGGTTGTTCAACCTTGCCCGTCTAAGAGCGAAGTCCAAAGTACGGAAAGTCCTCATCAGGGAACTCCTCTTTGCTGACGATGCTGCTTTAACATCTCACACTGAAGAATGTCTGCAGAGTCTCATCGAGAGGTTTGTGGCTGCCTGCAATGAATTTGGCCTAACCATCAGCCTCAAGAAAATGAACATCATGGGGCAGGATGTCAGAAATGCTCCATCCATCAAAATTGGCGACCACGCTCTGGAAGTGGTTCAAGAGTTCACCTGCCTAGGCTCAACTATCACCAGTAACCTGTCTCTAGATACAGAAATTAACAAGCGCATGGGAAAGGCTTCCACTGCCATGTCCAGACTGGCCAAGAGAGTGTGGGAAAATGGCGCACTGACACGGAACACAAAAGTCCGAGTGTATCAGGCCTGTGTCCTCAGTACCTTGCTCTGCAGCAGCGAGGCCTGGACAATGTATCTCAGCCAAGAGCGACGTCTCAATTCATTCCATCCTCGCTGCCTCCGGAGAATACTCAGCATCAGGTGGCAGGACCGTATCTCCAACACAGAAGTGTTCGAGGCGGCCAACATCCCCAGCTTATACACCCTACTGAGTCAGCGGCTCTTGAGATGGCTTGGCCATGTGAGCCGCATGGAAGATGGCAGGATCCCCAAAGACACATTGTACAGCGAGCTCGCCACTGGTATCAGACCCACCGGCCGTCCATGTCTCCACTTTAAAGACGTCTGCAAACGCGACATGAAGTCCTGTGACATTGATCACAAGTCGTGGGAGTCAGTTGCCAGTGTTCGCCAGAGCTGGCAGGCAGCCATAAAGGCGGGGCTAAAGTGTGGCGAGTCGAAGAGACTTAGCAGTTGGCAGGAAAAAAGACAAAAGCGCAAGGGGAGAGCCAACTGTGTAACAGCCCCTACAAGGTAATTCAACTAGCAGTTCCTTTACAACCAATGAACTTACGGTTTTCCTGTGATGTCACTCTTTGTTTTTTTTCCCTCTGTTTTTACTCCCTGAAAATACCCTCTCTCTCTCTCTCTCTGGTCTCCGACTCTGTTCCTTTTGGAGTGCTTTTTAAAGCTCTGCTCCCACTGTGTTTTCTCTCTCTCTCTCTCTCTGGTCTCTGTGACTATCTCCCCTTGGCATACCTGCAATCAAGGACTCTACAGAGAGCTCGAAGAACCACAACAAAAACTCTTCAGATATTGCCTCAAACTTTTCCATTTTATTTTCCTTCCGCTCTTTTCTGTCTTTATCTGCATATGTGTATCGCGTCTGCATACTAGTGTGTGCCCGTCGTGTATCTGAAGACGTTAACCGCATTGGAGTTTAAGTATGTTAAATAAAATTTCAACCTTTCTTCTCAAAACCTAAGAAAACCTGTTTGTGCTGGTTTCTTTGCCTTATAATTGGAAAGCGGTGAACAAGGATTCACCAAGGGGGAATGTGTGACTGCACTGATGATTTTCCAGATGGGAAATATAACTGAATCCCTGGTATGATCTTTTTTCAGGCTGTGTAACTGGTTAAAGCTCTTTCCACAATCAGTGCACTGGAACACTCTCACTCGGGCGTGTGTGTCTCGGAGCTTTTCCAGTCACACTGATGTTTGAAATCTTTTTGCACAGACAGAACAGGCAAAGATTTCTCCTTCCACATTAAAAAGCTGATGATATTCAGATCCTGATAAATTGAGTGACTGTCAGATCTTGACGCGATGTTTGATTTGTGTTTCCCATCCGTAAATCCTCTCCATCTTTCTTCTCTTTCTTTCTTTGGCCTCCTTGTCTCGGGAGACAATGGGTAAGCGCCTGGAGGTGGTCAGTGGTTTGTGAAGCAGCACCTGGAGTGGCTATGAAGGCCAATTCTAGAGTGACAGTCTCTTCCACAGGTGCTGCAGATAAAATTGTTGTCGGGGCTGTTACACAGTTGGCTCTCCCCTTGCGCTTCTGTCTTTTTTCCTGCCAACTGCCAAGTCTCTTCGACTCGGCCCCCTTTAGCCCCGCCTTTATGGCTGTCTGCCAGCTCTGGCGATCACTGGCAACTGACTCCCACGACTTGTGATCAATGTCACAGGACTTCATGTCGCATCTGCAGACATCTTTGAAGTGGAGACATGGACAGCTGGTGGATCTGATACCAGTGGCGAACTCGCTGTACAATGTATCCTTGGGGATCCTGCCGTCTTCCATGCGGCTCACATGGCCAAGCCATCTCAAGTGCCGCTGGCTCAGTAGGGTGTATGTGCTGGGGATTTTGGCCGCCTCGAGGACTTCTGCATTGGAGATACAGTCCTGCCACCTGATGCCAAGGATTCTCTGCAGGCAGTGAAGATGAAATGAATTGAGACGTTGCTCTTGTCCAGGCCTTGCTGCCATAGAACAAGGTACTGAGGACACAGGCTTGATACACTCGGACTTTTGTGTTCCGTGTCAGTGCGCCATTTTCCCACACCCTCTTGGCCAGTCTGGACATAGCAGTGGAAGTCTTTCCCATGCGCTTGTTGATTTCTGCCTCGAGAGACAGGTTACTGGTGATAGTTGAGCCTAGGTAGGTGAACTCTTGAACCACTTCCAGAGCGTGGTCGCTGATATTGATGGATGGAGCATTTCTGATGTCCTGTCCCATGATGTTCATTTTCTTGAGGCTGATGGTTAGGCCAAATTCGTTGCAGGCAGCCGCAAACCTGTCGATGAGTCTCTGCAGACACTCTTCTGTGTGGGATATTAATGCAGCATTAACAGCAAAGAGGAGTTCCCTGATGAGGACTTTCCGTACTTTGGTCTTCGCTCTAAGACAGGCAAGGTTGAACAACCTGCCATCTGATCTTGTGTGGAGGAAAATTTCTTCTTCTGAAGACTTGAACGCAGTGAGAAGAAGATCCCAAACAGTGTGGGTACGAGAACACAGCCCTGTTTCACGCCACTCAGGATAGGAAAGGGGTCTGATGAGGCGCCGCGATGCTGAATTGTGCCTTTCATATTGTCATGGAATGAGGTGATGATACTTAGTAGCTTTGGTGGACATCCAATCTTTGTTAGCAGTCTGAAGAGACCACATCTGCTGACGAGGTCAAAGGCTTTGGTGAGATCTATGAAAGCAACATAGAGGGGCACCTGTTGCTCGTGGATTTTCTCCTGTAGCTGACGAGGAGAGAACAGCATGTCAATTGTGGATCTCTCTGCTCGAAAGGTAGACATGCTCAGCCACCTTCTGGAGTCTGTTTAAAATGACTTGAGCAAAGACTTTCCCCACTCTGCTGAGCAGGGAGATTCCACGGTAGTTGTTGCAGTCACCGCGGTCACCCTTGTTCTTATAGAGGGTGATGATATTGGCATCGCGCATGTCCTGTGGTACTGCTCCCTCATCCCAGCACAGGCAAAGCAGTTCATGGAGTGCTGAAGTATTGCAGGCTTGATTATTTCAGGGGTAATGCCGTCCTTTCCAATACAAAAGTCATCACTGTCAGTCCAGGATAGAAATTCAGAAGACAATTCTCGTTTTGATGGAATATTCTTTACTCTCTTATTCCCCCAAAGCTGTGAATCCCCATTCCACACACTCTCCCTCCTCCCTGTGCTGAAATCCAAACCCATGGAACATAGAAACATAGAAGAATAGGAGCAGGAGTAGCCCATTTGGCCTTTTGAGCCTGCTCCGCCATTCAATACCATCATTGCTGATCATCCAAGCTCAGTACCCTGTTCCCGCTTTCTCCCCGTATCCCTTTATCCCTAAGAACTATATCTAACTCTTTCTTGAAAATATTTCATGATTTGGCCTCAACTGCTTTCTTTGGTAGAAAATTCCACACGTTCACCAGTCTCTGGGTGAAGAAATCTCTCCTCATCTCGGTCCTAAATGGCTTACCCCTTATCCTTAGACTGTGACCACTGGTCCTGGATTCCCCCGCCATTGGGAACATCCTTCCTGCATCTCGCCTGTCAAGTCCTGTTGGAATTTTGTAGGTTTCTATGAGATTCCCCCCTCATTCTTTTAAACTCTAGCGAATACAAGCCTAATCGACCCAATTTCTCTTCATACGTCAGTCCTGTCATCCCAGGAATAAGTCTGGTGAACCTTCGCTGCACTCCCTCCATAGCAAGAACATCCTTCCTCAGATAAGGAGACCAAAACTGCACACAATATTCCAGGTGTGACCTCACCAAGGCCCTGTGTAATTGCAGCAAGACATCCTTGCTCCTGTACTTGAATCCTCTCGCAATGAAGGCCAACATACCATTTGCCCTTTTAACTGCCTGCTGCACCTGCATGCTTACTTTCAGCAGCTGATGCACAAGGACACCCAGGTCTCGCTGCACCTCCCCCTTTCCCAATCTATCGTCGTTCAGATAGTAATCTGCCTTTCTGTTTTTGCCACCAAAGTGGATAACCTTACATTTATCCACATTATACTGCATCTGTCATGTATCTGCCCATTCACTCAACCTGTCCAAATCACACTGGAGGTTATACAGTCATAGAGTCATACAGTCGTACAGCATAGAAACAGGCCCTTCAGCCCACTGTGTCCATGCTGACCATAATGCCTATCTATACTAATCCCACCTGCCTGCATTAATTCCATATCCCTCCATGCCTTGCTCATTCAAGTACCTGTCCAGATGCCTCTTAAATGTTGCTACTGTTCCTGCCTCCACCACCTCCTCAGGCAGCTCATTCCAGATATCCACTATTCTTTGTGTGAAAAAAATTACCCCTTTGATCCCCTTTAAACCTCCTCCCTCTCACCTTAAATCTATGCCCTCGAGTTTTAGTCACCCGTACCATGGGAAACAGACTCTGGCTATCTACCCTACCTATGCCTCTCATAATTTTATAGACCTCTATCATGTCCCCTCTCAGCCTCCTTTGCTCCAGGGAAAACAGACCCAGCCTATCCAATCTCTCTTTATAACTCAAGCCCTCCAAACCAGGCAACATCCTTGTGAATCTTTTCTGCACCCTCTCTAGCTTAATCACATCTTTCCTGTAGTGCGGCGACCAGAACTGCACACAGTATTCCAAATGCGGCCTAACCAACGTTATGTACAACTGTAACATGACGTCCCACCTCTTGTACTCAATGCCTCGGCCGATGAAGGCAAGCATGCCATACGCCTTCTTCACCACCCTGTCTACCTGTGTTGCCACTTTCAGGGAACTATGTACTTGCACCCCAAGGTCTCTCTGCTCAACAACACTCCACAGGGCCCTGCCATTCACTGTATATGTCCTGCCCTGGTTTAACTTCCCAAAATGCATCACTTCACACTTGTTTGCGTTAAATTCCATTTGCCACTCCCTTGCCCACTTTCCCAGTTGATCTATATCCTGTTGTAACCTTAAACAACCTTCTTCACTGTCCACTATACCACCAATTTTGGTGTCATCTGCAAACTTACTAATCATGCCCCCTACATTCACATCCAAGTCATGAATATACATGACAAACAACAGAAGGCCCAGCACCGATCCTAGCGGCAAATCACTGGTCACCGCCTCCAATCTGAAAAACAACCCTCCACTACCACCCTCTGCCTCCTATCACCAAGCCAATTTTCTATCCAATTTGCTAGCTCACCCTGGATCCCATGTGTTCGAACCTTCTGGACCAGCCTACCATGCGGGACCTTGTCAAAGGCCTTGCTAAAGTCCATGTAGACAACGTCCATCGCCCTGCCCTCGTCAATCCTCTTGGTCACCTCCTCGAAAAACTCAACCAAATTCGTGAGACATGATTTCCCAGCACAAAGCCATGCTGACTATCCCTAATCAGACCATGCCTTTCCAGATGCATATAAATCCTGTCTCTCAGAATCCCTTCCAATAACTTTCCCACCACTGCTGTAAGGCTCACCGGCCTGTAATTCCCTGGCTTATCCCTGATGCCCTTCATTAATAAAAGCACAACATTAGCTATCCTCCAGTCTTCCGGTACCTCACCCGTGGCTAACGATGATACAAAAATCTCTGCCAGGGCCCCAGCAATCTCCTCCCTTGCTTCCCATAGCATCCGAGGATACACCTGGTCAGGCCCTGGGGATTTATCCACCTTAATGCGCTTCAAAACCTCCAACACCTCCTCCTTTGTAATGTTGATATGCTTCAGGATATCGGTGTTCCCTCCCTTGAACTTATTAGCTTCCATGACCTTCTCCACAATAAATACGGATGAGAAATATTCATTTAAGACCTCGCCCATTTCCTGTGGCTCCACACATAGATTGCCACATTGATCCTTAAGGGGACCTACTTTCTTCCAAGCTACCCTTTTACTCTTAATATACTTACAGAATCTTTTAGGATTCTCCTTTATCTTATCTGCCAGGGAAATCTCATTGCCCCTTTTCGCCCTCCTAATTTCCTTCTTAAGTGTACTCCTACATCCCCTATACTCCTCGAGGGACTCGCTTGATCCCAGCTGCCTATACCTGACATATGACTCCTTCTTTATCCTGACCAGACCCTCAATATCCCTCGTCAACCAGCCTTGCCCTTCCATCTAACAGGAACATGCTGGCCCTGAACTCTTCCTATCTCACTTTTAAAAGCCTCCCACTTGCCAGACGTCCTTTTACCTGTAAACAGCCTCTCCCATTCAACTTTTGAGAGTTCCTGTCTGATGCCATCGAAATTAGCCTTTCCCCAATTTAGGACTTCAACTTGAGGACCAGTCCTATCCTTTTCCATAACTATCTTGAAGCTAATAGAGTTATGGTCACTGGTCCCAAAGTGCTCCCCCACTGACACATCAACCACCTGCCCATCCTCATTTCCTCAGAGGAGGTTGAATGTAGCCCCTTCTCTAGTAGGGCCATCCACATACTGCTTCAGAAAACTATCCTGGACACAATTAACAAATTCTTCCCCATTTGATCCCTTAGCACTAAGGCAGTCCCAGTCAATATTAGGGAAGTTAAAATCACCTACTATTACAACCCGATAATTCCTACACCTATCTGTGATTTCCCTACATATATGCTCCTCCAATTCCCTCTGACTATTGGGGGGCCTATAGTATAATCCCATCAAAGTGATCACCCCTTTCTTATTTCTAAGTTCTACCCATATGGCCTCGCTGGACATTCCCCCCAGGATATCCTCTCTAAGTACTGCCGTGATGTCCTCCCTAATCAATAGTGCAACTCCCCCTCCTCTCTTACCTCCACCTCTGTCACGCCGGAAGCATCAGTACCCCCGAACATTGAGCTGCCAGTCCTGCCCATCCCTAAACCACATTTCCGTAATAGCTATAATATCACAATCCCATGTACTGATCCATGCTCTGAGTTCATCTGCCTGACCTGTAAGGCTTCTGCATTAAAGTAAATGCAGTTTAGCCTACCAGACCTTCCACGCTCCCTGTCCTGCCCCTGCCCGGCCTGCCTACTGGACTTGCTTGCTTTAACCTCTACATTTGCCTCAACTATCTCATCGGAGAGACTACTACTTTGGGTCCCACCCCACTGCAAGACTAATTTAAACCCTCCCACGTAGTACTAGCATACCTCCCCTCAAGGATATTGGTCTCCCTCCAGTTTAGATTCAACCCGTCCTTCCTGTACAGGTCACCACTGCACCAGAAGAGATCCCAATGACCCAAGTAGCTGAATCCCTCCCACCTACACCAGCTCTTCAGTCACGCATTCATTTGCCTTATCCTCCTATTCCTACCCTCACTAGCACTCTGCATCCTCCTCACAGCTCACACTCCCACCCAGCCTTGTGTGAGCTGCAAACTTGGATATATTACATTTAATTTCCTCATCTATATCATGAATATATATTGTGAATAGCTGGAGTCCTAGCACTGATCCTTGCGGTACCCACTAGTCCCTACCTGCCACTTGGAAAAAGACCCGTTTATTCCTCTTCTTTGTTTCCTGTCTGACAAACAGTTCTCTATCCATGTCAGTCCCTTACCCCTAATCCCATGTGCTTTAATTTTGCATGCTAATCTCTTATGTGGGACCTTATTGAAAGCCTTCTGAAAGTCCAAATACACCACATCCACTGGTTCTCCCTTATCTATTCTACTAGTTACATCCTATGTTGAGCAGGGAGATTCCACGGTTGTCCAATATCAGGTGGCAGGTTGTTCAACCTTGCCTGTCTAACAGCGAAGACCAAAGTACGGAAAGTCCGCATCAGGGAACTCCTCTTTGCTGACGATGCTGCATTAACATCTCACAATGAAGAGTGTCTGCAGAGACTCATCTACAGGATTGTGGCTGCCTGCAACGGATTTGGCCTAACCATCAGCCTCAAGAAAATGAACATCATGGATCAGGATGTCAGAAATGCTCCATCCATCAATATCGGCGACCACGCGCTGGAAGTGGTTCAAGAGTTCACCTGTAACCTGTCTCTCGATGCAGAAATCAACAAGCGCATGGGAAAGGCTTCCACTGCTAGGTCCGGACTGGCCAAGAGTGTGGGAAAATGGCGCACTGACACGGAACACAAAATTCCGAGTGTATCAAGACTGTGTCCTCAGCACCTTGCTCTACGGCAGCGAGGCCTGGACAACGCATGTCAGCCAAGAGCGACGTCTCAATTCATTCCATCTTCACTCCCTCTGGAGAATCCTTGGCATCAGGTGGCAGGACTCCTCGAGGCAGCCAACATCCCCAGCTTATACACACTACTGAGTCAGCGGCGCTTGAGATGGCTTGGCCATGTGAGCCGCATGGAAGATGGCAGGATCCCCAAGGACACATTGTACAGCGAGCTCGACACTGGTATCAGACCCACCGGCCATCCATGTCTCCGCTTTAAAGACGTCTGCAAACGCGACATGAAGTCCTGTTACATTGATCACAAGTCGTGGGAGTCAGCTGCCAGTGATCAGCAGAGCTGGCGAGCAGTCATAAAGGCGGGGCTAAAGTGTGGAGACTTGAAGAGACTTAGCAGTTGACAGGAATAAAGACAGAAGCGCAAGGGGAGAGCCAACTGTGTAACAGCCCCAACAACCAATTTTATCTGCAGCACCTGTGGAAGAGTCTGTCACTCTCGAATTGGCCTTTATAGCCACTCCAGGCGCTGCTTCACAAACCACTGACCACCTCCAGGCGCTTACCCATTGTCTCTCAAAACAAGGAGGCCAAAGAAGAAGAAGTTACATCCTCAAAAAATTCCAGTAGATTTGTCAAGTGTGATTTCCCTTTCGTAAATCCATGTTGACTTTGTCCGATCTTGTCACTGTTTTCCAAGTGCTCTGCTATTACATCTTTTATGATGGATTCTAACATTTTCCCCACTACTGATATCAGGCTAACCAGTCTATAATTCCCTGTTTTCAGTCTACCTCCTTTTTTAAATAGTGGGGTTATATTAACTACCCTCCAATCCGTTGGAACCGTTCCCGAGTCTATAGAATTTTGAAAAATGACCAGCGATGCATCTATTTCTAGAACCACGTCCTTAAGTACTCTGGGATGTAGATTATCAGGCCCGGGGGATTTATTGGCCTTCGATCCCATCAATTTTCCTAACACCATTTCTCTACCAATACTGATTTCACGCAGTTCCTCCTTCTCACTAGACCCTATGTTCTCCAACATTTCTGGGAAGTAATTTGTGTCCTCTTTTGTGAAGACAGAACCAAAGTCTGTATTTAATTGGTCTGGCATTTCCTTGTCCCCCATTATAAATTCCCCTGTTTCTGATTGTAAGGGACCCACATTTGTCTTCACTAATCTTTATCTCTTCACATATCGAAAGAAGCTTTTTATGTTCTCTGCAAGCTTACTCTCGTACTCTATTTTCTCCTTCTTAATCAATCCCTTTGTCCTCCTTTGCTGAATTCTAAACTGCTCCCAATCCTCAGGTTTGCTGCTTGTTCTGGCCATTTTATATTTCTTCTCCTTGGATCTAATACTATCCCTCATTTCATTTGTAAGCCAAGGTTGAGCCACCCTTCCTGTTTTACTTTTGGCACCATCCGCACCATTTCTTTGCTCCACTGCCAGTTTTCTCCCTCCCTCTGCTCTGTCTGAGTTCAGTTCTTCAGCCCCTGTGTGCAGATAGAGAATAAAATCAAGCCTATATTCTGTGTTTGGTAGAAAGGGTCGCGTGATCAACCACCAAATCCATAGAATTGCAGTTTCAGAATGTACACCACATGCGTTGCAGTGACTGTCTTGCCCTTTGTGTGCTCAGTGTATGTGATCACGTCCCTGATCACATTCGCTCAGTAAACCTTCAGAAACCTGCGAGTCTCCTTGCAGATCAACCCCGAGATCTGCTTGACACCACCACGGCGAGCCAAGGCAGCAGATTGCCGGTTCAGTGATGAACTGGACATTATCACCAAGCACTTTACGGTGCCACTTTGCCCAGTCTTTTGCCTCCTTTAACACTACCAGAGATTGTGGAGTCATAGAATGGTTGCAGCACAGAAAAGGCCATTGAGAACACTGAGGAATATGAGTGTCGAACTCTTTCAGGTTCCTCTTGATACAGCCCTCCCTGACCTGCTCACAATGCCTGCACCAAAGATTCAGGGGCTTCAGCCAACCACAGCTGTGGCTGGGTTAACTGAACAACAACGACTTATATTTATGTAGCACTTTTAACGTAATAAAACATCCCAAGGTGCTTCACAGGAGCATTATAAAACAAAATATGACACCCAGCTACAAAAGGAGATATTAGGTCAGATGACCAAAAGCTTGGTCAAAAAGATCGGCTTTAAGGAGTGTTAAAGGAGGAAAGCGAGGTGGAGAGCTGGAGAGGTGTCGGGAGGAAATTCCAGACCTTAGGGCCGAGGCAACTGAATGTGCAGCCACCAGTGGTGAAGCAATTAAAATCAGGGATGCTCAAGAGGCCAGAATTAAAGGAGCGCAGATATATCGGAGAGTAGTGAGGCTGGAGGAGATTACAGAGATAGGGAGGGTGAGACCATGGAGGGATTTGAAAACAAGGATGAGAATTTAAAAATCAAGACATTGCTTGACCAGGAGTCAATGTAGATCAGCGAATACAGGAGTGTTAGGGGAACGGGATTTGGTGCGAGTTAAGACACGGGCAGCAGAATTTTAGATGACCTCAAGTTTATGCAAAGCTGAATGTGGAAGAGCAGCCAGGAGTGTGCTGGAATAGTCATGGCTAGAAGTAATGAAGGCATGAATGAGGGTTTCAACAGCAGATGAGCTGAGTCAGGGGCAAAGTCTGGCAATGTTCTGGAGGTGGAAATAGGTGGCCTTAGTGATGGCACAAATATGAAGTCAGAAGCTCATCTAGGGGTTAAATGTTACACCAAGGTTGTGACCAGACTGGCTTAATCTCAGACTGTTGCCAGAAAGGTGTATGGAATCGGTAGCTCGGGAAAAGAATTTGGAGTGAGATCGGAAAACAATGATTTCAGTCTTCCCAATCTAATTATCTGAAGAGAAAAAATTTGCAAGGCTACATGAAAAAGGCGGGTGGGTGAGACTAGGTGAGTTGCTCTTGCAGAGATCCAGCATGAACATGATGGGCTGAATGGTCTCCGTCTATGCTGTAACAAATCTATGATTCAATGAGCAATGATTTTCTCTTCTGGTCACTGGGACCCTGAAGCCCCGCCTACTCTCTGTGACTTAACCAAGATGGCCGCGCATAGGCCCCGACCCGCCCTGTCCAAGATGGCAGCCAGCGCCCGCACTCCCTGGGCCTGTCACCACGAGGCAAACACGGAGCCTGTGAGCTCTGATTCTGGGCCTCAGGTTGACGTCAGGTGTTTTTGAGGCTTCCCAGCCCACCCACCTCCTAACCCAATTCCTCCCCAACGCCCATAATCTCCTCCAGCCTCCCAACCCACCTCAGTCCATCTCCAGCACCGGCACCGCTCATGATCAAAGCGAAGTCTGATCTAGAACATGGCGACCCGACCCGAACCCGACGGGACCCGACGAGACATGTCAGGTTCAGGTCGGGTCAGGTCGCTCTTCCGGGTCCGGCATTCGGGCTCGGGTCGGGTCGGGGGCACTCAAACAGCCTTGTGTTACAATTGTGTTAGTGAAACACTGATCTTTTGAAGTGTACTTCCTACTCTGCTTCATATTTCAACTTACTGTGTACTAATTAATAGATGGTTCTTGTGTACATTGTAGCAGAGCTCAGCCCCAGGTTCATAATTATCCAATTAGCCCTTTCTTGCCCTTCCCTTATTCTCGGGGTGTTGAAGGTCTTTGCCGTTTTAATCTTAATGAAATATTCACAATGTTATCAGTTGCTGCATTGTTCTGTAATAAGATGTTTTTAATGAGTTCTATTTTTCATTGACACAAATTTAACCTTTTATGTTTTGGTTTTCCTTCGCACTTTGTATTCTCGGTGACAAAAGCAGTTTAACAGCTTCAATCTGCATTAATAGGAACTTGGTCCTTTTCTTTAATGACACAGTTTTCAAAGGAATTGACTGCATTCCGTTAGGAGTTGGCAAAACTTCTTGTGCCTGCCTCAAAACATATTATATTGAACAAAGAATGTAAAGTAAAGGAGGCTTGTAAGGTAAATTAAGAGATTTGAAGGGAAAGGCAATGAATTATGCTCTGAATTTGGAATATATATAATTAATTAAGTATCAGACCTGATAAATTGCTGCTTTTAGTTTAATGTGGCCTCAGTGTTTATGGATAATTCATGAAATTAAAAGGCATGTTTTATATACAAAGCTGGGCATTAGTACTTAATAGTTGATATATAATTTTGAATATATTTTAATTTCTTAATTCATGTGACACCGCTAAATACAAAGAAGTCTTAAATCAGTTAATATTTTTGCTGGTAAAATCTGACCTACCATATTAAAATATTAAATCAAGGAGAGACATTTCAAAGATTACTGGACTAGTAATCCAGAGGCCTAGACTTCTGATCCAGCGATAGCCAGGATGTCAAGGCGGGAAACACTCCGCACGAGTCTGCAGTGAGCGATTCCATCGAAGGTAGAGCTTTAATATAAGAATGTATATTTTATAATAATTAATCACTCAGGACCTTCCTGGTCTCTGCATCTCAGCTGCTCACTGGATAAACTTGTATTTCAACCTGTAAAGCAGGAGTCTAGGTAATGTATAATATTTTCTGAGTCTCCGGGCAATGCTGTGTTTATTTTAAGCAATACAGATACTGGTACAGTGTGGGACAACCTGTCTGGGCACAACTCCATGGGTTTCTGTTTAACTCGTGACCAAACAATCACGAACTTCTATGGTAACAATTTTCGACTCACCACCTACGGTACGTGGCTCCAATCTTAATGTACTTTTTAAACAACCTTTCAAGTCCAGTTACAGTTTCTATTGCTCATCTGCACAAGACTAAAAAGTGAAAAATGGGAGCTAGGTTAACTGAACGTTCCGGTGCTCGGGTCGGATCGGGTCGGGTGCAGGAAAAAATGAAAGGACTCGGGCCGGGTCAGGTTTCATTTGCAGACCCGAGCAGGCCTTTAGTCTGATCCTCTGCTGGCACACTGGGCCCCTGTAGACTTTAATAGGGGACTTTCTATCCTATGGGGAATTCTGGGTAAAGCCCTTGCCATTGAAACCTTGAACTGGTGAAGAGAAAATTCATTTTTTGTCATCCAATTGACATTGGGTCTTTCTTCACCTTCTGTTGAGGTAATGCTAACCTGCCCCAGTGTTATCAGATGTGAAGAAAAACCATTAAGGTAAGTGTCCTAGTGCGCCGCAAATATGAAACAATCAATAATAATACAACACACAAATTCTCGATGTCGAACATGCATACATCAACAAAATAGGGAACTCCTGGAAACATGCTGCACCTTATTCCCTGATGATCAAATTTCTATTGGCCTCCATGAACTCCTCCATCAGCTATTTTTACTACAGACTATAGCCAATTTATTTTCAACAGGTTTCTTTTAAATGGTAGATGCAGGACAGTCACACAGACACAGTGGGCTGGATTTTAAGAGTCCATCACCGGTTTTGGCCGTGAGTTCAAAAAATGGCAGGCCGTACGTGCGGGCCGAATGCCAAAGAGCCGCTGCAATTGCAAGAGCAGCAGCTCATTTAAATACCTGGGGCTGCCCACCCCACGCAACCTCATGGAGGGGGTGAGCTGACCGTCCCCAGCAATGGCAGCCAGCCCTGCCGCCCAATTTAAATTTTAAAAGTCCCAACCCCCCCCCCCAATAACAATTACAATATCTATTTGCCCTTCCCCCTCCCAAAAATGCTTATCTTTTACATCTGACCTTCCCCCCCCTCAACAAACTTCATAAAGTTTAAGGTTCAACCCTTCTTACCACCCCCTACACCCATTACATTTATTTGACTCTGTTCCCCCCACCTCTGCACTGACAAACTTGCCTCCTCCCCCCTCCCCACCAATATGGTGCCATGTTTTTCCAGATGGGGATCTGAAGGCGCGAGAGTGCCAGCCACACCATGCCAAAGAGCGCGGCACGCCGGTAAGATTGCAGGTGAGTGTATGTTAATTTATTTATTTGATTAATTTACTTATTTAAATGCAGGTCCTGTTGCCCAGCAGCAGTGAGGGCAGTCGCCATGGAGCCTCACCGTCGCCATGAGGATCAGGCCAGGCCCTGCCGGTGTTGAGATCCATGGCAGGCCTCATCCGGAATCATCTTCAGGACAAGCCCCTCCCCCATGATGGATCACGATGTCGCGGGCTCGGTAAAATCCAGACTGGTAATTTTTATAGAATATTTATCGCAGTTATTTTCAGACTGGAAACTTAAACCTGTCATTTTGCTTTAACTCAGGAACAGATCAGAGTTTTACACCAATCTCTGATTTGACAGCACATTCACTGTTGTTCTTCCTGACTCCAAACACAGTTGTAAAAGAGCCTTCTGTTCCATGCCCAGGAGCTCTGAACCATGGAAGAGAGTCTGGGACACATTTCTTACAGGCCTCAGGATTAACCCACACGGGGACTTTGCTGTCAGTGAAGAGAGACGAGAAAGACCAAAGTGCTGTTGTCCCTCTCAGTGTGACCCTGATGGACTGTGTCCAGGCTGAAGTTCTGTTCCTGTCTTTTGATCCTCCCCCCAGATTGTCCTTTCTGAGCTCCAGCCAGGTGATGCTAAAAGCTCCGTTGGGACATACCCCACTCCTGCGCCGTGGCAGTCACCCGAGCCATTTTCCGCTTCATCTGGGGATCTAAAATGGACCGGGTCCGGAGGGACACGATGTTCAAATCTCTGGACAAGGGCGGGAAAAATGTACCCAACGTGGCCCTCATCCTGATGACCACCTTCGTGTGCGGCTGCATCAAGCTGTGTGTAGATCCCCAGTACGCAAACTCCAAGTGTCACTACGTGCTGAGGTTCTATCTGTCCCTGGTGTTGCGGAGGATGGGCCTGGTCACATTGCCGCGGAACACTCCGTGCAGTTGGGCGGTGCCGTACCAGCTATCCTTCGTGGAGCAGTTTCTGCGGGAAAACACCTTTGACCACCGGTCCATCAGGCAGTGGTCTGCACGGAATGTCCTCAAGGCCCTACGGGAAAAGGAAACGGTGGATCCTGTCGGATGGTTCCCCGAGCAGACCGTCAAAGACATTTGGCGGAATGCCTCATCACCAGAACTTTCAAACAAGCACCAAGACGTAGCTTGGCTGGTGGTGAGAAGGGCCCTCCCCGTCAGATCTTTCATGCACACCCGAAGTCTCGCCCCCTCCGCACAGTGCCCCCGCGTTGGCTGTGGTGGGGAAGAGACGGCCGCCCACCTCCTCCTGGAATGTGCCTTTGCAAAGCAGGTGTGGAAAGAGATGCAGTGGTTTTTGTCAAGGTTCATCCCAAGCAGCTCTGTAACACAGGAGTCTGTGCTCTACAGGCTGTTCCCAGGGACGCACACCGAGACAAACATCAACTGCTGCTGGAGGACTATCAATTCGGTGAAAGACGCCCTTTGGTGTGCCCGAAACTTGCTGGTCTTCCAGCGCAAAGAGTTGTCCACCACCGAATGTTGCAGACTGGCACATTCCAAGGTCCAGGACTACGTGCTGAGGGACGCACTAAAGCTTGGGGCAGCCGCAGCAAAGGCTCAATGGGGAAAGACCACAGTGTAAGGTTCCCCCACCAAGCTGGACTGAGGGGCTGGATCAATGGGAAACCCCTCGAACTGTATCGTTAATATTCTCAATTGCTGTAAATGTAAAACTGTAATTGACATGACAATTGTGAAACGGAAGGGTTGGGAAGAAACTCATGACAGTATTGAAGGAAACTGATCTCCCTTGCAATGTTTGTATTTTTTGGTGCTGTTTGGAAACTGTTTGGCAATGTAATTTTTACAGATTTTTATGAATAAAGTATATTTTGGAAATTAAAAAAAAAACTCCGTTGGGAAAGACAAAAATCTATAATGACATGTTCAAAACAAATTTTGACATGTTATTTGACATTTACCCAGAATATTAAACAGCAGCCCATTTATATGGCTTATTAACATCAACAGAAACAAACCCAACTGTCAGAATGAACACGGTTCATTTCTGGATGTGATTAACAGCAGCAATAACAGCAGAATCCAACCCCTGCAGTCACTTGTGAACTCACTGGTGTCGCAGCAGGGTGGATAACTGAATGAATCCATTCTCACACACTGGCCTCCGCCCAGTATGAACTCCCTGGTATTTCAGCAGATCCTTTTTTCTTTCAAAGTTCTTCTCACAACCATATCATTTGAAAGTTCTCTTAGCAGTGTGAAAATGTTGAAGTGTGAGGAGGTGGGATGACTGACTGAAACCCTTCACACATACAGAGCAGGTGAATGGCTTCCCCCTAGTCTGAACTCGCTGATGTGCGATGAAATTGCATGAACACATTAATCTCCTTCCACAGTAAGTGCAGCTGAACAGCCTCTCCTCAGTGCGACTTCACTGGCGTGACTGGGGGCAGAATGACTGAGTAAATCCCTTCCACCCAAGGAGCAGGAGAACGGCCTCTCCCCAGTGTGAGTGCGTCGATGAATTTCCAGCTGGGATGGCGAATTGAATCCCTTACCACAGTCCCCACATCCACAGTTTCTCCGTGGTATGGGTGTCCTTGTGTCTCTCCAGGTTGGATGATCAGTTGATACCTCGTCCACACACAGAACATGTGTACATTTCTCCCTGTTGTGAACAGTGCGATGTTTATTCAGGCTGTGTAACTGGTTAAAGCTCTTTCCACAGTCAGTGCACTGGAACACTCTCACTCGGGTGTGTGTGTCTCGGTGCTTTTCCAGTCACACTGATGTTTGAAATCTTTTCCCACAGACAGAACAAACATTTTGCCTGCCACATTCAAATGACAATGTTCTGGTCCTGCTGAATCAAATGACTCTGTCATAGGAAGAATGTGATTGCACTGGAGAGGATGCAGAGGAGATTCAGCAGGATGTTGCCTGGGCTGGAGCATTTCAGCTATGAAGAGAGACTGGATAGGCTAGGGTTGTTTTCCTTAGAGCAGAGAAGGCTGAGGGGGGACTTGATTGAGGTATACAAAAGTATGAGGGGCATAGATAGGAAGAAACTTTATCCCTTAGTGGATGTGTCAATAACCAGGGGGCACAGATTTAAGGTAAGGGGCAGAAGGGTGGCACAGTGGCGCAGTGGCTAGCACCACAGCCTCACAGCTCCAGCAACCCGGGTTCGATTCTGGGTACTGCCTGTGCGAAGTTTGCAAGTTCTCCCTGTGTCTGCGTGGGTTTCCTCCCACAGCCAAAGACTTACAGGTTGATAGGTGAATTGGTCATTGTAAATTGCCCCTAGTGTAGGTAGGTGGTAGGAGAATGGTGGGGATGTGGTAGAGAATATGGGGTTAATATAGGATTAGTATAAATGGGTGGTTGTTGGTCAGCACAGACTCGGTGGGCCGAAGGGCCTGTTTCAGTGCTGTATCTCTAAATAAAAATAAACTAAATAAAATTACAAGGGGATTTGAGGAAATATTTTTTCACCCAGAGGGTGGTTGGAATCTGGAACACACTGCCTGAAGAGGTGGTAGAGGCAGGAACCCTCGCAACATTTAAGAAGTATTTAGATGAACACTTGAAACACCACAGCATACAAGGCTACGAGCCAAGTGCTGGAAAATGGGATTAGAATAGATAGGTGTTTGATGGCCGGCATGGACACGATGAACCGAAGGGCCTTTGTCTGTGCCGTATGACTCTATGTCTCTGATACTGACGTGATTCTTGGGTGTCCCATCTGCAAATCTGCCTCTTGTAATTACTTGTTTAAAAGGAGTTTACACAAGTCATCACTGTCAGTACAGGATAGAAATTCAGAACAGACAATTCTAGTTTGGATGGAGCATTTATTCCTCTCTTATTCCCCCAAATCTGTAAATCCCTGTCCCACACACTCTCCCTCCTCCCTGTGCTGAAATCCAAATCCATGGCACCATCTGCACCATTTCTTTCCTCCAGTGCCAGTTTTCTCCCTCCCTCTCCTCTGGCTGGGTTCAGTCCTCCAGCCCCTGGGATGAATTTTGTTGTACCAGCAGGGCTCCCAGTGTTGGGCTGAAAAGGTGGGGAGAATTCCACTTCAGCCATTTGGATCCCGGTCCCTTGAAAGACAGGGATCCTGCCTCCAAAAGCTGCCAGCCAATCAGAGGGCTGGCATCACAGTAGTATTGCAGTGCCACTGGGAGCAGTGGCCATTGCCGGTACTGCAGAGGCCTTGGAATCAGGCCCAGCACTGAAACCCCAGACCTCAGATAAGTGAGGCGGGGTCACTGGGGCCAGTCCAGGAGGCCCAGCAAGGGGTTGGGGGAAGGTGAGCATTGCGTACAGGGGCGGGAATTCTCTGTGGCCCACAGATTACCCAAGGAGGAGGGCCCAACCACCCCCCAAAGCCCACAGGGAGGTCACCTCGTTTAACTGGGCAATGTCCACACGTGGCAGAAGCACCCACCCCCCAACTCTTCCTATCGGTCTGGAGCTCCCGTCAGTCACCCAGGCAGGCATAGACTCTGTAACTGAAGAAGTACCTCAGGCTCTACACCACTGGCCGCTCGTGTGTAAGTGATCTCCTATCAGATTAATGTGCTTCTGCTGTGTGTGTGTTTAATAAAGTGCCTGAAAGCCTCACTGTAACACTCTCACATGTCCCAGCTGCAGTGTAATGTCCGTGCTGTCTGCTTCCTCTCCAATATCCCCCTGATCAAACTCAATGAACAATCCCATCTCCAAAGGGAAATGTCTCCTTAAAGCTGACGGTGTCGGCAGTTCTGCAGCTCATTTCACAGTGTGAGTGTCAGAATGAAAAGAACAGAAGAACATAAGAAATAGGAGCCAGAGTAGGCCATTCAGCACTTCGAGCCTGCTCTGCTATTCAAAGAGATCATGGCTGATGTCATGCTAGGTCCCCATCTGCCAAGAATGAGGCACATCAATTTTGTCATGAGCATGATTTGCAACTCTTGTTGGAGCAAGAAAATGATTTGTTAATCAGATCAGCCGCAGCTGAAAAAAAAACATTTACATCCTAACAGACATCGAAAGTGAGGAAGCGCATTGCAGGGCCTGTTAAGGAGGATACAATCCTCCAATTCGCGTAGAGATGAGATATCACAAAAAGCAAGAAGTCACTTGTGGGAGTGGAGTACAGGCCACCTAATATTAAGCATCCTGTGGGATGGGGTATAAAGGAAGAAATAATGGTTGCTTGTCGGAAAGGTACAGCGATAATTATGGGGGATTTTAACCCACATCTCGACTGGAAAAATCTGATGGGCAGAGGTAGCCTAGATGAAGAGTACATAGAATGTTTTCGGGATAATTTCTTGGAACAATACATTCTGGAGCCAACCAGAGAGCAGGCTATACTAGACCTGGTATTGTGCAACGAGATAGGAATAATAATAGTTAAGGCACCCCTAGGTAGCAGCGATCATAATGTGATTGAACTTTACATTCAGTTTGAGGGAGAGAAGAGTGGATCCAAGACCAGTATTTTAAACTTAAATAAGGGCAATTATGAGGGCATGAAAGCAGAGCGAGTTAAAGTGAACTGGCAAATCAGGTTAAGGGATGTGGTAGACATTTAAGAGAATATTTCAGAATACACAGAATAGATGCATTTCAACGAGAAAGAAAAATTCCAAGGGTGGGACCCGCCATCTATGGTTAACTAAAACAGTTAAAGATTGTATCAAACTTAAAGAAAAAACCTATGATTGTGCAAAGATGGGAGGCAGGTCAGAAGATTGGACAGAATATAAAAAACAGCAAAGAAGGACTAAAAGATTGATAAGGAAGGTAAAATTAGAGTATGAGAGAAAGCTAGCTAGAAATATAAAGAAAAGAGTTAACAAAGTGAGCATTGGTCCTGTAAAAAATGATTCTGGGGAATTAATAATGGATAATAAGGAGATGGCAGATGAATTGAACAGATATTTTGCATTGGTCTTCACTATTGAGGATACAAGTAACATCCCAGTGTTAGCTGTGAGTCAGGAAATGGAAGGGAGGGAGGAACTCAAGACAATTACAATCACCAGGGAAGTGGTACTGAACAAATTGTTGGAGCTGCGGGTTGACAAGTCCCTGGGTCCTGATGGACTTCATCCTAGGATATTAAAAGAAGTGGTTAGTGCGATAATTGATGCGTTAGTTTTAATTTTCCAAAATTCCCTAGATTTGGGGAAGGTTCCTTCAGATTGGAAAATAGCAAATGTAACTCCTTTATTCAAAAAAGGAGGGAGACAGAAAGCAGGAAACTACATTTCAGTTAGCTTAACATCTGTCTTAGGGAAAATATTAGAAGCTATTATTAAAGATGTTATCGCAGGGCATTTAGAAAAATTTGAGGTAATCAGGCAGCGTCAACCTGGTTTTGTGAAAGGGAAATTATGTTTAACCAATTTATTAGAGTTCTTTGCGGGAGTTACATGTGCTGTGGATAAAGAGGAACCGGTGGATGTATTGTACTTAGATTTCCAGAAGGCATTTGATAAGTTTCCACATCAAAGGTTATTGCAGCAAATAAAAGCTCACAGTGTAGTGGGTAACATATTGGCATGGATAGAAGATTGGCTAGCTAACAGGAAACAGGAAGTAGGCATAAATGTGTCATTTTCTGGTTGGCAAGATGTAATGAGTGGTGTTCTACAGGGACCTGTGCTGGGGCCTCAACTTTTTACAATTTATATAAATGAGTTAGATGAAGAGACCAAAGGTATGGTTGCTAAATTTACTGATGACACAAAGATAGTTAGAAAAGTAACTTGTGAAGAGGACATAAGGAGGCTGCAAAGGGATATAGATAGGTTAAGTGAGTGGAAAATGGAGTATAATGTGGGAAAGTGTGAAATTGTCCACTTTGGCAGGAAGAATAAAAAAGCATATTATCTAAATGGTGAGAGACTGCAGAGTTCTGAGATGCAGAGGGCTCTGGGTGTCCTCGTGCATGAATCGCAAAAGGTTAGTATGCAGGTACAGCATGTAATTAGGAAAGCTAATAGAATGTTATCCTTTATCACAAGTTGAATTGAATACAAAAGTAGGGAGGTTATGCTTCAGCTATACAGGGCATTGGTGAGACCACATCTGGAGTACTGTGTACAGTATTGGTCTCCTTATTTAAGGAAGGATGTAAATGTGTTGGAGGCAGTACAGAGAAGGTTTAATAGACTAATACCTGGAATGGGTGGACTGTCTTACAAGGAAAGATTGGACAGGCTAGGCATGTATCCGCTGGAATTTAGAAGAGTAAAAGGCGACTTAATTGAAACATATAAGATCCTGTGGGGTCTTAACAGGCTGGATGTGGAAAGGATGTTTCCCCTTGTGGGAGAATCTTGAACTAGGGGTCACTGTTTAAAAATAAGGGGTTGCCCATTTAAGACAGAGATGAGGAGAAATTTTTTCTCTCAGAGGGTCGTGAGTCTTTGGAATTCTCTTCCTCAAAAGGCAGTGGAAGCAGAATATTTTTAGGGCAGAGGTAGATAGTTTCTTGATAAGCAAGGGGGTGGAAGGTTATCGGGGGTAAGTGGAAATGTGGAGTAATCAGTTCAGCCATGAACTTACTGAATGGTGGAGCAGGCTCGAGGAGTCGAATGGCCTACTTCTGCTCCTAATTCGTATGTTTGTATGTTCACAAGGGCCAGGACTGGTTAGACTAGCTGGTCATGTGACTACCTGGCTGTTCCAGGGTTCTCTTTTGAACTGACCACAGACATAGAACATAGAAAAATACAGCACAGAACAGGCCCTTCGGCCCACGATGTTGTGCCGATCCTTTGTCCTCTGTCAAGGACAATTTAATCTATACCCCATCATTCTCCTTTATCCATATACCTATCTAAAAGCCGTTTGAAAGTCCCTAAAGTTTCTGACTCAACAACTTCCCCAGGCAAGGCATTCCATGCCCCGACCACTCTCTGGGTAAAGAACCTTCCCCTGACATCCCCCTTATATCTCCCACCCTTCACCTTAAATTTATGACCCCTTGTAACGCTTTGCTCCACCCGGGGAAAAAGTTTCTGACTGTCTACCCTATCTATTCCCCTGATCATCTTATAAACCTCTATCATGTCACCCCTCATCCTTCTCCGTTCTAATGAGAAGAGGCCTAGAATGTTCAGCCTTTCCTCGTAAGACTTATTCTCCATTCCAGGCAACATCCTGGTAAATCTCCTCTGCACCCTCTCCAAGGCTTCCACATCCTTCCTAAAATGAGGCGACCAGAACTGCACACAGTACTCCAAATGAGGCCTTACCAAGGTCCTGTACAGCTGCATCATCACCTCACGGCTCTTAAATTCAATCCCTCTGCTAATGAACGCTAACACCCCATATGCCTTCTTCACAGCCCTATCCACTTGAGTTGCAACTTTCAACGATCTATGCACATAGACCCCAAGGTCTCTCTGCTCCTCCACATGCCCAAGAACCCTACCGTTAACCCAGTATTTTGCATTCGTGTTTGTCCTTCCAAAATGGACGACCTCACACTTTTCAGGGTTAAACTCCATCTGCCACTTTTCAGCCCAGCACTGCAACCTATCCAAGTCCCTTTGCAGACGACAATAGCCCTCCTCGGTATCCACAACTCCACCAACCTTTGTATCATCTGCAAATTTACTGACCCACCCTTCGACTTCCTCATCCAAGTCGTTAATAAAAATCACAAACAGGAGAGGACCCAGAACTGATCCCTGTGGCACGCCACTGGTAACTGGGCTCCAGGCTGAGTATTTACCATCTAAGACCACTCTCTGCCTTCTATCAGTTAGCCAATTCTTAATCCAACTGGCCACATTCCCCACTATCCCATGCCTCCTGACTTTCTCCATAAGTCTACCATGGGGGACCTTATCAAATGCCTTACTAAAATCCATGTACACCACATCCACTGGTTTACCCTCATCCACTTGCTTGGTCACCTGCTCAAAGAATTCAATCAGGCTTGTGAGGCAAGACCTACCCCTCACAAAACCGTGCTGACTGTCCCGAATCAAGCAGTGTCTTTCCAGATGCTCAGAAATCCTATCCCTCAGCACCTTTTCCATCAACTTGCCTACCACCGAAGTAAGACTAACTGGCCTGTAATTCCCAGGGTTGTTCCTATTCCCTTTCTTGAACAGGGGCACAACATTTGCCACCCTCCAATCACCTGGTACCACCCCCGTCAACAGAGAAGATGAAAAGATCATTGCCAGCGGCTCTGCAATTTCATCCCTTGCTTCCCATAACATCCTTGGATATACCCCGTCAGGCCCGGGAGACTTGTCTATCTTCAAGTTATTCAAAAACCCCAACACATCTTCCCTCCTAACGAGCACTTCCTCGAGCTTACCAGTCTGTTTCACACCGTCCTCTTCAGTAATACACCCCTTCTCATTCGTAAATACCGAAGAGAAGTACTCATTCAAAACCTCACTTATCTCTTCCGGCTCAACACACAGTCTCCCGCTATTGTCCTTGACCGGACCTACGGTCCCCCTAGTCATCCTCATATTTCTGACATACGCGTAAAAGGCCTTGGGGTTTTCTTTTATCCTACCCGCCAAGCATTTTTCATGCCCTCTCTTAGCTCTCCTAATCCCTTTCTTCAGATCCTTCCTGGCCATCTTGTATCCCTCCAGAGCTATGCCTGTGCCCTTTTTCCTCAACCTTATATACGCATCCTTCTTCTTCCTAACAAGACTCTCAACCTCTCTTGTCAACCACGGTTCCCTCACATGACCATCCCTTCCCTGTCTGACAGGGACATGCTTATCAATGGCCCCTACTATCTGCTCCTTGAAAAAGTTCCACATTTCGACCGTGCCCTTCCCTGCCAGCATATGCTCCCAACTTATGCTCCTCAGTTCCTGCCTGACAGCATCATATCTACCCTTCCCCCAATTGTAAACCTTGCCCTGTTGCACATACCTATCCCTCTCCATTACCACAGTGAATGCTACAGAATTGTGATCACTATCTCCAAAGTGCTCGCCCACCAACAGCTCTATCACTTGCCCTGGTTCATTACCTAGTACCAAATCCAATATTGCCTCCCCTCTGGTCGGGCAGTCTACATACTGAGTCAGAAAAGCTTCCTGGACATACTGCACAAACACTACCCCATCCAAACTATTCGATCTAAAGAGTTGCCAATCAATATTTGGGAAGTTGAAATCCCCCATAATTACTACCCTGTGACTTCTGCTCCTTTCCAAAATCTGTTTCCCAATCTGCTCTTCCACCTCCCTGCTGCTATTGGGGGGCCGATAGAAAACTCCCATCAAGGTGACTACTCCTTTCCTGTTCCTGACCTCAACCCACAGTGCCTCAGTCGGCAGATCCTCCTCGAAAATTCTTTCAGCAGTTGTTACACTATTTCTAACTAACAATGCCACCCCCCCACCTCTTTTACCACCATTCCTAATCTTATGAAAACATCTATAACCAGGTACCTCCAAGAACCATTCCTCCCCCTCACCTATCCACGTTTCAGTGATGGCCACAACATCGTAGTCCCAAGTGCCCATCCACGCCTTCAATTCACTCACCTTATTCCTGATGCTTCTTGCGTTGAAGTATACGCACTTTAACCCTTCTCCGTGCCCATCTGTCCTCTGCGACAGTGCTACCTTCCCCAATACCTCACTACACTCTTTGTCTTTCTGAGTGGACCCACTGGTCCCTGGACTACAAGTCCGGTTCCCATCCCCCTCCCAAACTAGTTTAAACCCTCCCGAACAGTACTAGCAAACCTCCCTCCCAGGATATTGGTGCCCCTCTGGTTCAGATGCAGCCCGTCCTGTTTGAACAGGTCCCATCTTCCCCAGAATGCAGTCCAATTATCCAAGAACTGGAAGCCCTCCCTCCTACACCATTCCTGCAGCCACGTGTTCAGCTGTGCTCTCTCCCTATTCCTAGCCTCACTATCACGTGGCGCCGGCAACAAACCAGAGATAACAACTCTGTCCGTCCGAGCTTTCAGCTTCCAGCCTAACTCCCTAAACTCACTTCTAACATCTGTGCCACCCTTCCTTCCTACGTCGTTGGTGCCAATGTGCACCACGACCTCTGGCTGCTCCCCCTCCCCTTTAAGGATCCTGAAGACGCGATCACAAACATCACGGACCCTGGCACCAGGGAGGCAGCAAACCATCCGTGCGTCTCGCTTGCGCCCACAGAACCGCCTGTCGGTACTCCTCACCATCGAGTCCCCGATGACTAGTGCTCTCCCGTTCTCCCTCCTTCCCTTCTGAGCCACAGTGCAGGACCCCGTGCCAGAGGCCCGTTCACTGCAGCCTGCCCCCGATAGGCCGTCCCCCCCAACAGTATCTAAAACTGTATACTTGTTGCTGAGGGGAACGACCACAGGAGATCCCTGCACTGACCTCTTCCCACCTCTAACTGTTACCCAGCTGCCTTTGTTTTGTGGAGTAACGACATCCCTGTAGCTTCTATCTATCACCCCCTCAGCTTCCCGAATGATCCTCAGTTCATCCAGCTCCAGCTCCAGTTCCCTAACACGGTCTGATAGGAGCTGGAGACGGATGCACTTCCAGCAGGTGAAGTCGGCAGGGTCACCGGAGGTTCCCCTCACCTCGAACATACTGCAGGAGGAGCACTGCACTCCCCTGGCTGCCATTTCTTTTACTCAATTACCCCTTAATTAAGTACAAATATAGATATTAACAAAAACAGTGAAATAGCTTACCTGTTCAGTCCTTTTTGGTTAGAGGAGGAGGGTAAAAAGGGTCTTATTATTAGGTTAGAGGAGGAGGATGGGTGGGAGACACTACTCTGCTCCGCACCTTTAAAGAAAATACCTACCCAGGAGTCCTTGCTGCCGTCCAGCTTCCGGTTCCTCCCGCGCCAAAAGTAGCTTGAACACAAGGAAAACAGTAAGTACAACTTTTAAAACACAGTTCCTGGTGCCTTCACTTACCCACCGAAGAGTTGCTACCTTCTCCTGCTGCTCCGCCGGGAAATGAGGACAGTTTGAACTCAAGAAGATTGTTTGCTCCTGGACTGAGAAGATCTCTCCTGTCTGCTCCCATCTCTTTCTCACAAGCCTTTGAATCCACTGAAGACACATGAACCCCAAGAGAGAAAAGTCTCCTACAGCGAACAAGGTTTAAGAAGAATACTGGGCCCCAAAGAAAAGCAAGATCTACCTACAATCAAGGACTCTACAGTGAGCTAGAAGAACCATAAAAAACTCCTCAGATATTACCTCAAACTTTTCCACTTTATTTTTTTCCTGCTCTTTTCTGTCTCTATTTGCATGTGTGTATTGCGTATGCATGGGCACATCATGTATCCGCAGGCGTCAACTGAATTAGGGTTTAAGTTCAAGTTTAATAAATTTCCACTTTTCTTTAAACCTAAGGAAGACTGTTTGTGCTGGTTTCTTTGCCTTAAAGCTGGAAAGTGGTGAACAGGGATTCACCAAGCGTGAGCGAAAAAAATCGATGTGTTTAAAATTAAACCCTGTTATGGTAAGACCAGGTGAAGGTGGAAAGGGAACCCTAGACCTCTTTCACATCTGGCCATAACGCTGATCTTCTACTTCAACATCATTTTCCTGCATTATCCTGTAACCCTTGATATTTTTAACATGTCGAAATCTATAAATCTCGGTCTTGAACATACTCAACAACTGAGCCTCCACAGCCCTCTGGGCTTCCAAATATTCACCACACTCGAAGTGAAGAAATTCCTCCTCATTTCAGTCCTAAATGGCTGCCCCTTATTCTGAGACTTTGTCCCCTGGTTCTAGACTCCCCAGTCGGGGGAAACATCCTTCCTACATCAACCCTATTGAGCCCTGTCTACCGTCATATTTTTTTAACTTTTAAAAGATTTAACAACAGCTGATGTTTCACAAAGGGATACCTCACCAGACCAAAGGACATTGGTGGAGTTTAATGGGCTGTTTCTGTCACTGGGCTACAGGAGGCTATTTTTAACAGAAGGAGAACTGGTCACAGCAAACAGACAGTTTAACAGACTGTCCATGGTTCACTCTAACTCCCACCCTCCATCCCTCTCACTATAGATACTGCTGCAGTAATTGCTCCTCTGACCTTTCCTCTCTTGTCCCTCCTACACCCCTAATACACAGCCCTACACAATCTCCCTCCCCCCACATCCTCACTGTGCTGGAATCCCCACCAGTCTCCCCATCTGCTCCTTGTTCTCTCCCTGGATCTTAAAGCTGCTGAACTCAGCCTTCCCCTCCTGAAGTCTACAGGCTTTAAAACTGAAGCCTGGTGTCTCTCAGTCCCTACTCATTGATTTACCTCCTGTTCTCTCCTTCTCTTTCCCGCCTTGGTTGAGTTCCACACTCTGGGCCTTGGCCCTTCCCCTGGGATTCTCAGTATGAACAGGGTGGGATGTGTTTTGAGACAGGATGTCCCAGCTCTCCGCCCTGGGATTCTCAGTATGAACAGGGTGGGATGTGGGATTCTCTGTATAAACAGGGTGGGATGTGGGATTCTCTGTATGAACAGGGGGGGGATGTGTTTTGAGACAGGATGTCCCGGCTCTCCACCCTGGGACTTTCAGTATGAACAGGGTGGGATGTGTTTTGAGACAGGATGTCCCAGCTCTCCACCCTGGGATTCTCAGTGTGAACAGGGTGGGATGTGTTTTGAGACAGGATGTCCCAGCTCTCCACCCTGGGATTCTCAGTGTGAACAGGGTGGGATGTGTTTTGAGACAGGATGTCCCAGCTCTCCACCCTGGGATTCTCAGTGTGAACAGGGTGGGATGTGTTTTGAGACAGGATGTCCCAGCTCTCCACCCTGGGATTCTCAGTGTGAACAGGGTGGGATGTGTTTTGAGACAGGATGTCCCAGCTCTCCACCCTGGGATTCTCAGTATGAACAGGGTGGGATGTGTTTTCAGACAGGATGTCCCAGCTCTCCACCCTGGGATTCTCAATGTGAACAGTGGGGGTGTGTTTTGAGGCAGGATGTCCCAGCTCTCCACCCTGGGATTCTCAGTGTGAACAGGGTGGGATGTGTTTTGAGACGGGATGTCCCGGCTCTCCACCCTGGGATTTTCAGTATGAACAGGGTGGGATGTGTTTTGAGACAGGATGTCCCAGCTCTCCACCCTGGGATTCTCAGTTTGAACAGGGTGGGATGTGTTTTGAGACAGGATGTCCCAGCTCTCCACCCTGGGATTCTCAGTGTGAACAGGGTGGGATGTGTTTTGAGACAGGATGTCCCAGCTCTCCACCCTGGGATTCTCAGTGTGAACAGGGTGGGATGTGTTTTGAGACAGGATGTCCCAGCTCTCCACCCTGGGATTCTCAGTGTGAACAGGGTGGGATGTGTTTTGAGACAGGATGTCCCAGCTCTCCACCCTGGGATTCTCAGTATGAACAGGGTGGGATGTGTTTTCAGACAGGATGTCCCAGCTCTCCGCCCTGGGATTCTCAGTGTGAACAGGGTGGGATGTGTTTTGAGACAGGATGTCCCAGCTCTCCGCCCTGTGATACTCAGTATGAACAGGGTGGGATGTGTTTTCAGACAGGATGTCCCAGCTCTCCACCCTGGGATTCTCAGTATGAACAGGGTGGGATGTGTTTTGAGACAGGATGTCCCAGCTCTCCGCCCTGTGATACTCAGTATGAACAGGGTGGGATGTGTTTTCAGACAGGATGTCCCAGCTCTCCACCCTGGGATTCTCAGTATGAACAGGGTGGGATGTGTTTTGAGACAGGATGTCCCAGCTCTCCACCTGTAAAAGGACAAGGAGGGGACCAGCTGGTCTGAATGCTGCTGCTTTATGACATCACTGCATTGCTTGGTAACCAACCTCCCTGAGCCCGGCTCATTGTTGGCTGGGTTTCACTCTGTTGTTACAGGATGGGAAACAGGAGCAGGATTCGAGCTGTGTGGAGCCCAGGATTAATGGAGAGAGATACAGGATCAATTTCTACCTTGTGGAGGGAGAGATGTCATTGTCCTGGACACTCCCTGTCCCTCAGTATCTGTGTCCGGGAGAGAAGCTGAGGGGTTTGTGTTCCCTGCTTTAGGTGAGTATATTGCTCATTGAGGTGATGGATGTCAGTGCAAGGAATGTGGAAGTTTTATTCGTCAGAACAGCTCTTTTCAGCATCTGAGACTTGCAGGGAAGGGGCAACATGGTTTAGATACAGAATATAGTTTCCTCAACACTGTCCTGGGAGAGTTTGATGGGACAGTATATCCCTCCCCTTCTAATCTGTGTAAAAGGTGTTTACAAAAGCCATCACTTCGGTTCTGCATAAATTGATTATTAATTTTGCGTCTTAGCCTTCTGACTTCCATCTCAATCGGGTCATGTATCATTTTCTGTTTACCAAAGTGGTCTTTCAGTGGTGGGGTCTGTTACCCAGCATTCATCATGTAGCAAAATGTGCCTTATCCTCACTACAGGAGCCCCCTGAGCACGATAGGAGGTTTATGCATTTAGTATAATTTGTTTTGAATCTTACTGATTGATCTGACACCAGTCTTCATCTCATTATAGCAAAAAAACACAATCCACTTCAACAGCGGTGCCAAGGGAACGATGGAGCCGGTGGGTGGGCAGGTGGGCTTCAGAAACACCCGGTGTAGGCTCAACACCCACAATAAGAAGCTCCTGGTCCTGCATTTGCACCGAGCGGGACGGCAGCTGTGAGGCTTCTCCCGGTGACAGATCCGGTTAACGGCCACCAGCTTTCCAGCTCTTTTGGAGGAACTAAGTATTTATAAACTGTAACATCAAAGGACAAAATCTTAAAGGAAACTTAACTCAGTTATAAAGAGGCCTGGAGGAGGGGAGGGGAAGGAGGAACCATTCGGGACACAGCACAGGGCAGGAGGTCCCCCTCCCCCACTCCCTGGTTCCACAAAGACTCCCCTTGGACTGGGCCACACTGGGGCAGGGCTGGCTCAAGGTGCAGGAAGCTGCTAGGCTGAGCTGTGGACTGGGAGGAGTGGGGGGTTTGACTGACAGGCCTGGGGAGGGGGATATCAGGGCAGGTACACACACTGCTCCCCCTTTTCCTCCTGGGATGTTTTACTGGAGTTGTGTTGGTGAGTGTTTCTCAACTCTGTCTCCCTGTCCCAGTAATGTAGGTGGATTGAAGGTTGCTGTGAGTGTTGGACGATATTGCCTCTCCTCATTCTTTCTTTCCCACTCCGAGTTCCAGACTGCAGGGTCCAGCAGCTCGATGTGCCTGGAACGTTAACTCTGTTTCTCTCTCCCCAGATGCTGCCTGACCTGCTGAGTATTTCCAGCATTTTCTCCTTTTATTTCAGATTTCCACCATCTGCAGTATTTTGCTTTTGTTTTATTGCAGGCATTGTTCACAGAATTGAGTCGAGAAACACATATAGACCAATTAAGAGCTGGTTTGTATGAGGCTGGGTGTTGGATGTAGAAGTCGGTTCTTGACCTCCTGTATAGGTCTATTTTGTTGCATCAGTTTGATTTGGAGTGGAGATGATGCAGAAGCTGCTGGATTTAACACTGAGTACTTTTGAGCCCAGTTGGGCCCAACAGTATCCAATGTGGGACTGTCGAGAGGTAGATTCCAGAGGAGATGAGGTTGTTAAACAGACACCAGCCGCTCAGTATAAAAGAGTATTGTTTTAGTAACAAGTATTTCTGTAAAAGCTTTTAAGCCATTTTACATATACAGACTTTTTTCCTTCATTATTGGGATACGGGCGTCACTAGTAAGACCAGCATATATTATCAAACCCCAGTTGGCCATTGAGAAGGTGATGGTGGGCTGCCTCCTTGAATCACTGCAGTCCGTGGGGTGAAGGTGCTCCCACAATGGTGTTAGGGAAGGAGTTACAGGACTTTCACCCAGCAATGATGAAGGAACGGTGATATATGTCCAAGTCAACATCAACCTGTATTTATATAGCGTCTTTAATGTAATAAAATGTTCGAAGGTGTTCCACAGGAGTGTTATAAAGCAACATCTGACACTGAGCCACATAAGGAGATATTAGGGCAGATGACCAAAAGTTTGGCCAAAGAGGCATGTTTTAAGGAGTGTCTAAAATGTGAAAAGTGAAGAAGAGGCGGAGAGATTTCGGGAGGGATTTCCAGAGCTTATGGTCTTGGCAGCTAAAGGCACGGCCCCAATGGTAGAGCAATGAAAATTGGGGATTCTCAAGATACCAGAATTAGATGAGCCCTGATACCTTGTAGGGCAAAAGGAGATTACCAAGAGAGAGAGGGATTTGAAAACAATGATGAGAATTTTCAAATCGAGGTGCTGTTTAACTGGGAGCCTGTGTAGGTCAGTGAGCACTGTGGTGATGGGGGAACAGGACTTGGTTTGAGTAAGGACACAGGCAGCAGAGTATTGCATGGTCTCAAGTTTACAGGGGGTAGAATGTTGGAGACCAGCCAGGAGTGTGTTAGAATAGTCAGGTTGAGAGGTAACAAATGCATGGATGTAAGTTTCAGAGACAGATGAGCTGAGGCAGTGGCGAAGTCGGGCGATGTTACTGAGGTGGAAATAGGCGGTCTGAGTGATGGTGACGATGATGGTGACTATTTCTCTTTACCCTGAGTTTTTCTAAGTTCCAGCTACAACCTTCCTCATGATCGATTCTAACATCTTCCCCATGACAGACGTCAAGCTAACTGGCCTATAGTTACCTGTTTTCTGCCTCCCCCTTTCTTGAATAGAGGGGTTATATTTGCTACTTTCCAGTCTGATTGAACCTTTCCAGAATCTAGCGAATTTTGAAAAATTAACACCAAAGCATCTGCTGCCTCATTAGCCACCTCTTTTAACCCTAGGATGAAGTCCATCAGGACCCGGGGACTTGTCAGCCCACAGCTCCATCAGTTTGCTCAGTACAGCTTCCCTGGTGATTGTAATTTCACCAAGTTCCTCTCTTTCTTCCACCTCCTGATTTACAGCTATTACTGGAATGTTTTTTGTATCCTCTATAGTGAAGACAGAAGCAAAATATTTGTTCATTTCATCGCTATTTCCTTATTATCTACTATTAACTCCCCATTCTCACTCTCTAGAGGACCAACACTCACTTTATTTACTCTTTTCCTTTTTACATACCTGTTGAAACTCTTGCTATCTGTTTTTACATTTCTAGCTAGCTTACTCTCATACTCTAATTTCTTTCTCCTGATTAACCTTTTAGTCATTCTCTGTCATTCTTTATATTCTGACCAATCATCTGACCTGCCACTCATCTTTGTGCAATTATATGTCTTTTCCTTAAGTTTGATGCTTTCCTTAACTTCTTTAGTTAACCATGGATGTTGGGTCCTCCCCTTAAAATTTTTCTTTATAGTAGGAATATCATATCATATATAGCAACCTGAATATCAAAGGAGTTTGAACATGGAAGGAAAAAGCATCGATCACAGTGGAGAAAACGTACATGTGTTCTGTGAGTGGGAAGGGATTCAGCCGATCATCTGGCCTGTCAAAACACAAGTGCACTGGGAATGTAAATCTGAGGACTGTAAAAAGGGATTTCATTGTCGAGTTGAGCTGGAAACTCATCCACGCAGTCACACCCTGGAGAGGCCGTTCACCTTCTTCATGTGTGGGAAGGGATTCACTCGGTCATCACTCCTGCTGAGACACCAGCGAGTTCACAAGTAACTACAATGTTGGATTCTCCTGTTAATCTCCTCCAGGTATGAACTATTTTCATTGGGATCTGTTTCTGCTGATGTTAAACTCCAGCCCAGTTATTGCTATAATATTCTGGATGAAAGTTACGTATATCAGTTTTTTGTTAAACACACAGTGTGTCGAGTCTTTTTAATATCTTGAACACAAGTTAGTTCATTTTGAAGTGCTCTTCCTCTCCCCATCTCCTTCATCCTTTTGATCCTCACCTTCAACAACAAGTGTGAGCAGCTCATGGTCTTCTTTGTCACTAAGATTGAGATTATCCAATCAGCTGCCTCTGCTGCTTCCCTCCCTTCCACTAGCCCACCAGGACAAACTGTCTCTAAAGCTCCCCCCCAACCGAGCCCTGAACCCACATCTTTCTCTAGTTTCCCTCATTTCTCCCCTCATGCCCTCTCTCAGCTCTTCTTGTCCATGAGACCCACCTCTTGCTCCCTCGACCCGATTTGCGCTAAACTGCTGACCAGCCAACCTCCCCATGTTAGCTAATATTGTTCATGATTTTCTCTTCAGGTGCTGTCCCTCTCTCCTTTAAATCTGCCATTATCACCCCTGCCTCAAAAAAACTCTTTACCCTGCCATCCTTGCAAACTAAAGCCCCATCTCCTGGGAGTGCGTGGGCATCAATCTTTGAAGATAGCATATTGAGGGACTGGTTACTAAAGCAAAGAAAGAATATAGAACATAGAACAGTACAGCACAGTACAGGCCCTTTGGCCCACGATGTTGTGCCGAACCTTTAACCGACTCTAAGATCAAACTATCATCCATGTACCTATCCAAGAGTCGCTTAAATGTCCCTAATGTATCTGCTTCTACTACCACCACTGGCAGCGCATTCCATGCACCCACCACTCTCTGTGTAAAGAACCTACCTCTGACATCTCCCCGAAACCTTCCTCCAATCACCTTAAACTTATGCCCCCTCGTGATATCCCTTTCCACCCTGGGAAAAAGTCTCTGGCTATCCATTCTATCTATGCTTCTCATCATCTTGTACCCCTCCATCAAGTCACCTCTCATCCTTCTTCGCTCCAATGAGAAAAGCCCTAGCTCCCTCAACCTTTCTTCATAAGACATGCCCTCCAGTCCAGGCAGCATCCTGGTAAATCTCCTCTGCACCCTCTCTAAAGCTTCCACATCCTTCCTATAATGAGGCGACCAGAACTGAACACAATATTCCAAGTGTGGTCGAACCTGGGCTTTATAGAGCTGCAGCATAACCTCGTGGCTCTTAAACTCAATCCCCCTGTTAATGAAAGCCAACACACCATACGCTTTCTTAACAACCCTATCAACTTGGGTGGTAACTTTGAGTGATCTATGGACATGGACCCCAAGATCCCTCTGTTCCTCCACACTACCAAGAATCCTGTCTTTAAGCCTGTATTCTGCATTCAAATTCGACCTTCCAAAATGAATCACTTCACACTTTCCTAGGTTGAACTCCATCTGCCACTTCTCAGCCCTGTCAATGTCCCGTTGCAACCTACAACAGCCTTCTACACTATCCACAACTCCAGCAACCTTCATGTCATCGGCAAACTTGCTAACCCAGCCTTCCACTTCCTCATCCAAGTCATTTATAAAAATCACAAAGAGCAGAGGTCCCAGAACAGATCCCTGCGGAACACCACTGGTCACCGAGCTCCATGCTGAATACTTTCCATCTACTACCACCCTCTGTCTTCTATGGGCCAGCCAATTCTATATCCAGACAGCCAACTTTCCCTGTATCCCATGCCTCCTTACTTTCTGAATGAGCCTACCATGGGGAACCTTATCAAACGCCTTGTTAAAATCCATATACACCACATCCACTGCTCTTCCTTCATCAACGTGTTTTGTCACATCTTCAAAAAATTCAATAAGGCTTGTGAGGCATGACCTGTCCCTCACAAAGCCATGCTGACTGTCTCTAATCAAACTATGCTTTTCCAAATAATCATAAATCCTGTCTCTCAGAATCCTCTCCAATAATTTGCCCACTGCCGACGTAAGACTGACTGGTCTATAATTCCCAGGGTTATCCCTATTCCCTTTCTTGAACAAGGGAATAACATTTGCCACCCTCCAATCATCCGGTAATACTCCAGTGGACAGTGAGGACGCAAAGATCATCGCCAAAGGCGCAGCAATCTCTTCCCTCACTTCCCGTAATATCCTTGGGTATATCCCGTCTGGCCCCGGGGACTTATCTGTCCTCATGTCTTTCAAAATTTCCAGCACATCCTCCCTCTTAACATCAACCTGTTCGAGCATATCAGCCTGTTCCACGCTGTCCTCACAAACGACCAGGTCCCTCTCACTAGTGAATACTGAAGCAAAGTATTCATTTAGGACCTCCCCTACCTCCTCCGACTCCAGGCACAAGTCCCCTCCACTATCCCTGATCGGCCCTACCCTCACTCTGGCCATCCTCTTGTTCCTCACATAAGTGTAGAACGCCTTGTGATTTTCCTTAGTCGTACCCACCAAGACTTTTTCATGTCCCCTTCTAGCTCTCCTAAGTCCATTCTTCAGTTCCTTCCTGGCTACCTTGTAACCCTCTAGAGCCCTGTCTGATCCTTGCTTCCTCAACCTTAAGTAAGCTTCCTTCTTCCTCTTGACTAGCTGTTCCACATCTCTTGTCATCCAAGGTTCCTTCACCCTACCATCCTTTCCTTGCCTCATCGGGACAAACCTATCCAGCAGTCGCAGCAAGTGCTCCCTAAACAACCTCCACATTTCTGTCGTGCATTTCCCTGAGAACATCTGTTCCCAATTTATGCTCCCCAGTTCCTGCCTAATAGCATTGTAATTTCCCCTCCCCCAATTAAATATTTTCCCATCCCGTCTGCTCCTGTCCCTCTCCATGACTATAGTAAAGGTCAGGGAGTTGTGATCACTATCACCGAAATGCTCTCCCACTGAGAGATCTGCCACCTGGCCTGTTTCGTTGCCAAGCACCAAATCCAACATAGCCTCCCCTCTAGTCGGCCTATCTACGTATTGAGTCAGGAAACTTTCCTGGACACACCTGACAAAAACTGCTCCATCCAAACTATTTGCACGAAGGAGGTTCCAATCAATATTAGGGAAGTTGAAGTCACCCATGACAACAACCCTGTTACTGCTGCACATTTCCAAAATCTGCCTCCCAATCTGTTCCTCCGTGTCTCTGTTGCTATTGGGGGGTCTATAGAAAACTCCCAATAAAGTGACTGCTCCTTTCCTGTTTCTGACTTCCACCCAGCATATGGGATCTTGGGTATTATAAATCCAGATATTAAGTAAAAAAGCGAGGAAGTTATGCTAAACCATCATAAAGCTCTGGTTAGGCCCCAACTGGAGTATTGTGTCTAGTTTTGGTCACCACACCAGGAAGGAAGTGAGGGTCCTCGAGACGATGCAGAGGAGATTTAACCAGAATGGTTCCAGGGATGAGGGGATTTTAGTTCCAAGATTCTGTTGGAAAAGCTGGAGTTATTCTCCTTAGAACAAAGGATATTGAGAGGAGATTTAATCGAGGTGTACAAGTTTATGTCAGGCTTTGATAAGTTAGGCATGGAAAAACTGTTCCCATTAACTAATGGTAAAAGGACTCGGGACACAGATTGAAGGGTTTGAGCACGAGTTGCAGGGGGAATATGAGGAAGAACCTTTTTATGCAGTGGGTGGTAATGACCTGGAATTCACTGCCCACAAATGTGATGGAATTGGAGACGATCAATGACTTCAAAAGGAAATCGGATGGCTACTTCAAGGAAATAAACTTGCAGAGCAATGGGGATCAAGCAGCGGAGTGAGACTGACTGGATAACTCCGTGGAGAGTCATCATGGACTCGATGGGCTGAATGGACTACTGTGCTGTAAGTGACTCTATGACTTCATGACACCCCTTCCTCTCAAAATCCTTGAACACATTGTCGTCTCCCAAATCCATGCCCATCTTTCCTGGAACTCCATTTTTGAATCTCTCCGATCAGGTCTCTGCCCTGTCACAGTGCAGAAACGGATCTTATCAAAGTCACAAATGCCATCCTCTGTAATGGTGACAAAGGCAAATGATCCCTCCTCATCCTTCTTGACCTGTCTGCAGGCTCTGACATGGTTGACCGCACCATCCTCCTCCAACACCTCTCCACTGTCATCCAACTGGGTGGGACTGCACCTTCCTGGTTCCATTCTTTTCTATCTAATCAAAGTCAGAGTATCACCTACAATGGCATCTCTTCCTGCTCCCACACCGTTACCTCTGGTGTCCCCCAAGGATCTATCCTTGTCCCCCTCCTATTTCTCATCTACATGCTGCCCCTCAATGACACCATTCAAGAACACAACGTCAGTTTTCACATGTATACTGACCACACCCAGTTCTAACTCACCACCATCTCTCTCGATTCCTCCACTTTTGGTACATTATCAGACGGCTTGTCTGACATTCAGTGCTGGATGTGCAAAAATTTCGTCCGATTAAATATTGGAAAGACTGAATCTATTCGTTTACGTTCCTTAGCTACCTACTCCATCCCTCTCCCTGGGAACCGTCTGAGGCTAAACCAGACCGTTCATGACCTTGGTTCCCTATTTGACCCTGAGATGAGCTTCCAACTACATTTCTGCTCCATCACTAATACCTATTTCCAACTCTATAACATTGCCTGTCTCTGCCCCTGCCTCAACTCATCTGTTGCTGAAACCTTCACCCAAACCCTTGTAATCTCTAGACTTGATTATTCCAATGCATTACTGGCTGACCTCCTACATTCTATGCTGTGTAAATTTGAGGTCATCCAAAACTCTGCTGTCCATATGCTACAATACACCAAGTCTGGCTAACCCATCAACCCTGTGCTCGCTGACCTACATTAGCTACTGGTCAAGCAACGCCTTGATTTTAAAATTCTCGTCCTTACTTTCAATCCCTGCATGGCCTTGCCCCTTCCTATCTCTGTAATTTCCTCCAGCCCTATAAGCCTCCGAGATATCAGCCCTCTTCCAATTCTGGCCTGTTGGACATTCCAAATATGTTTGTTCTGCCTTTGGTAGCCGTGCTTTCAGCTGCCTGTTCCATAAGTTCTAGATTTCCTTCCCCACACCTCTCCGCCTCTCTAACACTCTCTTCTCCTTTAAGATGCTCCTTCACATTTACCATTTTAAACAAGTTTTTGTTCATCTGCTCCAATTTCTCCTTCTGTAGCTCAGTATCAAATTTTGTTTGATAACGCTCCTTGGGTTGTTTTACCACGTTACAAATGCTCTATGAAGACAAGCTGTTTTGGATGCGATTAACAACAGCAACAGCGGAATCCAATCCCTGCAGTCACATGTGAGCTCACTGGTGTTTTTACAGATTGAATGAGTGAGTGAATCCCTTCCCATACACAGAGCAGTTGGATGGCCTCTGTCCTGTATGAGCTCGTTGATGTGTTCGAAGGTGGGACAATACAATTCAGAGCAACTGAACAGCCTCTCCCCAGTCTGAACTGCCTGGTGTGCAGAAGGTTGCCTGACACAGTGAATATTTTTATTCATTTGTGGGTTGTGGGCATCACTGACTAGGCCAGCATTTATTACTCATCCCTAATTGCCCTTGAACAGAGTGGCGTGCTGGGCAATTTCAGAGCAGTGAGTCTGAAGTCACAGATAGGCCAGACCAGGTAAGGATGGCAGATTTCCTTCCCTAAAGGACATTAGTGAATCAAATGCGTTTTTACATCAATCAACAATGGTTTCATGGTCACCGTTAGACTAGCTTTTAATTCCAGATGTATTAATTGAATTCAAATTTCACCATCTGCTGTGGTGGGATTAAAACCCATGCCTCCAGAGCATTAGCCTGGGTCTCTGGATTACTATTCCAGTGACATTACCACAATGCCACCGCCGCTCCTAAAATTCTCTGCTATTTGCAGAGCATGTGAACGGCCTCTCACTGGTATGAACTCGCTGGTGTCCCAGCAGGTTGGACAACTAAGTAAATCCTATCCCACACATGGAGCGGGTGAATGGCCTCTCCCCAGTGTGACTGTGTCAATGAGTTTCCAGCTTGGATGGCTAATTGAATTACTTCCCACAATCCCCACATTTTCATGGTTCCACCTTGGTGAGGGTGTCCTTGAGTCTCTCCAGGCTGGATGATCAGTTGGAGTCTCGTCTGCACACAGAACACGTGTATGGCTTTTCCTCGCTGTGAATGTGCAATGTTTTTTCAGGCTGTGTAACTGGTTAAAGCTCTTTCCACAGTCAGTGCACTGGAACACTCTCACTCGGGTGTGTGTGTCTCACTGCTTTTCCAGTCACACTGATATTTGAAATCTTTTTCCCACAGACAGAACAAACAAACATTTCTCCTTCCATAATCAGAGGCCAATCATATATGAATTAAGTAATTCCATAAGACCTTGTTGAGATTTTTGATTTGAGTTTCCTGTCTGCAAATCCTCTCCTTCTAATGCCCTCCTTTCCTTCCCCTAAATATATAAATCCCTGTCTTACACACTGCTCCCACTCTCTGCTCATTTTTCCAGATTCAGAATAAATTCTTTTCTTCTCTCCAACTTCTCTCACTTCCTGTTCCAAAAGTGGTGAATGAGGCGATGGGTCAATCCCACTCAATGATCTAATAATACCAAATAATTCAGCTCACAACACAGGTACAGACTCACTCACTCGGTAAGTGATCTGATCTCACTGAACTATGATACATGTTGTGTCTATCTGAGCTACTCTGTCCAAACCCCTCATGATTCTATCAAATCTCCTCTTAATCTTCTCATCTATAAAGACAGCAGCCCCAGCTTTTGCAATCTATCCCTGTAACTGAAGTCTCTCATCCCTGAAACCATTCTCGTAAATCTTTTCTACACCCTCTCTAAAGCCTTCACATCCTTTCTGAAGTGTGAACTGGGCATAACACTGCACTTGAGCCCAAATCAATGTTTCATACAGGTTTATCATAACTTCCTTGCTTTTGTACTCTATGCCCCTATTTAGAAATCCCAGGATTCTATATGCTTTATTAACCACTTTCTTAACCTGCCTTACCACCTGCATTGATTTGTGCGCATATACCCTCAGGTCCCTCTGCTCCTGAACCCCTTTTAGGATTGTATGGGAAGTATGGGATTGAAGGTGATTTAGTGCTTTGGATCAGAAATTGGCTAGCTGAAAGAAGACAGAGGGTGGTGGTTGATGGCAAATGTTCATCCTGGAGTTTAGTTACTAGTGGTGTACCGCAAGGATCTGTTTTGGGGCCACTGCTGTTTGTCATTTTTATAAATGACCTGGAAGAGGGTGTAGAAGGGTGGGTTAGTAAATTTGCGGATGACACGAAGGTCGGTGGAGTTGTGGATAGTGCCGAAGGATGTTGTAGGTTACAGAGGGACATAGATAGGCTGCAGAGCTGGGCTGAGAGATGGCAAATGGAGTTTAATGCGGAAAAGTGTGAGGTGATTCACTTTGGAAGGAGTAACAGGAATGCAGAGTACTGGGCTAATGGGAAGATTCTTGGTAGTGTAGATGAGCAGAGAGATCTTGGTGTCCAGGATCGAGTTTCAGAGCCACGAGGTCATGCTGCAGCTGTACAAAACTCTGGTGCGGCCGCACCTGGAGTATTGCGTGCAGTTCTGGTCACCGCATTATAGGAAGGATGTGGAAGCTTTGGAAAGGGTGCAGAGGAGATTTACTAGGATGTTGCCTGGTATGGAGGGAAGGTCTTACGAGGAAAGGCTGAGGGACTTGAGGTTGTTTTCGTTGGAGAGAAGGAGGAGGAGAGGTGACTTAATAGAGACATATAAGATAATCAGAGGGTTAGATATGGTGGATAGTGAGTGTCTTTTTCCTCGGATGGTAATGGCAAACACGAGGGGACATAGCTTTAAGTTGAGGGGTGATAGATATAGGACAGATGTCAGAGGTAGTTTCTTTACTCAGAGAGTAGTAGGGGCGTGGAACGCCCTGCCTGCAACAGTAGTAGACTCGCCAACTTTAAGGGCATTTAAGTGGTCACTGGATAGACATATGGATGAAAATGGAATAGTGTAGGTCAGATGGTTTCACAGGTCGGCGCAACATCGAGGACCGAAGGGCCTGTACTGCGCTGTAATGTTCTATGTTCTATTGTACCCTTTATTTTGTGTTGCCTCTCCTCGTTCTTCCTAAAAAAATTAATCACTTCACACTTCTCTGCATTAAATTCCATCTTATCCATTCATTCCATCAGCCTGTCTATGTCCTCTTGAAGTTTATCACCATCCATCTCACAATTTGTGTCATCTGCAGATTTTGAAATTGTGCCCTGCACACCCAAGTCCAGGTCATTAACAAAGAGCAAGAAAACTAGTGGTCCGAGTACTGACCTGTGGCTTATAATCTTGCAAAGAATAGTAGTAAGTTTTAGGATTGGCAATGTTTTAGAAACCAGCAAAGGGCTACCAAAAAGTTGATAAAAATGGAAAAATATAGAATATGAGAGTAAACTAGCTTGGAATATTAAACAGATTGTGAGCTTTTACAAGTATATAAAAAGGGAGAGAGTAGCTGAAGTAAATGTTACCCCTTAGAAGCAGAGACAGGAGAAATTATCATGGGGAATGAGGAAGTGGCAGAGACACTGAACAAATATTTTGTCAGTCTTCACAGTGGAAGACACAAGTTACATACCAGAAATATAGACTAACCTAGGAGCTAAAAAAAATTAAGGGAATTAAGGTAATTAATGTCAGCAGAGAAGCTTGACAGACTAAAATCTGACAAATCCCCAGAACCTGATGGCCTACACCCTAGGGTTCTAAAGAGGTAGCTCCAGCAATAGTGGATGAGCTGGTTGTGATTTTCCAAAATTCCCTAGACTCTGGAATGGTCCCAGCAGACTGGAAGCTTGCAAATGTAAAACTGCTGTTCAAGAAAGGAGGAAGCAGAAAACGGAACTACAGGTCAACTAGCCTGACATCAGTCTTCAGGGAAATGCTGGAATCTATTAATAAAGAAGTCTTAACAATGCACTTAGAAAGTCATAGTATGATCAGACAAAGTCAACATGGTTTTACAAAAGGGATATCCTGGTTGACAAATATTTTAGAGTTTTTGAGGATGTAACTAATAGAGTAGATAAAGGGGAACAGATAGATGTCGTATACCTGGAAATCCAAAAGGCATTCAATAAGGTGCCACACAAAAGGTTAATAAGCAAGATAAGGGCTCATGGAGTTGGGAGTGATATATTAGCATGGATAGATGATTGGGTAACAGACGGGAAGCAAAGAGTGGGGTTAAATGGGGCATTTTCATGTTGGCAGGCAGTGACTAGTGAAGTACCACAAAGATCAGTGCCGGGGCCTCAGCTATGCACAATCTATATTAATGGCTTAGATGAAGAGACAGAGAGTAATGTATCTAAGTTTGCTGGCAATACAAAGCTATGTGAGAATGTAAGCTGTGAGCAAGATACAAAGAGGCTGCAAAGAGATATAGGCAGGTTAAGTGAACGGGCATCAAGGTGGCAGATGGAGTATAATTTGGGAAAGTGTGAGGTTATTCACTTTGGTAGTAAGAATAGAAAGCAGATTATTATTTAAAAGGCATGAAATTTGTAAATTTTGATTTTCAGAGAGACTTGGGTGTACTTGTACATGGAACGCAGAAAGTTAGCATCCAGGTACAGCAGGCAATTAGGAAAGCAAATGGCACATTAGTCTTTATTGCAAGGGAATTGTAGTACAAGAATAAAGAGGTCTTGCTGTAATTGTACACAGCTTTGGTGAGACCACACCTAGAATACTCTGTGCAGTTTTGGTCTCCATATTTGAGGAAGAATATACTTGACTTGGAGGTTCACTAGAGTGGTCCCTGGCATGAGAGGGTTGCCCTATGATGACAGGCTGAGTAAATTTGGTCTATATTTTCTGGAGTTTAGAAGGCTGTGTTATGAACAGGTGAGAAAGGGGTCTAGGGGTTCCCTCTCAGCCTTTGCCTGGTTTGACCGTAACAGAGTTTAATTATTAAAATACTGTATTTTTAGATCCCCCTCAGTGAATCCATGTTCACTGCTGTCCAATTGTAAGGCAAAGAAATCAACTAGACACGTTCTCTTAGATTTAAACAAGAAAGGTGTAAGTTTATTAACCTTAAAACTCTAATTCAGTTAAAACTACTACGAGTATGCAATGCAACCACACTAACATGCATACACGATAAACACACATGCCAATAGAAACAGAAAAGGAGAAAGAATAAAGGGGAAAAGTTTGAAACAATAGCTGGAGTTCATTTACTATTTTGAGTTTGATGTAGAGTCCTTGGTTGCAGTTAAATTTTGCTGTTTCTTTGGAGCCCAGTGCAGGTTTTCAAACTTGTTTCGACGCAGGTGTCTTCTCTCTTGAGGTTTCAATGGCTTCAGTGGATCTGGAAATTCATCGGAAAGAGAGAGCCAGGGAAAGAGACCTTCCTTCTCTTTTGTACTCAAAGCAGTCTCTGTCTACAAAACTGCGTGAACATGATTCAAAAATCCTGGGTCAGCAGGTTGGTCATCTGACTAGGTTTTTGTCAACAAACTCTCCTGCGTTTTTTGTGGATTCTCCATCTTAGCAGACATCCTCAGTGGGTGGAGGTGGGGCGGGGGGGGAATGGATGGAATGCTGGTTTGTTACACATTCAGTGTCTGGTGATCAAAAATCCATTTGGGTTAATTGGATCAGGGAGCAGTTCCATTGTCTCTCCAGGTATTGTCTCTCAGAATGCATATGCTCCCAGCCAATGCTGATCTCTTTAAACAAGTTATCTTTTCAGTCCAGCAACAATTTAAAATTAATGCTTCATATGATGAAATTAATATGCCTCATTCATGGCAGGTGAGTTCTTCATGACAACTGAGAGGTGATCTCATTGAAGCACACAAGATTCTGAAGGGGCTTGACAGGGAAGACACTGAGAGGTTCTTTCCCCTGGCTGGGGAATCTAGAACACGGGGGCACAGTTTCAGGATAGGGGTGATCATTGTGGACTGAGGTGAGGAGAAATTTCTTCACTCAAAGAATTGTGACTCTTTGGAATTCTCTACTCCAGAGGGTTGTGGATGCTCCATCATTGAATATATTTAAGGCTAAGATAGACAGATGTTTGAGGCTAGATTTAATAGGGGCCTCGACATCGGGATCCATGGCAGGGGGGTGGGGGACATGAAGATTACTCTGGATAAGGCCCGCCACTGACCTCGACACCAGCAAGGTCCGTCCTGATCTTGCTGGCGGTGACGAGGCCTCGTGATTGGGGGAGGGCACCAGTAAATGGGTTGATTGTTGTTATCAAACTGTATCCTACTCCAGAGAACGAAATTGTTATGAATATCTGGACAGACTGAGGATGACCTGGTAAATGCTTTGAACATTATGAAGATGTTCAATAGACCGAGAGAAGATGTTTCCACTTGTGGATAGGTCCAAAACTAGGGGTCAGAAATATAAGACAGTCACTAATAATGCGAAATGCGTAAGGTGGGAGGAATCTTGTGTGCAGCATGAATACCAGCATAGACCGGTTGGGCTGAAAGGCCTGTTTTTGTTATGAAATTTCAGATTAAAAAAAAGAGCAGCTCCAGGAGATGATCCAAATACAGAATGACTACCCACCCTCACTGCAGCAAATCCCTCCATGCATCACACAGGGAATGGCTTTAGACATTTTCTGACTTTTCCCCTCATTATTATTTTGCTGGATGATTTCATTGATTGTTCCCTTTACTTTGCTCAGACTGTCCACCATCTCTTTTCTGGACGTCAGTCCTTCTTGTTGTTCCAGGATTTCATCTTGCTGCCCTTTATTTGTTTTACTCCAGATTCCTTTTCATTGCTGCCTCACTTTCTTGATATGTTCCCACATATTGGGCCGGACCTTGTTCTCCTCCTGACATCAGCTTTCATGGAGGGGAGGAGTGGGGGTTGGAGAATCGGAGTGGCAGTGGCTTTCATGGAACCCGACACCAGGATTACCGGTACTGATCCTCCTGGGGGTGGCATCTCCACCACTCTGCAACGAGACCCTACTTTAAATATGCTAAGTACCTCTTTGCATCCATTTGAATGTAATTCATCGCGGTCCTACCATCCGTTCCCAATCTTGAGCTTGACACGTGGCACTCACTCACATTCACTTGCCCATTCATGAGAAGCCACCGAGGGGGGGAAAGGGTCAACCTTGCATTGTGTGGATAGATAAGGTGGGGGGAAGGGGCAACTCTGCATTTGGATACACTGTTAGCACGGCATTGCCAATGCTGCCCCCGCCACGTGATTTGGGGGGGGGGGGTGGGGGCGCAAGTAGTAAGTGGCCGTCTGCCACGTAATCGCGGCAGTGCGGCCATGTGGGTCACAAAATCCACTCCCCCCCCCCCCCCCCCGCCTTATCCATACACACAATACAGAGTTGATCCCTTCCCCACCTCGGTGCCACCTTCTTCTCATGGACAGGAAAGTGAAGGCGTGTGAGTGCTGCTCATCGAGCTGAAGATTGTAAACTGATGGGAAAATTGTGGTGAATTGGATTGAATTGGGTGCAAAGAGGTACTTACCATATTTAAAGTAGGATCCAGTCACAGAACGGTGGAGGTGCCACCACAGAGCTTCGCCATCCCTGGGAAGATCAGAACCAGCAGCCTGGCTCCCGCCCCACCCCCCACCTCCCCCAATACCGCTGTCACGAAATCCGACGTTGGGAAGGGAACAGGATCAGGCCCATTCTCCATATCTAAGTGATTCCCAGCAGCCGTGCTAGCCCTGGTTCCAATTCCAATCCGTTCACCGATCCCTCTCTTCCCTCCATCCTTTTTCATGGCTATGACTATCCTGGGGGTGATTGCAATGCCCGACCTAAAGAAATATCAGGTTTTGTAACACCAGACGGGTCTTTACCAGTGCTCAGTGATGTCATTCAGGCTAAAATAAATGCCTCAGCAACCTTTCAGAGACTAATGAATCAAGTGGTAGCCAGTGTTCCCAACTGTGTAGTGTATCTTGAAGATGTGCTAACATAAAGTAACACTTGGAAGGAACATTTAAAACAGCTAGAAACTCTGTTTAAAAAATTACAAGCAGCTGATTTAGTGGTAAACCTGGCAAAAAGCGGATTCACAAAAGCAGAAGCGACCTACCCCAGGCATATAGAGGGGCGAGGGCGAGTGTGCCAAGAATGGCAAAAGTACAAGCCTTAGTGGAATTCCCTATCCCTAAGACTAAGTGTGAAATCATGAGGTTTTTGGGGATGTATGGTTTCTACAGAAAGTTTGTACCACATTTCAATATTGTGACTGATTTGCTACAGAAAAAGAAAACCAAGGTAGTGTGGTCAGGGGAGTGCCAGGCATCATTTGAAAAGCTAAAGGCAAATTTAACGAATGAACCAGTGTTAGCCTCTCCAAATTTTACTAAACCCTTCAAGGAAGCGATTGATGCAGTCCTAATACAAGATGATAAATCAGGCATAGAAAAACCAGTAGCGTAATTTTCAAAAAAACTGAATCATCACCAAAAAAAGTATTCCACTGTGGAAAAAGAAACATTAGACCTATTGCTAGCTCTTAAACGTTTTGAAGTATATGTCCATCATGACTACAAAGAAACACTGATATATACTGACCATAATCCATTCACCTTTGTGAAAAATTTAAAACCCAAAATGCCAGAATATTCCGATGGAGTTTATTGGTACAGCTTTATCACTTGAAGATTGTACACATTTCAGGAAAAAACAATGTTATCGTAGATGCTTTGTCACAAATTTAACTTTGTTGAGTTACATGAGTAACAATGATACAAAGCAAAATTGTGTTAACTACCAGTAGAGTGAGTGAGGGGCATAAGTGCGAAAATATGTTTAAAATGTTTTCAACTTCTGTTTTTATATTGTAATGAAATGCATTCAAGAATGGCGTTTCATTTCACCAAGGGCGGAAGTGTTACAAAAGGTTTTATTTTATACAAAATCCTAGAATTCTGTGTTTTTTAAAAACTGGAAAAAAGATTTCAGTGGACTTGAACACCTACAAATAGCTGGAATTTTTGAATGTCAAGGAGAGATTGTCAGATTCTCTTGTTGGAGATGGTCATTGCCTGGCATTTGTGTGGCGCAAATGTTACTTGCCACTTATCAGCCCAAGCCTGGATATTGTCCAGGTCTTGCTGTATTTCTACACGGACTGCTTCAGTATTTGAAGAGTTGCGAATGGTGCTGAACATTGTGCAATCATCAGTGAACATCCCCACTTCTGACCTTATGTTATGGAAGGAAGGTCATTGATGAAGCAGCTGAAGATGGTTGGGCCTAGGACACTACCCTGAGGAACTCCTGCAGTGATGTCCTGGGACTGAGATGATTGACCTCCAACGGAAAGTTTTACCTCGATTCCCATTGACTCCAATTTTGCTAGGGCTCCTTGATTCCATACTCGGTCAAATGCTGCCTTGATGTCAAGACAGTCACTCTCACCTCACCTCTGGAGTTCCACTCTTTTCTCCACGTTTGGACCAAGGCTGTAATGAGGTCAGGAGCTGAGTGGCCCAAGCAGAACCCAAACCATGCATCAGTGAGCAGGTTATTGCTAAGCAAGTGCTGCTTGATAGCACTGTTGAGGACACCTTTCATCACTTTACTGATGATTGAAAGTAGACTGATAGGGCGGGATTTGGCCACGTTGGATTTGTCCTGCTTTTTGTGCAGAGGATATACTTGGGCAATTTTCCACATTGCCAGGTAGATGCTAGTGTTGTACTGGAACAGCTTGGCTAGGGGTGCAGCAAATTCTGGAGCACAAGATAACTAACACTGCAGCAGGTGTATGGTACTCAAGACAAATGTTACAGGAACTATTTTAAATCTTACATCATTATATAAGGCTCTGTGAGTACAGGTGATGACTAAACCATTCATAGGGCCTATTTCTCGTAGAGGACAATCTTTTGGTTTATTTTCATTTTTCATTTTTCTCTTTTCCTGTTTATTGGTCATTTGTAAGTTGATATGTCCTGGTGTCCTAAACCCACGCAGGCCAATAGTGGGCCAGTTTATTTTTCATTGATCCAAATCTGCATGTTGTGGTTGAACAGGGGTTCGAACAGGTGCTTTCTGTGAAGTTTCCTTTAATGGTTTGACAGCACTGCCCAGGCTGGTGTCCATTCCCACTCAGCTTTCTGTCTCAACAAAGCAAAGAGGGCACTTAATGTGGCAAAATCCTCGATAAAATCTCAGCAGCACAACACCAATTCCAAAAATGATCATACCACCTTAACATGTTGGTAGAAGTGACTCCTGTCCCATGTTTATTTCCATTTCATCAATGTCCCCCTGCCCTGCCCCACTAATGTTTACTCTTGGAATGGTTCCCTTATCCTGTGCTATCTGTGTCTTCTTTGGATTAACCTTCAGCCCTTCCTTGGTTAATAATTGTCACAATTCTCTCAGGAATCTCACAGGGCTTTCCGTGTCCAGAGTCAGCAACAATAAATCATCCACATCCTGTATTAACCACTCAAGCTAGTTCAACTGAATTATAGCTGTAACTATTTGGTGATAGAAAATGGAGTGGAAATTGTGAAATCCCTGTGATAAACATGTCTGGGAGGTCTGCTGGTCCAGGAATGGAAAGGTAAATTTATACTGGTAACCTGCATTAAAGGGAACTGACCAAAATCCATTTGATGTGTCCATGCAGAGAAACTATTTCTTCTGCTGGGGGAATCAGGAACAAGGGAGCATCATCTGAATGCCCAGCTTTAAGGAGTGAAATCAGGCAGCAATTCTTCACACAAAGGGGAGTAGAGCTGTGCAATTCTCTTATCCCTCAGTCTTTCCTGATAAGTATATCCTCCTCTAGTATCATCCTTGTGAATCATTTTTGTACCTTCTCCAGTGCCTCTGTATCCTTCTTATAATACAGAGCCCCGAAATGTTCACAGTATTCCAAGTATGGTCTAACACACCCCCTGCTCTCATACCCACATCTCTGTCCTGGGCTTGCTGCAGTGTTCCAGTGAACATCAATGCAAGCTCAAGGAACAGCATCTCATTTACCGATTAGGCACGCTACAGCCTGCCGGACTGAACGTTGAGTTCAATAATTTCAGAGCATGACAAGCCCCCTTTTTATTTTCAGTTGTTTTTTTCTTTTTTCTTTTTTTAAATTTTATTTTAGTTTGTTTCATCATTCATTTTCCTTAACATGTGCCTGCCCATTGTTTTTTTCATGTTTGTGCTTTGGGCCAGGGCTGTTCATTTTTCTGTCCATTACCACCCTCTCTGAACTAACACTTTGTTATTTCAACACACCATTAACATACCGTTTGCCTCTGCTCCGTGACCTTCTGGTCAGTTATTCTCTGTGACCCTGTCCTATCAACACCTTCACTTTTGTTACCTCTTGCCCCACCCCTGCTTTATTTGTTTAAAACCTATTACATTTCTAACCTTTGCCAGTTCTGATGAAGGGTCACTGACCTGAAATATTAACTCTGCTTCTCTCTCCACAGATGCTGCCAGACCTTCTGAGTATTTCCAGTATTTCTTGTTTTTATTTCAGATTTCCAGTACCTGCAGTATTTTGCTTTTATATGTGGTCTAACCTGTGAGGATTAGCCTGTTTTAGTAGAGTATATGTGAGACAGAGACTGCAGGCTGTTGAGCATAGTGGTGTCTTCTTTATTCTGTTTGACTTTCACATTCCCTTTGCTAGCATGTGTGTTTTACAGCAGCCTCTAGAGTACACAATGCACAATGTAATTGCAGTTTCAAAACACTACAACACTACATCCCGTCCCTTCTTAGTAAATGAGAGACATACCATGTTTCACTGGTTTGTTTCAAAAACTGTACACAATAAACTTAAACATAATAGTTCACTTTGTAACATAGTCACTTGAGCATTGTGGGTGTTTTCTCTCATGATTAGGATATCGTCTGATATCAGATGTGGTCTCATTTGACTCACGTTCTTCATCTGAGGTGTCTCTGTTGGAATCGGATTCAATGGTTATGAGTGGTGTTTTCAGTGCTTTGAAGAATGATGCGTTTCTTGTGATGATTTGTGAATCATGCTCAGCAGTGATCATTGATCCTTTTGTGTTGGTCACAACAAATGGTTGGATGTCATAAGGAGTTGTTTGTTTTCCAACATGGCCGTCACATTTCACCAGTACATTACCTTCTGGCTTTAGCGGTGTATTTCGTTCTGCATCTACTTTCATTCGATCCTTCTGTTCAAGATCGCGACTGTGGACATGTTGATCATTAGGTCCGCAGGGTAGCTCAGGTAGATGTGTGTGCAAAGGATGTGCAAAGATGGGGGTAGCTGGAGGTTTTCCAGTAGTCGAGTGAGGTGTTGCTCTGTAATTACGAAGAAAGTGATATAGTTCTTGCCTCCATGACTTGTTCTCAACTGTAGATGTACATCACAATGCAATTGCAGTTTCAAAACATACCACATAACCAAGGTTCAATGTAAGTTTAGCATAACTTTTCTGCTTTTCAATTCCATCCCTCTGGTAATGAGCCCCAGTGCTTGGTTTGCTGTTTTATGGCTTTATTAACCTGCTCAATGGAATACCCAGGGGAAGGGTACACCCAGCGTGTCCACTCTGAACCTGTTTTGCTGCTTCCTCTGTGCCCAGCACTGTCTGAAGCCCCATCACATGGAAGTGAATTTTAAAAGAAGGAAGGAATCTTTCAGCATTTGAAAGGGATTTGCAAAGAATTCAAGCAGTTCTCAGAGAGTTTGGATCTTTCTTTATTCTTGGGGAGTTGAACATCAGGCTGTCTCCTGTCAATATCGACCTGCCAATTACTCTCACGACCCTGCCTTTTCCCCAGAGCTCTGCAAACTCCTCCTTTTAACTCGAGAACTAATTTCATTTTGAAAGTTATCATTGAATCTGCTTCCACTGCCCTTTCAGACAGTGCATTCCAGATCACAACTCACTTAGTTACAAAGTTTCCTCCCTCTGCCTTTTTGTCAATTATTTGATGTGATCTGTTTGCTTGTTCATCTTTTGTTCAATACATTTACTGTGTGGGTTTTAATTTAAATTTGAAAAAGAAAAGACTTGCATTTATATAGCGCCTTTCACAACCACCGGATGTCTCAAAGTGCTTTACAGTCATTGAAGCACATTTTGAAATGTAGGAACTGTAGCAGGCAATTTTTGTGCACAGCAAGCTCCCACAAGCAGCAATGTCAAAATTAACAGATAACCTGCTTCAGTGATGTTACAGGGTAAATATTGACCAGATCACTGGTGATAACTCCCCTGCCCTTCTTCAAAATAGTCCCATGGGATCATTTATATTCATACAGTCATAGAGTCGGACAGCATAGAAACAGGCCCTTCGGCCCACCGTGTCCATGCCGACCATAATGCCTATCTATACTAATCCCACCTGCCTGCATTAATTCCATATCCCTCTATGTCTTGCTCATTCAAGTACCTGTCCAGATGCCTCTTAAATGTTGCTACTGTTCCTGCCTCCACCACCTCCTCTGGCAGCTCATTCCAGATACCCACTATTCTTTGTGTGAACAATTTACCCCTTTGATCCCCTTTAAACCTCCTCCCTCTCACCTTAAATCTATGCCCTCTATTTTTAGTCACCCCTACCATGGGAAACAGACTCTGGCTATCTACCCTATCTATGCCTCTCATAATTTTATATACCTCTATCATATCCCCTCTCAGCCTCCTTCGCTCCAGGGAGAACAGACCCAGCCTATCCAATCTCTCTTTATAACTCAAGCCCTCCAAACCAGGCAACATCCTTGTGAATCTTTTCTGCACCCTCTCTAGCTTAATCACATCTTTCCTGTAGTGCGGCGACCAGAACTGCACACAGTACTCCAAATGCGGCCTAACCAACGTTATATACAACTGTAACATGACGTCCCAACTCTTGTACTCAATGCCTCGGTCGATGAAGGCAAGCATGCCATACACCTTCTTCACCACCCTGTCTACCTGTGTTGCCACTTTCAGGGAACTATGTACTTGCACCCCAAGGTCTCTCTGCTCAACAACACTCCCCAGGGCCCTGTCATTCACTGTATGTGTCCTGCCCTGGTTTAACTGCCCAAAATGCATCACTTCACACTTGTCTGCGTTAAATTCCATTTGCCAATCCCTTGCCCACTTTCCCAGTTGATCTATATCTTGTTGTAACCTTAGACAACCTTCTTCACTGTCCACTGTACCTCCAATTTTGGTGTCATCTGCAAACTTACTAATCATACCCCCTACATTCACATCCAAGTCATTAATATATATGACAAACAACAGCGGGCCCAGCACCGATCCCTGCGGCACACCACTGGTCACTGATTCACCTTAGAGGGCAGTCTGGGCCTTGGTTTAATGCCTCATCTGAAAGACAGCACTTCCAACAGTGCAACACTCCCTCAGTACTACACTGGAGTATCAGCCTAGATTTATGTGCTTAAGTCCTGAAGTGGGACTCTGAGCCTACAACCTACTGAGTCAGAGACCAGAGTGTTCCTGACTGAGCCATGGCTGACACCCAGGTTTGCAGGCGCGATGCTCTATTCACACATCAAAGGTGGCACACACACTAACTCCAGTAGCTTGAAGTGATTAACAGACTGGGTTTTCTGTTTAGTGATCTTGGGTGTGTTACTGATACCTTTTCTGGTTACCAAGGCCAGGAGAGGCACTCTGGAAGAGATGGGACTTGTCCAGGAGAGTAATTGAAGGTATGAAAACTGAAATAATCTAAAGTTAGAGAAAAGAAAATGGAACAGACCATAACAGGATATCAATTAGGCTCCTTTTGGACATCCCAGATTTTAATCATTCTGTTCCGTTGCCTAGGCCCCACGCTCTGAAATTCCCTCCCTAAACCTCTGCACCTTGTCACCTCGCTTTCCTCATTTCGGACACTCCTTAAAACCTACCTCTGTGACCAAGGTTTTGGTCATCTAACCTAATATCTCCTTTTGTGGCTCGGAGTCATATTTTGTTTCTTAATGCCTTGGGGCATTTTATTATGTTAGGCGCTATATAAATATAAGTTATATTATATATTATAAGTTTAAGAAATACTCAACACACTATGTGTTTAACACAAAGCTGATTTATTTGAAATTTATCCAGAATAGTAACTCCTGTAACCAATCTGGAGTTCATTATCATCAGAAACAGACCCCAGTGAACAGGGTTCAGTCCTGGATGTGATTAACAGCAGCAATAACAGCAGAATCCAACCCCTGTAATCACTTGGGAATGAGTGAATCCCTTGCCACACACGGAGCAGATGAGTGGCCTCTCCCCAGTGTAAACGAGATGGTGTCTAATCAAGCTGCAGTAAGAATTGAATCATTTCCAACACACAGTGCTGGTGAATGGCCTCTCCCCAGTCTGAGTGCATCTGTGTGTCAGCAGACAACTTGTACTGTTAAAGCTCTGCACATTCTCAGAACACTTAACAGGTCTGTTATCAGAGTGAATAAGTTGATGTGTCAGCAGCTTTGATGAACACTCACAGAGCAAATGAATGGTCTCTGCAGCATGTGAACTCAATGGTGTGTCAGCAGTTGGGATGCATGAGTAAATCCCTTGCCACACATGGAGCAGGTGAACGGGCTCGCTCAGTGTGGCTGTGCAGATGAATTTCTGGCTTGCATTGGACATGTGAGATTTGACATTGTGACATGTGGTAGCATACAAGAACACAAGAACAGAAGAAATAGGAGAAGGAGTAGACCCATCGAGCCTGCTCCACCATTCAATATGATTATGGCTCATCTTAGGCTTCAACACCACTTTTCCGCCCGCTTTCCATATCCATTGATTCACTGAGAGACCAAACATCTATCTATCCCAGCCTTAAATGTATTCAACGATGGAGCATCCACAATCCTGTGGGGTAGAGAATTCCAAAGATTCACAACCCTTTGAGTGAAGTAATTTCTCCTCATCTCAGTCCTAAATGATCATCCCCTTATCCTGAGATTGTGCCCCTGTGTTTTAGATTCCCCAACCTGCGGAAATGATCTCTCAGTATCCACCCTCTCCAGCCCCTTTAGAATCTTGTATGTTTCAATGAGATCACCTCTCATTCTTCTAAACTCCAGAGAATATAGGCCCAGTTTACTCAACATCTCAAAGAACAAAGAACAGTACAGCACAGGAACAGGCCATTCAGCCCTCCAAGCCTGCGCCGATCTTGATGCCTGCCTAAACTAACACCTTCTGCACTTCCGGGGCCCGTTTCCCTCTATTCCCTTCCTATTCATATATTTGTCAAGATGTCTCTTAAACGTTGCTATGGTATCTACTTCCACCACCTCCCCTGGCAGCATGTTCCAGGCACTCACCACCCTCTGTGTAAAAAACTTGCCTCGCACATCCCCTCTAAACTTTGCCCTTTGCACCTTAAATCTATGTCCCCTAGTAACTGACTCTTCCACCCTGGGAAAAAGCTTCTGACTATCCAATCTGTCCATGCCGCTCATAACTTTGTAAACCTCTATCATGTCGCCCCTCCACCTCCGTCGTTTCAGTGAAAACAATCTCATCATAGGACAATCCCCTCATCCCAGGGACAAATAACTGAACCTTCGCTGTACCACCTCCAATGCAAGTATATTCTGTCTTAAATGTGGAGACCAAAACTGCACACAGTATTCCAGATGTGATCTCACCAAGACCCCATACAACTGTTTCTTTTTCCACTGATGAGTATCTCTTTTGGTGTTGATTTAGCTTTTTGGAAAAGTATCCCATTGGCCTTTCTATGCCTGATTCATTGTCTTGTAACAGGACTGCATTGACCCCCAGGTCACCAGCATTAATGGCTACCTTGAAGGGCTGAGTGAAATTTGGGATAGCCAACACTGTGTCACGGACTTGCATTATTTTTCTACTTGGATTAAAATAGTGTGCCTTTAAGATTGTTAAAAAATAATGCGCCTTTAAGACAGGGAGAAGTTTGGATTTCTGGTAACACAGTGTGTCACAGCTGCATTTTGTTCCCCTGGGCAACAGCAGGAGAGAGAAGTCACATGGTATAATGCTTCCACTTAACTGTACGTAAAACGGGCAAAAACCAGCTGAAACCAGACTCACCAGCATAGAGTACTGAAGAGAAAAGAGTTGTTCATTCTCTCTCAGCAGAAATTCTACAAGGAACTACAGGCCAAGTTAATTCACTAAGGAAAGAAGAAAAGCCTTTTCTTTTAAGAGACCGTTTTTATTGCCGAGAGTAGCAAACACTCCTATTTTTTACTTCCAAGCCAGGAAGCATTTGCTTCAAGATTGAATCTCTCTTGACTGATTGAGTTTGCTGGAATTTGAAGTAAAGTTTCAACTGAGAGAGACTCAGTTTTAAAATTCAAGTTGACTTATTGTTGTGCTCACCGTTGAAAGAACTGTTTGACACCTGCTACAGCTGAAGAGTTTGAATGACTATCAAACACAGACTGCTTCATCAAATCCAAGTGAAGACATCGAGTGGCATTTGATTATTTTCACATTGGAATTCCTCATCCATCAGGAATGTAACCCACAAAGTCTTACTTATTTATTTATTCTTAAGTAACAGCCAATTTTTTTAAAACACCACTTTTCAAACCAGTTAACTGCTGTTGTTTTTGTGTGTATGTGTGTGAATAGGGAAGTTAGATTAAAATAAGAGGTTATAAGGTCTTTAGACAAAGGTTTCTCTTAATTGCGTTTAAGATTTAGTTTTAATAAATAATAAATAATAATTAATTTAATAAATAATCTACCCAGCAATGTGAAAAATTTCCCAGGTTTGTCCTGTACACAAAAAGCAGGACAAGTCCAACCTGGCCAATTACCGCCACATCAGTCTACTCTCAATCATCAGTAAAGTGATGGAAGGTGTCATCAACAGTGCCATCAAGTGGCACCTGCTTAGCAACAACCTGCTCAGTGACGCTCAGTTTGGGTTCCGCCAGAGCCACTCAGCTCCTGACCTCATTACAGCCTTGGTTTAAACATGGACAAAAGAGCTGAACGCCAGAGGTGAGGTGAGAGTGACATCACCTGACATCAAGGCAGCATTTGACCAAGTATGGCATCGAGGAGCCCTAGCAAAACTGAGGTCAATGGGAATCAGGGGGAAATTTCTCCGCTGGTTGGAGTCATACCTAGCACAAAGGAAGATGGTTGTGGTTCTTGGAGGTCAATCGTCTGAGCTCCAGGACATCACTGCAGGAGTTCCTCAGGGTAGTGTCCTCGGTCCAACCATCTTCAACTGCTTCATCAATGACCTTCCTTCAATCATAAGGTCAGAAGTGGGGATGTTCGCTGACGATTGCACAATGTTCAGCACCATTCGTGACTCCTCAGATACTGAAGCAGTCCGTGTAGAAATGCAGCAAAACTTGGACAATATCCAGGCTTGGGCTGATAAGTGGCAAGTAACATTCGCGCCACACAAGTGCCAAGCAATGACCATCTCCAACAAGAGAGAATCTAGCCATCTCCCCTTGACATTCAATGGCATTACCATCGCTGAATCCCCTACTATCAACATCCTAGGGGCTACCATTGACCAGAAACTGAACTGGAGTAGCCATATAAATACCGTGGCTACAAGAGCAGGTCAGAGGCTTGGAATCCTGCGGTGATAACTCACCTCCTGACTCCCCAAAGCCTGTCCACCATCTACAAAGCACAAGTCAGGAGTGTGATGGAATACTCTCCACTTGCCTGGATGGGTGCAGCTCCAACAACACTCAAGAAGCTCAACACCATCCAGGACAAAGCAGCCCGCTTGATTGGCACCCCATCCACAAACAGTCACTCCCTCCACCACCGACGCACAATGGCAGCAGTGTGTACCATCCGCAAGATGCACTGCAGCAACGTACCAAGGCCCGTTAGACAGCACCTTCCAAATCCAGAACTCTACCAACTAGAAGGACAAGGCAAGTTCCCCTCCAAGTCACACACCATCCTGACTTGGAACTATATCACTGTTCCTTCACTGTCACTGTGTCAAAATCCTGGAACTTCCTACCTAACAGCACTGTGGGTATACCTACCCCACATGGACTGCAGTGGTTCAAGAAGGCAGCTCACCACCACCTTCTCAAGGGCAATTAGGGATGGGCAATAAATGCTGGCCTAGCCAGCGACGCCCACATCCCATGAATGAATAAAAAATAGTTAATTTGTTGTTGTCTTAAGATACCTGGTTTGGTCTGTTTCATTCTGGGGGTTACTAGAGTGTTTAATTTGGCTCTTTTCCAGTTGGGTGGAAAACTTTAAATAATATGCTGCAACTTGTGGAGTGACGGGAATGAATTGAGAGTGCGTTGCTCCCAGCAGGGTCGTAACAATTGGGCCATTAATCAAAATAGCTTTCAGCCTCTCAAAAGATGCTTGGCAATCCCCTGACCACAGTACCTTGGTTTTCTTTTTCTGTAGAAAATCTGTCAGTGGAGCAGCTAGAGTACTAAAATTTGGTACAAATTGGCAGTAGAAACCAGAAACCTCATGATTTCTCACTCAGTTTTAGGGGTAGGGAACTTCATCAATGCTTGTACGTTTGCTATTCTTGGCAACATTAGTCCTTCCCCTACTATATGCCTGAGATAGGTCACTCTCACTTTTGCAAATTCATTTTTGGCCAGGTTTATCAATAAATCAGCCAATTGTAATTTTCGAAACAGAGCTTCTAGTTGTTCCAAATAGTCCTTCCAAGTGTCACAGTATACCAGCACATCATCAAGGTAAACCACACAGTTAGGAACACTGGCTACCACTTGGTTCATTAGTCTCTGAAAAGTGGCTGGGGCATTTTTTAGCCTGAATGGCATCACTCAGCATTGGAAAAGATCATCTGGTGTGGCAAAAGCTGATATTTCTTTAGCTCGGGGTGTTAAAGGAACCTGCCGGAAGAAACAGGGCACTGCCCACTGTCAATATAGTCTTCCAAGCAAGGAGTTGGGTAGGAGTCTGCCTTTGTTACTGCATTAACCTTTCTGTAGTCTATGCAAAATCTATCTGAACCATCAGGTTTAGTTATTAACACCACTGGGAAACTCCAGCTGTTTTGACTGGGTTCACTTAGATGGTTTTCCAGCTTGTATTGGATTTCTGCTTTTACCTAGGCCTGTTTCTCTGGACCTAAGTGGTAAGGATGCTGTTTTATAGGAAAGGATTCCCCTACATCCACATCATGTGTGACTAAGGTTGTACATCCGGCTTACACCTACAGACTCTTTAAATGCTGTGAAGAGCCTTGTTAGGTCTTCTAAATATGAAAGCATAGTGTCCAATCTCCCTAACAATTCAGTGTTTTTTTTAATTTTTTTTATTTTTTTATTTCCAAAATATACTTTATTCATAAAAATCTGTAAAAATTACATTGCCAAACAGTTTCCAAACCACACCAAAAAATACAAACATTGCAAAAGAGATCAGTTTCTTTCAATACTGTCATGAGTTTCTTCCCAACCCTTCTGTTTCACAATTGTCATGTCAATTACAGTTTTACATTTACAGCAATTGAGAATATTAACGATACAGTTCGAGGGGTTTCCCATGGATCCAGCCCCTCAGTCCAGCTTGGTGGGGGAACCTTACACTGTGGTCTTTCCCCATTGAGCCTTTGCTGCGGCTGCCCCAAGCTTTAGTGCGTCCCTCAGCACGTAGTCCTGGACCTTGGAATGTGCCAGTCTGCAACATTCGGCGGTGGACAACTCTTTGCGCTGGAAGACCAGCAAGTTTCGGGCAGACCAAAGGGCGTCTTTCACCGAATTGATAGCCCTCCAGCAGCAGTTGATGTTTGTCTCGGTGTGCGTCCCTGGGAACAGCCCGCAGAGCACAGACTCCTGTGTTACAGAGCTGCTTGGGATGAACCTTGACAAAAACCACTGCATCTCTTTCCACACCTGCTTTGCAAAGGCACATTCCAGGAGGAGGTGGGCGACCGTCTCTTCCCCACCACAGCCAACGCGGGGGCACTGTGCGGAGGGGGCGAGACTTCGGGTGTGCATGAAGGATCTGACGGGGAGGGCCCTTCTCACCACCAGCCAAGCTACGTCTTGGTGCTTGTTTGAAAGTTCTGGTGATGAGGCATTCCGCCAAATGACTTTGACGGTCTGCTCGGGGAACCATCCGACAGGATCCACCGTTTCCTTTTCCCGTAGGGCCTTGAGGACATTCCGTGCAGACCACTGCCTGATGGACTAGTGTTAGCTAACCGGATAGTAGGGGGTTCAATTTGAGAATTACCTTAGTCTCGTTCTGCCTCATCCTCACTATCCCTTTCATCCCTCACTGTCCCTATTACCTGACATACCTGTTCTTGCTTATCGTCCTCCCAGTGATGATATTGTTTCAACATATTGATATGACACAGCCAATTCCTTTTCTGGTGATCTGGGGTATCAATCAAATAATTTACTTTCCCAATTCTTTTGACCACTTTATATGGACCACTGAACCCTGCTTTGAGTGGTTCACCCTGTAAAGGCAGGAATACTAACATCTCATCCTCTAGTTGAAATATTCAGGTTTTGGCACGCTTGTCTGCCCATTTCCTCATGGTTGTTTGGGAAGCTTTAAGGTCTTACTGAGCCACTCTGCAGGCTCTTGTGAGCCGCTCCCGAAACACGGATACATAATTTAACATGGAAGATTCATCCCTCTGTTCTAAATTCCTTTCTTTCATTAGTTTTTCAAGGACCTCTTATACTAATTCACCTCATAAGCTAATTCAAAATGACTAAAACCAGTAGACTCATTAGATGAATCCCAAGTGGCAAACAAAAGAAATTCTATTTATTTATTTATTTAGAGATACAGCACTGAAACAGGCCCTTCAGCCCACCGAGTCTGTGCCGACCAACAACCACCCATTTATACTAACCCTACAGTAATTCCCTATTCCCTACCACCTACTTACACTAGGGACAATTTACAACAGCCAATTTACCTATCACCTGCAAGTCTTTGGCGGTGGGAGGAAACCGGAGCACCCGGCGAAAACCCACACAGTCATAGGGAGAACTTGCAAACTCTGCACAGGCAGTACCCAGAATTGAACCCGGGTCCCTGAGCTGTGAGGCTGTGGTGCTAACCACTGCGCCACTGTGCCACCCGCATATTCATGACAGTATGCCCTGATCATCATTTTGAGGGTCTGATGGTACCTTCCTAAAGTCCCTTGTGTCTATGGGTGGTATGCTGAAGACTTTAACTGTGTTATACCCAAATTACTCATAACTTAGTGAAAAATTTTAGACATAAATTTGGAACCTTGATCCAATTGAATCTCAGTCGGTAATCCATATCTAGTGAAGAACTGGGTAACTTCTCTACCGCTACCTTAACAGAAATTGTTCTCAAGGGAATGGCTTCTGGGAACCAGGTAGCCATATCCATGATCGTGAGTATATATTGATGTCCCACTTTTGTTTTCGGTAAAGGTCCTGCACAGTCTACCAATTCCCTACTAAATGGTTCCTCAATAACTGCTATGGAAATTAAAGGTGCCAGTTTTATGGCAGGTTGTGATTTTCTCACAGTCTGGCACTATGGCATGTTTTACAAAACTGCACCATGTCCTTGAAAAGTTCTGGCCTGTAAACATGTCGACCTATATGTGATTGGGTCTTCCGGATCTCCACATGTCCCCCATAGGAATTGCATGGGCTATCCTTAATATTTCCCAGCGATAGTTGGATGGTTCTACTATCCAGTGAACAACTGTCCATTCTTCATCCACAGGTCTGTGAGGAAGTCTTCACTTCCTCATGAGAATCCCATGAATACAGACCCAACCTGTCCAACTTTTTTATTTTTTTTTATTTCCAAAATATACTTTATTCATAAACATCTGTAAAAATTACATTGCCAGACAGTTTCCAAACAGCACCAAAAAATACAAACATTGCAAGGGAGATCAGTTTCCTTCAATACTGTCATGAATTTCTTCCCCACCCTTCCTTTTCACAATTGTCATGTCAATTACAGTTTTACATTTACAGCAATTGAGAATATTAACGATACAGTTCGAGGGGTTTCCCATGGATCCAGCCCCTCAGTCCAGCTTGGTGGGGGAACCTTACACTGTGGTCTTTCCCCATTGAGCCTTTGCTGCGGCTGCCCCAAGCTTTAGTGCGTCCCTCAACACGTAGTCCTGGACCTTGGAATGTGCCAGTCTGCAACATTCGGTGGTGGACAACTCTTTGCGCTGGAAGACCAGCAAGTTTCGGGCAGACCAAAGGGCGTCTTTCACCGAATTGATAGTCCTCCAGCAGCAGTTGATGTTTGTCTCGGTGTGCGTCCCTGGGAACAGCCCGTAGAGCACAGACTCCTGTGTTACAGAGCTGCTTGGGATGAACCTTGACAAAAACCACTGCATCTCTTTCCACACCTGCTTTGCAAAGGCACATTCCAGGAGGAGGTGTGCGACCGTCTCTTCCCCACCACAGCCAACGCGGGGGCACTGTGCGGAGGGGGCGAGACTTCGGGTGTGCATGAAGGATCTGACGGGGAGGGCCCTTCTCACCACCAGCCAAGCTACGTCTTGGTGCTTGTTTGAAAGTTCTGGTGATGAGGCATTCCGCCAAATGACTTTGACGGTCTGCTTGGGGAACCATCCGACAGGTTCCACCGTCTCCTTTTCCCGTAGGGCCTTGAGGACATTCCGTGCAGACCACTGCCTGATGGACCGGTGGTCAAAGGTGTTTTCCCGCAGAAACTGCTCCACGAAGGATAGGTGGTACGGCACCGCCCAACTGCATGGAGCGTTCCGCGGCAATGTGACCAGGCCCATCCTTCGCAAAACCGGGGACAGATAGAACCTCAGCACGTAGTGACACTTGGAGTTTGCGTACTGGGGATCTACACACAGCTTGATGCAGCCGCACACGAAGGTGGTCATCAGGATGAGGGCCACGTTGGGTACATTTTTCCCGCCCTTGTCCTTTCCTCATAAAATAACCCTCTCATCCCAGGAGTCAGTGGAATGAACCTTCTCTGAACTGCTTCCAAAGAAATGATATCCTTTTTTAAATAAGGAGACCAAAACCGCACACAGTTCTCCAGATGTGGTCTTACCAATACCCTACAGAACTGTAGCAAAACATCTCTAATTTTATATTCTATTCCCCTTTTAATAAATGACAGCATTCCATTTGCCTTCCTAATCACTTGCTGTATCTGCATACCACCCTTTTGTGATTTATGTACCAGGATACCCAGATACCCAGACATTGGTCGTCTCAATTTCTCTGCCCCCCTCACTCACTCTAACCTGTCCCCCTCTGAACTTGAGGCACTCCGTTCTCTCAGGTCTAACCCCGACATGGTCATCAAACCTGCAGACAAGGGTGGTGCTGTTGTTGTATGGCGTACCGACCTCTACCTTGGAGTTCCGAAGAAGGGTCACTGACCCGAAACGTTAACTCTGCTTCTCTTTCCACAGATGCTGCCAGACCTGCTGAGTGAATCCAGCATTTCTTGTTTTTGTACCCAGATCCCGCTGTACTTTGGAGCAATCTCTCTCCATTTAAATAATATGCTGCTTTACTATTCTTCCTGCCAAAGTGATAAGTTCACATTTTCCCACATTATACTACATTTGCCAAATTCTGCCCACTCACTGTCTCTCAGATTGGCATTTTCAGCCACCAGCCAAAGTGCAGCAGATGAAACTATCGTATCGCCGATGGATTTGCTGCACGTCCATCATCTTACCTTGGTGGAAGGATGCCGCCGCTGACATATACAACCGGACACCGCGGGGGGCAGGGGGGCCCACTCGGCCCATTGTGCCTATGGCAGCTCGTTCAAAGGGAAATACAATTAGTCCTACTCCTCTCTCTTCTTTACCTGCTATTTTTTCCCTTCCAACTATTTCTTGAAATTCCCTTTCCAACTTTATGATTCAGTCTCTTTCCGCCATCCTGTCAGACTATGCATTCCAGACCAATAACAATGATAACTTGTATAAAAATTTATAGAGCACCTTTAACGTAATACAACGTCCCATGGCGCTTCACAGGGGTGTCAGAAAGCAAAATTGGACGCCGAGCCGCATAAGGCCATATTAGGGCAGATGTCCAAAGGCTTGGTCACCAAAGTAGGTTTCCAAGAGCGTCCTAAGGGAGGGAAGAGAGGTAGAGAGGTGGAGTGGCTCAGGGAGGGAAATCTGGAGCTTCGGGCCTGGGCAGCTGAAGGAACGGCCACCAGCGGTGGAGCGAGAAAAATCAGCGATGTTCGAGAGACCACAATTGGAGGAGTGAAGGAATCTCGGTGAGGAGTGGAGGAATCTCGGTGAGGAGTGAAAGAATCTCGGTGAGGAATGGAAGAATCTCGGTGAGGAGTGGAGGAATCTCGGTGAGGAGTGAAAGAATCTCGGTGAGGAATGGAAGAATCTCGGTGAGGAGTGGAGGAATCTCGGTGAGGAACGGAGGAATCTCGGTGAGGAGTAAGGAATCTCGGTGAGGAGTGGAGGAATCTCGGTGAGGAGTGGAGGAATCTCGGTGAGGAACGGAGGAATCTCGGTGAGGAGTGGAGGAATCTCGGTGAGGAGTGGAGGAATCTCGGTGAGGAGTGGAGGAATCTCGGTGAGGAATGAAGGAATCTCGGTGAGGAGTGGAGGAATCTCGGTGAGGAGTGGAGGAACCTCGGTGAAGAGTGGAGGAATCTCGGTGAGGAGTGGAGGAATCTCGGTGAGGAGTGAAGGAATCTCGGTGAGGAGTGGAGGAATCTCGGTGAGGGGTGGAGGAATCTCGGTGAGGAGTGGAGGAATCTCGGTGAAGAGTGGAGGAATCTCGGTGAGGAGTGGAGGAATCTCGGTGAGGAGTGAAGGAATCTTGGTGAGGAGTGGAGGAATCTCGGTGAGGAGTGGAGGAATCTCGGTGAGGAATGGAGGAATCTCGGTGAGGAGTGGAGGAATCTCGGTGAGGAGTGGAGGAATCTCGGTGAGGAGTGAAGGAATCTCGGTGAGGAATGGAGGAATCTCGGTGAGGAGTGATGGAATCTCGGTGAGGAGTGATGGAATCTCGGTGAGGAGTGGAGGAATCTCGGTGAGGAGTGGAGGAATCTCGGTGAGGAGTGAAAGAATCTCGGTGAGGAATGGAGGAATGAAAGAATCTCGGTGAGGAGTGGAGGAATCTCGGTGAGGAATGGAGGAATCTCGGTGAGGAGTGGAGGAATCTCGGTGAGGAGTGGAGGAATCTCGGTGAGGAGTGAAGGAATCTCGGTGAGGAGTGAAAGAATCTCGGTGAGGAATGGAGGAATCTCGGTGAGGAGTGGAGGAATCTCGGTGAGGAGTGGAGGAATCTCGGTGAGGAATGGAGGAATCTCGGTGAGGAGTGGAGGAATCTCGGTGAGGAGTGAACGAATCTCGGTGAGGAGTGGAGGAATCTCGGTGAGGAGTGGAGGAATCTCGGTGAGGAATGGAGGAATCTCGGTGAGGAGTGGAGGAATCTCGGTGAGGAGTGAAGGAATCTCGGTGAGGAGTGGAGTAATCACGGTGAGGAGTGAAGGAATATCGGTGAGGAGTAAGGAATCTCGGTGAGGAGTGGAGGAATCTCGGTGAGGAGTCGAGGAATCTCGGTGAGGAGTGAAGGAATCTCGGTGAGGAGTGGAGGAATCTCGGTGAGGAGTGAAAGAATCTCAGTGAGGAGTGGAGGAATCTCGGTGAGGAGTGGAGAAATCTCGGTGAGGAGTGAAAGAATCTCAGTGAGGAGTGGAGGAATCTCGGTGAAGAGTGGAGGAATCTCGGTGAGGGAGTGAAAGAATCTCGGTGAGGAGTGGAGGAATCTCGGTGAGGAGTGAAGGAATCTCGGTGAGGAGTGAAAGAATCTCGGTGAGGAGTGGAGGAATCTCGGTGAGGAGTGGAGGAATCTCGGTGAGGAGTGGAGGAATCTCGGTGAGGAATGGAGGAATCTCGGTGAAGAGTGGAGGAATCTCGGTGAGGGAGTGAAAGAATCTCGGTGAGGAGTGGAGGAATCTCGGTGAGGAGTGAAGGAATCTCGGTGAGGAGTGAAAGAATCTCGGTGAGGAGTGGAGGAATCTCGGTGAGGAGTGGAGGAATCGCGGTGAGGAGTGAGCCGCAAGGAGGTTTCAGAGGTTGAGAGGAGCAACGCCGTGGAAGAATTTGAAAACAAGGATGAGCAATTGAAACGTGTGGTGTTGCTCTGGCAGCGAGCACAGGGGTGATGGGTGAACTGCACTTGGTGTCAGCTTGGACATGGGCAGCAGAATTTTGGAGCAGTAACCTTCTCAGTTACTTCTTTATTTGTTGATGAGACAAATTCTTCTTGAAGGAAAATGCCACGGTTCCTCGTAGATATTCCCTGCCACAGGAGACATCATTTTGACTTAAGGCCTGACTCAAACACAGCACAAGGAAGCCTCGCTGGAAGCACCCGACCATGCTGGAGGAAGTTAGGATTCCTACCGTGATGGCTCGGGTACCTTCAAGAATGATGTGCATTTCTATAACGCCTTTCACGATCACAGCTCATCCCAAATACAGCCAATGAAGCACTTTTGAAGCTTAGGAAAGGCGGCAGCCAATTTGCACACAGCAAGCTCCCAGAAACAGCAATGTGATGATGACGGGGTAGTGTTTCTTTTTGTGTTGTCGATGGAGGGATAAATTGGCCAGGTCGTGGTGGATAAGCCCCCTGTTCTTGGAAAGAGTGCCTCGGGATCTTTTGCATCCGTCCACCTGAGAGGGCAGACGGACAAGGCCTCGGTTTAATGTCTCATCCGAAAGATGTTAGGAAACATTTATTTCCCATGCGTGTCTACAACCTGAATATTGCTGAAAGCAGAGAAATGTTGTCGAAGTTTTTCGTCTTGCACTCATCAGGACAACCCGCAAGCATAGGGGAGGCAACGAATTTGTACTGTGTGGGAGGAGAGTGCTGGTTGGTTGGCGGGTGGACTGTGATTGGTAGAGGCGTTGCCATGGAGAATGCACCAGTTTATGGTGACTGACAGTTGACTGCCAAGCTTTGTTTGAAATTTAAAGCAGGCAGCTTGACTCTGATTGGTCAAGGCACTGCCCTGAGGAATGAACCAGCAAATGATTCTGGGTACTGCCTGTGCGAAGTTTGCAAGTTCTCCCTGTGTCTGCGAGGGTTTTCGCCGGGTGCTCCGGTTTCCTCCCACATCCAAAGACTTGCAGGTGATAGGTAAATTGGCTGTCGTAAATTGCCCCTCGTGTAGGGAGGTGATCGGGAATATAGGATTACTGTAGGGTTAGTATAAATGGGTGGTTGTTGGTCGGCACAGACTCGGTGGGCCGAAGGGCCTGTTTCAGTGCTGTATCTCTAAATAAATAAATAAAAATAAATCAACATATTTTGTTTCCCTGAAATAGGCGCAGTGTGTGTACATGTTCTTTCTGTCTGCAAAGAACAGGGCACTGTCGTACACGCAAATGCGCCACCCAAATTTCAAACAAGGCTTGACAGTTGACTGTCAGTCACCATAAAACTGTCGGCGCCTCTGCCGGTCAGGGTCCCCTTGCCGGCCGGTCGGCAGTCTCTTCTCGTGCAGTGTGGATTTGTTGATTCCCTTACATTGGTATTCTTGCGGGTTGTCCTGATGGGTGCAGGATGAGGAGCTTTGACAAAATGTCTGTTTTCTTCAACCTTTTAATGTGGCTTCTCCTTGAATCAATTACTGGCTATGTGGACAATGATCATACTGCAGAGAGTAAGATAGATTGCAAAGCCAGAGTTAAACAAAGGGAGGTAGGTTTGCTGGCTTTGGGAAACTGGTGAAATATTTCAAGCAAAGGAAGTGAATGTGACAAGTGAGGAAGACTTGACGGCCAGAACTTTCTCCCTATGTCCCTATTGGTGTTGAGGTGCAAAACTTGAAAAGTGCTTTTTTGAAGGCATCAGATTGTTAAGGGTGTTTGAAAGGAAGAAAAGCCAAGCATTTCCTTCCTTTGCAATGTATACGTCTAGAGATTTCTTACCAGAAAACGCCTCGCGGCCTGCAGGAAGGCAGCTGAGGGGGAGGGGGGAGGGAGGAGGGAGGAGGGAGGGTGCTGATTTCCTATTAAGGGCAATATGCAAATATCATTACAGGCTCTGGATTCATGCGGCATTTTGTCGGAAGTTGTAATGAATGATAGATTGCAATATTTGCCAAGAACTGACATGTGCGAAGAGCAGCAGATTGTGAATGGAGTGACAAGGGGATGTGTAAAAATGGAGTGTTTGAGACCGTAAGAGGTGGTGTGTGATATCAGGTGGCAGTGTGTAGCAATATATAGCATACTTACCTGGCAGGGGAGAGACCATGATCAAGAAGGTGGTTCTCCCAGGACGAGGCTAGCCCATTGCACTTCGGGTGTGCTGACGCCTGCGATGTCCCCAAATGCGGGATACTCGACTGCAAAATTTGTGGTAGTGGGGGACTGCGTTCGCGCTCTCCCCTGGCTTTACAAAGCAAAATTAGATGTTAGTGTTTCTCAGCTTTTTGTGTTGTCATCTTTGTATGTATTTGCTCTATTTTCTATTTCGGGAGCGGGGTCGCAGGCTACCTGGGGGGCGGCGATTACATGAGCTCCCGGCTTGTGAGGTGGATCAGACCGGGGAGGGGGACCCTGTTCAGGGAACACCCGGCGGGCGAGCCGGGTCCCGTGCTAGGCCCCGGTCCAGTGGCGGCCATTCACTCGGTGTCTTCATCCCTTCAACGTCACCCCCCCCCCCTCCCCCCATCTCCCTCCTTCCAGCAGACGGTGCGGATCCTCCTCACTCGGTGACTCTGCGCTGCTTCCACACAAACTTTCCCCACAACTGAGGCTTGGCTCCCGGATCCCGATCCCAGTAGTAGTACACCATTGTAAAAGGGACAATGGTGGGAGCTGATGCCATGTTTTATTACCTGCACCCCCTCCCCCCACCCCGCTCCCAGCTCACCTCCCCCTCGCACCCCCTTCCCCCCACCACCCTTGCACCGTCTTCCCCTCGCACCCCCTTCCCCTGCACCCCTACCCCCAGCTGCCCCCGCACCACCTCCCCTCCACCCCTTCCCACCACACTCCTCCTCCTCGCAGCCCCGCCCCCCTCCCCGCCCCCACTGAATCCCCTTCCTCCCACCAGCATCCACTTATCCCTGAGCAGGGGCCCTAACAACCCCACTGTCTTGTGGGCGTCTCGGGAGAGACCAAGGCTAAAGGAGTAAACCCTAAAAGAAAATCCGGAACGGAACCCCGTAGGCGGTCATGTGTCACCTTTGGCATGTTTCCGGCAGTTCCTGCAGCCATACCGGTGCCAAACATCATGCTCTGCACCCCTTTGGACCCTACCAGGAAGGCCGAGAGGGGGGTTTTGACGCTTGGGCAACTCACAACCTCCATACATCCGCCCAGGCATGCGTCATGGAGAGGTCACTCCATAGTCGCCTCACAGTGACTAAAACAACAGGGAAGGCAGCAGTTACGGGTTATAAGTCCAGCTCAATATTGGCCTTTATAACCACTCCAGGCACTGCTGCACAAACCACTGACCACCTCCAGGCGCTTTCCCATTGTCTCTCGAGACAAGGAGGCCAAAGAAGACTTAACCTATCTATATCCCTTTGCAGACTCCTTATGTCCTCTTCACAACTTACTTTTCTACCTATCTTTGTGTTAGCAGTAAATTTAGCAACCATACATTCATTCCCTTTGGCCAAATGTTTGATAAAAATTGTAAATAGTTGAGGCCCCAGCACTGATCCCTGTGGCACTCCACTAGTTACAGCTTGCCAACCTGAAAAAGACACATTTATCCCTACTCTCTCCTTCCTGTTAGATAACCAATCCTCTACGCATGCCAATGTCATCCCCTACACCATGAGCTCTTATTTTGCTTAGTAACCTTTGATGTGGCACCTTGTCAAATGCTTCCGAGAAATCCAAATACACCACATCCACAGGTTCCCTCTTATCCACATTGTTTGTTACTTCCTCAAAGAACTCCAATAAATTAGTCAAAGATGATTTCCCTTTCATCAAACCATGTTGACTCTGCCTGATTACATTGAGATTTTCTAAGTGCCCCGCTATAACCTCCTTAATAATAGATTTCCCTGTGACAGATGCTAAACTAACTGGCCTGTCATTTTCTGCTTTCTATCTCCCTCCTTTCTTGAATAGAGGAGTCACATTCACTATTTTCCAATCTGATGGGACCTTTCCAGAATCTAGGGAATTTTGGAAAATTAAAAACACTATCTCAGCAGCCATTTCTTTTACGATGTTAGGATGAAGTCCAACAGGATCTGGGACTTGTCAGTTTTTCGTTCTAATAATTTTTTCAGTACCCATTCCCTGGTGATGGTAATTGTTTTAAATTCCTCCCTGCCTTTCACCTCCTGATTCACAATTATTTCTGGGATGTTGTTTGTATCCTGTACACCAATGTATCTGAAAAAGTGGTGAGGGAGGGGACCTGAGTAGGAACATAGGAACAGGAGTAGGCCATTCAGCCCATCAAGCTGCTCCGCCATTCAATTCGATCACGGCTGATCATCCACCTCAACACCACTTTCCCGCACTATCCCCCTATTACTTGATTTCATTATTGTCCAGATATCTATGGATTTCTATCTTTAACATGCTCAATGATTGAGCTTCCACAGCCCTCTGGGGTAGAGAATTCCACAGATTCACCACCCTCTGAGTAAAGAAATTCCTCCTCATCTCAGTCTTAAATGGCCTATCCTTCTTTCTGAGACTGTGTCCCCTGGTTCTAGACTCACCAGCCATAGGAAACATCCTCTCCACCCTGTCACGTCCTGTAAGAATTTTGTAAATTTCAATAAGAACACCTCCCAATCTTGGAAACTCTAGAGAATACAAGGAGTGTTCCACATATCCTGCAAAAAGGCTGGCATAGCTGGAATCTATCTGGGTTCCCATAACAACACCTTTTATTTGGAGGAAGTGAGAGGAGTTAAAGGAGAAGTTGTTCAACGTGTTTAGCCCTGATTCTTGGCGTGGCAGAATGTGCCCTGTCAATGGCTGCAGGAGCAGAGTGTGCATGCTCAGCACTGGACTTTACTCTGAGCATGTGCAGTGTGATTCTCACTCTACTCACAGGGAAAGAATAACAGAATCCAATTAGAGTAGAGGGAAGGAGAAAACTGGCATGAAGAAAAGAAATGATGGAGATGGTGCGATGAGTTTGGATTTCTGCACAGGGAGGAGGGAGAGTGACTTTTTTATTTATTTAGAGATACAGCACTGAAACAGGCCCTTCGGCCCACCGAGTCTGTGCCGACCAACAACCACCCATTTATACTAACCCTACAGTAATCCCATATTCCCTATCACCTCCCTACACTAGGGGCAATTTACAACAGCCAATTTACCTATCACCTGCAAGTCTTTTGGATGTGTGAGACTGGGATTTACAGCTTTGGGGAACAAGAGCGAAAAAACTAAGATGATAAGAAATAGGAGCAGGGGTAGGCCATTCAGCCCCTCAAGCCTACTCTGACATTCAATAAGATTATAGCTAATCTGATTGTGGCTTTAACTCCACTTTCCTGTTGGCCCCCATAACCCTGGACTCCCTTGTAGATCAAAAATCTGTCTAACTCGGCACTGAATATATTCAGTGACCCAGCATCCACTGTTCATTAGCAAAAGAATTCCAAACATTAACGACCCTCTGAGAAAGGAAATTCCTCCCCATTTTCCATCTTAAATGGGAGACCCCTTATTTTGAAACTGTTCCCCCTAGTTCTAGATTCCCCCACGAGGGGAAACATCCTCTCAGCATCTACCCTGTCAAGCCCCCTCAGAATATATGTTTCAACAAGATCACCTCTCATTCTTCTAAACTCCAATGAGTATTGGCCCAACCTGCTCAACCTTTCCTCATAAGATAACCTCTTCACCACAGAAATCAGCCTAGTGAACCTTCTCTGAACTGCTTCCAATGCAGATATATCCCCCCTTAAGTAAGGAGACCAAAACAGTATACAGTACTCCAGGTGCAGTCTCACCAATGCCCTGTACAGTTGGAGCAAGACTTTCCTACTTTTATGCTTCATCCCCCTTGAAATAAAGGCCAATATTCCATTTACCTTCCTACTTACTTGCTGTACCTGCATGCTAACTTTTTGTGATTCATGTACCTGGACACTCAGATCCCTCTGTATTGCAGCATTCTGCAGTTTCTCTCCATTTAATTAACTTTCTGCTTTTCTACCTTTCCTGCCTAAGGGGAGAACTTCATATTTTCCTACATTATACTCCATCTGCCAAATTTTTGCCCACTGACTGAACCTATCTATATCTATCTGTTGTATTACTTGTGAAGTTGAAGGCGTTTCAGCAGCTTGATGACCGAGTGAATCCTGTCCCACAGTCAGAGCAAGTGAACGACCTCTCCACAGTGTGAAGTCACTGGTGTACAGTGAGGTCACCTGATCGCTCGAATCCAGTCCTGCAGTGAGAAGACCTGAACGCTTTCTTGTTAGTGCGAACATGTTGATAGGACATCAGTTCATTGGAATATTTATAGCAATTCCCACAGTCTAGACATTTATAACTCTCTCCCAGTGTGAATTTGCTGATGTGTCAACAGGTGGGAGGCTTGACCAGTGAGCACAAGGGTGATAAGTGAACAGGATTTGATATGTGTTGGGACACGGGCAGCAGAGTTTTGGATGGCCTCAAGTTTCGAGAGGGTAGAATGTGGGAGGCCGGCCAGGAGTGTGTTGGGATGATCAAGTCGAGAGGTAACAAAGGCATAGATGAAGGTTTCAGCAGCAGATAAGCTGAGGCTGGGGTGGAGACAGGCAATGTCACAGAGATGGAAATAGATGGTCTGAATGATGGATATGTGGTGGGAACGCATCCTGGGGTCGGGAATCGGGCACCAAGGTTGCAAAACATCTGGTTTAGTCTCAGACAGTTGCCAGGTAGAAGGATGGAGTCGGAGACTCGGAAATGGATTGTGCAGAATATTTAATTGGAGAAACTTTCTGCTCCCACTACTGATTATCGGACAAGCAGTGTGATAATTTAGTCGAGAGACGGTGTTGAGGTAGAGCTGGGCGCGATCAGTATACATGTGAAAATTAACACTGTGTTTTCAGACAGTACTGTTGAGGGTCAGCATGTAGATGAGAAATAAGAGGGGGGCAAGGATAGATCCTTGGGGACACCAGAGGTAACAGTACAGGAGCAGGAAGAGATGCCATTGCAGGTTATACTCTGGCTATGATTAGATTGATAAGAATGGAACCAGGAAGGTGTAGTCCCACCCAGCTGGACAACAGTAGAGAGGTGTTGGAGGAGGATGGTGTGGTCAACCATATCAGAGCCTGCAGACAGGTTGAGAAGAATGAGGAGGGATAGTTTATCTTTGTCACAGTTATATAGGATGTCATCTGTGACATTGATCAGAGCCATTCTGGTACTGCGGCAAGGGCAGAAACTTGATTGGAGAGATTGAAACATGGAGCTCCAGGAAAGATGGGCACGGATTTGGGAGGCAACAAAATGTTCAAGGATTTTGGAGAGGAATGGGAGGTTGGAGATGGGGCTTTAGTTTGCAATGACGGCGGGGTAAAAGGTTTTTTTGAGGTGGGGGTGATGGTAGCGCATTTAAAGGAGAGAGGGACAGTACCTGAAGAGAGAGAACTGTTAACAATATCAGCTAACATGGGGAAGTTGGCTGGTCAGCAGGTTAGTGGGAATAGGGTCGAGGGAGCAGGAGGTGGGTCTCATGGACAAGTTGAGTTCAGAGAGGGCATGAGGAGAGAAATGAGAGAAACTAAAGAAAGATGTGGGTTCAGGGCTTGGGCAGGGGGAGCTTTAGAGGCAGTTTGGCCTGGGTTAGTGGAAGGGAGGGAAGCTGCAGAGGCAGCTGGTCGGATAATCTCAAGAAGTCCATATACTCTGTGCACTTATTGTTGGAGGTGAGGATGGAGGAAACAGAGGAGAGGAAGAGCACTTCAAAAGGAACTAACTTATGTTCGAAATATTAAAAAGACTCAACATACTGTCTGTTTAACACAAAACTGATTTATTAAACTTTTATCTAGAAAATTAACCCCTATAACTGGGCTGGAGTTTACTAACATCAACAGAAATAATACAGAAACATTATTCAGTCCTGGATATGATTAACAGCAGAATCCAACCACTGTATTGATTTATGTACTCACTGGTGTCTCAGCAGAGTGGATGACTGAGTGAATCCCTTCCCACACTCTGAGCAGGTGAACGGTCTCTCCCCAGTGTGAGTACACTGGTGTATAGTGAGTTCAGATGATCGCCTGAAGACAGTCCCGCAGTGAGAGCACCTGAACAGTCTCTTGTCAGTGTGAACACGTTGATGGATCATCAGATCAGTGAAACATTTGTAACAATTCCCACAGTCTGGGCATTTAAAAGGCCTTTCTTCAGTGTGAACTTGCCGGTGTGTCAGCAGGTTGGATGAATCAGTGAATCTTTTCCTCCACATGGAGCAGGTGTACAACCTCTCCCGGGAGTGAACTTGCCGGTGTGTCAGGAGTTTGGTTGATTTAATGAATCCCTTCCCACACTCAGAGCAGATGAACGGCCTCTCCCTGCTGTGACTGCATCAATGAGTTTCCAGCTCAACTGGATCATTAAATCCCTTTTCACAGTCCCCATATTTACATGGTCTCTTCCCAATGTGACTGCACTTGTGTTTCCACAGGTCAGATGATTGGCTGAAACCTCGTGCACACACAGAACATTTGTACTGTTTCTCCTCACTGTGAACGGTGCTTTTTCCTTCCATGTTCAACATTCTACTATATTCAACTTACAATAAATCGGGTGAATCCGTCAGATCCTGATGTGATGTTTGGTCTGAATTTCCCAGCTGCAAATCCTCCCCTTCTAATACCTTGTGAAATTGATTTAAAACAGATAATAGGGAGTGCAAGAGAAACCATAAAAACACAAAATCAGGTTGTGAAATGGAGCTGAATGAATCTGGTAATTTGGGGCTGGCACTAGGAAAAAGTGACCATGAAAACTGCTGGATTGTTATACAAACCCAACTGGTTCATTAATGTCCTTCACGGAAAGGAACCTGTCACCCAGTCTGGGCCTATACAAGACTCTGCCCCCTATGGAAGGAAAGAGAGAGAGAGGGAGGAGGGAGGGACACGGAGTGAAGGAGAGGGATTTTACATACCCACAACTCCACCAAAATGTTGACAGAACCTCCCAAACCCTCAACTTCCACCATCTAGAAGGACCAGAATAGCAGGTGTATGTGAACTCCATCTTCTCCACATTTCCTCCAAGTTACACACTGCCCTGATTAGTCTAACATCCAGTATTGGATGAAAAGAAATTTCAAAAAGAACAAAGAACAGTATAGCACAGGAACAGGCCATTCGGCCACCAAGCCTGCGCCGATCTTGATGCCTGCCTAAACTAAAACCTTCTGCACTTCCGGGGTCTGTATCCCTCTATTCCCATCCTATTCATGTATTTGTCAAGATGCCTCTTAAACGTCTCTATGGTACCTGCTTCCACCACCTCCCCCGGCAGCAAGTTCCAGGCACTCACCACCCTCTGTGTAAAGAACTTGCCTCGCACATCCCCTCTAAACTTTGCCCCTCTCACCTTAAACCTATGTCCCCTAGTAACTGACTCTTCCACCCTGGGAAAAAGCTTCTGACTATCCACTCTGTCCATGCCGCTCATAACTTTGTAAACCTCTATCATGTCGCCCCTCCACCTCCGTCTTTCCACTGAAAACAATCCGACTTTATCCAACCTCTCCTCATAGCTAATGCCCTCCAGACCAGGCAACATCCTGGTAAACCTCTTCTGTACCCTCTCCAAAGCCTCCACGTCCTTCTGGTAGTGTGGCGACCAGAATTGCACGCAATATTCTAAGTGTGGCCTAACTAAAGTTCTGTACAGCTGCAACATGACTTGCCAATTTTTATACTCTATGCCTCGACCGATGAAGGCAAGCATGCCGTATGCCTTCTTGACTACCTTATCCACCTGCGTTGCCACTTTCAGTGACCTGTGGACCTGTACGCCCAGATCTCTCTGCCTGTCAATACTCCTAAGGGGTCTGCCATTTACTGTATACCTCCCACCTGCATTAGACCTTCCAAAATGCATTACCTCACATTTGTCCGGATTAAACTCCAATTAAACTCCTCCAATTAAATATTGGGAAATCTGAAGCCATTCTCTTCGGTGCCTGTTACACATTCCACTCCATAGCCACCGACTCCATCCCTCGCCCTGGCAACTGTCTGAGGCTAAACCAGACTGTTCATAACCTTGGTGTCATATTTGACCCCGAGATAAGCTTCCAACTGCAAATCGTCACCATCACTCAGACCGCCTACTTCCACCTCAGTAACATCGCCCGACTTTGCCGCTGCCTCAGCTCATCTGTCTCTGAAACTTACATCCATGCATTTGTTACCTCTCAACCTGACTATTCTAACACACTCCTAGCTGGTCTCCCACATTCTTCCCCCCCCCCCGTAGACTTGAGATCATCCAAAACTCTACTGCCTGTGTCCTTACTCGAACCAAGTCCTGTTCACCCATCACCACGGTGCTCGCTGACCTACACAGACTCCCAGTTAAGCTGCACCTCAATTTGAAAATTCTCACCCTTGTTTTCAAATCCCTCCATGCCCTCGTCCTCACTATCTCTATAATCTCCACCAGCCCTACAAACCTCCGAGATATCAGGGCTCATCTAATTCTGGCATCTTCAGCATCCCTGATTTTTATTGCTCCACCATTGGTGGCCGTGGCTTCAGCTGCCAAGGCCAGAAGCTCTGGAAATCCTTCCTAAACCTCTCTACCTCTCTACCTCACTTTCCTTGTTTCAGACACTCCTTAAAACTCTTTGACCATGCTTTTGGTCATCTCCTCTGATATCTCCTTATATGGATCAGGGTCCTATGAAATGCCTTGAAACATTTTATTGCCTTAAAGGCGCTATATAAATACAAGTTGTTGTTGATTTGGACAAATATCATCATTCCTTCATCATTGCAAATCCTGTAACTCCTTCCCTGACACTATTGTGGAAGCACCTTCAGCACACGGACTGCAGCGATTCAGGAAGAAGGCTCACCATCGCCTTCTGATGGGTAATATATTAGCGTGGATAGAGGATTGGTAAATGGACAGGAAGCAAAGAGTGGGCATAAATGGGGCATTTTCAAGTTGGCAGGCAGTGAATAGAGGGGTGTCGCAAGGATCAGTGCTGGGCCTCAGCTATTTACACTCTATATTAATGACTTAAATGAAGAGACAGAGGGTAATATATCTAAGTTTGCTGATGATATAAAGTTCGGTGGAAAGGTAAGCTGTAGAGAGGACATGGAGATGCTGCAGAGAGATATAGACAGGTTAAGTGAGTGAGCAACAAGATGGCAAATGAAGTATAATGTAGGGAAGTGTGAAGTTATTCACTTTGGTTTTAAAAATAGAAAAGCAGAATATTTTTTAAAAGCATATTTTTTGTGAAACATGTAAGTGTTGATCTTCAAAGAGACTTGGGTGTGCTTGTACAAGGAATGCACAAAGTTAACATGCAGGTGTAGCAGGTTATTAGGAAGGTAAATGGCATGTTGGCCTTTATTGCAAGATAATTGGAGTACAGGAATAAAGAAGTCTTACTAAAATTGTACAGGGCCTTGGTGAGACCGCACCTGGAATACTGTGTGCAGTTTTGTCTCCACATTTAAGAAAGGATATACTTGCACTGGAGGCAGTGCAGCGAAGGTTTACTAAATTGGTCCCTGGGATGAGGGGGTTGTCCAATGATGGGGGGCTGAGTAAATTGGGCCTATATTCTCTGGAGTTTAGAAGAATGAGAGGTGATCTAATTGAGAATTACAACATTCTGAAAGGGTTTGATAGGGTAGAAGCTGAGAGATTGTTCCCACTGGTCGGGGAATCTAGAACACGGGGACACAGTCTCAGGATAAGGCATCAATCATTCAGGACTGAGATGAGGAGAAATTACTTCACTCAAAGGGTTGTGAATCTTTGGAATTCTCTATCCCAGAGGGTTGTGGATTCTCCATCATTGAATATATTTAAGGCTGAGATACAGACAAATTTTTGATCTCTCAAGGAATCACGGGACAAGAGCAGTGGGCGGGAAAGTAGAATTGGAGCCTAAGATCAGCCATGATTGAATTGAGTGGCAGAGCAGGCTCGATGGGCCAAATGGTCAACTTCTGCTCCTATTTCTTGTGTTCTTAATGGGCAACTGGGGATTGACAATATATCCTGGTCTTGCTAGTGACGCCCATATCCCAAGAACGAAGTAAAACAAATTTGCATATATAAAATGGATTAAAAGCCACTACAGAAATACTTGTTCCTAAAACAATACTCTTTTACATTGAGTGGTTGGTGTCTGTTAAGCAACCTCATCTCCCCTGGAATCTACCTCCCTTGACAGGTACCAGAGGACTGGAGGACAGCGAATGTGGTACCATTATTCAAGAAGGGTAGCAGGGATAAACCAGGTAATTACAGGGCAGTGAGTCTAACATCAGTGGTAGGGAAAATATTGGAAAAAATTCTGAGGGACAGGATTAATCTCCACTTGGAGAGGCAGGGAATAATCAGGGATAGTCAGCATGGCTTTGTCAGGGGAAGATCTTGTCTAACAAACTTGATTGAACTTTTCGAGGAGGTGACTAGATGTCTAGATGAGGGTAAAGCAGTTGATATAGCCTACATGGACTTCAGTAAGGCTTTTGATAAGGTCCCGCATGGGAGATTGGTTAAGAAGGTAAGAACCCATGGGATCCAGGACAATTCAGCAAATTGGATCCAAAATTGGCTTCGTGGCAGGAGGCACTGATGGTTGAGGGTTGTTTTTGTGAGTGGAAGACGGTGACCAGTGGTGGACTGCAGGGTTCGGTACTGGGACCCTTGCTGTTTATAGTGTACTTTAATGATTTAGATGTGAATATAGGAAGTATGATCAGTAAGTTTGCAGATGACACGAAAATTGGTGGTGTTGCAAGTAGTGAGGAGGAAAGCCTTAGATTACAGGACGATATAGATGGGCTGGTAAGATGGGCGGAGCAGTGGCAAATGGAATTTAATCCTAAGAAGTGTGAGGTGATGCATTTTGGGAGGACTAACAAGGCAATGGAATATACAATGGATGATAGGATCCTAGGAAGTACAGAGGGTCAGAGGGACCTTGGTGTATTTGTCCATAGATCACTGAAGGCAGCAGCACAGGTAGATAAGGTGGTTGGGAAGGCATATGGGATACTTGCCTTTATTAGCCGAGGCATAGAATATAAGAGCAGGGAGGTTATGATGGAGCTGCATAAAACACTAGTTAGGCCACAGCTGGAGTACTGTGTCCAGTTTTGGTCACCACAATATAGGAATGATGTGATTTCACTGGAGAGGGTGCAGAGGAGATTCACCAGGATGTTGCCTGGGCTGGAGCATTTCAGCCATGAAGAGAGACTGAAAAGGCTAGGGTTGTTTCCCTGAGGAAGGCTGAGGGGGGACATGATTGAGGTATACAAAATTTTGAGGGGCATTGATAAGTTAGATAGGAGGAAAGTTTTTACCTTAGCGGAGGGGTCAAGAACAAGTGGGCATAGATTTAGGGTAAGGGACAGGAAGTTTAGGGGGGATTTGTAGAAACACCAGAGGGTGGTTGGAATCTGGAACACACTGCCTGGAGGGGTGGTAGAGGCAGGAACTCTCACAACATTTAAGAAGTATTTAGATGAGCGCTCGAAATGCCACAGCATACAAGGCAATGGGCCAAGTGCAGGAAAATGGGATTGGCCGGCACAGACACGATGGGCTGAAGGGCCTGTTTCAGTGCTGTATAACTCTATGACAGTCTCACATTGGAAATTGTTGGGCTCAACTGGGCTCAAAAGTACTCGGAGTTAAAACCAGACGGGTAGGGCCGTCTCCACTGCAGTTCAAACTGATGCAATAAAATAGACCTACACAGGACCACCTCCAGGCGCTTACCCATTGTCTCTTGAGAGAAGGAGGCCAAAGAAGAAGACACAGGTCAGGGCCCGACTTCCACATCCAACACCCACCCCTATACAAACCAACTCTTCATTGGTTCATCTGTGTTTCAGCAAATACTCCCAGGGCAGTGTAGAGGGAACTACATCCTGTACCTAGACCATGCAGTCCCTTCCCTGGGAGTCTCGGAAGATGGAAAGAGCTGCTCGGATTGAGAAAATTTCTCGTTCCTTTGCACTGACATCTATCACTACGATGAACACAATACTCACCTACAGTAGGGAACACAAACCCATCCGCTTCTCCGCTGAACACAGACACTGAGGGATAGTGAGTGTCCAGGACAATGACATCTCTCACTCAATAGGGTAGAAATTATCCTGTATCTCTCCCCATTAATCCTGGGCTCCATTCGGCTCGAATCCTGCTTCTGTAACCCTTCCTGTAACAACACTGAGTGAAACCCAGCCCATAATGAGCAGGGCTCAGGGAGGTTAGTTGCTAGGCAATGAAGTGATGTCATAAAGCAGCACTATTCAGCCCAGCTGGTCCTCTCATTGTCCATTTAAAGGTGCAGTGCTGGGACATCCCGTCTCAAAACACATCCCACCCTGTTCACACTGAGAATCCGAGGGTGGAGTGCTGGGACATCCTGTCTCAAAACACATCCCACCCTGTTCATACTGAGAATCCCAGGGTGGAGTGCTGGGACATCCTGTCTCAAAACACATCCCACCCTGTTCACACTGAGAATCCCAGGGTGGAGAGCGGGGACATCCTGTCTCAAAACACATCCCACCCTGTTCACACTGAGAATCCCAGGGTGGAGAGCTGGGACATCCTGTCTCAAAACACATGTATTTACAGTAGAGAAAGAAAATGTTGTCGAGGAGAATACTGAAATACAGACTACTAGGCTAGATGGGATTGAGGTTCACAAGGAGGAGGTGTTAGCAATTTTGGAAAGTGTGAAAATTGATAAGTCCCCTGGGCCAGATGGGATATATCCTAGGATTCTCTGGGAAGCCAGGGAGGAGATTGCAGAGCCTTTGTCCTTGATCTTTATGTCGTCATTGTCGACAGGAATAGTGCCGGAAGACTGGAGGATAGCAAATGTTGTCCCCTTGTTCAAGAAGGGGAGTAGAGACGGCCCTGGTAATTATAGACCTGTGAGCCTTACTTCGGTTGTGGGTAAAATGTTGGAAAAGGGTATAAGAGATAGGATTGAAAATCATCTTGAAAAGAATAAGTTCATTAGCGATAGTCAGCACGGTTTTGTGAAGGGTAGGTCGTGCCTCACAAACCTTATTGAGTTTTTTGAGAAGGTGACCAAACAGGTGGATGAGGGTAAAGCCGTGGATGTGGTGTATATGGATTTCAGTAAGGCGTTTGATAAGGTTCCCCACGGTAGGCTATTGCAGAAAATACGGAAGTATGGGATTGAAGGTGATTTAGTGCTTTGGATCAGAAATTGGCTAGCTGAAAGAAGACAGAGGGTGGTGGTTGATGGCAACTGTTCATCCTGGAGTTTAGTTACTAGTGGTGTACCGCAAGGATCTGTTTTGGGGCCACTGCTGTTTGTCATTTTTATAAATGATCTGGATGAGGGTGTAGAAGGGTGGGTTAGTAAATTTGCGGATGACACGAAGGTCGGTGGAGTTGTGGATAGTGCCGAAGGATGTTGTAGGGTACAGAGGGACATAGATAGGCTGCAGAGCTGGGCTGAGAGATGGCAAATGGAGTTTAATGCGGAAAAGTGTGAGGTGATTCACTTTGGAAGGAGTAACAGGAATGCAGAGTACTGGGCTAATGGGAAGATTCTTGGTAGTGTAGATGAGCAGAGAGATCTTGGTGTCCAGGTGCATAAATCCCTGGAGGTTGCTACCCAGGTTAATAGGGCTGTTAAGAAGGCATATGGAGTGTTAGCTTTTATTAGTAGGGGGATCGGGTTTCGGAGCCACGAGGTCATGCTGCAGCTGTACAAAACTCTGGTGCGACCGCACCTGGAGTATTGCGTGCAGTTCTGGTCACCGCATTATAGGAAGGATGTGGAAGCTATGGAAAGGGTGCAGAGGAGATTTACTAGGATGTTGCCTGGTATGGAGGGAAGGTCTTACGAGGAAAGGCTGAGGGACTTGAGGTTGTTTCCGTTAGAGAGAAGGAGGAGGAGAGGTGACTTAATAGAGACATATAAGATAATCAGAGGGTTAGATAGGGTGGATAGTGAGCGTCTTTTTCCTCGGATGGTGATGGCAAACACGAGGGGACATAGCTTCAAGTTGAGGGGTGATAGATATAGGACAGATGTGAGAGGTAGTTTCTTTACTCAGAGAGTAGTAAGGGCGTGGAACGCCCTGCCTGCAGCAGTAGTAGATTCGCCAACTTTAAGGGCATTTAAGTGGTCATTGGATAGACATATGGATGAAAATGGAATAGTGTAGGTCAGATGGTTTCACAGGTCGGCGCAACATCGAGGGCCGAAGGGCCTGTACTGCGCTGTAATGTTCTATGTTCTATTAAAACACATCCCACCCTGTTCATACTGAGAATCCCAGGGTGGAGAGCTGGGACATCCTGTCTCAAAACACATCCCACCCTGTTCATACTGAGAATCCTAAGGTGGAGAGCTGGGACATCCCGTCTCAAAACACATCCCACTCTGTTCATATTGAGAATCCCAGGGCGGAGAGCTGGGACATCCTGTCTCAAAACACATCCCACCCTGTTCATACTGAGAATCCCAGGGCGGAGAGCTGGGACATCCTGTCTCAAAACACATCAGCCCCGTTCACACTGAAAATGCCAGGGTGGAGAGCTGGGACATCCTGTCTCAAAACACATCCCACCCTGTTCACACTGAGAATCCCAGGGTGGAGAGCTGGGACATCCTGTCTCAAAACACATCCCACCCTGTTCACACTGAGAATCCCAGGTTGGAGAGCTGGGACATCCTGTCTCAAAACACATCCCGCCCTGTTCATACTGAGAATCCCAGGGGTAGGGCCAAGGCCCAGAATTTGGAACAAAGCCAAAGTGAGAGAGAAGAGGAGGACAGAACAGGAGGCACATCAATGAGTAGGGACTGAGAGACACCAGGCTTCAGTTTTAGAGCCTGTAGACTTCAGGAGGGGAAGGCTGAATTCAGTAGTTTTAGGATCTAGGGAGAGAACAAGAAGCAGATGGGGAGACTGGTGGGGATTCCAGCACAGTGAGGATGTGGGGGGAGGGAGGTTGTGTAAGGCTGCGTATTAGTGGTGTAGGAGGGACAAGAGAGGAAAGGTCAGAGGAGCAATTACTGCAGCAGTCCATAAATAGTGAGAGACAGAGAGAGGGTTATAGTGGACCATGGACAGTCTGTTAAACTGTCTGTTTGCTTTGACCAGTTCTCCTTCTGTTAAAATATCCTCCTGTAGCCCAGTGACACAAACAGCCCATTAAACTCCACCAGTGTCCTTTGGTCTGGTGAGGTCTCCCTTTGTGAAACATCAGCTGTTGTTAAACCTTTTCATTCTGACACACTCAGTGTGAAATGAGCTGCAGAACTGCCGACACCGTTAGCTTTAAGGAGACATTTCCCTTTGGAGTTTGATCAGGGGGATATTGGACAAGAAGCAGACAGCACGGACATTATACTGCAGCTGGGATATGTGAGAGTGTTACAGTGAGGCTTTCAGGCACTTTATTAAACACACACACAGCAGAAGCACATTAATCTGATAGGAGATCACTTACACACGAGCAGCCAGCGGTGTGGAGCCTCCTGAGGGTCCGCTCCCTTTCATAGAGAGATGCAGCCCCAAAACAGGCCCGTTGGCCCACCGAGTCTGTGCTGACCAACAACTACTAATCTTACATTAATCCTACATTGCCCACCTTCCCTCAATTCTCCTACCACTTACCTCCACTCGGGGCAATTTACAATGGCCAATTTACCTCTCAACCTGCACGCCTTTGGCGCCAGTATTTACAGGAGCTGGGACACGGAAAACAATCTCAGTAAAATCAGGGATACATTTGTTCACACAAACCAACCTCCAAAGATACTGAGTTATTTCTCCTTTATTCACAGACACTCTGACTGCCTGGGTGATTGACAGCAGTTTCGACCAATAGTAGAGTGGAAAGGGGTTGGATTAGCAGCCGGCTCTTCCTCCAACCAATTGGAGTGAATGAAGGGCGGGGCCTGCAGCACCGAGTGGGCGGGGCCGAGCCCAGATCTCCCTCATTGGCTGAAACTCTGTATCATTTTGAAAGCTGATTTGTCTCAAACTCCAGCAGCAAACTGGCCCTTTCTGTTGTGGCTTTAAACAGATGAAACCCTGTGGGTGTGGAACAAATATTTCAACATTTGTTAGTGAAATGGATTCATTCAGGACAGACAGCAGGGATTATTTGAGGGAATAACACAGTGTAGTGAGAAAGGAAATGCAGTGGATGTTGTGTAGATGGATTGTCAAAAGGTGTTTGATAAGGTGCCGGACAGGAGGCTTGTTGATAAAATTAAAGCTCACGGTATTAAAGGGAGTGGGGCAGTGTGGATAGGAAGTTGGGTAAAGGGCAGAAAACAGAGAGTAGTAGTTAATGGATGCTCTTCAGACTGGAGGGATGGAAACAGTGGTGTCCCCCAGGGTCAGTGTTGGGACCATTGCTGACCTCAATATAGAGAAATGATCTGGGCTTGGGTATATGGGGCACAAGATCAAAATCTCCAGATGACTTTAAAATAGGGAGTGAGGGGAACTGTGAATCGGAATGTAAATGATTCAGTGTGAATATACAGATTAGTAAATGGGACAGGTAGATGTCAGATGAAATTTATCACAGAGAAATATGAGATGATAAATACTGGGAGGAAGAAAAAGGGAGGAAATGGACATTAAATGGTAAAAGTTTAGAAGGGAGTTGAGGAGCACAACAGTAAAGAGGTGGAAGATTCTAGCTAACACCTTGTCTATCAAATTAGCAGGTTTGAGAATCCAGTGTCAGCAACTTTTAATTCCTTCTTAAGAAATATAAGCTGAGCAGATTCTCTGTCCTCTACCGTATCTTATATTGATCCATCAATCAGAGTAAACATGCAAGTCCCACGTGTCCACAGTCACTTACACGAGGTCAGCCCACTGGATGGAACCTCGAGCACCCTGAGCTTGATCTTCGGTGTCTCCAGTCCCGACTGCCCCCTTACATCAGTATCCCCTCACTTTTATACCCTGTAGTGATCCAGCTCTGGTACCTGACTCTTCTTTGTCTTCTCTGCTGGGATTTGGCAGTAATTTTCTCATTATCCCTAAATTACCCTTCCTACTGTTAAATTTGTTATTTCTTATAGTTTCATAATTATAGATCTAAACATGACACATTATAATCTGTTCTATTACTCACTCTGGTTTCAGTTTATATTGTGGTTAATAACTGACAAACCCTATCCTTTTCCCCAATCTGATGAGAGTTTCCAGTGAGTTGATTCTGTTTAATGGAATGTCTTATCAGTGTTGCCATGGTGACCTGTTTGAGTTTCCAACTCAGGCTAAACTTCTCCATCCCATAATACACATTACATCAGACTTTTGATGTCAATGTATTTTAGCCATGTTAAGTTAATATTTCTAAAACTACAAAGGGTTCAGATACACAAATATTTAAAAGTGGTTAAAAAGCATGTGGGCTCCTAGGTTTTCTAATTAGGGGTGTGGAGTACAAAAGGACAGAGGTCATGTAAACCTGTACAAATCATTGGTTAAACTGCAGTTAGAATATTGGATCAAGTTTGGGGATCTTACACCAGGAAGGATGTCAAGTCCATGGAGAGGGTGTAGAAGAGATTCACTGAGAGATACTGGGGAAGAGAGGCTTTAGTTATCAGGAGAGATTAGAGAAACTGGGGCTCTTTTCATTAGAACAAAGGGCCATTGGAGATCTGAGGGAGGGCTTCAAAATTTCATCATGTAAATGAGGAAAAACTATTTCCACTGGTCAGTGAGTCAGTAACTAGAGGAGATCAAATTCAGACCATCACCAAAAGATTCAGAAACAGGGATGGAATATCAAGAATGCGATATAAAACATTCACTGTTCTTCCGAATCTTTGCCCAGGGAGAGAAACTGATGGATTTGTCTTAGCTTTGGGTTAAATGTTGTTCTCATCGAGTTGATGAATGTCAGTGCTGGGGACTGAGGCATTCTGAGCACCGAGTCTCTACTTGAAGCATCTCCAGTCAGGTTAGGCAAGGGTTAGATACAGAGTAGAACTCTCTCTACACCAGGGGCATTCAACATTTTCACCTGGTGGGAGGGGCGGGGCACATTACAATTTTTGTCTTAAATAGGGGGCCGGTGAGCAAATCTCAGAAAGATAAAGGCATTAGTAATTTACCTTGCTATGAATCAAAATAACAAAAAAATGTGCATTTTTATGAACAAGCTTTAAATGAGAAGACTAATTTATTAAATTGCTTTCTCATTACTGTGTTGAACACAGATGTCGTGAGATACCTGGCATTGTTTCTGCTTGCACAAGTAGTAAATCACTGCCCGCACAATTGAGGTAGTGATGCCGAGTACTCCGGATAGATGTCCATCTGTAAGGTGTGATCATAAACTCTTTCTCTCCCCCTCTCTCTCTCTGTCTATCTTGCCCCCCACGATCTCTCTTACCCTCTCTGTCTCTCTCTGTCTATCACTCTCCCCTCTTTCTCTCTTTGTCTATCTTCTACACCCCTCTCTCTTTCTCTATATCTCTCTCTCTGTCTATCTCTCTTCCCGCCTCTCTCTCTCTGACTATCCCTAACCCCTCTCTCTCTGTCTATCTCGCTCCCTTTCTCTAACTTACTCCGCCCTTTCTCTCTCTCTTCATCTACCTCTCTACCCCCTCTCTATCTCTCTCCCTCTCGCTGCCTATCTCTCTCATCCCCCACCCCCCATCTACCTCTCTCCACCCTCTGTCTCTATCTCTCCATCCCTCTCTCTCTCTCTATCTCTCCCCCTCTCTGTCTACCTCTCACCCCCTCTCTCTCTGTCAATCTGTCTCCGCCTCCTCTCTCTGTCTCTCTCTCTCCCCGTCTCTCTATCTATCGCTCTCCCTCCTCTCTGTCAATCTCTATCTCTCTCCCACTCTCTCTTTATCTGTCTAGCTGGTCTCTCTCTGTCTATTTCTCTCCCCCTCTCTCTGTCTCTCTCTCCCCTCTTTCTTTGTCTATCTCTCTCCCCCTCTCTCTCTATCTCTCCCCCCTCTCTCTGCACCTGTCTCTGTCTATCTCTCTTCCCCTCTCCCTCTCTCTCGGTCTATCTGTCGCCCTTTCTCTCTCCCCCTCTCTGACTCTATCCCCCCAACTCTGTCCACTTTCTGTGCCGATTTCTGTCCCCTCTCTCTCTGTCTATCTGTCTCCCCCCTCTCTCCTCTCTGTCTCTATCTTCCCCCCTCCCCTTTTTCTATGTCTCTCTGCTCTCATTCCCTTTCTGTATCTATCTCTTTCCCTCTCTCTCTGTCTATCTCTCTCCCCCTTCTCTCTCCACTCTCTGTGTCTATCTCTCACTTACCGTCTCTCCCCCATCTCTGCGTCTATCTCTCTCCACCTCTCTCTCTTTATCCCCCCCCCCCCCCTGTCTCTTTTCCACTCTCTGTGTCTCTTTTCCACTCTCTGTGTCTATCTCTCCACGCGCCCCCTCCCCGCTCTCTCTCTCTGCTCCCTCAGTGCCGCTCTGCCCTGTGCCTCTGGCTGTCTGCTGGCCCTGTTTCTGCTCTCCCCTCAGCCTCTCACTCCCTCTCCTCCCTGATACAGGTGTGAACTGTACCTCTGGCATCTTACCTGAGTGAACTTACTTGGGCAAAGTGCAGATGAACTCCAGTTCCCTGAATGATGGAAAGTATTTCATTTGATCAATAACTCTCTCTCTCTCTGTCGGTATTTGTTTTGTGAGAATTGTGTGTGATTGCTTTAACCTGGTGATTGCTTGGAGAATGGCCCACTCCTTCTTCCTGGGCAATCCCTCGGGAATGAGGATGACTTTCTTCCACTCCAGGGTTGTGGGTCTTTAGGTGACTGAACAGTCTAATTCTGGATCCTCACACACTGCCACAGGTGGGGCAGGTGGTGTTTGGTGAGGTGAGTGAATGGGACGCTCGAAATTCTGAACGCTCCTTCCGCTGTTTGCACTTGGTCGCTGCCTGAGCATGTCGACGTTGTTCAAACTGGCTGGCATCATCGCAGATGCCTCTTCTCCATTTTGGGCAGTCTCAGGCAAGAGATTCCCATGAATCAGTGACGATGTCACATTTTTTTCAGGGAGGCTTTAAGGATATCCTTGTAGCATTTCCTCTGCCCTCCTGGTAACCTCTTGCCGTGATGGATCTCGGAGTAGAAAGCTTGTTTTGGGAGTCTCGTGTCAGGCACGCGGACGATGTGGCCCACCCAGCATAACTGACTAGTGTCTTGATACTGGGGATGTTGGCCTGAGAGAGGACACTGATATTGGAGCGACTGTCCTGCCTTGTGGAGGCACCACTGGTAATATCTCTCCAAGGCTTTAAGATGTCTGCTGTACAGTGTCCTTGTTTCTGACGTATACAGGAGGGCAGGTAACACTGCGGCCCAGTAGATCATGAGCTTGGTGCCAAGTTTGAGGTCTTTGTCATCAAACACTCTTTTCCTCAGATGATCGAAGGCTGTGCTGACACACTGGAGGCCTTGCTGAGTTTCATCGTTGATGTCTGCCCTTATTGAAAGGGGGCTTCCACGGTATGAGAAGTGGTCCAAATTGGCTAGTGGTTCACCGTGGATCTTGGTAGTCAGGGGGTTGCACTGCGGGTGTAGGCTGCGAGAGGACCTTTGCATTCTGGATGTTTAGCTTAAGGCCCATTCTTTCATATGCCTCAGTGAATACATCAATGAGGGTTTGAAGCTCGGCCTCTGTGCGCATACGCAAACATTGTCAGCATACTGCAACTCGATGAGAGGTTGGAGTGACCTTGGTTTTGGACTGGAGGTGATGTAGGTTAAATAGTTTCCTGCTTGTCCTGTAGAGTAGATTTACTCCGGCTGGGAGCTGCAAGGAGATGAGGTGGAGTGTTGCAGTGAGGAAGATGGTAAAGAGCATTGGTGTGATGACACAGCCTTGCTTGAGCCCAGTTTGCACTCGGATTGGGTCAGTGGCAGATCCGTTGTAAGGATTACAGCTTGCATGTGGTCGTGCAGCAGGTGGAGGATGGTGACGAATTTCTCCGAGCAGCCAAATTTGAGGAGGATGTTCCATAATCCCTCCCGGTTGATAGAGTCGAGGCTTTTATGAGGTCAGAGAAGGCCCTGTATCAAGGTTGCTGCTGTTCCCTACATTTTTCTTGGAGTTGTCTTGCTGTGAAGAGCATGTCCATTTTGCATCTTGATGGACGGAATCCACATTGTGATTCCGGTAGGAGCTCTGCAGCCACGGGGAGGAGGTGGTTGAGAAGGACTCTTGTGATGACATTCCCTGTGCCGGACAGCAGGGAAACCCCTCTGTAGTTACCGCAGTCGGTCTTGTCGCCTTTTTTGAAGATGGTCACAATTATGCCGTCTCGGAGATCCCCTGGCATGCTCTCCTCCTTCCAGATGAGGGAGATGAGTCCATGTATTAAGAACATAAGAATATAAGAAAGAGGAGCAGGAGTAGGCCATTCAGCCCCTCAAGCCTGCCCTGTCATACAATTAGATCATGGCTGATCTGTCCCAGGCCTCAACTCCTCTTTCGGGCCTGCTCCGTGTAACACTCGACTCCCCGAGATTTCAAAAATCTATCTACCTCCTCCTTAAATACATTTAGTGACCTAGCCTCCACAACTTTCTGAGGTAGAGAATTCCAGAGATTCACCACCCTCTGAGAGAAGAAATTCCTTTGCATCTCAGTTTCAAAAGTGTGACCTCTTAATTTTGTAACTATGTTTCCCTAGTCCGAGATTCCCCCACCAGTGGAAACATCTTCTCAACATCTACCCTGTCGAGCCCCCTTAGAATCTTGTACATTTCAATAAGATCACCTCTCATTCTTCTACACTCGAATGAATAAATGCCTAACCTGTTTAGCCATTTTTGATGACCGTATTTGTGTCAAGAATGTTAGAATTTCAGCAGGAATTCCATCTACGCCAGCGGTCTTATTGTTTCTTAGCTGTCGGATGGCCTTTTTGATCTCATGTCGATCTGGGATTGTGCTGAGGTTGTGGCGGGTAGCATGATGTGGAATGTGGTCGAAGGCATTCGCATCAAGGACTGAGTCACAATTGAGAAGATCTTCGAAGTGCTCCTTCCAACGAGCGCTGACTGACTCGCTGTCCTTGATCAGCGCCACTCCATTCTTTGCTCTCAGTGGGATAGGTCCTTGGGTACCTTGGTCGTAAATGGTCTTGACCATACTGAAGAATCCACGCATGTCATGGCTGTCAGTGAGTTTCTGTACTTCCTGTGCTCTTGCAGCCCACCAGCTGTTCTTTAGGTCACAGGTTTTTTGTTGAACCTCGGCTTCAATTGTCTGTATACCTGTTTTTTATCCCTCGAATTTTGGTGATGCTTCCAGTTCAGGAACGCCTTGCGCTTGCGATTTAGAAGCTCCTGGATCTCCTGGTTGTTCTCAACAAACCAGTCTTGATGTTTCCTGTTTGAGAAATCAAGAATATCTTTGCAAGTGCTGATTATGGTAGCTTTGAAGGCAGACTAGACATTGTGGACATTCTGTGGTTCCTGGTTGTTGAGCGTCACCAAGTTGCTTGTAAGACTCTGCCTGAGTAGGTCTTTCTTCACAGAGTCCTTGATACCATCGACATTTATTTTCCTGCGGCAGTGACTCTGCTGCTGCTGCTATTTATGGACTGGGTTTATGGAGATAGTAGCTCAGATTAGACGATGGTCGGTCCAACAGTCATCGGCTCCTATCATAGCACAGGTGATACGAACATCCTTGCAGTCCCTCACTCAGATGATGATATAGTCCAGAAAATGCCAATACCTGGAGTGAGGGTGCTGCCCTGAGGTCTTGTATTTGTCTCTCTGATGACATAGGTTGTTCGTTATGATCAGGACATGTTCAAGGCATTTCGTCAGAAGAAGGACTCCATTGGTGTGGCCCTTTCCAACACCTTCCTTGCCATCACACCTTTCCAAAGGTTTGTGTCCCTCCCAACTCTGGCATTGACGTCTCCGACGAGGATCAGCTTGTCTTCCTTGGGAACATGGGACAGCAAGTGATCAAGGCTGGAGTAGAATTCCTCTTTGTCCACATGTGTTGCTTCCCCGTTTGGGGCGTACGTACTGACGACTGTGGTGTGCTGTTTCTGGTTAGGGTGAGCCGGAGAGTCATGAGACGATCATTTAATCCACAAGGGGGCTCGCTGTGCCGGTCGGCTTGTTCATTTTTTATGGTGAAGCCAACCCCATAGAGTCGGCACTCTGAGTCCTGATATTCCAGGTCCAGAAGTTCATTTTAAGGGGGTGGAAGATGCCTGTGCGTGGGTTCTTTTAATGTGGGGTGGCCATTACTCACTGACTACCACATGGTCCAAGTGAAGCAAGGTCTTTGTCCAATGTCAGGGATGGCCAAGACGATTGGAGACCAGGCTCCACTACATGGATGGGAACTAATACACACGCATGGCCAATACGTCCAGCTAGTGAGCCCGGATGCAGGCCGTGTGCATCTGCGTTAGGGTGTTTTTGAAGGGGAGGCCAAAAGCCTGCTGCAAGGGTTCCTGTGACAAAGGCTCCCCAGGACCCCACTTGGAGCTGACAGGAATAGGCTGAAGCAAAAAAAAACCAGTATAACCAGTGACCAATCACAGATTCAGTCGGAGACTGAAGTCTCTCAATCACAGCAGTGGTGGGGGAAGGGCAGAAAACTGATCACAGTTACTTTAAATATCAAAAAAGAGCAGCATTCCAGAGACAAAGTTGGATCTTACATTATAACCAGTGTAGTCCAGAGTCCAGTCTTACTGTAACAGGGTTTAATTTTTAAACACACTGTGTTTTGAGATTCCCCTTGGTGAATCCTTGTTCACCACTTTCCAATTATAAGGCAAAGAAATGAGCACAAACAGGCTTTCTCAGGTTTAAAGAAGAAAGGTGAAATTTATTAAACTTAAACTCTAATTGGGTTAACGCCTATGGATACACAACGCGCCCCACGTTAGCATTCACACATGCAAATAGAGACAGAGAAGAGCAGAAGAAAAATAAAGTGGAAAAGTTTGAGACAATCTCTGAAGAGAGTTTTTTTATTACTGTGCTTCGAGCTCACTGTAGAATCCTTGATTGTAGGTAGATCTTGCTTTTCGTTGGGTCCCAGTATTCTTCTTAAACCTTGTTTTCTATAGGCAAGTTGTCTTTCTTGGGGTTCGTGTGTCTTCTGTAGGTTTTGGAGTTCCATGAGAAAGAGATGGGAGCAGACAGACAGGAGAGGAGGTCTGCTTCAGTCCAGGAGCATTCTGTTTTCTGCAGGCTCTCAGTTCGAACTGTAAATTCAGTAAACCCCAGGGTGCCAAGCAGGTTAGTCACGTCACTAACTGGTCTGACCATGTTTTGGCTCTGTGTATTGTGTGTGTCAGGGAATGATCCTTTGTCTACAAACACTGCCTGCTAATATGCAAAAATGTCTTTCCGGTCAGGGGCCTGGTGATTCCTCGTCACAGGCCTTCTCTTCTTCCCAGCAACAATTTGAAATTTAATGTCCATGTGGTGAAATTAATGTGCCTCATTTTTGGCAGGAGGGGGCCTGCATGGCATTGATGTTGAGATAAGTCCAGAACTTGGAAGCTAAGTTTCAAAGAAGATCTCGATCTAAATATTTCCAGATATTTTCCACAGTTCACAGATCAGAAAAACAAAAAAGGCAGCAGATTATAGACGGAAGCAAGGTCTTACATTTTTCCAATGTAGTCCAGTGCAGAAGCATAATCTTTATATCCAGTGAAGCCAGGAATTTGAAGCCAGATTTGAGAGAAAACCACATCCAGGTCTTATCCAGATCTTTGCCAGAGCTCACAAGGTAAGGTCGGGGGACAGAGGGTATTTAAACTACAGATACGCATCGCGCCCCACACGAGCATGCATACGCAAAAAGCACGTGCAGCTAGAGATAGAAAAGAGAAGGAAAATAAAGTGAAGAGGTTTGGGGCAATCTCTGAAGAGGGTTTCTTTTTACTGTGATTCGATTTCATTTGTAGGTAGTCTTGCTTTTCGTTGGGGCCCAGTATTCTTCTTAAACCTTGTTCACTGGAGGAGACTTTTCTCTCTTGGGGTTCATATGTCTTCAGTGGTTTCAGTTCCGTAGGTAAGAGATGGAAGCAGACAAGAGGGCTGTCTTGTCCCGTCTATGAGCAAACAGCTTTCTGAGTTCAAATTCTCTGTTGTGACTAATATGTAACTAAACTGGTCTGACCACTTCTGTTTGTGTATTCGGTCATCTTAGCAGTTACCCTGGAATGCTAGCCTTTCCACCTTCAATGTCTGGTAATCAAAAGTCCATTGTGGATTAAACTGGAGCAGGGAATAGTCCCCTTGTCCTTTGAAGTACTTGTCTGTTGATATGCTAATGTCTCTCTCCAGCCAAAGTCTACATTTGTTTTTTTTAAAGCAAGTTCTTTCTTCATCAACTACAGTTTAAAATCAATGTTCATGTGGCAAAATTAATTTCCCTCATTCTTGGCAGGTGTGTGTGGGGGGGGGGGGGTTTGCCTGACACCTCCACACCCAGGGGAATGAAATGCGATGTGAAAAAAAACCCGACGCATTTCATTACCGGGTTTGAGAGAAATATAAGATCCAGAAAGAAACATCATGCATTTCTCTCATTCATTTCCATTCATTCAGCAACCTTACAGCTTATTAAAATGGTCTTTTCTAGGTGCCAATGCTGCTTTAATTTCCACCCCCCACCCCCCCCCCACCCCCCACCTTTTTCGGGAGATTTAGTAATGTGCAGGTCTATCCTGAACTCTGAGTAATGCAAAGACTTTTGACTTCAGGGGATGAGTGGTTCCCTTTTCCTCTGACTGTGGGGGAGAAGTCTCTGTTACTCTCCCTTTTGTTCTCTGCGACACTCCTACCTGCAGGTATTTGTGCAGACTTGACTGCACTCTCCTGTGATATTTTGACTAGGTGAGGCATCACCCTCATGGTTTCTCTGCCCCCTGGAGATCTCTCCTTGTCTCTGCAGGTTCCTGTAAATGCTGTTAGCAACTCTGGTGGGGTGCTTCTGGAGCCTACATTTATATATGAGGATGTGGGGCATAACATTTCACATTTTAACGAGGTTGGCTGACCGGACAGTAGGGGTTTTCATCCGGGATTCCTCCCAGACTTCCTTTAACCTGCCCTCTTGGTCACTTTTTCCCCTTCTCTTTCTAAACTTCTGCCAGCCATGTGCCTGCCTGTCCCCTTTTGTTCTCGGCGGGGGTCCCTTCCAGTTCACCAGCCCTCTGCTAGAGAGTCCTCCTAACACCGGTACAGGACTTAGGGGTGCAGGTTTCACTGTAGGTTGGGGTTTCCCCTCAACCTGGCACAGGTGGCAATTCCTGCAGTACTCCACCACATCTTTGTGGAGTTTTGGCCAGTCAAACTGCTGTCTTATGCGGGCTTTGGTCTTTCATATACCGGCATGTACAGTCACTGTAATCTCGTGGGCCCTTCTTAATATTTCTCTCGGGTACCTCTGTGGCACCACTAACTGGTGAACTACTGTCTTTGCTCTCAGGTCTGTGAGGAGAACTCCATTTCCTCATCAGTACCTCATTCTTTAAATAGTAGCAATCAGGGACTCCCTCTGCTTCACTTTCAGACTGGGCAGCCTGTGCTAACTCTCTCAATACTGGGTCAGCTCACTGAGCCTCAGCTAGGGAAAATCTATTTAATTCATTCCCTGGGTCTCCTAACTTTCCAAAGAAAGTCTCAGACAGACAGACCTCATGGTCATCTGCCTGCACTGCCAATTCAGTCTCTTCTCGGGGAGCTGGTTTGATCATGGCCTGACCCACGACACATTCAGGGAAACTGCAGGGGTCTGTCTCTGCCACTGCCCTGTCTCTCTGATCTCCTGTGGTCTTTCTTTCACCACTGGGGAGCTACCACCTTCACCCCCACCAGATCATTACTCAGGAGCAGGTCAACCCCATCCACAGGCAAACTAGGGACAATCCTTATGGTCACCGGTCCCAAAACTAGGTCACACTCCAGGTGCAACCAGTGTACAGGTACAGGCATACACTGCCCTCCAATACCATTCACCACCATTCTGGTGTTCACTGCACTCTCTGAGGGAAAGGTCAGGCCTTTTCCCAGTAAAAGGGATCTAGTGTCCCTGAGAATCACTATGAGCTTGCTTGCCCCACTTGAGGGATATGGGGTTACTTTCCCTTCAAATACAAAACACTGATAACCTTCAGGAATCCTATTAACTTTTCCTGCACAGGCCATAGTAAGCTTCCTGTGTTGCACTCTTACTGCAGTTAAAGCCACAGCTTGTTCTGTGTTTTCCATCAGGGTCCCATCTTCACTGAGCAGGTGTGCCCTGATTAACCCGACCAGTTTCCCCTTTAGTTTCCAACAGTCAGCTTTTAAATGCCCTGCCTTATTACAAAGGAAGCACACAAGTCTCCGGGTCTCACTCTTGCTCACAGCACCTTCCTTTTTGGCTGTAGAAGGACCCCCTGTGTCTCCTGCTTTCCTTTGTCTTCCAGGACTGCCTGGGCGGATATCACCTTCCCACCCTTTGTCCTTTTCAGATTTGTGGGGGTGATCAGGAAAAGTTCTCCCCGGGAAACCGACTTATAAATTAAAGCAAACTCATCAGCCAGAAGGACCACTTGCCGGGCCCTATGCCCCGAGGATAGCATTTTTGGCCAGTTCATAATTTGATGAACTCTCATCTGGCAACAGGAATAAACATCATGGGCTTTTCCAATTAGCTTGCTTTGTATTAAAATACACCAGGTCTCAGCTGGCCATTTTAGCTGCCTTGCCAGTTTCTTAAAAGACACAAAAAATGTTTCCACATCTTCCTTATTGAATTTCGGAATTAATTGAGCGAGTTTTAGCAATCTTCTACCCAGCCCTGAATTATGCTCCTCCATATTGGCCATGCTTTCACTGGGGTTACTCTGTCGCCCCCTAGTTAACTCAAGCTGCTTCCGGCTCTCTCTGTCTTCGAATTCTTTCTGGAATATTCTTTCTTGCCCTCTTCATGTTCCTTTTGGAAGGCTCTCTCTTTCTCCCTCTCCTACCTCTCTCTCTCTATTTCCTGTCTCTCTCTCTCTTTCGTCTAATTCAAGTTTCCTTTGTTCCAGGCATTGTGTCTTAATGCACAGAGCACTCGCAATAAGGCAGATGAATTAACAGCGCAAATAGATATCAACGGTTATGATATTGTTGCAAAGATGGCGACATGGCTGCAGAGTGACCAAGGATGGAAACTGAACATCCAGCGGTATTCAATATTTAGGAAGGACAGGCCAAAAGGGAAAGGAGGTGGGGCAGCATTGTTAGTAAAGGAGGAAATTAATGCAATAGTGAGGAAGGATATTGGCTCGGAAAATCACGATGTGGAATCTGTATGGGTGGAGCTAAGAAACACCAAGGGGCAGAAAACATTGGTGGGGGTTGTCGATAGGCCCCCAAACAGTAGTGGAGATGCAAGGGATGGCATTAAACAGGAAATTAGAGACGCATGCAATAAGGGTACAACTGTCATCATGGGTGACTTTAATCTACATATAGATTGTTCAAACCAAATTAGCAATAATACTGTGGAGGAGGATTTCCTGGAGTGTGTACATGACGGTTTTTTTAGACCAATACGTTGAGGAACCAACTAAAGAACAGGCTATCCTAGACTGGATATTGTGCAATGAGAAAGGATTAATTAACAATGTTGTTGTGCGGGGTCCCTTGGGGAGGAGCAACCATAACATGATAGAATTATTCACTAAGTTGGAGAATGAAGTAGTTGAATCTGAAACTAGGGTCCTGAATCTAAATAAAGGAAACTACAAACGTATGAGGCGCGGGTTGGCTCTGGTAGATTGGGGAACTTTACTAAAAGGGTTGACGGTGGATAGGCAATAGATAATATTTAAAGAATGTGTGCATGAATTACAACAATTATTCATTCCTGTCTGGCGCAAAAATAAAACTGGAAAGGTGGCTCAACTGTGGCTTACAAAGGAAATTAGGGATAGTATTAGATCCAAAGAGGAGGCATATAAAATTTCCAGAAAAAGCAGCAAGTCTGAGGATTGGGAGCAATTTAGAATTCAGCAAAGGAGGACAAAGAGGTTGATTAAGCGGGGGGAAATAGAGTATGAGAGTAAACTTGCAGGGAACATAAAAACTGACTGTAAAAACGTCTATCAATATGTGAAGAGAAAAGGATTAGTGAAGAGAAAAGGATTAGTGAAGACAAATGTCCCTGACAGTCACAAACGGGGGAAATTGTAATAGGGAACAAAAGAAATGGCAGAACAATTAAACACATACTTAGGTTCTGTCTTCACAAAGGAGGACACAAATAACCTCCCAGAAATGTTAGGGAACCAAGGGTCTAATGAGAGGGAGGAACTGAAGGAAATCAGTATTAGTAAAAAAATTATGCCAGGAACATTAATGGAGTTAAAGGCTGACAAATCCCCAGGGCCTGATAATCTACATCCCAGAGTACTAAAGGAAGTGGCCCTGGAAATAGTGGATGCATTGGTGGTCATCTTCCAAAATTCTATAGACTCTGGAGCAGTTCCTACCGATTGGCATGTGGCAAATGTAACCCCACTATTTAAAAAAGGAGGGAGAGAAAAACAGGGAATTATAGACCAGTTAGCCTTACATCAGTAGTGGGGAAAATGCTGGAGTCTACTATAAAGGATGTGATAGCAGAACACCTGGAAAGCATAAACGGGATTGGACAAAGTTAGCATGGGTTTACGAAAGGGAAATCATGCTTAATAAATTTACTGGAGTTTTTTGGGGATGTAACTAGTAGAATAGATAAGGGAGAACCAGTGGATGTGGTGTATTTGGATTTTCAGAAGGCTTTTGATAAGTTCCCACATAAGTGGTTAGTGTGCAAAATTAAAGCACATGGGATTGGAGGTAATATACTGGCATGGATTGAGAATTGGTTGACAGACAGGAAACAGAGAGTAGGAATAAACGGGTCTTTTTCCGGGTGGCAGGCAGTAACTAGTGGGGTACCGCAGGGATCAGTGCTTGGGCCCCAGCTATTCACAATATATATTAATGACTTGGGTGACGGAACTAAATGTAACATTTCCAAGTTTGCAGACGACACAAAGCTGGGGAGGAATGTGAGCTGTGAGGTGGATGCACAGAGGCTCCAATGTGATTTGGACAAGTTAGATGAGTGGACAAATGCATGGCAGATGCAATATAACGTGGATAAATGTGAGGTTATCCACTTTGGTTGTAAAAACAGAAAGGAAGAATGGTGATAGATTGGGAAAGGGGGAGGTGCAACGAAACCTGGGTGTCCTTGTACACCAGTTGCTGAAAGCAAGCATTCAGGTGCAGCAAGCAGTTAGGAAGGCGAATGGTATGTTGTCCTTCATTACAAGAGGATTTGAGTACAGGAGCAAGGATTTCTTACTGCAGTTATACAGGGCCTTGGTGAGACCACATCTGGAGTATTGGGTGTAGTTTTGGTCTCCATATCTGAGGAAGGATGTTCTTGCCATGGAGGGAGTGCAAAGAAGATTTACTAGGCTGATTCCTGGGATGGCAGGATTGGCGTATGATGAGAGATTGGGTCGATCAGGCCTATATTCACTAGAGTTTAGAAGAATGAGAGGGAATCTAATAGAAGCCTATAAAATTCTAACAGGACTAGACAGGTTAGACGTAGGGAGGATGTTCCCGATGGCTGGGGAGTCCAGAACCAGGGATCACAGTCTCAGGATACAGGGTAAGCCATTTAGAACTGAGATGAAGGGAAATTTCTTCACTCAGAGGGTGGTGAACCTGTGGAATTCTCCACCACGGAAGGCAGTGGAGGCCAAGTCACTAAATATATTCAAGGAGATAGATATATTCCTTAATGCCAAAGGGATCAAGGGATATGGGGAGAAAGCGGGAACAGGGTACTGAATTAGAAGATCAGCCACGATCTTTTTTGAATGGCGGAGCAGGCCCGAAGGGCTGAATAGCCTCCTCCTGCTCTTATTTTCTATGTTTCGATGTTAGTTGTATCTTTGCTAACAATACCCTCCCTGGGTCTGCTTCTAACACTGCTTCTGCTTCTTCAGATTCAAGGGAAAAATGGTTGGCCACCAGCCTTAGGAATTCAGACTTCCTAGCCTTGCCATGTACAGTGATCTCACACTGCTCAGCCATTTTCCTCAACTCTTCCATAGACAGTGCTTTTATCTTATCCCGAGTTACTTCACCCTGGCTTGGAGAGCTACTCGCTTCAGTTGCAGACATGTTAGTATTCAATCACATACAACCACAAGAAAACCTGGATTAATCTTGCTCTTTTTTGATTGGCCCCACTTCGAATTTCACTCGTTCGTCTGTGGGTAAAATTCCGGACTCTAGCAGCCAAATTTCTGTTATGACCAGGTAAGAAAGGTGTTGAGTGGTCTTTTACAGTCTTCACCTCGTCTTATTGTAACAGGGTTTAATTTTAAACACCCTGTGTTTTGAGCTCCCCCTTTGGTGAATCCTTGTTCACAACTTTCCAATTATAAGGCAAGGAAATGAGCAAACCAGGTTTTCTTAGGCTTAAAGAAGAAAAGTGAAATTTATGAAACCTTAGACTTAAACTCTAATTCAGCTAACACCCACAGATACATGCTGTGCCCCGCGCTAGCAAGCATACGCAATACACATATGCAAATAGAGACAAAAGAGAAAAAAATTAAAGTAGAGATGTTTGAGGGAATCTCTGAAGAGAGTTTTTTTTACTGTGCTTTGACCTCGCTCCAGGGTCCTTGATTGTAGGTAGTCTTGCTTTTCACTGGGGCCCAGTATTCTTCTTAAAACTTGTTCACTGTAGGAGACTTTTCTCTCTCGGGGTTCATATGTCTTCAGTGGTTTTCAGTTCCCTGGGAAAGAGATGGCAGCAGACAGGAGAAGCTGCAGCAAGCCAGCCACCAGAGGTCTTGTCAGTCCAGGAGCAAACAGCTTTCTGATTTCAGATTCCTTGTTGGAAGTTCAAATTCAAAAAACTCCAACAGTCATGTGACCCAAACCGGTCTCTGTTTGTGTATTCGGCCATCTTAGCAGTTAACCTGGAATGTTTTCCACCTTCAACGTCAGGTAATCAAAAGTCCATTGTGGATTAAATTGGAGCAGGGAATAGCCCCTTTGTCCTTTGAAGTACTGTCTGCTGATATGCTAACGTCTCTCGCCAGCCAAAGTCTCCAATTGTTTTTTAAAGCAAGTTCTTCCTTCACCAACAACAGTCCAAAATCAATGTTCATGTGGCGATTTTAATTTTTCTCATTCTTGGCAGGTGGGGGGCTTGCTTGCCTGACACTGATCATCCACTGATCATGCCTTTTTCTCACACTATCCTCATATCCCCTTCTGTCATTGGTATTTAGAAATCTGTCAATCTCTGCTTTAAACATACTCAATGACTGAGCTTCCACAGTCCTGTGGAATTCCAAAGATTCACAACCCTCTGAGGAAAGACGTTTCTTCTCATCTCTGTCCTAAGTGGCTTCCCCCTTATTTTGAAATTGTGTCCCCTGGTTCTAGACTCCCCAACCAGGAGAAGCATCTTTACTGCATCTACCCTGTCTATCCCTTTAAGTATTTTGTAGGTTTCAATGAGATCACCTTTCATTCTTCGAAACTCTGGAGAATACAGTTGCAGTTTCCCCAATTTCTCTTCATAGGACAGTCCTGTCATCCCGGGAACAAGTCTGGTGAACCTTCATTGCACTCCCTCTATGGCAATAATATCTTTCCTAAGGTAAGGGGACCAAAACTGCACACAGTACTCCAAGTGCGGTCCAACCAAGGTTCTATACAATTGAAGCAAGACTTCACTACTCCTGTACTCAAATCCTCTTTGCAATTAAGGCTAACATATTATTAGCCTTCCTAATTGCTTGCTGCACCTGCACGTTAGCTTTCAGTGACTTAATGACAAGGACACCCAGGTCACTTTGTATATCTACACTTTCTAATCTCTTACCATTTAAGAAATAATCTGCAAATCTGTTCCTCCTACCAAAGTGGATAACGTCACATTTTTCCACATTATATTCCATCTGCCACATTCTTGCCCACTCACTAAGTCTGTCCAAATCCCCTTGAAGCCACTTTGCATCTTCCTCACAACACACATTCCCACCTAGTTTTGTGTCATCCGCGAACTTGGAAAGACTACACTTGGTTCCCTCATCCAAATCATTGATATATATTATGAACAGCTGGGGCCCAAATACTGATCCCTGTGGTAGCCCATTAGTAACAGCCTGCCAACACGACAATGATCCATTTATTTCTACTCTCTGCCTGTTAACCAATCCTTAATCCATGCCAGTATATTACCTCCTATCCCATGTGCTTTAATTTTGCTAACCAATCTGCTGTGGGGGATTTTATCAAAAGCCCTCTGAAAATCCAAGTATACCATGTCCACCTACTCCCCTTTATCAATTCTGTCAGTAACATCCTCAAAGAACTCCAACAGGTTCATCAAACATGATTTCCCATTCATAAATCCATGTTGACTATGGCCAATCAGATCATTATTATCCAAGTGTCTATTTATCACATCCTTTAGAATAGATTCTAGCATTTACCCAATGACTGATGTAAGGCTAACAGGTCTGTAATTCCCTGTTTTCTCTCTCCCTCCCTTCTTAAATAGTGGGGTGACATTTGTGACCTTCCAATCTGCAGGAACTGCTCCAGAATCTATAGAATTTTGGAAGATGATCACCAATGCATCCATTATTTCCATAGCTACCTCTTTCAACACTCTGGGATGTAGAATATCAGGTCCTGGGGACTTATCAACCTTCAGCCCCATTAATTTTTCCAATACAACCTTCTTGCTAATTTCCTTCAATTCTTCATTCCCCCTAATCCCTTGGATCTCTAATTCTGGGAGATTTCTTGTATCCTCCTCAGTGAAGACAGACGTAAAGTAATCATTCAGATTTTCTGTCATTTCTGTATTCCCCATTATAAATTCTCCTGACTCTGCCTGTAATGGATCCACATTTGTCTTCACCAAAACTTTCCTTTTTACGTACCTGTAGAAGCTTTTACAGTCAATTTTTATATTTTTTGCTAGCTTACATTCATATTCTATTCTCTCTTTATCAATTCTTTCGTCCTTCTCTGCTGCATTCTAAAATCCTCCCAACCCTCTGGTTTACTACAATTTCTGGCAATTTTATAGGCCTTTTCTTTTTAACTTATATAATCCTTAACTTCCTTTGTTAGCCATGGTTGACAGCCTTTCCTTTTAGGGTTTTTGTGCCGTGAAGGAATGTATAGTTGCTGTAAACTATGTAATATTTCTTTAAAGGCAATTCATTGCTTATGTACTGTCATACCTTTTAGTGTATTTTCCCAATCCACCTCAGCAGGGTAGTTGTTATGGGGGACTTTAACTTTCCAAATATTGACTGGAAATACTATAGTTCGAGTACTTTAGACGGGTCAGTTTTTGTCCACTGTGTGCAGGAGGGTTTTCTGACACAGTATGTAGACAGGCCAACCAGGGGCGATGCTACATTGGATTTGGTACTGGGAAATGAACCCGGCCAGGTGTTAGATTTAGATGTAGTTGAGCACTTTGGTGATACTGATCACAATTCGGTTAGGTTTACCTTAGCGATGGGCAGGGACAGGTATATACCGCAGGGCAAGAATTATAGCTGGGGGAAAGGAAATTATGACGCGATTAGGCAAGATTTAGGATGCGTAGGATGGGGAAGGAAACTGCAGGGGATGGGAACAATCGAAATGTGGAGCTTATTCAAGGAGCAGCTACTGTGTGTCCTTGATAAGTATGTACCTGTGAGGCAGGGAGGAAGTTGTCGAGCGAGGGAGCTGTGGTTTACGAAAGAAGTTGAAGCGCTTGTCAAGAGGAAGAAGAAGGCTTATGTTAGGATGAGACGTGAAGGCTCAGTTAGGGCGCTTGAGAGCTACAAGCTAGCCAGGAAGGATCTAAAGGGAGAGATAAGAAGAGCAAAGAGAGGACACGAGAAGTCATTGGTGGATAGGATCAGGGAAAACCCTAAGGCTTTCTATAGGTATATCAGGAATAAAAGAATGACTAGAGTTAGATTAGGGCCAATCAAGGATAGCAGTGGGAAGTTGTGTGTGGAATCAGAGGAGATAGGGGAAGTGTTAAATGAATATTTTGCGTCAGTATTTACAGTAGAGAAAGAAAATGTTGTTGAGAATACTGAGATTCAGGCTAATAGGCTAGATGGGATTGAGGTTCACAAGGAGGAGGTGTTATCAATTTTGGAAAGTGTGAAAATTGATAAGTCCCCCGGGCCAGATGGGATTTATCCGAGGATTCTCTGGGAAGCTAGGGAAGAGATTGCAGAGCCTTTGTCCTTGATCTTTATGTCGTCATTGTCGACAGGAATAGTGCCGGAAGACTGGAGGATAGCAAATGTTGTCCCCTTGTTCAAGAAGGGGACTAGAGACAGCCCTGGTAATTATAGACCTGTGAGCCTTACTTCGGTTGTGGGTAAAATGTTGGAAAAGGTTATAAGAGACAGGATTTATAATCATCTTGAAAAGAATAAGTTCATTAGAGATAGTCAGCACGGTTTTGTGACGGGTAGGTCGTGCCTCACAAACCTTATTGAGTTTTTCGAGAAGGTGACCAAACAGGTGGATGAGGGTAAAGCAGTGGATGTGGTGTATATGGATTTCAGTAAGGCGTTTGATAAGGTTCCCCACGGTAGGCTATTGCAGAAAATACGGAAGTATGGGGTTGAAGGTGATTTAGAGCTTTGGATCAGAAATTGGCTAGCTGAAAGAAGACAGAGGGTGGTGGTTGATGGCAAATGTTCATCCTGGAGTTTAGTTACTAGTGGTGTACCGCAAGGATCTGTTTTGGGGCCACTGCTGTTTGTCATTTTTATAAATGACCTGGAAGAGGGTGTAGAAGGGTGGGTTAGTAAATTTGCAGATGACACTAAGGTCGGTGGAGTTGTGGATAGTGCCGAAGGATGTTGTAGGGTACAGAGGGACATAGATAGGCTGCAGAGCTGGGCTGAGAGATGGCAAATGGAGTTTAATGCGGAAAAGTGTGAGGTGATTCACTTTGGAAGGAGTAACAGGAATGCAGAGTACTGGGCTAATGGGAAGATTCTTGGTAGTGTAGATGAGCAGAGAGATCTTGGTGTCCAGGTGCATAAATCCCTGGAGGTTGCTACCCAGGTTAATAGGGCTGTTAAGAAGGCATATGGAGTGTTAGCTTTTATTAGTAGGGGGATCGGGTTTCGGAGCCACGAGGTCATGCTGCAGCTGTACAAAACTCTGGTGCGACCGCACCTGGAGTATTGCGTGCAGTTCTGGTCACCGCATTATAGGAAGGATGTGGAAGCTATGGAAAGGGTGCAGAGGAGATTTACTAGGATGTTGCCTGGTATGGAGGGAAGGTCTTACGAGGAAAGGCTGAGGGACTTGAGGTTGTTTTCGTTGGAGAGAAGGAGGAGGAGAGGTGACTTAATAGAGACATATAAGATAATCAGAGGGTTAGATAGGGTGGATAGTGAGCGTCTTTTTCCTCGGATGGTGATGGCAAACACGAGGGGACATAGCTTCAAGTTGAGGGGTGATAGATATAGGACAGATGTGAGAGGTAGTTTCTTTACTCAGAGAGTAGTAAGGGCGTGGAACGCCCTGCCTGCAGCAGTAGTAGATTCGCCAACTTTAAGGGCATTTAAGTGGTCATTGGATAGACATATGGATGAAAATGGAATAGTGTAGGTCAGATGGTTTCACAGGTCGGCGCAACATCGAGGGCCGAAGGGCCTGTACTGCGCTGTAATGTTCTAAAAAAAAAGCACTTGCTCCTCATACCTTCATAATTTCCTTTGTTGAAATTTAACATCCTGGCTTCAGATTGAACTACCTCACTTTCAAACATAATGTAAAATTATATCATATTATGGTCACTCATCCCTAAAGGTTCTTTTACAATAAGATTATTAATTATCCCTTTCTCATTACATAAAACTAAATCTAAAATAGCCTGCTGAGTTGACCTGCTGAGTATTTCCAGTATTGTTTTTATTTCAGATTTCCAGCATCCGCAGTATTTTGCTTTTATTTTAGTGTTTAATTCACTGCCACTTCTCTTCCAGGAATGCCTACCTTGAAGAAGTTCTGCTCATCTCTCCGACGGGATTTTCCTTTGTCTCTTTTACCTTGTTCACTTTCGTTGCTTTCTATTTCCCTCCTGGTGTTGATAAAGTGTCTACCAAAACTCGTTTTCACAGCCACATCCTCTTCCTCAGTAACTGTCTCCAGCTCCGACTTATTCCACGTGGATTCCAACTGAAGTTTCATCCTTCCTGTTTTGAATCCACCCAGGATTACAGGTATCTCCGAGAAATACAGCGTTCCTCGGACTGCTATTCTCACCGTATCCCGAGATCCACACTCAGTGCTATGCGCCGCCACATGCACACACTGGACCTCTCTCTCCAGCAGCACCGTCTCACCATATCTCAAAGCTGTTCTACTCCGCAGTTTCATTTCATCTTTCGTCTTATCTGACGCATTAACAAAAATTTTTTTTCTTCCTTTCAGGTGTTAAAGAACACAGGCTCCAGCAGCTGATGGGGACTAATGCCCCTCCAGATCCTTCTTCCCCTTCATTTCCCTCTGACCCCACCCCTTCTGATCTGACCCCTTGCCGTGTATTCACTATACCCTCTGACCTCCCCCTCTCTGATGCTGAACATTCTGTACTCAACAAAGGACTGAGTTTTATCCCCTTATGCCCCCACCTCAATGAATTTCATGCTCGGCATGACGTTGAGCACTTCTTCCGGCGCCTCCGTCTCCGGGCTCACTTCTTTGACCAGGAGTCCTCCCCCCGACCAGCAGACCCATTCACCCGCCTCCAGCATTCTCCCTCTACCTGGACCCCTCCCCCTGGCCTCCTACCCACTCTTGATCTCTTCATTGAAAACTGTCGGCGAGAGATCGGCTGTCTCAATTTCTCTGCCCCCCTCGCTCACTCTAACCTGTCTCCCTCTGAACTTGCTGCACTCCGTTCTCTCAGGTCTAACCCCGACATTGTCATCAAACCTGCAGACAAGGGTGGTGCTGTTGTTGTATGGCGTATCAACCTCTACCTTGCAGAGGCTCAGCACCAAATCTGACACTTCTTCCTACCTCCCCCTGGACCATGACCCCACCACCGAAAATCAAGCTACTGTCCACAGAACTGTCACTGATTTCATCTCCTCTGGAGATCTTCCCTCTACAGCTTCCAACTTCATAGTCCCGCAACCCCGGACAGCCCGCTTCTACCTCCTTCCCAAAATCCACAAACGGGACTGTCCCGGCAGACCCATTGTGTCAGCCTGCTCCTGCCCCACTGAACTTATTTCTTCCTATCTTGACTCTATCTTTTCTCCACTGGTCCAGTCTCTTCCCACCTACATCCGTGACTCTTCTGACGCCGTACATCATTTTGTCAATTTCCAGTTTCCTGGCCCCAACCGCCTCCTCTTCACTATGGATGTCCAATCTCTCTACACCTCCATCCCCCACCAGGATGGTTTGAGGGCTCTCCGCTTCTTCCTTGAACAGAGGCCCAACCAGTCCCCATCCACCACCACCCTCCTCCGCCTGGCTGAACTTGTTCTCACATTGAACAACTTCTCCTTCAATTCCACTCACTTCCTTCAAGTAAAGGTTGTTGCTGTGGGTACCCGCATGGGTCCTAGTTATGCCTGTCTCTTTGTGGGATATATCGAACATTCCTTGTTCCAGTCCTACTCAGGCCCCGTCCCCCATCTCTTTTTCCGGTACACTGATGACTGTATCGGTGCCGTTTCCTGCTCCTGCCCAGAACTAGAAAATTTTTATCAACTTTGCTTCCAATTTCCACCCATCTCTCACCTTTACATGGTCCATCTCTGTCACTTCCCTTCCCCGACTTCTCTGTCTCCATCTCTGGAGATAGGTTGTCTACTAATATTCATTATAAACCCAATGACTTCCACAGCTACCTTGACTACACTTCTTCACACCCTGCCTCCTGTAAGGACTCCATTCCATTCTCCCAGTTTCTCCGTCTCTGATGCATCTGCTCTGATGATGCTACCTTCCACGACAGCACTTCTGATATGTCTTCCTTTTTTCTCAACCGAGGATTCCCCCCCACTGTGGTTGACTGGGCCCTCAACCGTGTCCGGCCCATTTCCCGCACCTCTACCCTCATCCCTTCCCCTTCCTCCCAGAACCTTGTCCTCACTTTCCACCCCATCAGCCTCCATATCCAAAGGATCATCCTCCGACATCCCGCCACATCCAGTGTGATGCCACTACCAAAGGCATCTTCCCCTTTTTCCCGTCAGCATTCCGAATAGATCGTTCCCTCCATGACACCCTTGTCCACTCCTCTAATACCCCCAACACCACGTCCCCTTCCCACAGCACCTTCCCATGCAATCGCACGAGGTGTAATACCTGCCCATTTACCTTCTCTCTCCTCACTATCCCAGGCCCCAAACACTCCTTTCAGGTGAAGCAGCGATTTACTTGTACTTCTTTCAATTTAGTATACTGTATTTGCTGCTTACAATGTGGTCCCCTCTACATTGGGAGACCAAACGCAGACTGGGTGTTCACTTTGCGGAACACCTCCACTCAGTCCGAAAGCATAACCCTGAGCTTCCGGTTGCTGGCCATTTCAATACACCCCCCTGCTCTCATGCCCACATCTCTGTCCTGAGATCGCTACAGTATTCCAATGAACATCAACACAAGCTCGAGGAACAGCATCTCATTTACCGATTAGGCACACTACAGCCTGCCGGACTGAACATTGAGTTCAATAATTTCAGAGCATGAGGGGCACCCCTTTTTATTTTTAGTTATTTTTATTTTCTTTGTTTATTTTATTTTAGTTTGTTTACTTTGTTTCTACTGTGCCTATCCACTTTTTTTTCATATTTGTTCATTTTTCTGTCAATTAACACCCTCTCTGTACTAATGCTTTGTCTTTCACCACACCATTAACATACCATTTGCCTTTGCTCCATGACCTACTGGTCAGTTATTCTCTGTGACCTCATCCTATCAACACCTTCTCTTTAGTTATCTATTGTCCCATCCCCGCTTTACTTGCTTAAAACCTATTGCATTTCTAATCTTTGTCAGTTCTGAAGAAGGGTCACTGACCTAAAACGTCAACTCGGCTTCTCTCTCCACAGATGCTGCCAGACCTGGTGAGTATTTCCAGCATTTCTTGTTTTTATACCGGGAGCTTCTTAGTCAGGGCTTGCGGCCTACACCATGTGTTTCTGAACCCTCCTTCGCTCACCTGCGGCAAAAGCAACTCCAGCACTCACACAGTTCTGATCACTGTGACACTGCGCATGTTCCAGATACAAGCTAGCACTCCGCCTGCGCGCTGGGCTCCTGTAGAATGAATAGGACATCTTTACGACCGTGGGGAATGCTGGCTAAGAGCTCCGTCATTGTCCGTTCTGTCTTTGGATTGTGATGAAATTATTAAACAACTCATACAGAAACCCAAATGCATGGACCCTCTGCTAAGGTTGAGACCTGGATTTGATTACTATTACTTTGGATATACTTGCCTGAGAGGGAGTGCAACGAAGGCTCTCTAGCCTGATTCTATGATTGCCCTCTGAGGAGAGATGAAGTAGAAGAGGCCTATATTCCTTTGAGTTTGATGAATTTTAGTTGATCTATTGAAACATATAATAACCTTAAAGAATTTGATACAGTAGATGCTGGGAAGATGTTTCCTCTGGCTGGTGAGTCTAGACATTTTGGATTTTTTAATTTTATTCTTTCATGGGATGTGGGCATCGTTTGAAAGGGTAGCATTTGATGCCCATCCCTAATTGCCCTTGAGAAGATTGATATAGACCCTTGGTGACACCGCACCTGGAGTATTGTGTGCAGTTTTGGTCTCCTTACCTGAGGAAAGATATACTTGACACAGAGGGAGTGCAACAAAGGTTTGCCAATATAATTCCTGGGATGGAGGGATTGTCCTTTGAGGAAAGATTAAATATACTGGGCCTTTATTCTCTGGAGTTTAGAAGAATGAGAGGTGATCTCACTCAAACATACAAAATTCTTAACAGGGCTCGACAGGAGTGATGCAGGAAGGATGTTTCCCCTGGCTGGGGAGTCCAGAACCAGGGGACACAGTCTCAGAATAAATGGCAGAGCATTTAGGACTGAGGTGTGGGAGAATTTCTTCACTCAGGATGGTGGATCTTTGGAATTCTCTGCCCCAGAGGGCTGTGGAGGCTCAGTTGTTGAGTATGTTTGACAATGAAATCAATAGATTTCTACATATTAAAAACATCAAAGGTTACGGGGATAGTGCAGGAAAATGATGCTGAAGTAGAAGATCAGCCATGATCTCATTGAATGCAGAACAGGCTGGAGGGGCCGAATGGCCTACTCCTGCTTCTATTCTTATGTTCTTATGCTGAGCTGATGTGATGAAAATTTTCAACAAAAGAATTGAAATTCTCCATCCCAAAAGGCTGTGGATGCTAAGCCATTAATATAGTCCAGACAGAGACTGATAGATTTTTGGATACTAAGGGAGTCAAGGAATATGGTGATAGTGTGGGAAGGTGGTGTTGGAGATAGAAGATGTGCCAAGATCTTATCGAGTGGTGGAGCAGACTTGAAGGGACGTGTAGCCTCCTTCTGCCCCTATTCATGTTCTTATGTTCCTCTCCTGAAGGTGCTGACTCTGGTTTAGATGCAGAGTAACACTCCCTCTACACTGTTCCTGTAAACACTCTCAGTCCACAATGAGCAGGGCTCAGGGAGGTTGGTTACTAGGCAATGCAGTGATGTAATAAAGAAACACCTTTCAGTACAGCTGTCCTCTATTTGTTCCTTTAAAGGTGGAGATCTGGGACATCCTGTCCCAAAATACACCCCAAGCTGTTCACACTGAGGACCCCAGGGTGGAGAGCTGGGACATCCTGTCTCAAAACACATCCCGCCCTATTCATACTGGGAATCCCAGGGTGGAGAGCTGGGACATCCAGTCTCAAAACACATCCCACTCTGTTCATACTGAGAATCCCAGGGTGGAGAGCTGGGACATCCAGTCTCAAAACACATCCCGCCCTATTCATACTGGGAATCCCAGGGTAGAGAGCTGGGACATCCAGTCTCAAAACACATCCCACCCTGTTCATACTGAGAATCCCAGGGTGGAGAGCTGGGACATCCCGTCTCAAAACACATCCCACCCTGTTCATACTGAGAATCCCAGGGTGGAGAGCTGGGACATCCCGTCTCAAAACACATCCCACCCTGTTCACACTGAGAATCCCAGGGTGGAGAGCTGGGACATCCCGTCTCAAAACACATCCCACCTTGTTCACACTGAGAATCCCAGGGTGGAGAGCTGGGACATCCCGTCTCAAAACACATCTCACCCTGTTCACACTGAGAATCCCAGGGTGGAGAGCTGGGACATCCCGTCTCAAAACACATCCCACCCTGTTCCCACTGAGAATCCCAGGGTGGAGAGCTGGGACATCCCGTCTCAAAACACATCCCACCCTGTTCACACTGAGAATCCCAGGGTGGAGAGCTGGGACATCCCGTCTCAAAACACATCCCACCCTGTTCACACTGAGAATCCCAGGGTGGAGAGCTGGGACATCCAGTCTCAAAACACATCCCACCCTGTTCACACTGAGAATCCCAGGGTGGAGAGCTGGGACATCCCGTCTCAAAACACATCCCACCTTGTTCACACTGAGAATCCCAGGGTGGAGAGCTGGGACATCCCGTCTCAAAACACATCCCACCCTGTTCATACTGAGAATCCCAGGGTGGAGAGCTGGGACATCCCGTCTCAAAACACATCCCACCCTGTTCATACTGAGAATCCCAGGGTGGAGAGCTGGGACATCCCGTCTCAAAACACATCCCACTCTGTTCATACTGAGAATCCCAGGGTGGAGAGCTGGGACATCCCGTCTCAAAACACATCCCACCCTGTTCATACTGAGAATCCCAGAGTGGAGAGCTGGAACATCCCGTCTCAAAACACATCCCACCCTGTTCATACTGGGAATCCCAGGGTGGAGAGCTGGGACATCCTGTCTCAAAACACATCCCACTCTGTTCATACTGAGAATCCCAGGGTGGAGAGCTGGGACATCCAGTCTCAAAACACATCCCACTCTGTTCATACTGAGAATCCCAGGGTGGAGAGCTGGGACATCCCGTCTCAAAACACATCCCACCCTGTTCATACTGAGAATCCCAGAGTGGAGAGCTGGAACATCCCGTCTCAAAACACATCCCACCCTGTTCATACTGGGAATCCCAGGGTGGAGAGCTGGGACATCCTGTCTCAAAACACATCCCACCCTGTTCATACTGGGAATTCCAGGGTGGAGAGCTGGGACATCCCGTCTCAAAACACATCCCACTCTGTTCATACTGAGAATCCCAGGGTGGAGAGCTGGGACATCCCGTCTCAAAACACATCCCACCCTGTTCATACTGGGAATTCCAGGGTGGAGAGCTGGGACATCCCATCTCAAAACACATCCCACCCTGTTCACACTGAGAATCCCAGGATGGAGAGCTGGGACATCTTGTCTCAAAACACATCCCACCCTGTTCACACTGAGAATCCCAGGGTGGAGAGCTGGGACATCTTGTCTCAAAACACATCCCACCCTGTTCATACTGAGAATCCCAGGGTGGAGAGCTGGGACATCCTGTCTCAAAACACATCCCACCCTGTTCACACTGAGAATCCCAGGGTGGAGAGCTGGGACATCCTGTATCAAAACACATCCCTGCTGCTCATACTGAGAATCCTAGGGGAAGGAACAATGCCCAGCTTATGGAACATAGGAGCAGGAGTAGGACATTCAACCCATCGAGCCTGCTCCACCATTCCATATGATCATGGCTGATCATCCACTTCAATGCCTTTTTCCCAGACTATCCCCATATCCATTTAAGTCATTGGTATTTATTTAGAAAGCTGTCAATCTCTACTTTAAACATACTCAATGACTGAGCTTCCTCAGCCCTCTGGGGTAGAGAATTCCAAAGATTCTCAACCCTCTGAGTAAAGAAATTTCTTCTCATCTACGTCCGAAGTGGCTTCCCCCTTATTTTGAAATTGTGTCCCCTGGTTCTGGACTCCCCAAACAGGGGAAACATCTTACCTGCATCTACCCTGTCTATCCCTTTAAATATTTTGTAGGTTTTAATGAGATCACCTCTCATTCGTCGAAACTCTGGAGAATACAAGCCCACTTTCCCCAATTTCTCTTCATAGGACAGTCCCGCCGTCCTGGGAACAAGTCTGGTGAACCTTTGTTGCACTCCCTCAATGGCAATAATATCCTTCCTAAGGTGAGGGGACCAAAACTGCAGACAGTACTCCAAGTGCAGTCTAACCAAGGTTCTATACAATTGAAGCAAGACTTCACTACTCCTGTACTCAAATCCTCTTGTGATAAAGGCCAACATACCATTGGCCTTCCTAATTGCTTGCTACACCTGCATGATAGCTTTCAGTGACTTATTGACAAGCACACCCAGGTCCCTTTGTACACTTTCTAATCTCTTATCATTTAAGAAATACTCTGCACATCTATTCCTCCTTCCAAAATGGGTAACTTCATATTTTTCCACATTATATTCCATCTACGGCAAAAGTGCGAAGAGAAATGCAGACTGGTTTCAATCTCATAATGAAGAGCTGGAACCTGTCATAGCCGCTAAGCGCATTGCACTTTTGAACTACAAGAAAGCCCCCAGCGATTTAACATCCGCAGCACTTAAAGCAGCCAGAAGTACTGCACAAAGAACAGCTAGGCGTTGCGCAAACGACTACTGGCAACACCTATGCAGCCATATTCAGCTGGCCTCAGACACCGGAAACATCAGAGGAATGTATGATGGCATGAAGAGAGCTCTTGGGCCAACCATCAAGAAGATCACCCCCCTCAAATCTAAATCGGGGGACATAATCACTGACCAACGCAAACAGATGGACCGCTGGGTTGAGCACTACCTAGAACTGTACTCCAGGGAGAATGCTGTCACTGAGACTGCCCTCAATGCAGCCCAGCCTCTACCAGTCATGGATGAGCTGGACATACAGCCAACCAAATCGGAACTCAGTGATGCCATTGATTCTCTAGCCAGCGGAAAAGCCCCTGGGAAGGACAGCATTACCCCTGAAATAATCAAGAGTGCCAAGCCTGCTATACTCTCAGCACTACATGAACTGCTATGCCTGTGCTGGGACGAGGGAGCAGTACCCCAGGACATGCGCGATGCCAACATCATCACCCTCTATAAAAACAAAGGTGACCGCGGTGACTGCAACAACTACCGTGGAATCTCCCTGCTCAGCATAGTGGGGAAAGTCTTTGCTCGAGTCGCTCTGAACAGGCTCCAGAAGCTGGCCGAGCGCGTCTACCCTGAGGCACAGTGTGGCTTTCGTGCAGAGAGATCGACTATTGACATGCTGTTCTCCCTTCGTCAGATACAGGAGAAATGCCGTGAACAACAGATGCCCCTCTACATTGCTTTCATTGATCTCACCAAAGCCTTTGACCTCGTCAGCAGACGTGGTCTCTTCAGACTACTAGAAAAGATCGGATGTCCACCAAAGCTACTAAGTATCATCACCTCATTCCATGACAATATGAAAGGCACAATTCAACATGGTGGCTCCTCATCAGAGCCCTTTCCTATCCTGAGTGGTGTGAAACAGGGCTGTGTTCTCGCACCCACACTTTTTGGGATTTTCTTCTCCCTGCTGCTTTCACATGCGTTCAAATCCTCTGAAGAAGGAATTTTCCTCCACACAAGATCAGGGGGCAGGTTGTTCAACCTTGCCCGTCTAAGAGCGAAGTCCAAAGTACGGAAAGTCCTCATCAGAGAACTCCTCTTTGCTGACGATGCTGCTTTAACATCTCACACTGAAGAATGCCTGCAGAGTCTCATCGACAGGTTTGCGTCTGCCTGCAATGAATTTGGCCTAACCATCAGCCTCAAGAAAACGAACATCATGGGGCAGGATGTCAGAAATGCTCCATCCATCAATATTGGCGACCACGCTCTGGAAGTGGTTCAAGAGTTCACCTACCTAGGCTCAACTATCACCAGTAACCTGTCTCTAGATGCAGAAATCAACAAGCGCATGGGTAAGGCTTCCACTGCTATGTTCAGACTGGCCAAGAGAGTGTGGGAAAATGGCGCACTGACACGGAACACAAAAGTCCGAGTGTATCAGGCCTGTGTCCTCAGTACCTTGCTCTACGGCAGCGAGGCCTGGACAACGTATGCCAGCCAAGAGCGACGTCTCAATTCATTCCATCTTCGCTGCCTTCGGAGAATACTTGGCATCAGGTGGCAGGACTATATCTCCAACACAGAAGTCCTTGAAGCGGCCAACATCCCCAGCTTATACACACTACTGAGTCAGCGGCGCTTGAGATGGCTTGGCCATGTGAGCCGCATGGAAGATGGCAGGATCCCCAAAGACACATTGTACAGCGAGCTCGCCACTGGTATCAGACCCACTGGCCGTCCATGTCTCCGTTATAAAGACGTCTGCAAACGCGACATGAAATCGTGTGACATTGATCACAAGTCGTGGGAGTCAGTTGCCAGCATTCGCCAGAGCTGGCGGGCAGCCATAAAGACAGGGCTAAATTGTGGCGAGTCGAAGAGACTTAGTAGTTGGCAGGAAAAAAGACAGAGGCGCAAGGGGAGAGCCAACTGTGCAACAGCCCCAACAAACAAATTTCTCTGCAGCACCTGTGGAAGAGCCTGTCACTCCAGAATTGGCCTTTATAGCCACTCCAGGCGCTGCTTCACAAACCACTGACCACCTCCAGGCGCGTATCCATTGTCTCTCGAGATAAGGAGGCCCAAAAGAATATTCCATCTGCCATGTTGTTGCCCGCTCACTAAGTCTGTCCAAATCCCTTGATGCTGCTTTGCTCCTTCCTCACAACACACATTCCCACCTAGTTTTCTGTCATCTGCGAACTTGGAAATATTACATTTGGTCCCCACATCCAAATCATTTATATATATATTGTGAACAGCTGGGATCCAAGTACTGATCCCTGTGGTACCCCACTAGTCACAGCCTGCCAACGCGAGAATGACCTGCTTATTCCTACTCTCTGTTTTTTGGAAGATGATCACCACTGCATCCATTATCTCCATAGCTACCTCTTTCAGCACCCTGGGATGTATAACTTCAGCCCCATTAATTTCTCCAATACAACCTTCTTACTAATACTAATTTCCTTCAATCCCTCATTCTCCCTAGTCCCTTGGATCTCTAATTCTGTGAGATTTCTTGCTTCTTCCTCAGTGAAGACAGACACAAAGTAATCACTGAGCATCCTTGCCATTTCTCTATTCCCCATTATAAATTCTCCTGACTCTGCCTGTAATGAACCCACATTTGTTTTAGCCAAATGTTTTCTTTTTACGTAGCTATAGAAGCTTTTACAGTCCATTTTTATATTTTGTGCTAGTTTACATTCTTATTCTGTTCACCCTTTCTTTATCAGTTTCTTGGTCCTCCTTTGCTATATTCCAAAATGCTCCCAATCCTCGGGTTTGCTACTATTTCTGGCAACTTTATAGACCTTTTCTTTTAATCTCATACAATCCTTAACTTCCTTTATTAGCCACCATTGACTGCCTTTAAATTGAGGAGTGGGGAGTGAGGGATACCAGTCTTCAGTTTGGCAGCCTGTAGACTTCAGTAAGGAAAGACTGAGTTCAGTAGATTTAGGATCCAGGATGAACAAGGAACAGATGGGGAGTCTGGTGTGGATTCCAGCACAATGAGGATGTAGGGGGAGGGAGATTGTGTCGGGCTGGGTATTGGGGTACAGGAGGGACAAGAGAGTAAAGGCCAGACGAGCAAGATGATACTATCAGCTCATGTAAAAGATGTCTGGATCTGACCTCAAGTGCCATAACCTTCAGAGCTATGGATCAAATGCTGTAAAGTGGGATCGTTTTTCGGCTGGCACACACACGTTGGGCCAAGTGGTTTCTTTCTGTGCCCTAAACGTTCTATAATTCTATGATTCAAGTACTGCTGTAGTGTCCATAAATAGTGAGAGAGAGGGTGGGGGTTAGAGTGAACCATGGACAGTCTGTTAAATTGTCTGTTTCCCTTTGACCAGTTTTCCTTCTGTTAAAAATATCGTCCTGTAGCCCAGTGACACAAACAGCCCATTAAACTCCACCAATGTCCTTTGGTCTGGTGAGGTCTCCCTTTGTGAAACATCAGCTGTTGTTAAAGCTTTTCATTCTGACACACTCACAGTGTGAAATGAGCTGCAGAACTGCCGACACCGTCAGCTTGAAGGAGACATTTCCCTTTGGAGATGGGATTGTTCATTGAGTTTGATCAGGGGGATATTGGAGAGGAAGCAGACAGCACAGACATTACACTGCAGCTGGGATATGTGAGAGTGTTACAGTGAGGCTTTCAGGCACTTTATTAAACACACGCACAGCAGAAGCACATTAATCTGATCGGAGATCACTTGCACACGAGCAGCCAGCGGTGTGGAGCCTCCTGAGAGTCCGCTCCCTTTCCAGCCAGTATTTACAGGAGCTGGGACACGGAAAAGAGACTCAGTAAAATCAGGGATAGATTTGTTCACACAAACCAACCCCAAAAATACTGAGTTAATTCTCCTTCATTTACAGACACTCCGGCTGCCTGGGTGATTGACGGCAGCTCATGGCCAATAGGAAGAGTGGGGAAGGGCTGGATGACCAAGCAGGCTGTTGGTCCTCCAACTAATCAGAGCTTGGGGCTGCAGCACCGAGTGGGCAGGGCTGAGCTCGGATCTCCCTCATTGGCTGCAATTCTGCATCATTTTGCAACCTGATTTCTCTCAAACTCCAGCAGCAAACTGGCCCTTTCTATTGTGGCTTTAAACAGATGAAACCCTGTGGGTGTGGAGCAAACATGTCAACATTTGTTCGTGAAATGGATTCATTCAGGACAGACAGCAGGGATTATTTGCGGGAATAACACAGTGTAGTGAGAAAGGAAATGCACTGGATGTTGTGTAGATGGATTGTCAAAAGGTGTTTGATAAAATTAAAGCTCACGATATTAAAGGGAGTGGGGCAGTGTGCATAGGAAGTTAGGTAAAGGGCAGAAAACAGAGAGTAGTGGTTGATGGATGTTCTTCAGACTGGAGGGATGGAAACAGTGGTGTCCCCCAGGGTAAGTGTTGGGACCATTGCTGACCTCAATATAGAGAAATGATCTTCGCTTGGGTATATGGGACACAAGATCAAGATCTCCAGCTCACTTTAAAACAGGAAGCGTGGGGAACAGTGAAGAGGAATGTGTGTGAATACAGAAATTGGTAATTGGGGTAGGTAGATGTCAGATGAAATATATGACAGAGAAATGTGACAAGATCAATATTGGGAGGAAGGAAAAGGGAGGAAATGTGGTAAAATTTTAAAAGGACTAGAGGAGCAAACAGTAAAGAGGTGGAAGATTCTAGCCAACACCTTGTCTTATTAACTAGCCGATTTGTCACACCAGTCTCAGCAACTTTAATTCCTTATTAAGAAATATAAGCTGAGCAGATTCTCTGTCCTCTACCGTATCTTATATTGATCCATCAATCAGAGTAAACATGTAAGTCCCACGTGTCCACAGTCACTTACATGACATCAGCCTGCTGGATGGAACCTCGGGCACCCTGAGTTTGATCTCCGGTGTCTCCAGTCCCAATTGCCCCCTTTTACATCAGTATCCCCTCACTTTCATATCCTGTAGTAATCCAGCTCTGCCACCTGACTCGTTTTCTTCTCTGCCGGGTCGGCGAAACTGAGAAAACTCCGTCTCCGACGCATCTGCTCTGATGATGCAACCTTTCACAACAGCACTTTTGATATGTCTTCCTTTTTCCTCAACTGAGGATTCCCCTCCCCAGTGGTTAACAGGGCCCTCAACCGTGTCTGGCCCATTTCTCGCACCTCTACCCTCACCCCTTGCCCTCCCTCCCAGAACCGTGACAGGGTTTCCCTTGTTCTCACTTTCTACCCCACCGGCCTCCACATCCAAAGGATCATCCTCTGCCATATCCGCCACCTCCAGCGTGATGCCAGTACAAAACGTATCTTCCCCTCCAGTCAGCATTCCGAAGGGATCGTTCCCTCCACGACACCCTGGTCCACTCCTCCATTATTCCCAACACCTCATCCCCTTCCTATGCAATCGCTGGAGGTGTAATACCTGCCCATTCACCTCCACTCTCCTCACTAACCAAGTCCCCAAACACTCCTTTCAGGTGAAGCAGCGATTCACTTGTACTTCTTTCAATGTCGTATACTGTATTCGCTGCTCACAATGTGGTCTCCTCTACATTGGGGGAGACCAAACGCAGACTGGGTGACCGCTTTGCTGAACACCTCCGCTCAGTCTGAAAGCATGACCCCGAGCTTCTGGTTGCTGGCCATTTCAACACCTGCACCCCCACCCTCCGCACTCATGTCCACATATCTGTCCTGGGATTGCTGCAGTGCTCCAGTGACATCATCGCAAGCTCGAGGAACAGTATCTCATTTACTGATTCGGTAAGCTACAGCCTGCCGGACTGAACATTGAGTTCAATAATTTCAGGGCATGACAAGCTCCATTTTTATTTTTAGCTATTTTTTCTTTTTTATTTGTTTAATTTCATTTTGTTTCATCATTCATTTTTTTTGCATGTGCCTACCCACTGCTTTTTTTGTCATGTTTGTGCTTTGGGCCAGGTTGTTCTATTTTTCTGTCAATTAACACCCTCTCTGCACTAACACTTTATCGTTCACCACACCATTAACATACCATTTGCCTTTGCTCCATGACCTTCTGGTCAGTTATTCTCTGCTACCTTGTCCTCTCAACACCTTCTTTTTGATTATCTCTTGCCCCACCCCCTGCTTTATTTGCTTAAAACCTATTACATTTCTAGCCTCTGCCAGTTCTGATGAAGGGTTACTGACCTGAAACGTTAACTCTGCTTCTCTCTCCACAGATGCTGCCAGATCTGATGAGTATTTCCAACACTTCTTGTTTTTATTTCAGATTTCCAGCATCTGCAGTATTTTGCTTTTATTCTAATAAAGCTAAATGTTACTTTATAATATCATTTGTTAGTTTGTAATAGCTAGATGCTGGCAATTAATATGCAGTTTAGTGATTTTAGCAACCTAATAATCTTACAATCGGGAGAGAGGAAGTATTAATAGGATTAGCATCCTTGAAAGTTGATAAATCATCAAAGCCAGATGAAAAGTACCCTGGGCTGTTAAAAGAAGCAAGACAGGAAATAGCAGAGTGTCTGACCATCATTTTCCAATTCTCATTGGATACAGCTGTGGTGCCGGAGCATTGTAGAACTGCTAACATTGTACCTCTGTTTAAAAAGGGAGTGAGGGATAGACTGAATAATTACAGGCCAGTCAGTCTAACCTCAGTAGTGGGCAAATTAATGGAATCTATTGAGAGACAGGATAAACTGTCACTTAGAAAGGCGCAGATTAATAAAGGACAGTCAACATGGATTTGTTAAGGGAGATCTTGTCTGACCAACTTGATCAAATGTTTTGAAGTAACAAGATAGATAAGGGTAGTTCAGTTGGTGTGGTCTACATGGATTTTAGCAAGGCTTTTGACAAGGTCCCACATGACAGACTGGTTAAAAAAAAAAATCCCACGGGATCCAGGGAAATGCAGCAAGGTGGATACAAAGTTGGCTCAGTGACAGGAAACAAAGGGTAATTGTTGACGGGTGTTTTAGCGACTGGAAGGCTGTTTCCAGTTGCATTCTGCTGGGCTCTGTACTGGGTCCCCTGCTCTTTGTGGTGTATATTAACGATTTGGATGTAAATGTAGGGGGCTTGATCAAGAGATTTGCAGACACAGGGATTGGCCGTGTGGTAGACAGCGGGGAGGATAACTCTAGGCTGCAGGAAGATATTGATGGTCTGGTCAGATGGGCTGAAAAGTGGCAAATGGAATTCAGCTTGGAGAAGTGTGAGGTGATGCATTTGGGAGGCAAAGGAATACACCATCAATGGGAAATACCGAGAAGTGTAGAGGAAGTGAGGGACCTTGGAGAGAATGTCCACAGATCCCTGAAGGTAGCAGGACAGATCAATAAGGTGGTTAAGAAGGCATATGGAATCCTTTCCTTTATTAGCTGACGTATAGAATATAAGAGCAGGGAGGTTTTGCTGGAATTGTATAACTCATTGGTTAGGCCACAACTTGAGTACTGTGTGCAGTTCTGGTCACCTCATTATAGAAAGGATGTAATTGCACTAGAGAGGGTACAGAGGAGATTTACGAGGATGTTGCTGGGACTGGAAAAACGCAGCAATGAGGAAAGATTGGATAGGCTGGGGTTATTCTCCTTGGAATAGAGAAGGCTGAGGGGAGATCTGATTGAAATTTTGAGGGGCCTGGATAGAGTGGAGGTGAAGGCTCTATTCATCTTAGCAGAGAGGTCAGTGACCAGGGGGAATAAATTTAAAGTGATTGGGAGAAAAATTAGAGGGGAGATGAGGAAAAGCTTTTGCACCCAGAGGGTGGTGGGGGTCTGGACATCACTGCCTGAAAGGGTAGTTGAGGCAGAGACCCTCAAATCATTCAAAAGGAGTCTGGAAATGCACCTCAAATGCCATAGTCTGCAGGGCTACGAACCAAATGCTGGAAAGAGGGATTAGAATATGTGGATCGTTTTTCGGCCAGCACAGACATGATGGGCCAAGTGGCCTCTTGCTGTGTCTTAAACTTTCTATGATTCTATGAAGCATTGAGCAGACTGTACAAAAATGTTTGGGACACTCACTGTCCCTGCGGATCTGTATCCAGGGGAGAAAATGTTGGGTTTCTCTTATCTCTGGTTTAAATCTTGTTCTCATCCAGATGATGGACGTCAGTGCCGATAAATGAGGCATTCTGAGAATCAAGCGTCTACTGAAGCATCTCCAGTCAGATACAGCAGGGTTAGATACAGCGCATAGCTCCGTCTAAACTGTCTGATCAAACGCTCCCAGGACAGATACACAGGCATGCTACCAAGAACAGGAGAGGCTCTCTGGAATAAATAGGGAGCTCGGACTAATCTGAGAATATCTGAAGCTCTGAGAACTGAAACAATCTGGAGCAATACCAATTAGGATCAGAAGTAGGCCATTCAGCCCATCGAGCCTGCTCCACCATTTAATAAGACCATGGCTGTGTTTGTGTCTCGAATTCCACACTCCCATCTACCCCCGATAACCTTTGATTCCCTTGCCTAACAAGAATCTATCTACATTCGCCTTAAAAATATTCAATGACCTCTCCTCCACCACCTTCTGAGGCAGAGAATTTCAACGTCGCACAACCCTCAGAAAAAATTTCTCTTTGTCTCTGTCCTAAAAGGGCAACTCCTAATTTTAAAACAGTGCTCCCTGGCTCTGGACTCACCCACAAGAGGAAACATCCCCTCTACATTCACCCTGTCAAGACCATTCAGGATTTTATATACTTCAGTCAAGTCTCCCCTCACTCTTTAAACGCCAGTGAAAACAGCCCAGTCTGTCTAACCTTTCCTTATAAGACAATATGCTCATTCCAGGTATCAATCTAGTAAACCTCCTCTGAATCACCTCCACCGCATTCACATCCTTCCTTAAATAAGGAGACCAAAACTGCACATAGTATTCGAGATGTGGTCTCACCAATGCCCTGTATAACTGAAGCATAACATCCTTACTTTTATTTTCAATTCCTCTCGTAATAAATAATAGCATTCCATTAGCCTTATTTATTACTTGCCGTACCTGCATACTAACCTTTAAGAAGTTTAAGAAATACTCTGCTTTTTTATACTTCCTACCAAAGTGAACTTTTGCCACGTTATACTCCATCTGCCAGATTTTCGCCCACTCACTCAACCTATCTACATCAGTCCGCAACCACCTATGTCCTCTTCACAACATACTTTCCTACCTATCTTTGTGTCATCTGCAAATTTGGCTACCATGCCACCACTCCCCTCATCTAAGCCATTGATATAAATTGTAAAAGGCTAAGGTCCAAGCACAGACCCCTGCGGGACCCCACTTTCCACATCCTGCCAATCAGAAAAAGACCCATTTATACATCCTCTCTGTTTTCTGCCAGCCAGCCAATCTTCTATCCATGTTAATATGTTACCCCCTACACCATAAGCTCCTACTTTGCACAATAACCTTTTATGTGGCAGCTTGTCAAATGCGTTCTGGAAATCCAAGTACAGTACGTCAACTGGCTCCCCTTGATCCACAGTGCATGTTACTCCTTCAAAGAAGTCCAATAAATTGGTTAAACAATTGGTTAAATTCCCTTTCACAAAACCATGCTGACTATTCCAGATTACCTTGAGGTTTTCTAAGTGGTCAGCTATAGCCTCCTTAATAATCGATTCTAACACTTTCCCCAGGACAGACACCAAGCTAACTGGCCTATATCTGCCTGCCCCCACTTCTTGAATAGAGGGGTTATATTTGCTATTTTCCAGTCTGATGGAACCTTTTCAGAATCCAGCGAATTTTGAAAAAGTAACACCAATGCATCTACTACCTCATTAGTCACCTCTTTTAAGACCCTAGGATGAAGCCGATCAGGACCCGGGGACTTGTCAGCCTGCAGCTCCATTAATTTGGTCGCCACTTCCCGGGTGATTGTAATTTCACTAAGTTCCTCACCTCCTTTCACCTCCTGATTTACGGCTATTACTGGAATGTTTTTTGTATCCTCTATAGTGAAGACAGAAGCAAAATATTTGTTCATTTTTCTGCCATTTTCTTATTATCTACTATTAACTCCCCATTCTCACTCTCTAGAGGACCAACACTCACTTTACTTACTCTTTTCCTTTTTAAATACCTGTAGAAACTCTTGCTATTTGTTTTTACATTAGCTAGCTTCCTCTCATACCCTAATTTTTTTCTCCTCATTAACCTTTTAGTCATTCTCTTCCGTTCTTTATATTCTGGCCAATCATCTGACCTGCCACTCATCTTTGCACAATTATTATTATTAGAGATTGAGCAGTTTAGGCCTTTACTCTCCAGAGTTTAGAAGAATGAGAGGAGATCTAATTGAGTTATATAAGATGAATAAGGGGATTGACAAAGTAGACGTAGAGAGGATGTTTCCTCTGGTGGGGCAATCTAACACGAGAGGTCATAGTTATAGGACAAGGGGTAGCAGATTTAAAACAGAGATGAGGATAAATTACTTCTCTCAAAGGGTCGTGAGTCTGTGGAATTTACTACCCCAGAGTGCGGAGGATGCCGCGACATTCAGTAAATTTAAGGAGGAGAGTTTTTAATTAGTAATGGGTTGAAGGGTTATGGAGAATGGGCAGGAAAGTCGAGTTGAGGCAGAGATGAGATCAGCCATGATCGTATTGAATGGCGGAGCAGGCTCAAGGGGCTGAATTGCCTACTCCTGCTCCTAGTTCTTATGTTCTTATATGCTTTTTCCTCAAGTTTGATGCTTTCCTGAACTTTTTAAGTTAATCACGTTGGTGCGTCCTCCCCTTAGAATTTTTCTTTATAGTAGGAATATACTTATTCTGAGTTTTCTGAAATATCCCCTCAAATGTCTGTCACTGCTTCTCTATTGATCTATCTCTTAGCCTCATAATCCAGTTCACTTCAGCTAGCTCAGCTTTCATGCTCACATAGTTTCCCTTATTTAAGTTCAAAATACTAGTCTTAGACCCACTCTTCTCTCTTTGAAACAGGATGTAAAATTCAATAATATTGCGGTCGCTGATATCTAGAGGTGCCTTTACTCTGAGGTCATTAATTAATCCTGTCACATTACACAATACCAAGTCTAATATAACCTGCTCTCTGGTTGGTTCCAGAACTATCTCAAAAGCATTCTATGAATTCCTCATCCAGGCTACTATTTCCAACCTGATTTTTCCAGTTTATATGTAGATTAAAATCACCCATGATTATTGCCATCCCTTTATCACAAGCACCCAATATTTCTTCTCAGATACTTCGTCCTACATTGTGGTTACTATTAGGGGGCATGTAGACCACTCCCACTAGTGACTTTTTTCCCCTACTATTCCTCATCTCCACCCAAATCGATTCTACATCCTGATCCCCTGAACCAAGGTCCTCTCTAATTATTGCACCAATGCCATCCTTGATTAACAGTGTTACCCCTCCACCTTTACTGAGCTTCCTATTCTTCTTGAATGTTACATACCCCTCAATATTGAGGACCTAATCCTGGTCATCATGCAGCCATGTCTCCGGAATCGCTATCAGATATATTTATTTCAATGTGCGCGATCAGTTCCTCTACTTTGTTATGAATTCTACATGCCTTCATAGAGTCATAGAGCATAGACACAGGCCCTTCGGCCCACCATGTCCATGCCGACCATGATGCCTATCTATACTAATCCCACCTGCCTGCATTAATTCCATATCCCTCTATGCCTTGCTCATTCAAGTACCTGTCCAGATGCCTCTTAAATGTCGTTACTGTTCCTACCTCCTCAGGCAGCTCATTCCAGATACCCACAACTCTATGTGTGAAAAATTTACCCCTTTGATCCCCTTTAAACCTCCTCCCTCTCACCTTAAATCTATGCCCTCTAGTTTCAGTCACCCCTACCATGGGAAACAGATTCTGGCTATCTACCCTATCTATGCCTCTCAATTTTATATACCTCTATCATGTCCCCTCTCAGCCTCCTTCGCTCCAGGGAAAACAGACCCAGCCTATCCAATCTCTCTTTATAACTCAAGCCCTCCAAACAGGCAACATCCCTGTTAATCTTTTCTGCACCCTCTCTAGCTTAATCACATCTTTCCTGTAGTGCGGCGACCAGAACTGCACACAGTACTCCAAATGCGGCCTAACCACCGTTACGTACAACTGTAACATGACGTCCCAACTCTTGTATTCAGTGCCTCGGCCGATGAAGGCAAGCATGCCATACGCCTTCTTCACCACCCCGTCTACCTGTGCTGCCACTTTCAGGGAACTATGTACTTGCACCCCAAGGTCTCTCTGCTCAACAACACTCCCCAGGGCCCTGCCATTCACTGTATGTGTCCCACCCTGGTTTAACTTCCCAAAATGCATCACTTTGCACTTGCCTGCGTTAAATTCCATTTGCCAATCCCTTGCCCACTTTCCCAGTTGATCTATATCCTGTTGTAACCTTAGACAACCTTCTTCACTGTCCACTATACCACCAATTTTGGTGTCATCTGCAAACTTACTAATCATGCCCCTTCCATTCACATCCAAGTCATTAATATCTTTCTTTTGGGCCTCCTTATCTCGAGAGACAATGGATACGCGCCTGGAGGTGGTCAGTGGTTTGTGAAGCAGCGCCTGGAGTGGCTATAAAGGCCAATTCTGGAGTGACAGGCTCTTCCACAGGTGCTGCAGAGAAATTTGTTTGTCAGGGCTGTTGCACAGTTGGCTCTCCCCTTGCGCCTCTGTCTTTTTTCCTGCCAACTACTAAGTCTCTTCGACTCGCCACAATTTAGCCCTGTCTTTATGGCTGCCCGCCAGCTCTGGCGAATGCTGGCAACTGACTCCCACGACTTGTGATCAATGTCACACGATTTCATGTCGCGTTTGCAGACGTCTTTATAGCGGAGACATGGACGGCCGGTGGGTCTGATACCAGTGGCGAGCTCGCTGTACAATGTGTCTTTGGGGATCCTGCCATCTTCCATGCAGCTCACATGGCCAAGCCATCTCAAGCGCCGCTGACTCAGTAGTGTGTATAAAAGCTGGGGGTGTTGGCCGCTTCAAGGACTTCTGTGTTGGAGATATAGTCCTGCCACCTGATGCCAAGTATTCTCCGGAGGCAGCGAAGATGGAATGAATTGAGACGTTGCTCTTGGCTGGCATACGTTGTCCAGGCCTCGCTGCCATAGAGCAAGGTACTGAGGACACAGGCCTGATACACTCGGACTTTTGTGTTCCGTGTCAGTGCGCCATTTTCCCACACTCTCTTGGCCTCTCTCGTCATTAATATATATGACGAACAACAGAGGGCCCAGCACCGATCCCTGCAGCACACCACTGGTCACCAGCCTCCAATCTGAAAAACAACCCTCCACGACTACCCTCTCCCTCCCATCACCAAGCCAATTTTGTATCCAATTTGCTAGCTCACGCTGGATCCCATGTTCGAACCTTCTGGACCAACCTACCATGCGAGACCTTGTCAAAGGCCTTGCTAAAGTCCATGTGGACAATGTCCATCGCCCTGCCCTCGTCTATCCTCTTGGTCACCTCCTCAAAAAACTCAATCAAATTCATGAGACATGATTTCCCACGCACAAAGCCATGCTGACTATCCCTAATCAGATCGTGCCTTTCCAGATGCACATAAATCCTGTCTCCCAGAATCCCTTCCAATAACTTTCCCACCACTGATGTAAGGCTCACTGGCCTATAGTTCCCTGGCTTATCCCTGCTGCCCTTATTAAATAAAGGCACAACATTAGCTATCCTCCAGTCTTCCGGTACCTCACCCGTGGCTAACGATGATACAAAAATCTCTGCCAGGGCCCCAGCAATCTCCTCCCTTGCTTCCCAGAGCATCCTAGGATACACCTGGTCAGGCCTTGGGGATTTATCCTTCTTAATGCGCTTCAAAACCTCCAACACCTCCACCTTTGTAATGTTGATATGCTCCAGAACTCACTCGCTCCGTAACCTTCTCCACAGTAAATACGGACGAGAAATATTCATTTAAGCCCATTTCCCGTGGCTCCACAGATTACCACACTGATCCTGAAGGGGACCTACTCTCTCCCTAGCTACCCTTTTACTCTTAATATACTTATAGAATCTTTTAGGATTCTCCTTTATCTTATCTGCCAGGGAAATCTCATGGCCCCTTTTCACCCTAATTTTCTTAAGTGTAGTCCTACATCCCCTATACTCCTCGAGGGACTCGCTCGATCTCAGCTGCCTATACCTGACATATGCCTCCTTCTTTGTCCTGACCAGACCCTCAATTTCCCTCGTCAACTAAGGTTCCCTAAACTTGCCAGCCCTGCCCTTCCATCTAACAGGAACATGCCGGCCCTGAACTCTTCATATCTCTCTTTTAAAAGCCTCCTACTTGCCAGACGTCCTTTTACCTGTAAACAGCCTCTCCCATTCAACTTTTGAGAGTTCCTGTCTGATGCCATCGAAATTAGCCTTCCCCCAATTTAGGACTTCAACCTGAGGACCAGTCCTACCCTTTTCCATAACTATCTTGAAGCTAATAGAGTTATGGTCACTGGTCCCAAAGTTCTCCCCCATTGACAATTCAATCACCTGCCCATCCTCATTTCCTCCGAGGAGGTCGAGTGTAGCCCCTTCTCTAGTAGGGCCATCCACATACTGCTTCAGAAAACTATCCTGGACACAATGAACAAATTCTTCCCCATCTGATCCCTTAGCACTAAGGCAGTCCCAGTCAATATTAGGGAAGTTAAAATCACCTACTATTACAACCCTATAATTCCTACACCGATCTGTGATTTCCCTACATATATGCTCCTCCACTCCCCTCTGACTATTGGGGGGCCTATCGTATAATCCCAAAATGATCACCCCTTTCTTATTTCTAAGTTCTACCCATATGGCCTCACTGGACGTTCCCCCCGGGATATCCTCTCTAAGTACTGCCGTGATGTCCTCCCTAATCAATAGTGCAACTCCCCCTCCTCTCTTACCTCCACCTCTGTCACGCCGGAAGGATCGGTACCAGATTGAGCTGCCAGCCCTGCCCATCCCTCAACCACGTTTCCGTAATAGCTATAATATCACAATCCCATGTACCGATCCATGCTCTGAGTTCATCTGCCTTACCTGTAAGGCTTCTTGCATCAAAGTTAATGCAGTTTAGCCTAACACACCTTCCACGCTCCCTGTCCTGCCCCTGCCCGGCCTGCCTACTGGACTTGCTTGCTTTAACCTCTACATTTGCCTCAACTCTCTCATCTGAGAGACTATTACTTTGGGTCCCTCCACCCCCCCTCCCCCCGCAAGACTGGTTTAAACCCTCCCGAGTAGTACTAGCAAACCTCCCCGCAAGGATATTGGTCCCCCTCCAGTTTAGATGCAACCCGTCCTTCTTGTACACGTCACCTCTGCACCAGAAGAGATCCCAATGATCCAAGTAGCTGAAGCCCTCCTGCCTGCACCAGCTCTTCAGCCACGCATTCATTTGCCGAATCCTTCTATTCCTACCCTCACTAACACGTGGCACAGGGAATAATCCTGAGATTACAACCCTAGAGGTCCTGCTTTTTAACCTTCTGCCTAACTCCCTAAATTCACTTTGCAGGACCTCATCTCTCTTCCTGCCTATGTTGTTCGTACCAATATGGACCACAACCTCTGGCTGCTCACCCTCCCCTTTCAGAATGTCCTGCAGCCCCTCCGAGACATCCTTGACCCTTGCACCAGGGAGGCAACATACCATCCTGGAGTATAGTTTGTGGCCACAGAAACGCCTATCTGCACCCCTTACGATAGAATCCCCCATCACTATAGCTCTTCCAACCCTTTTCCTCCCCTGCTGTGCAGCAGAGCCCTCCGTGGTGCCACGAACTTGGCTGTTGCTGCTTTCCCCTGGGAGGTCATCCCCCCCAACAGTATCCAAAGCGGTGTATCTGTTTGAGAGGGGGATGGCCACAGGGGACTCCTGCACTACCTGCCTGCGCCTACTACTCCATCTGGTCGTCACCCATCCCTTTTCTGCCTGTGCAGCCATTACCTGCGGTGTGACCACCTCGCTAATCGTGCTATCCATGACGATCTCAGCATCGTGGATGCTCCACAGTGAATCCACCCGCATCTCCAGCTCCGTAATGCGAGTAACCAGTAGCTGCAGCTGGATACACTTCCTGCACACATGGTCGTCAGGGACACTGGAAGCCTTCCTGATTTGCCACATAGCGCAGGAGGAGCATATCACGGGGCTGAGCTCTCCTGCCATGACTTACCGTTAGGTTAATTAGTTATCCCTTAATTAAAAAATACTAATTACATTAGGGGCCTTGTTCTACCCACTTCAATCTAAAGTCCTTTAAAGAAAAACACTTTAGTAGTACTCACCTTATCACCAGAGGTTTTTTTTCCAACAAATAAAACTTTTCCCTTTATTTTTTAAGATATTCTAACAGCTGCTACTCATCAACCAATCACCTTGCATGACGTCACCGTTTGCCTTTTTTTTCAAAACTCCAGCGCATTGGAAGAGCTCCTCTCCGCTCCCTGAAGGTAAGAGACTGGGCCTCGATCCTCGGGTCGATTTATAGGCTCCGCTGCCGGCGTTCTCCCCACAGGTCCACTCTGCTCCCAGAAGTTAAGAGGTATTCAGATACAAAGCCTTTTGTTTTGTCTTTTTGCTATCTTTGTAACATCTAGTCTTGACTGTTGGCGAGGTGTTAGTCATGGCTCAGTGGTTGTATTCTCATCTGAGTCAGTAGGTTGTGGATTCAAATCCATATCCAGAAACTGGAGCACAAAATCTAGGCTGATTTTGCAATGCAGCATTGAGTGGGTGCTGTACTGTCAGAGGTCCCGTCTTTCACGTGACACCTCATCTGCTCACTCATACAGATGCAAACGATTGCATAAAGTTATTTTGAAGAGTAGGGGTGTTCTCCCCAGTGCTGCCAATATTTATCACTCAACCAACATCACAAAAAAAGATTCTGCGGTCATAGCCACCTTTCTGTTTGTGGGACTTTGCTGTTTTCCTGCTGTATTTCCAACATTAAAAGAAGGACTTGCATTTATATAGCACATTTCATGACCCCAGTATGTTCCAAAGCATTTTACAGCCAATGAAGTACTTGTGAAGTGTCATCACTGTGGTAATGTAGGAAATACAGCAGATAATTTGCACACAGCAAGTTCCTACAAACAGCATTGTCATAATGAGCAGATCATCCATTTTACTGATGTTGATGAAGGGATAAATATTGACCAGGACACCGGAGATAACTCTCCTGCTCTTCTTTGAAATAGTGCCATGGGATCTTTTACATCTACTTGCAGGAGAATACAGGGCCTTAGTTTAACGTTCCATCAAACAAACAGTCAGCACCTCTGACCATGCAGCACTCCCTCAGCATTGCACCGGAGTGTCAACCTTGATTTTTGTTCTCAAGTCTTGGAGAAAACTTGAAGCCACAACCTTCTGACTCAGAGGTGAGTGTTACCCACTGAGTCACAGCTGCCAACAGCACTGAGTACACATCAAAAGAACGTAATTAGCTGTAAAACACTATGGGACATCCTGAAGTGGTGAAAGGCACTATACAAATACAAGTCTTTCATTAACAAAGGAGGAAAAGCCCAAAAATGGAACAGTCAGTAACAGAACATCAATCTCCTCTTATCTTTAGAGAAATCAAGGACTCGAACACTGTGTGTTTGATGCAAAGCTGATTTCTTTGACATGTATCCAGAATATTAAACTCCAACCAAGTTACAGGGATTATTAACATCAATGAAATAAACCCCAACTGTTAGAATGAACATGGTTCAGTCCTGGATGTGATTAACAGCAGCAATAACAGCAGAATCCAATCCCTGCAATCACTTGTGAACTCGCTGGTGCCTCAGCAGATGGGATGACTGAGTGAATCCCGTCCCACACTCGGAGCAGGTGAACGGCCTCTCCCCAGTGTGAACTCGCTGGTGTGTCAGCAAGTTGGATGATATAGTGAATCCCTTCCCACACACAGAGCAGGTGAATGGCCTCTCCTCAGTGTGAGTGCGCTGGTGTCTCAGCAGGTGGGATGACTGAGTGAATCCCTTCCCACACACAGAGCAGGTGAACGGCCTCTCCCCAGTGTGAACTCTGTGGTGTGTCAGCAGGGTGGATGACTGAGTGAATCCCTTCCCACACATGAAGCAGGTGAACGGCCTCTCCCCAGTGTGAGTGTGTTCATGTTTCATCAGATCATTTCTGCTTTTAAAGCTCTTCTCACAGTCAAAACATTTAAAAGGTCTCTTTTCAGAATGAACAAGTTGGTGTTCAGCGAGGTGGGATAACTGAGTAAATCCCTTCCTACACTCAGAACAGGTGAACGGTCTCTCCCCAGTGTGAACTCGTTGGTGTGTCAGCAGGTGGGATGACCGAGTGAATCCCTTCCCACATTCGGAGCAGGTGTACGGCCTCTCCCCAGTGTGAATGCGTTGGTGTTTCATCAGATCATCTTTGCGTTTAAAGCTCTTCTCACATTCAGAACATAAAAAACATCTATCAGAATTAACTCGTTGGTGTTTCAGCAGGTGGGATGACCGAGTGAATCCCTTCCCAACCTCAGAGCAGATGAACGGCCTCTCCCCACTGTGACTGCATTGGTGTGTCAGAAGATCCTTTTTGCTTTTAAAGCTCTTCTCACATTCAGAACATGCAAAACATCTCTCATCAGAGTGAACAAGTTGGTGTCTCAGAAGATGAGATGACTGAGTGAATCCCTTCCCACACACAGAACAGGCAAACGGCCTCTCCCCAGTGTGAATGCGCTGGTGTCTCAGTAGGAGTGATGACCGACTGAATCCCTTCCCACACCTAGTGCAGGTGAACGGCTTCTCCCCAGTGTGACTGCGTCGATGAACTTCCAGCCGAGATGGGTAATTGAATCCCTTGCCACAGTCCCCACATTTCCACGGTTTCTCCATGGTGTGGGTTTCCTTGTGTCTCTCCAGGTTGGATGATCAGTTGAAGCCTCATCTACACACAGAATACATGAATTGTACGGTGTTTTCAGGCTGTGTAACTGGTAAAAGCTCTTTCCACAGTCAGCGTATTGGAACACTCTCACTCGGGTGTGTGTGTCTCGGTGCTTTTCCAGTCACACTGATGTTTGAAATCTTTTTCCACAAACAGAACAGACAAACATTTCTCCTTCCACATTCAAAGGCTGATGATATTCAGGTCCTGATGAATTGAGTCACTCTGTCAGATCTTGAGTTTCCCATCTGTAAATCCTCCCCTCTAGTACCCTGTTGTCATGCTCGGCACCCGCCTGCCAAGAATGAGCCACATTAATTTTGTCATGAACATTGATTTTAAACTGTTACTAGAGTGAAGAAAGGACTTGTTAAACAGATCAGCTGTGGCTGGAAAAGACATTTGAATATTAACAGACACTGCTTGGAAGGACAAAGGGCCATTCCCCCATAATGGACCTTGATCACCAGGTATTGTGTGTAAGAGGAGTATTCCAGAGACTGCTAAGGTGATACAATCCAAGACGTGATCAGACCAGTTAGTCACATGACCTGCTTGGCAACCTGGGTTTTTCTGAATTGTACAGTTTGAGCTCAGTGTGTCTGTTTGCTCCTGGACTGAGACGATCTCTCCTGTCTGCTCCCATCTCTTTCTCACAAGCCTCTGAATCCACTGAAGACACATGAACCCCAAGAGAGAAAAATCTCCTACATCGAACAAGGTTTAAGAAGAATACTGGGCCCCAAAGAAAAGCAAGATTTACCTACAATCAAGGACTCTACAGTGAACTCAAAGAACCGTAACAAAAACTTTTCAGATATTGCCTGAAACTTTTCCACTTTTTTTTTTTCTTCTGCTCTTTTCTGTCTCTAGTTGCATGTGTTTATCACATATGCATGCTAGCGTGGGCGAGTCATGTATCCAAAGGCATCAACCGAATCAGAGTTTAAGTTTAATAAATTTAAATCTTTCTTCTTTAAACATAAGAAAACCTGTTTGTGCTGGATTTTTTGCCTTATTATTGGAAAGCAGTGAACAAGGACTCACCAAGGGGGAGCTAAAAACACTATGTGTTTATAGTTAAACCGTATTACAGTAAGACCAGGTGAAGGCTGAAAGGGAACCCTAGACCTCTTTCTCATCTGGTCATAACACTGTAAAAAGAATGTTCAAAAGCCACCATTGTCAGTACAGGATAGAAATTCAGAACAGAATATTCTAGTTTCTATAGAACATTCTTTCCTCTCTTGTTCCCCCAAACATGTGGTCCATTCAAACTAAAAGAAACCAAAATATGCAAGAAAGTCACAACAAAAGCAAAGGGAATCTTCCCAACTAAACCAGAATATTATTACCAGTGTCTATGAGACACTCTGTACCCTGAGGTGCCCACCGGTCATGAACGTTATCAAGCATGCTCCATCTCTAGAGCCACCCAAGCACGGACAAGACCACGGAAGAGAAGTCGACAGCCAGAGTGACACCCTCACTCCCAACATGGTCCCTGCACATCCTAGTCCCAGACATTGATGTTTTAACTAGGCACAAGAACAGGTCCAGGAGAAGATCCTCCGACTTATCCACCCCACCTCCCCCCCTCTACATCGAACGACCAAAGATTAGGGGAGTGGGGCTAAAGTGTAACTAAGGCTTTTGATAAGGTCCCACATGGCAGACTGCTCATGAAGGTAAAAGCGGAAAAGTGGATCCAAAATTGGCTCAGAGGTAGGAAGCAAAGGGTAATGGTTGAGGGGTGTTTTTGTGACTGGAAGGATGTTTTTAGTGGTGTTCCACAAGGCTCAGTACTGGGTCCCTTGCTTTTTGTGGTTTATATCAAGGAGTTGAACTTGAATGAAGGGGGTATGATTAAGAAGTTTGCAGCTGATCAAAAAATGACTCTGTGGTTGACAGTGAAGAAGAAAGCTGTACTGCAGGAAGATAGCAATGGACTAGTCAGGTGGGCAGAAAATGTTAAATGGAATTCAACCGGAGAAGTGTGTGGTAATGCATTTGGGGAAAGCAAAAAAGGCAAGGGAATACACGGTAAATAGTAGGATACTGAGAAATGTAGAGGAAGAAAAGGACCTTGAAGTGCATGTCCACAGATCCCTGAAGGTGACTGTGCACAGGTAGATAAGGTGGTCAAGAAGGGTTAGGGTTAGGGGATACTTGCCTTTATTAGCCGGGGCACATAGTACAAAAGCAGGGAGGTTATGCTGGAACTGTATAAAACACTGGTTATGCCACAGCTGGAGTACTGCAGTTCTGGTCACCACAATATAGGAAATATGTGATTATACTAGAAAGGGTACAGAGGAGATTTATGAGGATGTTGCCTGGACTGAAGAATTTTTAGTGACGAGGATAGATTGAATAGGTGAGGGTTATTTTCTTTGGAACAGAGGAGGTTGAGGGTAGACTTAATTGTATAAAATTATGAGGGGTCCGGATACAGTGGATAGGAAGGACCTATTCCCCTTGGTTGAGGGGTCCATAACCGGGGGCATAGATTTAGAGTAAGAGGTAGGAGGTATAAAGGGGATTCGAGGGGGGGATCCGGAACTCACTGCCTGGGAGGGTGGTAGAGGCAGAAACCCTCATAACATTTTAAAAAAATACTTGGATATGTACTTGAACTGCTCTAACCTATAAGGCTACAGATCAAGAGCTGGAAAGTGGGATTAGGCTGGATGGCTTCTTTTCGGCCGGCATGGACACAATGGGCTCCTTCCATGCTGTGCATTTCTATGATGCTAAGTTGAGGAGCAGTTCCTTCGAGTAACTATACAGGGACTGCAGCCTCTCATACTGAATATATCCATGGCCCATGGACTCTAGGCTGTTATTCCACCGTCTGTCTCTGCCACCTGCACTGGACATGCTCAGAGCACAGCCCGATCCCGCGCCGGGACACTGGGCTCCTGTAGTCATTGATAGGGGACTTACTTGCCCAGGACTCCCTGCAGGTCATTAGTCAGCCACTGAAAACTCTAATTGTTGAATGGATGACTGTTTTTGTGTAATCCCATGGAGATTGGGGCTGGAGAGGCAATGAATGAAATTATTAAATAAATTATACAGAAAACAGAGTGCCCGGGCCATCAACTATGGTGAGAAGTACAATGGGACTTCAGTTCATTACCTACATTTGGACTTTGGAATTAGAGGGATATTTTCGCAATTTGCAGATGACACCAAATTGGGTGGTAGAACTAATAATGTGGAGGACTGCACTGAAATCCAGGAAGACAAACAGGCTGGCAGACTGGACAGATAAATGGAAATGAAATTCAACATAGTGAAATGTGAGCTTTTGGGAGGAGGAATAAGAATTAGAATGTAAGAAATTAAATGGAGCAGACAGCAAGGAGAGCCACATAAATCACTAAAAGGAGCAACACCAGCCGACAAGAGAGCAAAGAAAGAGTTGATGTTCTTTTCTAGAGAAATACACTGCAACAGCAGGGAGGGAGTGTTAAATTTATAGAGAACCTCGTTTAGAAGAACCGAGAGTAGTTTTGGTCTCCATATTAAAAAAAGGATATTGAAGCAGTGAAGAAAGTGCAGAATAGATTTACAAAGATGTCACCAGAGAGGATGTTACTGTCCAGCAAGATTGAGCAGGCTGGGGCTCCTTTCTCTGGAAAAGAGAAGACTAGGAGGAGATCTGATAGAGGTCTTTAAAATTATCAGCAAGTCAGAACAAGCGGGCAGCAATATAAGACAGACATTAACAGGTCAAATAGAGAACTTGAGGAATTTTTCTACTCAGAGAGTGGTGAGAATGTGGAACTTGCTGCCAAGTGGAGTGGGTTGAAGCAGATAGCAATGTGTTTAAGGAGAGGCTTAATACATTTATGAGGGAGAAGGGAATAGAGGGACGTAGGGTGGGATGAGGTAATTAGATTGGGAGGAGGCTCATGTGGATTATGAACACCAACAAAGACTAGTGGGGCTGTAATTCTGTGCATATACAGCAGGGGTGGGTTAATCTTTAAACTGACATGCCCAGGAATGGATTAATGCTCAGGTTTACATGGCCCAGGAGTGGATTAATGCTCAGATTTACTGGGCCCAGGAGTGGATTACCTGGCCCAGGGATGGATTAATGCTCAGGTCTATAGGACCCAGGGCTGTATTAATGCTCAAGCTTACAGGGTCTGTGGTGGATTAATGAAAAGGTCTCAGTCTATGTTTTAGACTATGCCCACTAGTTCTGGATTCCCCAACCAACGGAAATAGTTTCTCTCCATTTACCCCATCAGTTCCACTTAATAGCTTGAAAACTTTGATGAAATCACCCCTTAATCTTCTAAATTCGAGGACTACAACTTTCAGTGAGCTGATGCATTCTGGCAGAAGGGATAGGGAGAGGCAATATATACTTAATGACAGTTATAAACAGTGTGCAGGGACAGAGGGACCTGAGGATTCATGTTCATAGATCTTTGAAGGTGGCAGGGCATACTGAGAGTGTAGCTGGCAAAGTATTTGGGATCTTGGGCCTCATAAATCATGGTTTTGAATGCAGAAGCAGGGAAGTTATGCTGAACCTTTATAAAATTCTGGTTAAGTCCCAACTAGAGTACTGGTCTGGTCACCACACTCTAGGAAGGATATGAAGGTCCTTGCGAGGGTGCAGTGTGGAGAAGCTGGGGTGTTTCTCCTTGGCACAAAGGAGATTGAGGGGATATCTGACCGAGGTGTTCAAAATTAGAAAAAGTAACCAATGAAAAGCTGTTCCCATTAGCTGATTGGACAAGGACTAGGGGACATAGATTATGGTTTTGGGCAGCAGACACAAGAGGGATGTGAGGAAGAACATATTTTACACAGTGAGTGGTAATCATCTGGAATTCCCAGCCGATGAGGATGGTGGAAGCAGAGACAATGATTTCAAAAGGAAATTGGACGGGCAGTTGAGGGAAATAAACCTGCAGGACTACAGGAATAAAGTCGTGGAATGGAATTGACTGGATTGCCCTACAGAGAGCTGGTATGGAATCAAAAAGCTGAATGGCCTCTTTCTGTGCCATAACGACTCTGACTCATTTCTGTAATCTCTCCTCGTAATTTAACCCTTGGAGTCCAGATATCATTCAGGTAAATCTACGCTGTACTTCCTCCGAGGTTAATATATCCTTCCCAAGGTGTGATGCCCAGAACTGAACACAGTACTCCAGGTGTGGTCTAACCAGGGCTTTGTGTATCTCGGTGCTTTTCCAGTCACACTGATACAAAAATCTTTTCCCACAGACAGAACAAACCTTTTGCCTTCCACATGAAAAGGCTGATGATATTCAGGTCCTGATAAATCGAGTGACTTTGTCTGATCTTGATGTGTTGTTTGGTTTGAGTTTCCCATCTGCAAATCCTCCCTTTCCAATACCTGTAAAAGGAGGTTACAAAAGTGACCACTGGTAGTTCAGCATAGAAATTCAGAAGAGACAAACACTTCTCTTGGTTTGAGTTTGCTGTGCGTAAATCCTCCCATTCTAAGCCCCTGTAAAAGGAGTTTACAAAAGCCATCACTGTCAGTCCAGGATAGAAATTCACAACATTCTCTCCTCCTGCTTCCTGGCCCAGGATGGCCGCACATGCGCCCTGCTGCACATCGGCCCCGAGAAAAATGACAGCAAGTCGAGGGACGTCCTCGTGGGATGTTCCTGGACCTGGCCAAAGTGGCCATCAACAGGTCCAGGCAGCGGGCAGTTGAGGTGGTCATCTAGGCAGACTATCTGCCTCTCTTCTGTGGCTACGTCTGTGCCTGGGTGTCCCTGGAGAGAGAGAGCACACAGTGTCGCCAGTACACTTGAGGCCATCCGCGACCAGTGGGCAACAGAGCGGAGTGTATCATGACCACGAGGAATGACATTTTAGTTTTTACCACGTTACTAGTGCCCCTCCCTTAAGTTACTGATGCAACAAAAAAGCTCTGCACAGGTGATCATGGATCAACTTCCACATCACACACCCACCCCAATACAAACTGGTTCTTAATTGGTCCATATGTGTTTCTCGATTCCATTCTGTGAACGCCTGCAGTAAAACAAAAGCAAAATACTGCAGATGCTGGAAATCTGAAATAAAAGGAGAAAATGCTGGAAATACTCAACAGGTCAGACAGCATCTGGGGAGAGAGAAATAGAGTTAACGTGCCAGGCACATCAAGCAGCCACAGTCTGGAACTCGGAGTGGACGAAGGAGGAAGAATGAGGAGAGGCAATATAGTCCAACACTCACAGCAACCTACAATCCACCTACATTACTGGGATAGGGAGACAGAGTTTAGAAACACTCACCAACACGACTCCAGTAAAACATCCCAGGAGGAAAAGGGGGAGCAGTGTGTGTACCTGCCCTGATATCCCCCTCCCCAGGCCTGTCAGTCAAACCCCCCACTCCTCCCAGTCCACAGCTCAGCCTAGCAGCTTCCTGCACCTTGATCCAACCCTGCCCCGGTGTGGCCCAGTCCAAGGGGAGTCTTTGTGGAGCCGGGGAGGGGGGAACTCCTGCCCTGTGCTGTGTCCCAAATGGTTCCTCCCCCAGACCGCTTTATAACTGAGCTAAGTTTCCTTTAAAGTTTTGTCCTTTGATATTAGTTTATTGATCTTTAGTTCCTCCAAAAGAGCTGCAAAGCTGGCGGCCGTTAACCCCGGATCTGTTACCGGGAGAAGCCCCACTCGGTACAAACACGGGACTGGGAGCTTCTTATTGGGGTTGTTGAGGCCTACACCGAGTGTGACTGAACACTCTCCGCCCACCGCCACTTCCTGGCTGCAGATGCGACACATTAGCGTCTGTCCAGCACGTCACTCGTAAGGCGCATGCTCCAAACGCTGTTGCACACTACGCATGCACTAAACACATGCTCCCGCCCCGCGACCTCTCATCTGACAGTTCACAATGCCCGGGTGATTGACGGCAGGTCCCGACTAATCGCAAGAGGGGGCGGGACTGCAGCATTCGTGCGACACCACCCACGCCTTGCCGGCAGCCCCGCCCCTCGCTCGTTCCGATTGGTTGGAGGACCCACCATCCGCACGGTCTTCCAGCCCCATACCTTCTCTTCCTATTGGTCCAGAACTGCCGTCAATCAGCCGGGCGGTATGCGCTGAGCATGCGCAGCCGTCAAAGGTTGAGGGAGAGAGCGCGGTTCCAGTGGGTGAGAGGAAGGTGGGTTAATAAAGCCTACAGCTCGCAGGCTGCAGATACACCGGGTGCGGGGCCAGGAGATAATCTAAACAGCGAGATCACAACAAACAACAAGATGAACCCCCAAATAAAAGCAAAATACTGCGGATGCTGGAAATCTGAAACAAAAACAAGAAATGCTGGATTCACTCAGCAGGTCTGGCAGCATCTGTGGAAAGAGAAGCAGAGTTAACGTTTCGGGTCAGTGACCCTTCTTCGGAACTTCGCAAGATGAACCCCCAGCCGCGGCTTCCACCGCTTCCCTCTGGTTCGAATCTCAACAAAGAGCCGAAACTGTCCCAAAATCCAGGAGAGGCAGGGAGCGTCTCTAAATGGGGGCGAAAAGACGACTGGTTAGGGAGCATCTGCTAATGGAGAAGAGGGATCCAGGCAGGGGGCGTTTCTGAATAGAGGAGAAATAGAGACTCGTCAGGGAGAGTCTGTAAATGGAGAAGAAATGGGCTTTATCACCACCCTGCTTCCCTCAATCCTGCTGGAACTGTGAGTGTTCCATAAAAAGTAGCATTGTCTGTTCTGAATTTCTATCCTGTACTGACAGTGATAACTTTTATAAACTCCTGTTACAGGGTATTGGAAGGGAAGGGTTTACGGACAGGAAACTCAAGCCGATGATCATATCAAGATCTGACAGTCACCTGATTCTCTGAATATCGTCAACCTTTGAATGTGGAAGGAGAAATGTTTGTCTGTTCTGTCTGTGGGAAAAGATTTCAAACATCAGTGTGACTGGAAAAGCAGTGAGACGCACACCCAAGTGAGAGTGTTCCAGTGCACTGACTGTGGAAAGAGCTTTAACCAGTTACACCGCCTGAAAATACATTGCACCATTCATAGTGGGGAGAAACTGTACACTTGTTCCGTGTGTGGACGATCGTTCAACATGGAGAGACACGAGAACACCCACACCATGGAGAAATTGTGGAAATGTGGGAAGGGATTCAATTACCCATCCAAGCTGGAAACACATCAGCGCAGTCACACTGGGGAGAGACCGTTCACCTGCTCCGTGTGTGGAAAAGGTTTCATTCGGTTGCAACACCAGCTGATACACCACCATGTTCACACTAATAAGAGACCTTTTTAATGTTCTGACTGTGAGAAGAACTTTAAAAGCAGAAACAATCTTGCTTTTGAATGCCTCCCATTTGTTTGCCACTAATTTTCCTCATGATTTTGAACACCTCTATCAAATCTCCTCTCAACCTTGGCTTCTCTAAGGAGAAAACTCCATCTTCCCCAATCTGTCCTCGTAACAGAAGGTCGTCATCCCTGGAGTCATTCTCGTAAATCTTTTCTGTACTCCTTAAAGTGCGGTGTTCAGAATTGGACACAATATTCCAGTTGAAGCCAAATTAGTGTTTAATAAAGGTTGACCACAACTTCCTTGCTTTTGTACTTTTAAGTCTCTGTGTTTAAAGCCCAGGAACCAATATACCTTTTTAACCACTTTCTCAACCTGCCCTGCAACCTTCAATGATTTGTGGACATATACTCAGAGGTTCCACTGTTCCTGTGCCCCCTTTAGAATTGTATCCTTCATATTGACTCTTCCAAAATGTATCACTTCATACCTCTCTTGCGTGTCCGCCAACCTGTGTCGTTTTGAAGTCTATCACTAGCAACAAAGAACAAAGAACAGTACAGCACAGGAACAGGCCATTCGGCCCTCCAAGCTTGCGCCAATCTTGATGCCTGCCTAAACTAAAACCTTCTGCACTTCCGGGGACCGTATCCCTCTTTTCCCATCCTATTCATGTATTTGTCAAGATGCCTCTTAAACGTCGCTATCGTACCTGCTTCCACCACCTCCCCCGGCAGCAAGTTCCAGGCACTCACCACCCTCTATGTAAAAAACTTGCCTCGCACATCCCCTCTAAACTTTGCCACTCTCACCTTAAACCTACGTCCCCCAGTAACTGACTCTTCCACCCTGGGAAAAAGCTTCTGACTATCCACTCTGTCCATGCCGCTCATAACTTTGTAAACCTCTATCATGTCACCCCTCCACCTCCGTCGTTCCAGTGAAAACAATCTGAGTTTATCCAACCTCTCCTCATAGCTCATGCCTTCCAGACCAGACAACATCCTGGTAAACATCTTCTGTACCCTCTCCAAAGCCTCTACGTCCTGGTAGTGTGGTGACCAGAATTTCACACAATATTCTAAGGGTGGCCCAACTAAAGTTCTGTACAGCTGCAGCATGACTTGCCAATTTTTATACTCTATGCCCTGACCCATGAAGGCAAGCATGCCGTATGCTTTCTTGACTACCTTATCCACCTGCGTTGCCACTTTCAGTGACCTATGGACCTGTACGCCCAGCTCTCTCTGCCTGTCAATACTCCTAAGGGTTCTGTCATTTACTGTATACCTCCCACCTGCATTAGACCTTCCAAAATGCATTACCTCACATTTGTCCGGATTAAACTCCATCTGCCATTTCTCCGCCCAAGTCTCCAACCGATCTATGTCCTGCTGTATCCTCTGACAATCCACATCACTATCCGCAACTCCACCAACCTTTGTGTCGTCCGCAAACTTACTAATAAGACCAGCTACATTTTCCTCCAAATCATTTATATATACCACAAAGAGCAAAGGTCCCAGCAGTGATCCCTGCGGAACACCACTAGTCACATCCCTCCATTCAGAAAAGCACCCTTCCACTACTACCCTCTGTCGTCTTTGACTGAGCCAGTTCTGTATCCATCTTGCCAGCTCACCTCTGATCCCGTTTGACTTCACCTTTTGTACCAGTCTGCCATGAGGGACCTTGTCAAAGGCTTTACTGAAGTCCATCTAGAGAACATCCACTGCCCTTCCTTCATCAATCATCTTTGTCCTTTCCTCAAAAAACTCAATCAAATTAGTGAGACACGACCTCCCCTTCACAAAACCATGCTGCCTCTCACTAATAAGTTCGTTTGTTTCCAAATGGGAGTAAATCCTGTCCCAAAGAATCCTCTCTAATAATTTCCCTACCACTGACGTGAGGCTCACCGGCCGATAATTTCCTGGATTATCCTTGCTAGCCTTCTTAAACAAAGGAACAACATCGGCTATTCTCCAGTCCTCTGGGACCTCGCCTGTACCCAATGAGGATGCAAAGATTTCTGTCAAGGCCCCAGCAATTTCTTCCCTTTCCTCCCTCAGTATTCTGGGGTAGATCCCATCAGGCCCTGGGGACTTATCTACCTTAATGCTTTGCAAGACACCCAACAACTCCTCCTTTTTGATAATGAGATGACTGAGACTATGTACACTCCCTTCCCTGGGCTCATCATCCACCAAGTCCTTCTCTTTGGTGAATATTGATGCAAAGTGCACATTTAGTACCTCGCCCATTTCCTCTGGCTCCATGCATAGATTCCCTTCTCTGTCCTTGAGTGGGCCAACCCTTTCCCTAGTTACCCTCTTGCTCTTTATATATGGATAAAAAGCCTTGGGATTATCCTTAATCCTGTTTGCCAATGACTTTTCATGACCCCTTTTAGCCCTCCTGACTCCTTGCTTAAGTTCCTTCCTACTGTCTTTATATTCCTCAAGGGATTCGTCTGTTCCCAGCCTTCCAGCCCTTACGAATGCTTCCTTTTTCTTTTTGACTAGGCTCACAATATCCCGCGTTATCCAAGGTTCCTGAAACTTGCCAAACTTATCCTTCTTCCTCACAGGAACATGCTGGTCCTGGATTCCAATCAACTGACATTTGAAAGACTCCCACATGTCACATGTTGATTTACCCTCAAACAGCCGCCCCCAATCTAAATTCTTCAGTTCCTGCCTAATATTGTTATAATTAGCCTTCCCCCAATTTAGCACCTTCACCCGAGGACTACTCTTATCCTTCTCCACAAGTACCTTAAAACTTATAGAATTATGGTCACTGTTCCCGAAATACTCCCCTTCTGAAACTTCGACCACTTGGCCGGGCTCATTCCCCAATACCAGGTCCAGTATGGCCCCATCCCTAGTTGGACTATCTACATATTGTTTGAAGAAGCCCTCCTGGATGCTGCTTACAAATTCTGCCCCATCCAAGCCCCTAGCACTAAGTGAGTCCCAGTCAATATAGGGGAAGTTAAAATCACCCACCACTACAACCCTGTTACCTTGACATCTTTCCAAAATCTGTCTACATATCTGCTCCTCTACCTCCCGCTGGCTGTTGGGAGGCTTGTAGTAAATCTCCAACATCGTGACTGCACCCTTCCTATTCCTGAGCTCCACCCATATTGCCTCACTGCACGACCTCTCCGAAGTGTCCTCCTGCAGTACAGCTGTGATATTCTTCTTAACCAGTAATGCAACTCCCCCACCCCTTTTATATCCCCCTCTATCCTGCCTGAAGCTTCTAAATCCTGGAACATTTAGCTGCCAATCCTGTCCTTCCCTCAACCAAGTCTCTGTAATAGCAACAACATCATATTTCCAAGTACTAATCCAAGCACTAAGTTCATCTGCCTTACCTGTTATATTTCTCGCATTGAAACAAATGCACTTCAGACCACCAGTCCCACTGTGCTCCGCAACATCACCCTGCCTGCTCTTCCTCTTAGTCTTACTGGCCTTATTTACTAGTTCCCCCTCATTTATTTCACTTGCTGTCCTACTGCTGTGGTTCCCATCCCCCTGCCACACTAGTTTAAACCGTCCCGAGTGATGCTAGTAAACCTCGCAGCCAGGATATTTGTGCCCTTCCAGTTTAGATGCAACCCGTCCTTCATGTACAGGTCCCACCTGTCCCTGAAGAGATCCCAATGGTCCAGATATCTGAACCCTTCCCTTCTATACCAGCTGTTCAGCCACGCGTTTAGCTGCACTATCTTCATATTTCTAGCCTCACTGGCACCTGGCACAGGGAGTAATCCCGAGATTACAACCCGAGAGGTCCTGTCTTTTAACTTTCGACCTAACTCCCTAAACTCCCCCTGCAGGACCTCGTCACTCTTCCTGCCTATGTCGTTGGTACCGATGTGTACCACAACCTCTGGCTGTTCACCCTCCCTCTTCAGAATGCCCCCTGTCCGTTCAGAGACATCCTTGACCCTGGCACCAGGGAGGCAACATACCATCCTGGAGTCTCTTTCACGTCCACAGAAGCGCCTATCTGTGCCCCTGATTATAGAGTCCCCTATAACTATTGCTCTTCTGCACTTTGTCCCTCCCTGCTGAACAACAGTTCCGGCCTTGGTGCCACTGCTCTGGCTGCTGCTGTTTTCCCCTGATAGGCCATCCCCCCCAACAGTATCCAAAACGGTATACTTGTTAGAGAGGGGGATAGCCACAGGGGATTCCTGCACTGACTGCCTGCACCTTCTAGTGGCCACCCATCTATCTGCCTGCACCTTGTGTATAACCACTTCTCTAAAACTCCTGTCTATGATGCTTTCTGCCACCTGCATGCTCCTAAGTGCATCCAGTTGCCGCTCCAACCGATCCATGCGGTCTGTGAGGAGCTGCAGCTGGGTACACTTCCTGCAGATGCAGTCGCCCGGAACGCTGGAAGCGTCACGGACCTCCCACATCTCACAGGTGAAGCACTTCACCCCTCTAACTGACATTTCTAGCACTAATTAATAAACTAATTTAATATCCTCCTCACAGTTCACAATGCTTCCAAGTTTTATGTGATCTGTGAAATTGGGCCCTTACGCCCAAGTCTAGGTCATTAATATATATCAAGAAAAGCAAAGGTCCTATTTTGGGCCCCTGTGGGATAACCACTGTGTGTCTTCCTCCAGTCTGAAAAATAACCATTCACCACTACTCTCTGTTTCCTGTCACTCAGCCAACTTCGTAGCCATGCTGCCACTGTTCCTTTTATTCATGGGCTTCTACTTTTCTGGCAAATCTATTATGTGGGACTTTTAAAAATACCTTTTGCAGGTCCATATGAACCACATCAACGGCATCAAAAACAATCAAGTTCATCAGACATGATTTCCCTTTACCAAATCTGTGCTGTGTTTCCTTAATTAACCCACATTTTTCCAAGTCACTGTTAACTGTGTCCCAGATTATTGTGTTCCCACCGCTGAGATTGAACTGATTGGTCTGTATTTCTTGGGTTTATCCTTACACTCTTTTTGAATAAGGGTGTAACATTTGCAAATCTCCAGTGCTCTGGCACCGCCTCCCACCCCACTCGGATCTAAGGAGGATTGCAAGATTATGGCCTGCACCTCTACAATTTCCACCCTTACTTCCCATCGCACCCTTTGATCCTACCAGCTTTAAGCGCTGCCAACAGTTCTCATATTTCCTCCTTAATTTTTATCTCATCCTGTATCTCAGCTATTTCCTCTTTCACTATGGCTTTATATCTTCTTCCTTGGTAAAAACCATTGTAATCGTTTAGTACCTCAGACATGCCCTCTTATGCTGTCATGGTCCTGTAGTTTTTCTTCAGAATATGCAGTTTGCCTATAAGGCTTGCAAGGGATCAGTATTGCTTTGAGCACCAGCAAGCCTCAGGAGTTATAGGAAGGTGCATTTTCGTTGCCTTAGAAACAGCCATTTGGAGACTGCGATTCAAAGGGTGCATTCTCGTTACCATAGACACAGCCACTGGGAGTGAGTATTAAGCGATGCATTTGTTACAATTCAGTTTTGAACTGGCTCTTAGTTGAAGACAGTATGTTCTAACAGAACAGAGACACAGAAGACACCGACACAGACAGCTGTGGTATTTAGGACACCTGAAAAAGAGCTCTCAACCATTATATATGAGTTTAGTCTGTTTAATTATTATCTCTCAAAATTCTAAAACATTAAGCCAAAACAGAGATCTCTGGTAATTTAAATTGAAGAAAGGGAAGTTAGACTGTGACAATCTTTTATCCCTCAAAAACTCTAAAGCCAGCTTGATTCCGTTGAAAGAGCTTGCAAGTCATTAATTGTTTAAATTTGCTGGAGAAGGGAAGCAACATTCCGTGATGACTTCAAGCAACATTGTTGTTTATATCTTCATAGTGGTTAAGACTTTAGTTCATCGAATTAAAGAGTTAATTTGTTGATTTAAAGACACCTGGTTTTATTTTTATTTTATTTTTTATTTTATTTAGAGATACAGCACTGAAACAGGCCCTTCGGCCCACCAAGTCTGTGCCGACCAAGAACCACCCATTTATACTAACCCTACAGTAATCCGATATTCCCTACCACCTACCGACACTAGGGGCAATTTACAATGGCCAATTTACCTATCACCTGCAAGTCTTTGGCGGTGGGAGGAAACCGGAGCACCCGGTGAAAACCCACGCGGTCACAGGGAGAACTTGCAAACTCCGCACAGGCAGTACCCAGAATTGAACCCGGGTCCCTGGAGCTGTGAGGCTGCGGTGCTAACCACTTGGTTTGGTTAGCCTCATTCAGGGGTTAATAGATGGTACAATTTGGCTAGGTCTTTCTTTAATTTGGAAAGTTTTAAATGATATGTTAGGCGATCTGTGGAGTGACGGGATTGAATTAACAGTGCGTTGGTCCCACCACAGTCAGAATCGTACATTTTGATTGGGGGCTTTGACAGGGGCGGTCGGTCGTAGCAATGCGTAAATTCGCTTTTTGGTCCCTCCAGCCCCACCCCTTTTAGCACCCTTTCGCTATTTGTTTGACTATGGAAGACATTTGGAATCCCTTTTATATATAAGAGAGTCTCATTCTCTCTCTTTTCCTCTTTTATTTCATTTTTCAGTTCCCCTTTGAAATTTCTATATTCAACCTGGTTCTCTTATATTATCAACCTCACATCTGTCATACACCACCTTTTCCTGCTTCATCTTACTCTATCTATTTGGTCAACTAGGATGCTCTGACTTTGATTGCCCTACCATGCCCCTGCATGGGTATGTACCTAGACTGTACCCAAAGCATCTTCTCTTCAAAGGCAGCCCATTGTTTACCTACAGATTTGCCTGACAATCTTTGATTCAAATTTACCTGCTGAAATTATCTTTAGAAATGTAGAGACATAGTACATTTACAACAAAGAAGGAGACCATTATGTCTGTGCTGGTCCAAAAACATCTATCCACTCGACTTCTGCTTTCTAACACTTGGCAACTAGCTTTGTAGTGTACAGGATTTCAAGAGCATAGCCAAGTATTTTTTTAATGCCTCTACAGTCTTTCCAGGCAGAGAGTTTCAGGCCCCCACCACACTCTGGTTGAAAAAAACATTTTTTTTGTTCATTCATGGGATGTGGGCGTCGCTGGCTATGCCAGCATTTATTGCCAATCCCTTGAGAAGGTGGTGGTGAGCTGCCTTCTTGAACCGCTGCAGTCCATGAGAGGTAGGTACACCCACAGTGCTGTTAGGAAGGGAGTTCCAGGATTTTGACCCAGTGACAGTGAAGGAACGGCGATATAGTTCCAAGTCAGGATGGTGTGTGACTTGGATGGGAACTTGCAGGTGGTGATGTTCCCATGCATCTGCTGCTCTTGTCCTTCGAGGTTGTAGAGGTTGCGGGTTTGGAAGGAGCTGTCTAAGGAGCCTTGATGCATTGCTGCAGTGCATCTTGATTCCTAGCCTCTGACCTGCTCTTGTAGCCATGGTATTTATATGGCTACTCCAGTTCAGTTTCTAGTCAATGGTAGCCCCTAGGATGTTGATAGTGGGGGATTCAGCGATGGTAATGCCATTGAATGTCAAGGAGAGATGGTTAGAATGTTACTTGCCACTTATCAGCCCAAGCCTGGATATTGTCCAGGTCTTCCTGCATTTCTACACGGACTGCTTCAGTATTTGAGGAGTTGCGAATGGTGCTGAACATTGTGCAATCATCAGTGAACATCCCCACTTCTGACTTTATGATTGAAGGAAGGTCATTGATGAAGCAGCTGAAGATGGTTGGGCCTAGGATACTACCATGAGGAACTCCTGCAGTGATGTCCTGGAGCTCAGATGACTGACCTCCAACAACCACAGCCTTTGCGCTAGGTATGACTCCAACAGCAGAGAGTTTTCCTCCTGATTCCCATTGACTCCAGTTTTGCTAGGGCTCCTTGATGCCATACTTGTTCAAATGCTGCCTTGATGTGGAGGGATGTGACTAGTGGTGTTCCGCAGGGATCAGTGCTAGGACCTTTGCTCTTTGTAGTATATATAAATGATTTGGAGGAAAATGTAGCTGGTCTGATTAGTAAGTTTGCGGACGACACAAAGGTTGGTGGAGTTGCGGATAGTGATGAGGATTGTCAGAGGATACAGCAGGATATAGATCAGTTGGAGACTTGGGTGGAGAAATGGCAGATAGAGTTTAATCCGGACAAATGTGAGGTAATGCATTTTGGAAGGTCTAATGCAGGTGGGAAGTATACAGTAAATGGCAGAAACCTTAGGAGTATTGACAGGCAGAGAGATCTGGACGTACAGGTCCACAGGTCACTGAAAGTGGCAACGCAGGTGGATAAGGTAGTCAAGAAGGCATACGGCATGCTTGCCTTCATCGGTCGGGGCATAGAGTATAAAAATTGGCAAGTCATGCTGCGGCTGTACAGAACCTTAGTTAGGCCACACTTAGAATATTGCGTGCAATGCTGGTCGCCACACTACCAGAAGGACGTGGAGGCTTTGGAGAGGGTACAGAAGAGGTTTACCAGGATGTTGCCTGGTCTGGAGGGCATGAGCTATGAGGAGAGGTTGGATAAACTCAGATTGTTTTCACTGGAACGACGGAGGTGGAGGGGTGACATGATAGAGGTTTACAAAGTTATGAGCGGCATGGACAGAGTGGATAGCCAGTAGCTTTTTCCCAGGGTGGAAGAGTCAGTCACTAGGGGACATAGCTTTAAGGTGAGAGGGGCAAAGTTTAGAGGGGATGTGCGAGGCAAGTTCTTTACACAGAGGGTGGTGAGTGCCTGGAACTTGCTGCCGGGGGAGGTGGTGGAAGCAGGGACGATAACGACGTTTAAGAGGCATCTTGACAAATACATAAATAAGATGGGAATAGAGGGATATGGTCCCCAGAAGTGCAGAAGGTTTTAATTTAGACAGGCATCACGATCAGCGCAGGCTTGGAGGGCCGAATGGCCTGTTCCTGTGCTGTACTGTTCTTTGTTGTTTGCTCTTTGATGTCAAGGGCAGTCACTCTCACCTCACCTCTTGAGTTCAACTCTTTTGTCCATGTTTGAACCAAGGCTGTAATAAGGTCAGGAGCTGAGTGGCCCTGGCGGATCCCAAACTGAGCGTCACTGAGCATATCAACTACCTTTTAATCTTCTGTCAATTACTTTAAAACTATGACTTCTGGTTATTAATCTCTCTGCTAAGGGAAATATGCCCTTCTTATCCAAACTAGCTCGGCCCCTCAATATTTTCAGTACCTCAGTTAAATCTCCCTTCAGTCTCTTTTATTCCAAAGAAAACAATCAGCCTAAGCAATCATCCCTCATAGCTAAAATTCTCCATTTCTGGCAACATCCTTGTAAATCTCCTTTGTTTATTCACTTATGCGATCATATCCTTCCTGTAATATTCTATGCCTCGAGTAATAAAGAAAAATATCCTATAATGCTTCTTAACCACCTTATCTACCTCTCCTGCTACCTTCAGGGGTGTGTTGACAGGTGCTCCAATGCACCCCATGCACTCCTCAGTATCTTATTTTTTTTTTATTTCCAAAATATACTTTATTCATAAAAATCTGTGAAAAATACATTTCCAAACAGTTTCAAACAGCACCAAAAAATACAAACATTGCAAAGGGAGATCAGTTTCCTTCATTACAATCATGAGTTGCCTCACAACCCTTCCATTTCATTTGTTATGCCAAATACATTTTTACATTTTACAGCACACAAAACTTTCCCGATACAGTTCGAGGGGTTTCCCATGGATCCAGCCCCTCAGTTCAGCTTGGTGGGGGGACCTTACACTGTGGTCTTTCCCCATTGAGCCTTTGCTGCGGCTGCCCCAAGCTTTAGTGCGTCCCTCAGCACGTAGTCCTGGACCTTGGAATGCGCCAGTCTGCAACATTCGGTCGTGGACAACTCTTTGCGCTGGAAGACCAGCTAGTTTCGGGCAGACCAAAGGGCGTCTTTCACCGAATTGATAGTCCTCCAGCAGCAGTTGATGTTTGTCTCGGTGTGCGTCCCTGGGAACAGCCCGGAGAGCACAGACTCCTGTGTTACAGAGCTGCTTGGGATGAACCTCGACAAAAACCACTGCATCTCTTTCCACACCTGCTATGCAAAGACACATTCCAGGAGGAGGTGGGCAACCGTCTCTTCCCCACCACAGCCACCGCGGGGGCATTGTGCGGGGGGGGGCGAGACTTCGGGTGTGCATGAAGGATCTGACGGGGAGGGCCCTTCTCACCACCAGCCAAGCTCCATCTTGGTGCTTGTTTGAAAGTTCTGGTGATGAGGCATTCCGCCAAATGACTTTGGCGGTCTGCTCGGGGAACAAGACATAGGGCCTTGAGGACATTCCGTGCAGACCACTGCCTGATGGACCGGTGGTCAAAGGTGTTTTCCCGCAGAAACTGCTCCACGAAGGAAAGGTGGTACGGCACGGTCCAACTGCATGGAGCGTTCCGCGGCAATGTGACCAGGCCCATCCTTTGCAACACTGGGGACAGATAGAACCTCAGCACGTAGTGACACTTGGAGTTTGCGTACTGGAGATCTACACACAGCTTGGTGCAGCCGCACACGAAGGTGGTCATCAGGATGAGGGCCACGTTGGGTACATTTTTCCCGCCCTTATCCAGAGATTTGAACATCGTGTCCCTCCGGACCCGGTCCATTTTAGATCCCCAGATGAAGCGGAAAATGGCTCGGGTGACTGCCACAGCGCAGGAGTGGGGTATGGGCCAGACCTGCGCCACATACAGCAACAACATGAGGGCCTCGCACCTGATGACCAGGTTCTTACCCACAATGGAGAGAGATTGCTGCCCCCACATGCTCAACTTTTGTTGTACCTTTGCTACTCGCTCCTCCCAGGTTTTGGTGCACGCCCCAGCCCTTCCGAACCATATCCCCAGCACCTTCAGGTAATCTGACCTGACGGTGAAGGGGACAAAGGATCGGTCAGCCCAGTTCCCAAAGAACATGGCCTCGCTCTTGCCGTGGTTAACGTTGGCTCCCGAGGCCAGTTCAAACTGGTCGCAGATGCTCATCAGTCTGCACACAGACAGCGGATCTGAGCAGAAGACGGCGACGTCATCCATGTACAGGGAGGTTTTAACCTGAGTGCCTCCGCTGCCTGGGATTGTCACCCCTCCTATGCTCGCATCCTTCTTAATAGACTCAGCAAAGGGTTCAATACAGCAAACAAACAAGACCGGGGAGAGAGGACAGCCCTGTCTGACTCCGGATTGGATCGGGAAACGTTCCAATTCCCACCCATTGATTGAGACTATGCTACTGATGTTTGTGTAGAGCAGTTTGATCCAGTTGCAGATTCCCTCCCCAAACCCCATTTTGGAAAGCACGTCCATCATGTAGGTGTGCGATATCCTGTCAAAAGCCTTCTCCTGGTCCAGGCTGATGAGGCAGGTGTCCACCCTCCTGTCCCATACGTAGGCGATCGTATCCCTGAGTAGCGCGAGACTATCAGAGATCTTCCTGCCGGGTACAGTACAGGTCTGATCCGGGTGAATCACCAACTCCAGAGCAGACTTGACTCGACTGGCTATGACTTTGGACAGAATCTTGTCGTCAACATTAAGCAGTGAGATGGGCCGCCAATTTCTGATTTCTGCCTTTTCCCCCTTCTGCTTGTAAATGAGGGTGATGATGCCTTTCCTCATGGATTCTGACATGCTGCCGGCCATGGGGAATACTCTCGTATACTTCCAGCAGGTCCGGGCCGACCCAGTCCCACAGGGCCGAGTACAACTCAACCGGTAAGCCGTCGCTTCCGGGAGTTTTACTCGTCTCGAAGGACTCGACGGCCTTTGTCAGCTCGTCCAGAGTTAGCGGCTTGTCCAGTCTCTCCCTCCTTCTGTCATCTAAGACCTCTGTGATAGGTGACAGGAAGGACTGGGAGGCTCTGCTGTCTGTGGGCTTCGCGTATAAAAGGATTTGCTGATCCTTAGTATGTCGGACTGCGAAGACGTTACCGAGCCATCAGTATCCTATTATGTATTGTGTATTCCCTTGCCTTGTTAGCGGTTCCTTAATGCATTAACTTACACTTCTCCAAATTGAATTCTATTTACCTCTTTTCTATCCACCTAGCCAGTTGGTTGATATTTTCCAGCAGTCTAAAGCTTTATTCCTTAAGGCCAATTTTTGTATCATCTGCAAACTTCTTAATCATGCTCCCTATGTTTAAGTCTAAATTATTGATAGATGCCACAGAAAACAGGGACCTGGTACTGAGCCCTGTGGGACCCACTGAAAACAGCCCTCCAGAGACAGAAACACCCATTGACCAGTACGCTTTGCTTCCTGCTGCTGAGCCAATTTTGAATCCCATTTGTCACTTTGCCTTGGATCCCATGGGCACTTACTTTTCTGACCAGTCTGTCATGTTGGACCATGTTAGAAGCCTTAGTAAAAACCATGTTGACTACATCAAATGTGCTTCCCTCATCAACCCTCATTCTTACCTCCTCAAAAAACGTAATCAAGCCAGTGAGAAAGGATCTATTTTTGAATAGCCATGCTGATTGTCCATTATTAATTTGTGCCTTTCTAATTGATGATATGTATTGTCCCTCAACATTTTTCCCCAATAATTTGCACAGCACTAAGTTTAGGCTTTCAAACCACAGTAAAATGTTAGCAGTCCTTCTGTCCTTTGTCAACACTGCTTTAGCCAGAGAAGTTTTGAAAATGATGGTCAAAGCCTCTGATATGTCCTCCCTTGCTTCTCTTAGCAGTCTGGCAAACATTTTATATTGGTCTCTGTTTTTATCCCTGAGCCAATTTTGTAATGTTGCTGTTACTGCCTGCTTTATTACATGGGCTAAAAATTGTTCACAAGCCAAATATCTGGTACTTTATCAATTACATTTTGGTGTCCATATGCGCAATATCAACTGCACTGCCCTCATCCACCCTCGATGAGAGCTCATCAAAAACTCAAATCAAGATACTCAAACACGAATTGTCCTTAAAAGAAATCTTTGCTGGCTTTCCATGAATAGCTTATGCCTGTCCTGTGGCTGTTAATGTTCTGGTGGATTATTGTTTCAGAGTGACTTCTGACAACCCAGCCCAGTGCCAATGTCATCAGAATGCTCCCAGCTTCGCACATGCGCAGAATGGACCTTTGCTGTCAGTATGGGACTGCGCACGCACAGCCTATGTCTTGCCAGGAATAACACGCGCATGCATGTGATAACATCATCGCGTATTGTAATGTCTGCTCACCGCTCGCTCCCTGCCGCCACGCCACTTCTCCTCCCTCGGCAAAACATACTTGAGCTCATCCTTACCAATCTACATGTTGCAGATGCATCTGTCCATGATAATATTAGTAGGAGTGACCACTGCACAGTCCTTGTGTAAACAGACACACTGAGGATACCCTCCATCTTGTGTGGAACTACCACCATGCACATTTTGCAGTATCTCACCATTGATCTTAATTGACGGGGAGGTGTTGTTCTGTGGTAGATGGTTGGAAGAGGACCTTTGTTTTCCAAGTGTTTGGTGAAAGACCCAGTTTCTCGTATGCTTTGGAGAAGAAGTGGGCAATGATCTGGAGCTCAGTTTCTGAGTGAGCACACATGCAAGTGTAATCTGCATACTGAAGCTCGATGACTGAGGTTGGAGTGATTTTGGTTTCGGATTGAAGGCAGCGTAGGTTGAACAGTTTCTCGTCTATTCTGTACATTATCTCTGTGCCTGTGAGTAGTTTTTTTCCCCATATCTTGGCAGCCTCCTCTCAGTGAAGGCAGACATAGATGACAAGGTTCGCCATCACCTCCAATGTATCAGCTCATTTGGCCAACAGGAAGAGAGTATTTGAGGATCAGGATTTCAAACCCGAGACTAAGATCATGGTTTACTGGGCAGCAGTGTTCCCTGCGCTGCTACGGAGCTTCGGAGACTTGACAACATACAGCATGCATCTCAAAGCACTGGAGAGGCGCCTCTGCAAGATCCTCCAAATCCGGTGGTGAGAAAGGCAGCCAAACAGCAGCGTCCTCTCCCAGCATTGGGACGCTAATCACCTAAAACCAGCTCCGCTCAGTGGGACATGTCACTCAGATGCCTGACACCAGAAGCCCGATGAGCTGTTCTTCTCAGAACTTGGTCATGACAGGAGACTCCCAAGAGGACAGGAAACATTTTAGAGATGTCCTCAAAGCATCCCTGCGGAGATCAGACATCCCCGTCGACTCATGGGAGTCCCTGGCTTGTGACCATCCTAGGTGGAGTAAGGTCATTTGGGAAGGGATTGTACACCTTGCAGGACTTCGTTGAGAACATGCGGAGGCAAAGACCTCCAAACTACTCATCTACCTTACCCTTCAAGCACCACTTGCACTTCATGTGGCAGAGTCTGCAGATCACAAATTGGACTTATCAGCCATCTCAGAACCCATCAAACCCAAGCAAGTCATCCTCCAATTCCGAGGGACTGCCTAAGAAGAAGAAGACTATCACCGTGCTAAATCGGATAGATTCAGAACAGGTTTAGCTGCTCAAAACTGGGCATCCATGAGGTACTGTGTGCCATCAGCAGCAGCAGAATTGTATTCAACCACAATCTGTAACCTCATGGCCCGACATAACCCCACTCTACCCTTTATCATCAAGCCAGGGGATCAACCCTGGTTCAATGAGAAGTCTAGTAAAACATGCCAGGAGCAGCAGCAGGCATACCTAAAAATGAGGTACCAATATGGTGCAACCACAGCAAAGGATTCCATGAATTCTAAGCAGTGGAAGCAGCATGCGATAGACAGAGGTAAGTGATCCCTCAACCAATGGATCAGATCTAATCTCTGCAGTCCTGCCACATCCGGTCATGAATGGTGGTGGACAATTAAGCTAACTAGAGATGGGGGCTCCACAAATATTCCCATCCTCAATGATAGTGGAGCCCAGCACATCAGTACAAAAGAAAAGGTTGCAGCATTTGCACCACATTCAGTGAGAAGTGCCGAGTGGATGATCTATCTCAGCCTCCTCCTGAGATCCCCAGCATCACAGATGCCAGTCTTCAGCCAATTCGATTCACTCCATGTGATATTAAGAAATGGCTAAAAGTACTGAATACAGCAAAGGCTAAGGGCCCTGACAACATCCTGGCTGTAGTACTGAAGACTTGTGCTCAGACCAAGCCATGCCTTTAGCCAAGCTGTTCCAGTACAGCAACAACACTGGCATGTATCTGACAATGTGGAATAATACCCAGGTATGCCCTGTCCATAAAAAGCAGGTGTTAGGGCCACGTGGTGTGACGTGGGTAGTTCCCACTGTTCAACTCCCCACCTGACCATAGGTGTTTTATTTTTCTAACAAACAGGTTTTCTTGTAGGTTGTAAAAAACAGAAAGTCAATTGTTCATTGATCAACACGCATTATCCCAAAATTGTCGCAACCGCATTCCCACGCGTTCATTTGCATGCGCGCACACACACACAAGAAGAAACACATAGAGAAGGGAAAGAGATAGGTGGGTTATAGCTGGGTGGGGAAGGGTTATGACAAACCTGTTGAATTCTCTTGAGACTCAAGTTATAGAGGGTTGCAGGCCTGAAATGATTATAGATTTCTCTCTTGATTGAATGTTCTGTTGAAGACGGTGGGTCACTTCTAGCTCTCCCTCTCTCTCTGCTGTATGATGTAGATGTTGGATTTTCCAGCAGGGCATGTGCTGGCTTGCTGGAATGACAGTAGTTACAAGTAGCTTCACCTTCTGGGTCAGTCTCTTTTTATCTCTCTCCCTCCCTCTGGTTGTCTTTTTTTAAGGTAAAACTGTGACTTCTCACTTCCCGTTAGGAGACATTCTGGTTTCTTTCCCATGGTGATCGCACAATGACTCAGGATGTGGATCTTTCACACCTCCTTTGTTTTAGAAGAAACATTCCATTCAATTCAATTCTGGAATGTTTATAGGATAGGTGTGAGATTAACACATTTTGGTTTTGAAGATTTGTCCTTTTTCTTTATCAGACTGTTTGAATACAGAAAATGTTAATCCCCTTTTCTTCTGCAGCCATTTTGGGCCATTGTTTACTTTTAAAGACAAAGTTCATAACACTTCAGAGTTACTCCATGAATGTTGTATCATTGCACCCTCTGTGTGACACTTCAGAGTTACTCCATGAATGTTGTAACATTGCACCCTCTGTGTGTGACACTTCAGAGTTACTCCATGAATGTTGTATCATTGCACACTCTGTGTGTGACACTTCAGAGTTACTCCATGAATGTTGTAACATTGCACCCTCTGTGTGTGACACTTCAGAGTTACTCCATGAATGTTGTAACATTGCACCCTCTGTGTGTGACACTTCAGAGTTACTCCATGAATGTTGTAACATTGCACCCTCTGTGTGTGACACTTCAGAGTTACTCCATGAATGTTGTAACATTGCACCCTCTGTGTGTGACACTTCAGAGTTACTCCATGGATGTTGTATCATTGCACCCTCTGTGTGTGACACTTCAGAGTTACTCCATGAATGTTGTATCATTGCACCCTCTGTGTGTGACACTTCAGAGTTACTCCATGAATGTTGTAACATTGCACCCTCTGTGTGTGACACTTCAGAGTTACTCCATGAATGTTGTGACATTGCACCCTCTGTGTGTGACACTTCAGAGTTACTCCATGAATGTTGTGACATTGCACCCTCTGTGTGTGACACTTCAGAGTTACTCCATGAATGTTGTCTCATTGCACCCTCTGTGTGTGACACTTCAGAATTACTCCATGAATGTTGTAACATTGCACCCTCTGTGTGTGACACTTCAGAGTTACTCCATGAATGTTGTAACATTGCACCCTCTGTGTGTGACACTTCAGAGTTACTCCATGGATGTTGTATCATTGCACCCTCTGTGTGTGACACTTCAGAGTTACTCCATGAATGTTGTATCATTGCACGCTCTGTGTGTGACACTTCAGAGTTACTCCATGAATGTTGTAACATTGCACCCTCTGTGTGTGACACTTCAGAGTTACTCCATGAATGTTGTGACATTGCACCCTCTGTGTGTGACACTTCAGAGTTACTCCATGAATGTTGTGACATTGCACCCTCTGTGTGTGACACTTCAGAGTTACTCCATGAATGTTGTCTCATTGCACCCTCTGTGTGTGACACTTCAGAATTACTCCATGAATGTTGTAACATTGCACCCTCTGTGTGTGACACTTCAGAGTTACTCCATGAATGTTGTATCATTGCACCCTCTGTGTGTGACACTTCAGAGTTACTCCATGAATGTTGTAACATTGCACCTCTGTGTGTGACACTTCAGAGTTACTCCATGAATGTTGTAACATTGCACCCTCTGTGTGTGACACTTCAGAGTTACTCCATGAATGTTGTAACATTGCACCCTCTGTGTGTGACACTTCAGAGTTACTCCATGAATGTTGTATCATTGCACCCTCTGTGTGTGACACTTCAGAGTTACTCCATGAATGTTGTAACATTGCACCCTCTGTGTGTGACACTTCAGAGTTACTCCATGAATGTTGTAACATTGCACCCTCTGTGTGTGACACTTCAGAGTTACTCCATGAATGTTGTGACATTGCACCCTCTGTGTGTGACACTTCAGAGTTACTCCATGAATGTTGTGACATTGCACCCTCTGTGTGTGACACTTCAGAGTTACTCCATGAATGTTGTCTCATTGCACCCTCTGTGTGTGACACTTCAGAGTTACTCCATGAATGTTGTGACATTGCACCCTCTGTGTGTGACACTTCAGAGTTACTCCATGAATGTTGTCTCATTGCACCCTCTGTGTGTGACACTTCAGAGTTACTCCATGAATGTTGTATCATTGCACCCTCTGTGTGTGACACTTCAGAGTTACTCCATGAATGTTGTAACATTGCACCTCTGTGTGTGACACTTCAGAGTTACTCCATGAATGTTGTAACATTGCACCCTCTGTGTGTGACACCTCCCCCAAAAGGGGGGAAAAAATGAAATTTCTTGGATTTCATTTTTGTGTTGTTCTTTGGGTGTAGGAGCAGGGCAAACGAAACAGTAAGACATTTTACGGTCAAATCACTTTACACATTCATTTCATTTATTCCTCAGGCTTCCAGCCCCGAGTCTGATATCAATTTGATTTACACAGTGTTCTTTACATTCCGGACAGTGCATCAGCTCGGACATTGTCTTTTCCCACGATGTGTGAAATTTTTAGGTTGAATGGTTAGAGGAGTAACCTCCAACGAAAAAGCCTGGTGTTTTTTACTTTGAATTTTTCCAGGAAGGTGAGTGGCTGGTGGACCGTATGAATTTGATTCTCTTTGTGCCTGTTGTTGCCATAGACTTTGAAACATTGAAGAGTGAAGAGGAACCCTAATGTTTCCTTTTCTATCGTTGAGCATTTCTTTTGGTGTCTGTTCAGTTTTTTGAGAAATAGTTAATTGGTCTTTCCAAACTTGAATCATCATCCTGGAGTAGGATGGCCCCTACTCCAACAGCACTGATGTCTATAGCCATTTTAAAAGGTTTGTTGAAATTTGGGGCTGTTAATACCGGGTTGTTTTTTCGAATTGCGTTCAACTTTTCAAATGCCAGCTGGCATGGCTTTGACAATACCACTTTTGCACTTTTCTTTAACAGGACTTTCAGGGGATCAGCTAAGGTGCTGAAATTGGGAACACATTTGTGGTAGAATCCGTACATTCCTAGGAAGCGTTGATTTCCTTGGTTTTTGGAATGGGGAAATCCACCCGGGCCTGCACTTTTGCTGTCCTTGGCAACGCTCGACCTTGACCCACAATAGGTGGTCTAAATAGGTGATTTTGGCTTTGGCAAATTCATTTCTTGCCAAGTTGGTCACTAGATGAGTGTTCTGTAGGCTTTTGAAGAGGGCCTGTAATGATTTAAATGGTTCTCTCAGGTGTTGCTGAAAGCTAGCATATCATCGAGGTAAACAACACAATTATTTAGACCAGCTATCACTTGATTCATTAAACTTGGAATGCGACTGGGGCATTTTTCAGACCGAAGGGCGTTACTTTGCACTGAAATAAGCCATCAAAGGTGACAAATGCAGAGATTTCCTTTGCCTGCTGGGTCATTGGTACTTGCCAGTATCCTTTCAATAAGATTATTTTACTGATGTAGGTGAAATTTCCTACCTGATCTATGTAGTTTCGATATGGGGGATTGGGTATGAACCTGTTTTGTAACTGCATTGGCCTTGTGATACTAGACTAATACCTGGAATGGGTGGTTGTCTTATGAGGAAAGGTTGGACACATTAGGCTTGGATCCATGGGAGGTAAGAAGAGTAAGAGCCAACTTGATTGAAACATCTAAGATTCTGAGTGGTCTTGACAGGGTGGATATGGAAATGATGTTTCCTCTTGTGGGAGAATCTAGGGGTCACTTTAAAAATAAGGGGTCACCCATTTAAGGCAGAGATGAGGAGAATTTTTTTCTTTCAAAGAGCTGTGAGTTTTTGGAACTCCTTTCCTCAAAAGGCAGTGGAATCAGAGACTTTGAATATTTTTAAGGCAGAGGTAGGTAGATTCTTGATAAGCAAGGGGGTGGAAGGTTATTGGGGGTAGGTGGGAATGTGGTTCAGCCATGATCTTATTGAATGGCGGAGCAGGCTCAAGGGGCTGAGTGGCCTACTCCTGCTCCTAATTCGTATGTTCGTATGTATGATCAATACAGAGCATGTTGAACTATCAGGTTTGAAACTAATACTATTGGAGATCTCCAGGTACTCTGACTGGGTTCAATTAAATCATTTTCCTGCATGTACTGGATTTCCTGGCCGACCTGAGCTAGTTTATTGGAGTTCAATCTACAAGGGTTCCCTCCTACTAGCACATGGTGCACTGTTCAAGGTGTGCAACCTGATTTGTCCCTGCAGACTTCCAAGAACTCCTTTAATAATGTGATTAGGTCCTGTCTCTGTTGTTCAGAGAGATACCCAGCATTATGTCCAATCCCTTTTAAATGTTGGTGTTTTCCAATTTGGCGCTAGGGGGTTCAATTTTAGAGTTTTCAGGGTTCTCGTTCTCATCCAGTTTATCCTAACTACTGCTCTCTTCCTCTATTACTTTCACTGCCTGGCACACACTTACTGATCGGTCTAGTTCCCAGCTGTAGTATCTTTTCAGCATGTTAATATGACACAGTCTTTGTTTTTCCCTTCTGTCAGGGGTGTTAATTAAGTAGTATATTTCATTCACCTTTTCTTACCTCTGCTATATGGGCCACTAAACCTGGCCTTTAAAGGTTTGTCCTGCACAGGTAGCAGCAGCAGAACTTGGTCCCCTGGTTTAAACTCATGGACTGCAACTTTCTTACCTGCCCGCCATTTTATTTTTTTCTGAGAGCTTTTGATCTGTTCCTTTGCTATCCAACAATCCTGGGCAAGTCTATCCCGGAATGTGGTCACATAGTTTCGTATTGAAGTTTCCTCCCTTTGTTCTAGGAATTTTTCCTTGATCAATTTCAGGGGCCTCTCACCTCACATCCGAAAATCAATTCGCAGGGAGTAAAGCCTGTGGATTCATTGGGGGAATCCCTGGTAGCAAATAGCAAGAAAACTACTCCTTTGTCCCAGTTGTAGGGGTATTCACTGCAATATGCTCGGAGCATAGTTTTTAGGGTCTGATGGTACCGTTCCAGAGTCTCTTGTGATTTGGGGATATGGTAAGGATTTCAGCTGGTCAATACCAAGGCTTTGTATCATCTCCTGGAACATTTGGGACATGAAATTGGTTCCCTGTTCGGACTGTATTTCTCTCGGGATTCTGTATCTGGTGAAGAACTGGGTTAACTCCTCGACTACAGCTTTGGTAGTAATTTTCCTCAAGGGTATGGCTTCTGGGAATCTGGTGATCACATCCATGATAGTTAACAGGTACTGATGAACTGTCTTGGTTTTGGGTAGGGGTTCCATGCAATCGATTAGAACTCTACTGAAAGGTTCTTCGAAAACAAGAATGCAGATCAATGGGATATGTTTAATGGTAGGTTGGGGTTTCCCAATAATCCGGCAGGTCTGACAGAATCCTTGCGGAGTTGTGGCCAGTAAAAGTGTCAGTTAATTCAGGCTTGGGTCTTTCAGATACCTACATGCCGAGCCACAGGGATTTCATGGGCAATTCACAGAATTTCTCTGTGATATTTAGTGGGGATCACAATTTGGTGAACTACTGTCTGCTTCTCCTCTGAGGGTCGCTGTGTGTGTGTGGGGTGGGGGGGGGGTCTCCATTTCCTCATTAAAATTTTATTTTTAAGTAGTAACACTCAGGCAGCTTCTCTGCGTCTGCCTCACAATAAGCTGTCTATGCTGTCTGTTTTAAAGCTTTTTGGGCTTCAATTATGGAGGGTTCATCATATAATTCCCCTAAATCTCCAAAGAAAGTTTTAGCCAGCCAGACCTCTGAGTCATGTGGCTGATTTTCTGGTTCAGCTCTCTCTGGGGGAGCTGGCTTGGCCATGGCCCTTGTTACTGCACAGGCAGGAAAGATTCCAGGGACTTCCTCCTGTATTTGCTCTGTCTCCTTAGCCTTGTTTGGCTGGACTAATATCAATAGGGCTGCGACCACATTACCTCCAACCAAATCATTGTTGAGTAGCAAGTCTATGCCAGCCACAGGTAGACTAAAGAACAAAGAACAGTACAGCACAAGAACAGGCCATTCGGCCACCAAGCCTGCGCCGATCTTGATGCCTGTCTAAGCTAAAACCTTCTGCACTTCCGGGGAACGTATCCATCTATTCCCATCCTATTCATGTATTTGTCAAGATGCCTCTTAAACGTTGCTATTGTACCTGCTTCCACCACCTCCCCCAGCAGCAAGTTCCAGGCACTCACCACCCTCTGTGTAAAGAACTTGCCTCGCACATCCCCTCTAAACTTTGCCCCTCGCACCTTAAACCTATGTCCTCTAGTAACTGACTCTTCCACCCTGGGAGAAAGCTTCTGACTATCCACTCTGTCCATGCCACTCATAACTTTGTAAACCTCTATCATGTTGCCCCTCCACCTCCGTCATTCCAGTGAAAACAATCCGAGTTTATCCAGCCTCTCCTCAAAGCCAATGCCCTCCAGACCAGGCAACATCGTGGTAAACCTCTTCTGTACCCTCTCCAAAGCCTCCACGTCCTTCTGGTAGTGTGGCGACCAGAATTGCACGCAATATTCCAAGTGTGGCCTAACTAAGGTTCTGTACAGCTGCAGCATGACTTGACTAGGGACAATCCCCACAGTAACTGCCCCAGAAACAAGGTTGCACTGCAAGTGGACCTAAAACAGGGGTACAGACATGTATCCTCCTTCAATTCCTTTCACCAGAACCTTTGCTTTTAGTGATCTCTCTGGTTGGAAGGTCATTCCTTTACCCAGCATTAGGGATTGTATGGCCCCGGTGTCTCGAAGCAGGACAATGCGGTTAGCTGCCTCATGAGAGATGTTTGGAGACACCGTTCCTTTTAAAACAAAATCCTGATAGCCTTCAGGAATTTTCTCTACTTCTCTCATACCTATGGCAGTATTGTTTGTGGAGTCCTTTCCCACGGTGAGGAAAGATCTGCTGGGGCACCCCTACAAGGCTTCCTTCCAGCGTTCAGCTTTGATATGCTCTGTTTTGCTGTAATGGGAACACACAGGTCTATGATAGACATTCCTGCCCTCTTTATTTTCTTTCCTTGCTGGTGTGCTCACCTTTTGTTTCTCTGTCGCTGACATTCCATCTTTTATCACTTTCACACTTTCTGCCCTTTGTGAACCTCTGGAAATTACCATGAAAGGCTTTTCCCTGAGTTTTATGTGTGAGTTCAAAGTCATCTACCATGACAGCGGCTTCTCTCACCCTGTGAATTCTTTGTTCTTTGATGTGAGTTCTGATACAACTTGGATGCTATTTTTAAACTCTTCCAGTAACATCACTTCTCTCAAATTTTCATATAAAGGTTCTAGTTTGAGAGATCATATCCAGCGATCAACAGCCATGTGTTTAATTCTTTTGAATTCAATGTCAGTCTGCGTGGATCTTTTCCGGGTGCACTGGAATTTCTGTCTAGATGCTTCCAATGCCAGCTCATATGCATTTAGAATTATAGATTTAGTTTGTTCATAATCTTTTTTCCTTCTGAAACTCTCCTCTTTTTCCTTTTGAAGTTGAAATTGTATTTCTTCCCTTTTCATCTGCAAATGGATTCTAGCTAAAATTATTTTTCACACTCGTATTCCAGACTTACTTATTCTAGTTTAGGGGTAAGTTTGAAATAGTTGGCTAGACTTTTCACCAGTTCAGGTTTCTTTGCTTTTTGTTTGAAAGTGATTCCCACCTTTATAACTAAGCTTTTTAAATCTTCACTTAACTTGTTCAACTTATCATGGGATATCTCCACAAACTCCTTAGAGTTAAATGTGACCATCTCTTTTGTTTCTAGTACCATAGAGAAAAACAGAAGAATAAAAGAAAACCTGTTTGTTTATTTTTCCACAATTTTAGAGGTCAAATTTCCTCCCATATTCCAGATGTCTCGTTTGTCTGGTGGTTCCGATCCCAAATGAACCCCCGATTCATTATGGCCATGTGGTGTGACATGGCTGGTTTCCACTGTTCAACTTCCCACCTGACCGCAGTAAGTGTATTTGTGTTAGCTTTTAGCCCCTTGTCGTTTTATTTTTCGAATAAACAGACAGCAACAGGTTTTCTCATTGTTTTTTTTAAAAGAAACAAAGTCAACTGTTTATTGATCAAAATGCGTTATCCCAAAATTGTCACAAGCACATTCACTCACATGTTCACACACACACACACACACACGCACACACACACATGCACACAAAAAGAGAAACAGAGAAGGGAAAGAAATTGCAGGGTTTACTGGGGGTGAAGTGTTATAAAGCTGTTGAATTCTCTTGAGACTCAATTTATAGAGGGTCGCAGGCCTGAGTTGATTGTAGATTTCTCTCTTGGTTGAAGGTTCTGTTGAAGATGGTGGGTCACATCTAGCTCTCTCTCCACTGTATGATATAAATGTTGGATTTGCCAGCAGGGCATATGCTTTCTGGCTTGCTGGAATGCCAGCAGATACAAGTAACTTCATGTTCTGGATCAGTCTCTTACTCTCTCTCTCCCCCTCTGGCTGTCTTTTTTAAGGTAAAACCGTTCACTTCTCCTGCTAGAAGACATTCTGGTTTCTCCCCATGGTGATCGCACAATGGCCCAAGACATGGATACTTCACACTACCTTTGTTTTAGAAGAGGACATTCAGTTCTGGAATGTGTTTAGGATAGGTGTGAGATGGGTTTCGTTAACATCTTTTGGTTTTGTAGATTTGTCCTCTGTCTTTGTCAGATTGTTTGAATATACAAGACCCGTTTCTTTGGCAGCCATTTTGAACCATTGTTCACTTTTTAAAAATAAAGCTTCATTTTTTTAAAGACAAAGTCCAGTTTTTCATAACTCTTCTGAGTTACTCGGCGAATACTGTATCATTGCACCTCCGATGTTCGTGACACAGGACAAAACTGTTCCTTTGCTGTCACTGGATCAAAAGTCTGGAACTCCCTTCAGACAGCACTGTGGTTGTACCAACACCAGATGGACTGCAGCGGTTCAAGAAGGCAGCTCAACACTACCTTCTCAAGGGTAATTAGAGTTGGGCAACAATTGCAGACGATGTTCACATCCCATGAAAGAGTAAAAACAAAATCTAAATTGCAGCATGTGAAGCTGGCAGAGACCTGGGCAGGCATAGTAGTTGGAGAGGCTCCTATCACCCTGTGTCCTGTGAAAGAAAGGGAAGGGCAGAAAGTGGGACTATTAGCTTGGAAGGAGATTACTGTATTTAGTTAGAATTTAATATTTATAGTAGGAATCTAGCACTATAGTTATAATAATTTAGTAAGGATTTAATACGTACTTATTATCTGAAATTAATTTATTAATTAGTGCTAGAAATGTCAGTTAGAGGGGTGAAGTGCTTCACCTGTGAGATGTGGGAGGTCCATGACGCTTCCAGCGTTCCGGACGACTACATCTGCAGGAAGTGTACCCAGTTGCAGCTCCTCACAGACCGTATGGATCAGTTGGAGCGGCAACTGGATGCACTTAGGAGCATGCGGGTGCAGAAAGCATCACAGACAGGAGTTTTAGAGAAGTGGTTACATCCAAGGTGCAGGCAGATAGATGGGTGACCGTTAGAAGGGGTAGGCAGTCAGTGCAGGAATCCCCTGTGGCTATCCCCCTCTCGAACAAGTATACCGTTTTGGATACTGTTGGGGGGGATGGCCTATCAGGGGAAAACAGCAGCAGCCAGAGCAGTGGCACCAAGGCCGGAACTGTTGTTCAGCAGGGAGGGACAAAGTGCAGAAGAGCAATAGTTATAGGGGACTCTATAATCAGGGGCACAGATAGGCGCTTCTGTGGACGTGAAAGAGACTCCAGGATGGTATGTTGCCTCCCTGGTGCCAGGGTCAAGGATGTCTCTGAATGGACAGGGGGCATTCTGAAGGGGGAGGGTGAACAGCCAGACGTTGTGGTAAACATCGGTACCAATGACATAGGCAGGAAGAGTGATGGAGGTCCTGCAGGGGGAGTTTAGGGAGTTAGGTAGAAAGTTAAAAGACAGGACCTCTCGCGTTGAAATCTCGGGATTACTCCGTGTGCCACGTGCCAGTGAGGCTAAAGATAGGAAGATAGTGCAGCTAAATACGTGGCTGAACAGCTGGTGTAGAAGGGAGGGTTTCAGATATCTGGATCATTGGTATCTCTTCAGGGACAGATGGGAACTGTACAAGAAGGACGGGTTGCATCTAAACTGGAGGGGCACAAATATCCTGGCTGCGAGGTTTGCGAGCATCACTCGGGAGGATTTAAACTAGTGTGGCAGGGCAGTGGGAACCAGAGCAGTAGGACAGCAAATGAAATAAATGAGGGGGACATAGTAAATAAGGCCAGTAAGTCCAAGAGAAAGAGCAGGCAGGGAGATGTTGCGGAGCACAGTGGGTCTGGTGGTCTGAAGTGCATTTGTTTCAATGCGAGAAGTAGAACACGTAAGGCAGATGAACTTCGAGCTTGGATTAGTACTTGGAACTATGATGCTGCTATTACAGAGACTTGGTTGAGGGAAGGACAGGATTGGCAGCTAAATATTCCAGGATTTAGAAGCTTCAGGCGGGATAGAGGGGGATGTAAAAGGGGTGGGGGAGTTGCATTACTGGTTAAGGAGAATATCACAGCTGCACTGCGGGAGGACACCTCAGAGAGGTCATGCAGCGAGGCAATATGGGTGGAGCTCAGGAATAGGAAGGGTGCAGTCACGATGTTGGGGGTTTTCTACAGGCCTCCCAACAGCCAGCGGGAGGTAGAGGAGCAGATATGTAGACAGATTTTGGAAAGATGTCAAGGTAACAGGGTTGTAGTGGTGGGTGATTTTAACTTCCCCTATATTGACTGGGACTCACTTAGTGCTCGGGGCTTGAATGGGGCAGAGGTTGTAAGGAGCATCCAGGAGGGCTTCTTGAAACAATATATAGATAGTCCAACTAGGGATGGGGCCGTACTGACCTTGTATTGGGGAATGAGCCCGGCCAGATGGTCGAAGTTTCAGAAGGGGAGTATTTCGGGAACAGTGACCATAATTCCATAAGTTTTAAGGTACTTGTGGAGAAGGATAAGAGAAGTCCTCGGGTGAAGTTGCTAAATTGGGGGAAGGCTAATTATAACAATATTAGGCAGGAACTGAAGAATTTAGATTGGGGGCGGCTGTTTGAGGGTAAAGCAACATCTGACATGTGGGAGTCTTTCAAATGTCAGTTGATGAGAATCCAGGACCAGCATGTTCGTGTGAGGAAGAAGGATAAGTTTGGCAATTTTCAGGAACCTTGGATAACGTGGGATATTGTGAGCCTAGTCAAAAAGAAAAAGGAAGCATTCGTAAGGGCTGGAAGCTAGGAACAGACGAATCCCTTGAGGAATATAAAGACAGTAGAAAGGAACTTAAGCAAGGAGTCAGGAGGGCTAAAAGTGGTCATGAAAAGTCATTGGCAAACAGGATTAAGGATAATCCCAAGGCTTTTTATACATATATAAAGAGCAAGAGGGTAGCCAGGGAAAGGGTTGGCCCGCTCAAGGACAGAGAAGGGAATCTATGTGTGGAGCCAGAGGAAATGGGCAAGGTACTAAATGAGTACTTTGCATCAATATTCACCAAAGAGAAGGACTTGGTGGATGATGAGCCCAGGGAAGGGAGTGTACATAGTCTCAGTCATCTCATTATCAAAAAGGAGGAGGTGTTGGGTGTCTTGCAAAGCATTAAGGTAAATAAGTCCCCAGGGCCTGATGGGATCTGCCCCAGAATACTGAGGGAAGCAAGGGAAGAAATTGCTGGGGCCTTGACAGAAATCTTTGCATCCTCATTGGGTACAGGTGAGGTCCCAGAGGACTGGAGAATAGCCAATGTTGTTCCTTTGTTTAAAAAGGGTGGCAAGGATAATCCAGGAAATTATAGGCCGGTGAGCCTGACATCAGTGGTAGGGAAATTATTAGAGAGGATTCTTTGGGACAGGATTTATTCCCATTTGGAAACAAATGAACTTATTAGCGAGAGGCAGCATGGTTTTGTGAAGGGGAGGTCGTGTCTCACTAATTTGATTGAGTTTTTTGAGTAAGTGACAAAGATGATTAATGAAGGAAGGGCAGTGGATATTATCAATAGGACTTCAGTAAAGCCTTTGACAAGGTCCCTCATGGCAGACTGGTACAAAAGGTGAAGTCACATGTGATCAGAGGTGAGCTGGCAAGATTGATACAGAACTGGCTCAGTCATAGAAGATAGAGGGTAGCAGTGGATGGGTGCTTTTCTGAATGGAGGGTTGTGACTAGTGGTGTTCCACAGGGATCAGTGCTGGGACCTTTGCTCTTTGTAGTGTATATGTAAATGATTTGGAGGAAAATGTAGCTGGGCTGATTAGTAAGTTTGCGGACGACACAAAGCTTGGTGGAGTTGCGGATAGTGATGAGGATTGTCAGAGGATACAGCAGGATATAGATCGGTTGGAGACTTGGGCGGAGAAATGGCAGATGGAGTTTAATCCGGACAAATGTGCGGTAATGCATTTTGGACGATCTAATGCAGGTGGGAAGTATACAGTAAATGGCAGAACCCTTAGGAGTATTGACAGGCAGAGAGATCTGGGTGTACAGGTCCACAGGTCACTGAAAGTGGCAACGCAGGTGGATAAGGTAGTCAAGAAGGCATACGGCATGCTTGCCTTCATCGGTCGGGGCATAGAGCATAAAAATTGGCAAGTCATGCTGCAGCTGTACAGAACTTTAGTTAGGCCACACTTGGAATATTGCGTGCAATTCCGGTCGCCACACTACCAGAAGGACGTGGAGGCTTTGGAGAGGGTACAGAAGAGGTTTACCAGGATGTTGCCTGGTCTGGAGGGCATTAGCTATGAAGAGAGGTTGGATAAACTCGGATTGTTTTCACTGAAACGACGGAGGTGGAGGGGCGACATGATAGAGGTTTACAAAGTTATGAGCGGCATGGACAGAGTGGATAGTCAGAAGATTTTTCCCAGGGTGGAAGAGTCAGTTACCAGGGGACATAGGTTTAAAGTGCGAGGGGCAAAGTTTAAAGGGGATGTGCGAGGCAAGTTCTTTACACAGACGGTGGTGAGTGCCTGGAACTTGCTGCCGGGGGAGGTGGTGGAAGCAGGTACGATAGCGACGTTTAAGAGGCATCTTGACAAATACATAAATAGGAAGGGAATAGAGGGATATGGACCCCGGAAGTGCAGAAGATTTTAGTTTAGACAGGCATCATGATCGGCGCAGGCTTGGTGGCCGAATGGCCTGTTCCTGTGCTGTACTGTTCTTTGTTCTTTGTTCAAAAGTTGAAAAGGGGATTTTGGGACAGGGATTATGGTCATTGTTCCCTTCTATGCCCCCTTTATTTTCATCAACTTTGGATCTCTGAACCTGCAGTGATGTTAGTTATGGAGGAGGAGCTGTTAAATGCCTCTTCGGTTCCTCTGACATGTGTTATCCCAGAACAGCATGCACAGCCTTCCAGGCACATGGAGAGTAGCAGAAGCATATTTGGGGGGACAAGACCATGAAGTTTTCATTCCCTATTGAGGTCATGAAGGTAACACTAACTTTGGCAATTCCTAGTACAAGTGAGGAGGGGGAATGTTACAGCTAATGAAAGGCAGAAAAGAAATGTTGCATGAGGACGTGGTGTCACAACATTCAAATGTTGTGAAAGTTTTGCATCAAAAAACCCTGGGTTATAGAAAGCAGTTAGGAGGTAAAGAAAGAGGTTTAAAAGGTCTACAGCAAAAGTTAAACTGCTGTTGAGAAAGAAATAGGTGGGACGTTTTGTTTTTTAACGACAAGGCAACTGGATTTTGTTTTCTGTTTCTAAGAGTGTGTGTGAGTGCAATAAAACTTCCTCGTCTGCGAATGTATGACTGTTTTAAGAGTTTTTTTATTCAATCATGGGATGTGGGCTTCACTGACTATGCCAGCATTTATTGCCCATCCCTAACTGCCCTTGAGAAGGTGGGTGTGAGCTGCCTTCTTGAACCGCTGCAGTCCATGTGAGGTAGGTAAACCCACAGTGCTGTTGGGAAGGGAGTTCCAGGATTTTGACCCAGCGACAGTGAAGGAATGGCGATACAGTTCCAAGTCAGGATGGTGTGTGACTTGTATGGGAAACTGCAGGTGATGATGTTCCCATGCATCTGCTGCTGTTGTCCTTCGAGGTGGTAGAGGGTCGCAGGTTTGGAAGGTGCTGTCTAAGGTGCCTTGGTGCGTTGCTGCAGTGCATCTTGTAGATGGTACACACTGCTGCCACTCTGCGCCGGTGGTGGAGGGAGTGAATGTTTGTAGATGGGGTGCCAATCAAGCGGGTTGCTTTGTTCTGGATGGTGTCGAGCTTCTTGAGTGTTGTTGGAGCTGCACCCATCCAGGCAAGTGGAGAGTATTCCATCACACTCCTGACTTGTGCCTTGTAGATGGTGGACAGGCTTTGGGGAGTCAGGAGGTGAGTTACTCGCCTCAGGATTCCTAGCCTCTGACCTGCTCTTGTAGCCATGGTATTTATATGGCTACTCCAGTTCAGTTTCTGGTCAATGGTAGCCCCTAGGATGTTGATAGTGGGGGATTCAGCGATGGTAATGCCATTGAATGTCAAGGGGAGATGGTTAGATTCTCTCTTGTTGGAGATGGTCATTGCCTGGCACTTGTGTAGCGCAAATGTTACTTGCCACTTATCAACCCAAGCCTGGATATTGTCCAGGTCCTGCTGCATTTCTACACGGACTGCTTCAGTATTTGAGGAGTTGTGAATGGTGCTGAACATTGTGCAATCATCAGCGAACATCCCCACTTCTGACCTTATGATTGAAGGAAGGTCATTGATGAAGCAGCTGAAGATGGTTGGGCCTAGGACACTACCCTGAGGAACTCCTGCAGTGATGTCCTGAAGCTCAGATGATTTACCTCCAACACTCACAACCATCTTCCTTTGCGCTAGGTATGACTCCAACCAGCAGAGAGTTTTCCCCGATTCCCATTGATTCCAGTTTTGCTTGGGCTCCTTGATGCCATATTTGGTTAAATGCTGCCTTGATGTCAAGGGCAGTCACTCTCACCTCACCTCTTGAGTTCAGCTCTTTTGCCCATGTTTGAACCAAGGCTGTAATGAGATCAGGAGCGGAGTGACCCTGGCAGAACCCAACTGAGCGTCACTGAGCAGGTTATTGCTAAGCAAGTGCTGCTTGATGGCAATGTTGATGACACCTTCCATCACTTTACTGATGATTGAGAGTAGACTGATGGGGGGGTAATTGGCCGGGTTGGACATGTCCTGCTTTTTGTGTACAGGACATACCTGGGCAATTTTCCACATTGCAGGGTAGATGCCAGTGTTGTAGCTGTACTGGAACAGCTTGGCTCGGGGTGCGGCAAGTTCCGGAGGACAGGTCTTCAGTACTATTGCCGGAATATTGTCAGGACCCATAGCCTTTGCAGTATCCAGTGCCTTCAGTTGTTTCTTGATATCACGCAGAGGGAATCGAATTGGCTGAAGTCTGGCATCTGTGATGCTGGGGACTTCAGGAGGAGGCCGAGATGGATCATCAACTCGGCACTTCTGGCTGAAGATTGTTGGAAATGCTTCAACCTTATCTTTTGCACTGATGTTCTGGGCTCCCCCATCATTGAGGATGGGGATATTTATGGAGCCACCTCCTCCAGTTAGTTGTTTAATTGTCCACCACTATTCATGACTGGATGCGGCAGGACTGCAGAGCTTCGACCTGATCCATTGGTTATGGGATCACTTAGCTCTGTCTATTGCATGCTGCTTATGCAGTTTGGCATGCAAGTAGTCCTGGGTTGTAGCATCACCAGGTTGACACTTCATTTTGAGGTATGCCTGGTGTTGCTCCTGGCATGCCCTCCTGCAATCTTCATTGAACCAGGGTTGGTCTCGTGGCTTGATGGTAATGGTAGAGTGGGGGATATGCTGGGCCATGAGGTTACAGATTGTGGTTGACTACAACTCTGCTGCTGATGATGTCCCACAGCACCTCATGGATGCCCAGTTTTGCATTGCTAGATCTGTTCCAAATCTATCCCATTTAGCACAGTGATAGCGCCACACAACACGATGGACGGTATCCTCAATGTGAAGGCGGGAATTCATCTCCACAAGGACTGTGCAGTGGTCACTCCTACCAATACAGTCATGGACAGAAGCATCAGTGGCAGGCAGATTGGTGAGGACAAGGTCAAGTATGTTTTTCCCTCGTGTTGGTTCCCCACCACCTGCCGCAGACCCAGTCTGGCAGTTATGTCCTTTAGTACTCGGCCAGCTGTGGTGCTACTGAGCCACTCTTGGTGATGGACATTGAAGTCCCCCACCCAGAGTACATTTTGTGCCCTTGCCACCCTCAGTGCTTCCTCCAAGTGGTGTTCAACATGGAGGAGTACTGACTCATCAGCTGAGGGAGAGTGGTTGGTGGTAATCAGTAGGAGATTACTTTGCCCATGTTTGACATGATGCCATGAGACTTCATAGGGTCCGGAGTCGTTATTGAGGACTCCTAGGGCAACTCCCTCCCTACTGCCTCCCTGCCGATGGGACAGGACATACCCGGGGATAGTGATTGCACTGTCTAGGACATTGTTTGTAAGGTATGATTCCGTGAGTATGACTATGTCAGGCTGTTGCTTTGGCACAAGCCCCCAGATGTTGGTAAGGAGGACTTTGCAGGGTCGACAGGGCTAGGTTTGCCGTTGTCGTTTCCAGTGCCAAGGCCGATGCCAGGGGTCTGTCCGGTTTCATTCCTTTTTATTGACTTCGTAGCGGTTAGGTACAACTGAGTGGCTTGCTGGGCCATTTCAGAGGGCATGTAAGAGTTAACCACATTGATGTGGGTCTGGAGTCACATGTAGGCCAAACCAGGTAAGGACAGCAGATTTCCTTCCCTAAAGGACATTAGTGAACCAGGTGGACCAATTGACAATGGTTTCATGGCCATCATTGGATTAGCTTTTTAAATTCCATACTTATTAATTAAATTCAAATTCCACCTTCTGCTGTGGTGGGATTTGAACCCATGTCCCCAGAGAAATACCCTGGATGTCTGGGTTACTAGTCCAGTGATAATACCACTACGCCACCGCCTCCCCTAAGTGTGTGTGTTTTGTTTGTTTTCAGTGTAATCATCTCTCACTGTTTTGTTCAATCCATTGTAGTGAGTAGCATGTGTTATTTTCATTTTGTTAATTATTTATCCTATGTATGATCATTATGTCGGAGGAAATTGAGTCGTGTTTTTGGTTTTGAACTAATAGAGCCTGTATGCCTTCGGCTCAAGATATGGGCATATAACACAACATTTGGCAATGTGAGTTCATGATCCATTCTGGGGATAAATATTCCTAAGATTCATAGAAGTATGAAGATTTGTATATGATTTTTGAATGTGTTCATTTCAGTTTTAAAATGTGCACCCAGAGTTGCTGAAATTTTGGATTGCATTTTAGGTTGAAGAGGCTGGTTGTCCAGCTCACATGATGCAGAAAACTCCGATCTCTTTTGTGTTAAAATGTTGAAGCTTTTACTTCACTGTGAATACTGTTTTTTTCTTCAGTTATATTCAGTGCTATTGCAGTAATTTGGAACATCATCTGAAGATAGGAAAGAAAAAGGTGAAGTTACTTTTTTGCAAATCACATGTGAATGTTTCTATGTCAGTATTTGCTGCTTCACCTTTTTACAAGATGAATTGTTGGAATTATTGAGGTTGATTAATCTGTTAAGTTGAAAAACCCAAATTCTGGCTGTTGTAAATTGTGTGAAAATCTCGCGTTCCAGACATGAGATTGTCATAAATGATTGGTATTTTTGAATTTCTGACCAATTTCAGGAGTCAATGAGTAGGTGACTCTGATTATTTAATTATTTTGGTATCCCTGGCTTGTGTGACCAGAAACAGAAGAGGAGGAAGCTCTACTGCTGTATGATAACAATCTGAAAACATGTGTTAGTTGGATTGTAAAACAGAATTGTTTCACAGTGTGTTTAAAGATTTTAGGTTAACTTGAAAGTTATCAGAAGATGGCACGAGCTGATATTGATTAACGATGCTTTTGTTTGTCTTCTTTTGGAATACAAAAAAGTTAACATGTGTTTTTGTGCTTTCTAGTAACATATTAACTCTTTTTAATTAATTGAGGAAAAAGTTTGTTTTGAAAATTTATCTGAAGTCTTTTGGGATTGTTTGATATTATTTAGGGATCCAAAAGTGCTGGCGTGGGCTTACTAATTTCAATGCAAATTGATCTGAGGTCTTATATTTGACAACAAATATGTGTGTGATTGTATCCATCAGGATAAGAGTCATGCAACAATCTAGCTCATGTAATATTAAACTGCGGAAATCAAATGAATGTGCAAGTGTGGATATGGAGTTTGGGAGATTGTAATGCAAAATTTGCATCCTTATCAAGGGTTTGTTGTTAATAATGATCATACACAGATATACTTATATCTAGAAATTGGACCTTATTGTTCTACTCAATCACTTCTAATTGTGTGCAGTATGGTAGTTTACAATTCTATTGACACAAAGTGATCACAGACCAACAGGCTTTCCAATGGGAACATGAGAATCTGAGATTACAGCAACCCTACTTCAACCCTAATCATGTTGCCTATTTGGAAGAAGGAGCTACAAAAATGTTTTCAACAGAATCAGCATTTGAAACAAGCAATTGTTGTGGACAGTAACCATCATGTGACTGAAATTGAGAATGATCACAAAGCGTTGGATCAGGTTGGACATGAGAGCTGGTGGGAGTCATTATTTGGATGGAGTCCGACAGCTACTGATGTGATGAGCACGATGATACACCCAGTTACTATGCTGGTGCTGTTTCATTTAATTGTGCTTGTAATATTGATTTATTATGGATGGTGTGTTTTAGAACCAGGACAATGATGTTGAAAGGACTAAAATGACTGTACAAATGTTACCCAGGTATATTCAAGGCTGAAAAGACAGAGCGAAGTTAAAGTCTTGAAGTCCTTGCTGAGGCCATGTGCACAATTCCAGCTTGCTCCTCTAGTTCTGGAAGGTCGAAGAGAGGCTTTATCCATCTTCCTGGTTGTTGCCTGTAAGGTTCTGTCGTCCTGAGGCTTAGGAGCTGCCACCGAGGCTTCCCTGGGACTTTGCTGAATAGAGAGACAGAGAGAGCTTTATTCTAGGAGTTCAGTTAAATCTTTTCCTTTCTGAGGTACAATTCACAAAACTCAGTGTTACACCAGCAGGTATGTCATGTGACCACCTCTGTTTGAAAACAGAAGTTTCTGGAAGGTTGTTTGAAATTCAAAGTTCTTCAGACATACTTGGCAGGAGGGGTTTGGCTCTTTAAAAGTCAAAGGGTGTTGATGGCTTTTGATCATCACTGTTGACAAAACCATTCTCGTTAACTGAATCAGGGACCACCCCCATTGTTCTAGCTAGTCTGGGTAATTTATCTCTTTCTCCTAGCCAGTCTTTTGGCTTTGCATCTGCAAATTGTGCCTGGCCATTTTTAGCTGTTCTGCTTTTTGTGATAATGTGTTATTTGTGATCATGTCCAGTAAAATATTTTCAAAGTTCTATATGATGAAATTAATATTTTCCAGTTGGCATGTGGGTTTTTCCATCAACCCCCATTCAATCCGTAAGTCTGACCCCAAGCTTCCGGTCACTTATCATTTAATCCTGCTCTGCTCCCACTTTGATCTCTCTGTCCTTGGCCATCTACACTATTCCAATGAAACTCAACAAAAGCTCGAGGAACAGCACTTCATCTTTTGATTAGGTGCCTTACAGCTTTCTGGAGTTAGCATAGAGTTCAACAATTTCAGATCATAAACATTCCCCCCCCCCCCCATTTTCTCTTTCTCTTTTGTTGTGTTTTTCATGTTTTGTTTTTGTTTTTGGGCAGCAGCTTTTGATAATGATACTGCTTTTTCCATTTACACCTCTTCTAGACATAACTTTTGTATCTTTGATTCTCTCATTAGAACCTCCTTTTGCCAGGCCCCATTATCTCTTTTGTCATTTAATCTCCTGCTATCCACTTTAACACAGACCTTGCCTTTTGTTCATTCGTCCTCTGATCCTTTCCTTGCCTCTATACTTGTTTAAATCCGATTCCATCTCTAACTTCTTCCAGTTCTGATGAAAGGCTTAACTGTTTCTCTCTCCACAGATGTTGCCTGGCCTTCTGAGTATTTCCAGAATTTTCTGCATGGTTACTTTCAGTTTGGACTAGTCCAATTCAGTTATGTTCAGTGTAGATGTGTAAAGCCCACCTATAGTGAGTGTGCAAAGGTGCAGTTTTGCACGTTTGCATTTTGTGTGGAAAACTCCAGTTCAGCACGTTTGCATTTAGTGCTGGCTGGATAAGCTCAGCACACTTACACTCAGTGGATATAGGTCTAGTTGAGCACGGTTGCAGTTATTGTGGATCACTCCAGGTCAATGTGGTTATATGCCAAGTAGAAAGTTCCAGTTCAGCATAGTTACATTCAATGTTGATGGGTAAAGCTTGGTTACATTCAATGTACAGGTTCAGTCAGTAAACTTGCATTCAGTGAGGTCAGGTCAAATTTTGCATGGTTGCACTCAGCTTGCACAGGTACAGTTCAGTCCTGTAACATTCTGTAAAGATGTCCTATTCTGCACGATTACTTTCAGTGTGGATCGGCAATGCCTGGTTATATTTCATGTACATAGGTCCAATGGTGTAGGCTTGCTCTCAGTGCAGAACTGTCCAGTTCAACATGGCTACATTCAAGGCTGACTACTCAAATGCAGTACAGTAATATTCAATGGAGACAAGGCCAGTTGGGCATGGTCATATTTAGTGTGGACTGGTCCAGGTCTGCATGATGATAATCAGTGTGGGCATGTTCTGCTCATTCAGCCTGCTTTGTTCTGTATTGTTACTTTCCATGTGGACTGTTCCATTTCAACCCAATTGTATCCAATGTACAGGTCCAATTCAGCACGGTTGCTGCCAATGTGAACTTGTCCAGGTCATTGTGGTTATATTTAGTGTGCACATGGCTAGTTCAGCACAGTTACATTCAATGCGCGTATGTCTAGTTTTGCACGATTTCTTTCAGTGTGGACTGGTCTAATTCAGCAGGGTTACATTTATTGGGGCAACGTCTGGTTTCTCACGGGTACATTCAGGGTGGAGTGGTCCACATTAGTATGGCTATATTCAGAATTGTGTCAGCCGTGGCTCATTTGGTAGCACTCTCACCGTGACCTAAATGATTGTTCATTCAAGTTCCAGCTCCAGGACTTGAGCACCAGAATCAAGGCTGACTTTTCAGTGCATTATTATGGGAGTGCTGCACTATTGGAGGTGTTGTCTTTCGGATGGGACATCCTGTGTGGATGTAAAAGATCACGGTGGCACTTTTTCGAAGATGAGCAGCAGAGTTATCTTCGGTGTCCTGGCCTATATTTATTCCACAAACAACATCAGAGATGCAGATTATCTGTTTGTGGTAGCATATATGCAAATTTGCTGTCTACCTAACAACATTGAATGCACTTAAAAAGTACGGCATTGGCTGTAAAGCACTTTGGAACATCCTGAGGTCATGAAAGGTGCTATATAAATAACAGTCATCCTATTTTTTCCCTAACTTTTGTCCCTTTCCACAAAGACCTGAGGCCATGTAAAGGTACATTGATCAGCTAATCTTCAATGACCCTAACATTCTTCAAAATGTTTAGAGTGTATGTGTGTAAAAGTACAAAGTGTGCTTGCTAAGGTTCGTAGCTGCAGACACAAATGTGGGAATATGATATTCTGTTGGTAACAGAAACCCGCTCAAAATAGAGGATGATCGGAACTTACTATTGCTGGATAGAATGCATTCAGGAAAGGTAGAGCCGGCAATATCCATCTCCAACAAGAGAGGGTCAACCAGCTCCCCTTGACATTTAACAACATTACAATTGCCGAGTTCCCCACCTTCAACATTTTGGTGTTGTGGGGGGCAGGGGGGTGGGTGGGGGGATGGTGGTTACCATTGGTCGGAACCTTAACTGGACCAGCCACATAAATACTGTGGCTATGTGAGCAGATCTGAGGCTGAGAATTCTGCAACGAGTAACTCACTTCCTGACTCCCCAGATTCTGGCCACCATCTACAATACACATCAGGATTATAATGGAATAGTCCTCACTTGCCTGGATAAGTGCAGCTTCAACAATACTCAACAAGTTCAACAACATCCAGGACAAAGAAGCCTGTTTGATCGGCATCCCATCCACCATGTTAAATGTTTACTATGTTCATCACTGGAGCCCCATGGCTGTCACGTGTATCATCAATTAGACACAGTGCAGCAACTTGCCAACAGAGCCTTCCAAATCCATGAACTCTACTGCCTAGAACACCACCACCTGCATGTTATCTTCCAAGTCACATACCATTCCAACTTGGAAATATATCACTGTTCCTTTATCATCGCTAGGTCAAATTCTGAAACTCCCTGCCTCACAACAAAGTGAGTGTATGTACACCAGAGGGACTGAAGGGGTTTAAGGAGGCAGCTTACCTCCACCTTCTTAAGAGCAATTAGGGATTGGCAATAAAGGCTGGCCTTGTCAGTGACATCACATTCCATGAATAAATAAATAAAGGAGGGTAGCAGTTTTGATTGAAGACACACCATAGAGAATTTCCTTGGTATATCCAAGACAGAATCTATTTGCTTGAAGTTGAGAAAGAATAAAAGAGCTATCACACCACTTGGCTCATTTTAGTGTGAAGGAGATAGAGGAATAATGTGCAAAGAAATTACTGAGAGGTACAAGAACTATAGAGCAGTTATATTGGGAGACATTAACTACCACAATATTGAATAATGCTGTGATTGTGTTAAGGGCAGAGATAGAGAGGAGTTTCTCAAGTGTTTTCAGGAGAATTTTCTAGCTCAAGAAGGAAGGAAGAATTGCTGGATCTTGTTCCAGGAGAAGTAGAGGATCTGACAATGAGCTAGCATTTTGGAAATAGTGATCATAGTAGTGTAAGATTTAGATTAGGTTTAGAAGGACAAGGAGCAATCTAGAATTAAAAAATCCTTAACTAGAAAAGAGCTAATTTCAGCAAATTGAGGAGGAATTTGGCCTGGTTAAACTGGAGTCAAAGACTGGCAGGCAGAAGCATAATGAAGGAATGGGTGTGTTGGCTACTTTCCTATTCTAATTAATTTCATTACTTTAAACATCAGAGTACATGGACATCAGTTGCGACAGCCACAAAATCAGGTCTTTTACAATCTCAAATTACACAATCCAATGCAAGTACTCTGGTAAACCATACTACATGATTCCAGCATGTCTACACGCTTCTTTATTGAGCTCATGATTCAGTATTAGAACTCAGGTACACCATAATCCACCATCCTGTATGCCTGCAACATACAGTGGTTCACTCAAAACTCATACTAATTCTACCTTGGATCATTACATTTCTTGCATACTACCACTACATTTCAGTACATCAAAAGACATATAAAAATGGCATCGAAGTAATAACATGGAGACAAGAAGATGCAGTTAGCCCATCTCAAAATTTCCTAATGATTCTGTTACTACGGTAATACAGTCCATTTAAATTCTTCCAGTTACTTTATTACTCTAAACACAGTGACCAGAACATCTCCCAGACCATCAAGACATGGATGCATGTCCTTCACACATTCCTTCAGCTCCTTGTCCTTGCCTTAAGCCTGCTTGACAAAGATTCCCTGTTCAGCAGAAAGCTGGTTTAACTCATCATGTTCTGATCCCATGAACAGCCCAAGACATTGAGGGACACGAGTAGTGTGAATCCACAGTTCAACAGTTCTACAGTGGCGCAGTGGTTAGCACCGCAGCCTCACAGCTCCAGCGACCCGGGTTCAATTCTGGGTACTGCCTGTGTGGAGTTTGCAAGTTCTCCCTGTGTCTGCGTGGGTTTTCTCCGGGTGCTCCGGTTTCCTCCCACAAGCCAAAAGACTTGCAGGTTGGTAGGTAAATTGGCCATTATAAATTGTCCCTAGTATAGGTAGGTGGTAGGGAAATATAGGGACAGGTGGGGATGTGGTAGGAAAATGTGATTAGTGTAGTATTAGTATAATGGGTGGTTGATGGTCGGCACAGACTCAGTGGGCTGAAGGGCCTGTTTCAGTGCTGTATCCCTAAAAAAAACTTCAACAAAGGGCATTGAAACTCAGTATTTGAATTCTATTTATTACGGACTTTACTTCAACCTCCCAACTCTTTTTTCCCCTCTGTATGTATTTTGCGTGTGTGTGTGCCTCTCGTATGAATGTGAGCATGGATGTGTCGCATATTTTAGTAATTTTAACCAGTTTAGAGTGATAAGGTTAATAAACTTACATCTTTCTTGTCTAAACTCAAGAAAACCTGTCTGTGTAGTTCATTTACAGTTATAATTAGAGGAAGAGTGAGCAAGTGCTCACTGAGGTGGTAAGCTAAATCACTGTGTTAAAAGAATAAACCCTGTTGTGGTCAAACCAGAGAAGAGGTGAAAGGGGAGCCTAAGACCCCTTCCTCACCTGGTCATACAGAAATTTGGGGTCTCTGGTCTGGGATTGGACTCACAGCCAAATGCGAAATTGGAAGTGGGAAACTAAGTTGATCCCAATGAAAAGAGAAAAGACTTCAAGACAGGTTTTCGTGTGGTTTGTGTTGCTAGAATACTAACATGTCTACGCCCGAAGCCAGTACCTCCCCAAGCCAGGGTGAAGTAACTTGGGATAAGTTTAAAGGCACTATCTATGGAAGAGTTGAGGAATATGGCTGGGCAGTATGGGATCACTTTCCGTGCCAAAGCTAAGAAATCCAAACTCCCAAGACTCCTAATGGCCAACCATTTTTCCCTTGAACCTGAAGAGTCAGAGGCAGGGATAGAATTAGACTCAGACAGGATAATGGTAGCAAAGATAGAACTGGAAAAGAGGAAACTTGAGTTAGAAGACAGGGAAAAAGAGAAAGAAAGAAAGAAAGAAAGAAAGAGAGAGAGAGAGAAAGAGAGAGAGAGAGAAAAGAGCGACAGGAAATGGAAAGAGACAGAACTTTCCAAAAGGAGCAGGAGGAAAGGGAACTATGGCAGCTTAAGTTAGCTAGGGGGCGACAAAGTAACCCCAGTGAAAGCATGGCTAATATGGAGGCGACACTTAACTGAGGGCCATGAGCTGAGCTTTTAAAATTCTTCTAATTGATCCCAAAGTTCCAATGAGGGAGACGTGGAAGTATTTTATATAACTTTTGAAAAGTTTGCAAGGCAGCTAAAATGGCCAGCTGAGAGTTGGATCCTCCAGCTACAAAGCAAGCTAACAGCAAAAGCCCATGAGGTTTATTCCCTGTTGCCAGACAAAAGTTCATCAAACTATCAACCAACTAAAAATGCTATCCTCAGGGCATATGAGCTAGTACCGGAAGCATGGCACAAGAAATTCCAAACCCTCCGGAAGCACGCTGATCAAACTTTCCTGGAGTTTGAAAGAAGTAAGCAGCTGGCTTTTGACCAGTGGTTGAGGGCTGTTAAAGAACAGCCGACATATGAAAATCTCAGAGAGGTGATTCGTCTTGAGGAATTTTAAAACTCTCTTCCACTCTCTGTAAAAACCCATTTGGAGGAACAAAACAGAGTGAGGCCAGCCGCAGTACTGGCTGATGAGTTTGCTCTGATTTACAAGTTGGTTCCCTGAGGAAAACCTTTCCTAGTCACCCCCACATCCCCAAATAGTCCTGAGAGAGAAAGAAAAGCAGGATACACAGGAGACCCTCAAGCCAAAAGGGTGCTGAAAGTAGGAATGAGACACAGAGACCTGTGTGTTTCCACTGTAACAAGGCAGGTCACCTCAAAGCTGACTGCTGGAAACTACGGGGAAAGCCTGTAGGGTTAATCAGGTCGCATCCGCTCAGTGCAGGAGAAGGGACCCTGGAAAGCACAGCCGAGCAGGCCGTGGCTTTAACTGCAACAGTAAGGTCCAGTAGACCTACTGCTGTGAGTATGGGAAAAACTACTAGGATCCCTGAAGGCTATCAGGATTTTGTATCCCAAGGGAGTGTCACCCCATACCCCTCCAGTGGGTCAAGCAAGCCCATAATTATACTCAGAGGCCACATAAGACAGGGGTCACCAAATCCCTTCTGCTGGGAAAAGGTCTGACCTTGCCCCCAGAGAGTTCAGTGAATGCCACGGTGTTAGTGAACAGTATCAGAAGGCGGTATTTGCCCATACTTTTATATATGGTGCACCTGGAGTGTGACCTAGTTTCAGGACCTGTAACAGTGGGGATTGCCCCTTACTTACCTGTGGATGGGGTTGACCTACTCCTCAGTAATGATCTGGTGGGGGCAAAGGTGGTAGACTTCCCAGTAGTTTTACTAAGACTGCAAGAGGTCAGGGAGACTGAACAATTGCAGGAGAATGTCCCCGGCATTTCCGCTGACTGTGTGGTAATTTGGTCCATGGCCAAATCACTTCCCTCAGGGGAGACTGAACTAGCGCTGCAGACGGCTGATCCTGCTGTCTAGTTGTCTGAAACCTTCTTTGGGGAATTAGATAACCCAAAGCATAGATTAGACAGGGCTTCCCTGGTCGAGGCTCAACAAGCCTATCACATATTAAAGAAGTTACCACAGACTGCCCAAACCGAAAGCGAAGCGGAGGGAGTCCCGGAGTGCTACTATATACAAAAAATGAGGTACTGATGAGGAAATGGAGACCCCCTCACAGACCTGCAAAAGAGGAGTGGATATTAGTTCACCAAACAGTGGTGTCCACGAGGTACCGTAAAGAAATACGAAGACTGGCCCATGAGCTTACAATGGCTGTACATGTTGGGAAACAAAAAACCAAAGCCACATAAGACAGCAGTTTGACCGGCCAAAACGCCATAAAGATGTGGTGGAGTACTGCAGGAGTTGCCACATATGCCAGGTTGAGGGAAAGCCCCATCCTGCAGTGATGTCTGCACCCCTAATTCCTGTACTGGTGTTTGGAAGACCCTCCAGCAGAGGGCTGTGGACTTGTAAGGGACCCCTGTCGAGAACAAAAGACAGGCAGGCACAGGTGAGAGATTTAGAGAGGAAGAGGATGAAAAGGACCATGAGGACAGGCTAAAAGAGGTCCGGGAGCATTCTCAAAAGAAACCCCTACTGTCTGGTCAGCCAACTCTGAAACATTGGGAAAATTAGACCCCACATCCTCCTGTGTAAATGCAGCCAAAAGGAGCACCCTACCAGGGCTGATAACAGAATTTGCAGAAACCTGCAGGGACAAAAAGTCCCCAAGAGCGCAGAGAAGCAGAGAGGGTGATACCTTGCCTAGTTGAATTGCCACAGGGAAGTGCAGTGGAATCTGGACAAATCTCTGTGAGCAGGAATGTCCCAGAGGGCATGGGGAAGATTAACAAAGGGACTCTCCCCACAGTCCGGAGAAAAGAGAAACAAACATGCCCTGAAGTAAGCAGCACTTGCATGACTCACCAGAATACTGAAAGTGAGGTCAGGGTGGATCCACCAACTGCAGACTCCCATGATCAGAGCTGAAGCCCAGAGCTAATTAAACCCAACAATCTCCCTGCAGACCCCAACAAGAATAAAGGCCCAGATGAAACCTCAGGGACTTTAAACACACTCATAACCCAATACTACCCGAAGGAGAGAAATTAGCAAGGTACTGAAACCCAAAGAGTTACAACCACATGTTACAGAAACAACAGCTGAGGGGGTAAAGGTTGTACACAAAGAAGAACTCACCCTAGACAACTATGCAAATTTACAGGCACCAAGCTCCCCCAAAAACCATATGTTTATTGGACTTGCCCATTCCCAGCTTATTACCAGATGATACTAAAGAAACTTTAAACCCATTGGGCAACACCTAACCATCTCAGACCCACCTCAAAGGAAAAGGGCCATTTAAAGCAGCACTGCTGCAGAGAAAAGACAGGCTGCGGCAATTGGAAGATTTCTGAATGAATGAGAGAAATGCAGGAGTGTTTTCCTGTATTTTCATTTCTTTTTAACTGATAATGAAATGCTCCCCATTGTCACATTTCATTTAGTGTGGTATGGAGGTGCAATGGAAAAATCCACATGACAAATGGAAAATATTAATTTTGTCATATGAAACTTTGATTGTGATAATGTCCAGGAAAATGTTTTCAAATAACTTTTAAAAAGCAGAACAGAACAGGTAAAGAAGGCCACACACAATTTGCATATGAGAAGCCAAAAAGCTGGCGAGGAGAAAGAGGGAAATTACCCAGTCTAGCGAGAACAATGGGGGTGCTCCCTGATTCAATTAACGAGAATTGTTTTGTCAACAGTGGTGATCAAAACCCATCAACACCCTTTGACTTGAAAAAAAGCCAAACCTCCCGACCATGCATGTCTGAAGAACTTTGAATTTCAAAAATCCTTCCAGAAACTTCTACTTTCAAACAGAGGTAGTCACATGACATACCTGCTGGTGTAACACTGAGTTTTGTGAATTGTACCTCAGAAAGGAAGAGACTGTAACTGAACTCCAGGAAGAAAGCACCTCTCTCTCTGTCTCTCTCTCCAGCAAAGTCCCAGGGAAGCTTCAGTGGCAGCTCCTAAGCCTCAAGACTACAGAAACTTACAGACAACAAGCAAGAAGATGGATAAAGCCTCTCTTCGGCCTTCCGGAATCAGAGAAGCAAGCTGGAGTTGTACACGTGGCCCCAGCAAGGACTTCAAGACTTTAACTTCAACAAAGGACATTGAAACTCAGTATTTGAATTCCATTTATTAAGGACTTTACTTCAACCTCCCAACTCTTTTTTCCTCTCTGTATCTATTTTGCGTGTGTGTGTGTGCCTCTCATATGAATGTGAGCATGGATGTGTCGCATATTTTAGTAATTTCAACCAGTTTAGAGTGATAAGGTTAATAAACTTACATCTTTCTTGTTTAAACTCAAGAAAACCTGTCTGATTGGTTCATTTACAGTTATAATTAGAAGAACAGTGAGCAAGTGCTCACTGAGGGGGTAAGCTAAATAACTGTGTTAAAGGAATAAAACCTGTTGCAGTCAAACCAGAGAAGGGGCAAAAGGGGAGCCTAAGACTCCTTCCTCACCTGGTTGTAACAAGGTGCTCTGCAAAGCACTCACCCAATCTGCATTTTCTCTCCCCACTGCAGAGGAGACTGTATCTTGAGCAGTGAATACAGCATAGTAAATGGAAAGAAGTACAAGTAAATCACTGTTTCACCTGGAAGGAGGATTTGGAGCCTTGGACTGTGAGAAGGACGGAGGTAAAATGGTAGGTGTTTCATTTCCACCACGTGCATGAGTAGATACCAATAGGAAATGGAGGTGGTTTTGGGGTGATTGAGGTGTAGACCAGGGCATTGTGGAGGAAACAGTCCCTTCTAAATGCGGAAAGGGGAGGGCAAGGAAAGGTGTGTTGGTGGTGGCATCACGCTGAATGTAGTGGAAAATGCAGAGGCTAATCCATTAATGTCGAGGCTGGTGGGGTGGTAGGTGAGATCAAAAGGGACCCTATCATGGTTCTGGGATAGGGGAAGTTGTGAAAGGAGAAGTGTGAGAAATTAGATGGACACTGTACTGACTCGGTCAACCATGGTGGCATGGACATTCTGGCTGAGGGAAAAGGAAGACATATTGAAAGTGCGAGTAGGAAGATTGCATCATCTGAACAGATACTACAGAGATGGAGAAACTAGAAGAATGGAATTGAGGCTTTGCAGGAAGTGGGGTGTAAGAAAGTGTAAGAAAGAAAGATAGTTGTGGGAGTTATTGGGTTTCCCCTGAATATTGCTCAATAGCTATCCCCAGAATTGGACACAGCAAAGTTGAGAAAGGAAAGGGAAATATCAGAGATGGGCCTTCTAAAGGCTTTGGAAATTGGAAGCAAAGTTAATGGCATTTTACAGTCCAGGGTGAGAACAGGCTGATACTGTCATCAATATACTGGAAATAGATGTGAGGGTGAGGGCCTGAAGACAGGCAACCTGTTGCAGTCAATTTGAAGGAAGTGAGTGGAGTTAAAGGAGAATTGGTTCAATTTGTGAACATGTTCTGGCAGGTAGAAGGAGTTGGGACTGGATAGGAATTGGTTATGTCTTTGTTCAAGAAAGACAGGAAGAGCCCTCAGAAGGTTCTGGTAATGGATGGAAGGATAGAGTGATTGGATGTCCATGGTGAAAAGGAGAAAGTTAGGGCAAGGAAACTGGAAACTGTCAAAGTTGCAAAGGGCATCAGACGAGTCACAGATGGAGGTGGGAAGACAATGAATGAGATGTTTTCACAATATGCGTGCGCAGGAAACAGTGGATGTTGGAACTCTGAAGTGACAACAGATGCTGCCAGACCTGCTGACTATTTCCAGTATTTAATGTTTTCATTTCAGCTTAAATATAACCTCGCTAACATGGACCAGCCCACTCTGGCAGTAGCCGTGTTCAGCTGGACTTGCGTACACTGAAAGTAACTTTGCTGAATGGGATCTTGTCAATTCAGAATGTAAGCTGTGCAGCATCTGTGGAGAGAGAAGCAGAGTTCATGTTTCAGGTCAGTGACCCTTCATCATGGATTCTGATAAAGAGTCAGTGACCTGAAACGTTAACTCTGCTTCTCTCTCCACAGATGCTGCCAGACCTGCTGAGTATTTCCAGCATTTCTTGTTTTTATTTCAGATTTCCAGCATCTGCAGTGTTTTGCTTTTATGTAAGCTGTGCAGATTGAATGTAACCACTTTGAGCTGGACTTATCAACACTCAATGTAACCATGTTGAACTGGACGAGTCCACACTCAATGTTACCGTGCTGAACTGAAATGGACTTTGTCAATGCTGAATTTAAATTTACTGAACTGGTCCTGTCCACCAGAACTGTAACAGCAGTGACCTGGATTTTAACCTTGCTGACCTGGGTCTGTCGACACTGAAATTAATGGTGCTGAACTGCAACATTCCACACCAAATATAATTGTCCTGACCCGGACCTGGATCTGCCCCAACTGGATATAAATATAATTTACTGGACTGGTCCTCACTGAATTTAACCTGGCTGCCCCGGCCTGTGTGCACCATTTCTGGAATGTATTTCTCCATGGTGAATGTAACTACTCTGATATGAACCTGTGCACACAAAATGTAACTGAGCCCATCTGGAACATGTTTACACTGAATTTAAAGATGCTGAAAACTAAATGCAATGGCACTAAACTGGCCAGGTTCACATCGAATGTAACTGTGTTGTATTGGACCTGTCCACATTGAATCAATCAGCAAGGACTGAACAAGTCTGCAGTGAAAGTAATCATGGAGAATTGGACCTGTGCACACCAATTGTAAACTCACCACTCTGAATAAGCAGACAGTTGTGTTAAAGTGATTGTACAGTCTCAGAGATTTAGAACCATGTTGCATGTGACCAGTGACCACACAGATTGAACAATGATTGCATTTTTATTTAGGACCAGAATATCTCTGGTCAGTTGTACCTTGTGCTGAAATTACTTAATTCAGCATAAAGGGGCTTTATCCTAATAATTTCTTATTTACAATGCTCACTTTCACCGTTACAACTGCCTATTTAGCTTTTCATTATCTTTTATGAAGAAATGTAACTGGGATAATACTGTAGTCTCTGGGTATTTCACTTCAGAGCTGTGATAGATCCCTTGAAAAACATTCCATTCCATCAAAACATAAACACGAGCCCAGCAGTAGCTGCACTAATGTGTTTGTTTCAATTAGTGTAATTAATGTAAAAGATCAAACCATCTAATTATCTCCCTATACCTGACATCAGGTATAAATATGACAATCTTTCAGTGTAGTACAGAACGTGCTCAAAGTTTCTGATAGAAATGCACGGATCACCAAAAGGTCTGGTGTTTGCCATTTACTATCCCATCCTTGCAGCTATTGGGGCTCCAGGTAAAGTATTGCTGTTGGTTAGTTATTGTTGAAGTAATCATGGTTTAGCTGTATCACTGCCTCCATTTACCAATCGCACTTCTCTGCATTGCCAATATTCTTTTTGCTTGAATGGGGTAATTTTGCCCCTTTAAGTCAATTTCTCCCTCTTAACTTTGATAATTTATTTCCTTTTACAGTAGCTTTTATCCACTTTATCAATAATAATTCTCCTTTTAACGACATGACTTCTTCCCTTTACTGACAATTTCTTGCCATTACCGGTATAATTTCTCCCCTTTAACAGTATGCTATCTTTATTTAACCAGTACCATTTTACCCATTAAACTGTATAAATTCTCCCATTTACTGCTACAATCTCACGATGTAAACGTAGTTTTATTTTGCCCTTAAAACTGTCACTGTGCATGAAATATCACACTGGTATCACGATATAAATGTAGTTCTATTGCGTTATTGACACTGTTACAGTGGATAGATTATCACAATGTTATCACAGTCTCAATGTAGTTCTACTGTGTTACTGACATTGTTACTGTGGGTGAATTATCATACTGTTACCACAGTATAAATGTAGTTCTATTCTGTTATTGACATTGCAAGTGAATTATCTGACTGTTATTACAGTGTAATGCAGATCCATTGTGTTATTGGCATTGGCAGAGAATCACAGAATAATACAGTGCCGAAGAGGCCCTTTGTCAGATTAATTCCCACAAAATATTCATTGATTGAGGATATTGAACCAATGACTAATGGCCGACTGCATTTTATGAATGCATTAATTGAAAGGATATTATTGGGATCGAGTTGTTGCCTGAAATATGAGCGATTTAAAAGTGACTGTTTAGGAGTGATCTATTTCTGCCACAAACTCTCAGAGCACAGTGGTTCTACTCTCAGTCTCTAAATCTCATTGCTTCAGCCTGGCTCTCCGCTTCTGCTTTAGCTGCTGCTGACCATTTTGCAGTGACCACTGCTGAGTCTGGATTGTCCTTCTGCTCCGAGCATCTGGCAATGTCCCGGACTGTTCCCGCCTTCAATCTTATTGCCAGATTGTGTGAGGCCACATAACTGGTGGCATCTCTCGCATCTGAGGCACAAAGTTTTAATTTCAACATTCATTATTGGATTAAGCTGAGGAAGTGTTGTCTTATAGGAGGGACCTTTCCTTGAATGGGATATCATGTCCGGTGATTCAGACTGACACTGAAGATCCTCAGTGTCAAAGATCTCAAGGCAAGAGCTCAGAAATGTCCCTGTGCCATCGTCAATATCCCTCCTACAAAATCAGAAAATGAAAATTATTTATTCGTATTGTTAGTTGACGTGTTTATTTGCACTCTTCGATATTTTATATAATTCTTTGCTGATATGTTATTTTTCTTCTTTATTTGATTTTCCTCTGTTGGTCTCGGGTTTTTGATGCCTTCTTCTTCTCGGTTAGGTTTCCTTGTATTATTTCACATTCTGATGTCACTGACATATCATTTTTAATCTAGATGATTATTTTAACACCAAAACAAGTTCCCGTAGCATCAGGGATAGTTTACACTTCCAACTCTAGATCATGTCTTAAAGGTATAAATTTCCCACAGAATCCAATAAAATGGATGATTTTGTTGAGAGTCAGACCAATACATTTCCTGTACTCCCTTGCTGACACACATAGACTATCTCAGTCTCTCTCTCTGTTGCAGCTAACCTGGCTGTGATTGTGATCCTTTCACGAGGAAGATGTGGTCTCTCCAAATGTATCACTTACTACCTGGTGTCTATGGCAGTGACGGATCTCCTGGTCATAATCACCGCAGTGATATTAAACCGGATTGCTGGTATTTATTTTCCACTCAGTTTCATGTCCATCACACCGATATGTAGTCTCCGTATTGCCCTAATCTATGCAGCCATAGATAGTTCTGCCTGGTTAACAGTCGCTTTCACCTTTGATCGATTTATGGCCATTTGCTGCCAGAAGCTGAAAATAAAATATTGCACTCAGAAGACATCGGCACGGGTTATTGGAACGGTCTGCACACTGAGCTGTCTAAAAAATACCTCCTTGTATTTTATATATGAACCTTTGTACATAATTAATAACATACCCTGGTTCTGCAGCATAAAATTAACATTTTACATGTCACCTGTAGGGATTGCATATGACTGGATCCATCACATTTTAACCCCTTGTCTCCCATTCATTCTGATTTTACTGCTCAATGCTTTGACTGTCAGACACATTCTAGTGGCCAGCAGAGCACGCAGGAGACTCCGGGCCCACAGCAATGGAGAGACTCAGAGTGACCCGGAGATGGAGAAACGGAGGAAGTCCATTGTTTTACTCTTCTGTGTCTCAGGCAGTTTCATTTTTTTATATTTACTACCACTTGTAACTTTCTTCTATGTCCAAATCACGAACGTTTCTTACTTCTCAGGTTCTGATGTCAGTGAATCAACATTTATTCTGGAGGAAAATGGATATATGCTTCAGCTTTTGAGTTGCTGCATCAACCCGTTTATTTACGCAGGGACCCAGAGTAAATTCAGACAGGAGTTAAAGAATGGGGTGAAATATCCACTGCGTCTATTTGTTAAATTAGCTAAATTAAGAAAATAGTAAAACCCAACATGAATTGTACCTTATATTCTGTTCTTTGCTCTTGTCCAGTGACACATGACCTCCCCTCCTAGATAAAATGACCTGCTTTGATATCCTTATTCACTGTGTGAACTTAAGAATGTATTAGGAACACACATCACCACATAATTCAGTGTTGTAATCTGTTCTCAGTTTCCATTTCTTTTCCCATGTCGGCTCAGGTATGGTATATTCCCATCAGCCCCAAGGGCTTGGAGTATCGCTACATTCATGTGGGAGATAGTGAATGTGACCTCCGATCTGTTATTTGATATCACGTTTAACTATTTACTGAAGGAATCTCAATATTCCACTGCCTATTGTTTGCATCTGGAGGGTAGGGTATGAACATAAAAACACAAGAGCACAGAAATAGAAGCAGAAGTAGACCATATGGCCCATCGAGCCTGCTCCACCATTCAATGCGACCATGACTAATATTGGGCTTCAATTCCACTTATCCCTCAATTCCCTGTGAGACCAAAACTCGATCTATCCCAGCCTTAAATATATTCAACATTGGAGCATCCATAACCCTCTGGGGTAGAGAATTCCAAAGATTCACAACCCTTTGAGTAATTTCTCCTCAACTCAGTCCTGAATGATCGATCCCTTTTCCTGAGACTGTGTGCGCGTGTTCTAGATTCCCCAACCAGCAGAAAAATCTCAGCTTCTACCGTCTCAAGCTCTTTGAGAATCTTGTATGTCTCAATTAGATCACCTCATTCTTCTAAACCCCAGAGAGTATCGGTCCAATTTACTCAGCCTCTCATCATCGGACAAACCCCCACCCATCCCAGGTAAGAAGCTTAGTAAATCTTCACTGCATCACCTCCAGTGCAACTATATCCTTTCTTATATGTGGAGACAAAACTGCACACAGTATTCCAGGTGTGGTCTCGCTGAAGCCCTGTACAATTTTAATAAGACTTCTTTATTCCTGTGCTCCAATCCCCTTACAATAAAGGCCAACATGCCATTTACCTTCCTAATAGCCTGCTGCACCTGCATGTTAACTTTGTGCGTTCCTTGTACGAATACACCCAAGTCTTTTTCAACATCAACACTTACCAGTTACACACCTTTAAAATATTCTGCTTTTCTATTTTTACGACCAAAGTGAACAACTTCGCACTTCCCTACATTATACTCCATTTGCCATCTTGTTGCCCACTCACTTAACCTATCTATATCTCTCTGCAGCATCTCTATGTCCTCTCCACAGTTTACCTTTCCACCGAGCTACATATCAGCAAACTTAGATACATTACTGTCTGTCTCTTCATCCAATTCATTAATATAGAGTGTAAATAGCTGAGGCCCGAGCACTGATCCTTGCAGCACCCCACTATTCACTGCCTGCCAACTCAAAAATGCCCCATTTATGCCGACTCTCTGCTTCCTGTCTGTTAACCAATCCTCTATCCATGCTAAAAAAATTACCCCCAACATCATCTTATCTTGCCTATTAATCTTTTATGTGGCACCTTATCGAATGCCTTTTGGAAATCCAGGTATACTACATCTCCTGATTCCCCTTTATCGAGCCTACTCGTTACATCCTCAAGCACGTCTAAACAAATTGTCAAACAGGATTTCCCTTTAGTAAAACCATGCTGCCTTGTTCTAATCATATTATGCTTTTCCAAGTGCAATGTTAAAACTTCCTTAATAATAGTTTCCAGTTTCTTCCCAATGATTGATGTTAGGCTAACTGGCCTGTAGTTCCCAGTTTTCTCTCTACCTTCTTTCTTGAAAAGCAATGCAACATTTGCCAACTTCCAATCTCATGGGACCATTCCTGAATCTAAGGAATTTTGGAAAATCATAGCCAGAGTGTTGGAGAAGTTTTGCTGAGTTTTACTAATTATTACTTAACTTTGTAGAAGCAGAAAAGCAGGACACAGCTTGTAGCTAATCTAACCACAATCAACTGTCATAAAATGTAGACAGAGCAGCTAACCACAATCAGACATTACTGGCACATATGGTGTCTGGAGTGGGCATTGAATTAAGGAACTAGCTTGTTTTTGTTGAAACTGATGTTTTGCTGACCTCGGACTCTGCATGGTGCACAGTCAAGTAGGCGGTCTTGTGATCATCTTGTGGGCGTTTATCTAATTGTGAAATTGTTAGCTCTGCCTCTGTTATACTATAAATCCACGGCAATCTGTCGCTCTTTGGGAGTAGCACTGGACCGCCTTTAGGTAAGGTGTGTTCCCTCATGATATCATGCAATAAAGTGTTTGTTCTCAACGTCTGAGTCCGGAGAATTTGTTCAACAATTGGGCGTAATCTGGATTTTATCCAACACAGAGCATCCACTATCTCTGCAGCTACCTCTTTTAGAACCGAAGTATGTAGGCCATCTGGTCCTGGGGACTTGTCAGATTTTAATCCCTCAAGTTTCTCCAATACTTTTTCTGGGCTGATATCAATTTCCTTAATTCCTCACTTAGGTTATTGCCTGTTTATGTTATGGAACTTGTGTCTTCTACTGTGAAGGCAGACACAAAATATTTGTTCAATGTCTCTGCCATTTCCTCTTTCCCCATGATAATTTCTCCTGTCTTTGCTTCTAAACAACCAACGTCTACTTTAACTACTTTCTTCCTTTTTATGTACTTATCAAAGCTCTTACAATCTATTTTTATATTGCTGGCTAGTTTACTCTCATTCTATTTTTTCCCTTCTTCTCAACTTTTTGGTGACCCTTTGATGGTTTGTGAAACACTCCCAATCCTCAGACTTGTACTATTTTTTGCAACATTGTAAGCCTCTTCTTTTAGTCTAACACTCTCCTTAACTTCCTGAGTGAGCCACAGATGGGTCTCTCTTGGCGCATTTTTGTTTTTGAACGGAATGTACTTTCGTTGAACCCCTTGAATTGTTTCTTTAAATATTTCCCACTGTTCATTTACCCCCATATCGTCCAGTCTATTTACCCAATTAACCTTAGCCAGTTCTCCCCTCATACCTTTGTAATTGGCTTTAAGTTTAATATTCTTGCTTGTGATTGAAATGTGTCACTTTCAAACTTAAAATTAAATTTAATGGTATTATGATCACTATTTCCCAGTGGATCTTTTACTATGACATTGCTAATTAACCCTGCTTCATTACACAATATGAGAACTAAGATAGCTTTATCCATGGCTGGTTCAACAATGTATTGCTCCAAGAAACTATCACAAAAGCATTCTGCAAATTCATCTTCCAGACCACTGTTGTCAATTTGATTGTCCCAGTCTATATGCAGATTAAATTCCCCCACAATTAATACGTTACCTTTATTACAAACTCCAATAATTTTCTGTATAATGTTCTGTCCAACAATATAATTACTGTTAAGGGTCTGTAAATTACTCCCACCAGCATTTTCTGACTCCTGCTATTCCTGATTTTCACCCAATCCGATTCTACTTCATGATTTTGAGACCCGATCCCTTCTTATTCATGTTCTTATGCCATCCCTCACTATGAGGGCTGCCCCTCCTCCATTGACATTCTGTCTCTCCAAAATATTGTGTACCCTGGAATATTCCTTTCTCAACATTGATCTCCTTGTAACAATGTCTTGGTTATGGCAATTAGATCTAGATCGTTTAACTCTATTCGTGCCATTAGTTCACCTATCTTATTACGGATGCTTCGTGCATTCAGATAAAGGAACTTTAATTTCATTTTTTTAACCTCTATTCCCAGTGATGACCTTATTTACCAATTTACAATTTTTGTTAAACTCTGTACCTTCCTGTCCCATTTTGTTCGAATTTACCCACATCACTATCCTGCTCCGATACCTTGACTTCTCTTTGTCTACATGGACTTTAGCAAGGCTTTTGACAATGTCCCGCATGGGAGGCTGATTTGGAAGGTTTGAACACATGGGATCCAGGGTGAGCTAGCCAATTGGATACAAAATTGGCTTGGTGATAGGAGGCAGAGGGTGTTGTGGAGGGTTGTTTTTCGGATTGGAGGACGGTGACCAGTGGTGTGCCGCAGGGATTGGTGCTGGGCACTCTATTGTTTATCATATATATTAATGACTTGGATGTGAATGTAGTGGGCATGATTAGTAAGTTTGCAGATGACACCAAAATTGGTGGTATAGAGGACAGTGAAGAAGGTTGTCTAAGGTTACAACAGGATATAGGTCAACTGGGAAAGTGGGCAAGGGAGTGGCAAATGGAATTTAATGCAGACAAGTGCGAAGTGATTCATTTTGGGAAGTTAAACCAGGGCAGGACATATACAGTGAATGGCAGGACCATGGGGAGTGTTGTTGAGCAGAGAGACCTTGGGGTGCAAGTACATAGTTCCCTGAAAGTGGTAACACAGGGAGATAGAGTGGTGAAGAAGGCGTATGGCATGCTTGCCTTCATCAGCCGAGGCATTGAGTACAAGAGTTGGGACGTCATGTTACAGTTGTACAAAGCATTGGTTAGGCCGCACTTGGAGTACCGTGTGCAGTTCTGGTCACTGCACTACATGAAAGATGTGATTAAGCGAGAGAAGGTGCAGAAAAGATTCACCAGGATGTTGCCTGGTTTGGAGGGCTTGAGTTATAAAGAGAGATTGGATAGGCTGGGTCTGTTTTCCCTGGAGCGAAGGAGGCTGAGAGGGGAAATGATAGAGGTATATAAAATTATGAGAGGCATAGTTAGGGTAGATAGCCAGAGTCTGTTTCCCATGGTAAGGGTGACTTAAACTAGAGGGCATAGATTTAAGGTGAGAGGGAGGAGGTTTAAAAGGGATGAAAGGGGTAAATTTTTCACACAAAGAATAGTGGGTATCTGGAATGAGCTGCCAGAGGTGGTGGTGGAGGCAGGAACAGTAGTAACATTTAAGAGGCATCTGGACAGGTACTGGAATGAGCAAGGCATAGAGGGATATGGAATTCATGCAGGCAGGTGGGAATAGTATAGATAGGCATTATGGTCGGCATGGACACGCTGGGCCGAAGGGCCTGTTTCTACGCTTTATGACTCTATGACTCGAAAGATTTCTAAATTTCCCTTTACCCAAACCATTTCACCCCCCCTGTTAAAAGCCCTGTCCACAGCCTTAGTTATGCAATTGGAGAGGATACTGGTCCCAGCCCACTTCAACTGAAGCCCATCCCAACGGAATAGCTCCCTCTTCCCCGAGTATAGATGCCAGTGCCCCAAGAATCAAAATCCCTTCTTCCCACACCACTGAGTCATGCGTTTAGTTCTCTAATCTGCTTGACCCTGTGCAGATTTGCACATGGCTCAGGTAACACTCTGGAGATGATTATCTTTGATGTTCTGCATAATCAAGAAGGTGAAAACCCCGACAGAATGGATTAACAGCAAGGTAGCAGTGAAACTACCTGGAAAGCTGAGAGTATGCAGCGACCCAAATGATCTAACTAAAGTTCTGAAGAGATCTCACTACCCAAGGCCAACCATTGAAGGAATTTTGCCACAACTTGCAAAGGCAAAAATCTTCACCACCTGAGATGTGAAGGATGGTTACTAGCAAGTGAAGCTGGATGAAAGCAGCAGCTTTCTGGATGCTGTTCGGGAGATACAGATGGTTGTGCATGGCGTTTGGCATTTCCATGGTTCTAGAGAAGGATCAACACAGACAGCAAGAGATAGTGATCATCCTGGAGTGGAAGCTATAGTGGATGATCTGCTCGTTTATGGATGCGGAGACACAATGGAAGAAGTCATTGCTGATCATGATCAAAATCTAGTGCGACTGCTGGACAGAGCTCATCAGATGAACTGGAAGCTGAACAAGAAAGTAATTACAATAAAAGATGTCCGAAGTTAAGGACAGAGGTCATGTACTGACAGCAAAAGATCTTCACCCAGATCCCGAAAAGTTGAGAGCAGTAGCAGCGATGCAGTGACCAACAGATGTAAAAGCAGTGCAATGATTTGTTGGACTCATCAACTATTCTGCAAAGTTTTTGCCCAATTTGTTGCTGGAATGTGAATCCTTATGCCAACTCACTGCCAAGGATGTGCAGTGGTATTGGGGCACTAAAATCAAGCAACCAGTGACGGTAACGCCACTGCTGAAATACTATGATGTAAATGATGAAGTCACCCTGCAGTGTGATGCCAGCAAGACAGGACTTAAGCAACCCTAATGCAGCAAGAACAACTGGTTGCATTTGCATCCAGGCGTTAGTGCAAACAGAATGACACAACACTCAGGTCATGAAAGAGTGCCTGACCATTGTCTTTGCTTGTGAAACAATTTCAACAGTACCTACTTGGAAGAGACAAAGTGGCAGTCGAGCCGACCACAAGCCACTTCAAAGCATTTTCCTCAAGCCGCTACTATCTGCTCCAAAGCATCTTGAAAGTGTGTTACTCTTGTTACAGAAATATCGGCTGGATGAGAGATACAAGCAAAGGAAACAGATGTACATGGCTAATATGCTGTTGAGAGCAGCACTCCCTATGAAGAAAGTAGAGGATGCTACGACAGTGTGAAAGTTTCCAGATCCAATTTGAAGCTGCAGCTCACCATGCTCTGGAAGTCATCAACCAACAGAGACATTGAATCTGACAAACACGCACCTTGCTCAAATCAAGCCAACTACCCAAGATGCAACTCTCCACACTCAAAGTAGTGATGAAAGCTGGCCTGAAAGCATTAAGGACACTTCTGTGGTCACAAAAGCGTATTGGGAATACGGAGATGAATTGACAGCCCAAGTTGGCATCTTGTACAAAGGAACAGAGTCAGTAGAGTCAAGAGTCAGCCCAAGTGGCAACTTGGTGACAACTGCTCTACGCAGGTCCCTTGATTGTACGTGGCAGAGGTGAATGACCAGATATACCGTCACAACCGCAGACACATACGCATAACCGGAGAAGTTGTTCCTTCAATGCCCGATCAGGAATATGTGAACTCAACATCTGCACAGACCATAGATCAACCACCAGTCCCAGAGGTCCACAACACCCCAACAATAGAAATGGAACAATTGTTACTGCGGCAACAAGTGACACGGGAACGATACTCAGGCTAGACTTGCATCACCTGGAGTTTCGAAGAGTAAGAGGCAACTTGGTTGAAACATAAGATTCTGAGGGATCTTGACAGGGTGGTCGTGGAAAGGATGTTTCCCCTTGGAGAATCTAGAACTGGGGATCATTGTTTAAAAATAAAGGGGTCGCCCATTTAAGATACAGATGAGAACTTTTTTCTGAGGGCCGTGAGTCTTTGCTTCCACTGCGTTTTGAGGAAGAGAGTTGCAGAGTCTTAATATTTTTAAGGCAGAGGTTGATAGATTCTTGCTAAGCAAGGGGGTGAAAGGTTATTGGGGTCAGGTGGGAATGTGGCATTGAGGTTACAATCAGATCAGCCATGATCTTATTGAATCACGGAGCAGGCTCGAGGGGCCGAGTGGCCTACTCCTGCTCCTAATACGTAGGTTCATATGGAAAGGAAAATCACCCAGATGAACATCCAATGACAGCATGCACGATTGAGAGACCGGCACAATTTAAAGATTATCAGAGGGCTGGATTTTAAGGAGCCTTCGATATTGGGATCCATGGTGTGTGGATGGTCTGAAGATGGCCCCAGATAAGGCCCACCAAGGACCTCGACGCCGGAAGTGCCCAGCCCGATAGACCCGATGGCGGTGAGTCCTCATGGCGATCCCCCCATTGCTCATCGACGGAACCCCGATTTGAATATTTAAATTAAAATGATTGACTGAATTAAGCTCACGTCACCTTCTGATGTCCCACTGTGATCTTTGGCCTGGTGACCTTCGGATCCCCGTCCGGAGAACTGAGGTGCAACCCTGGTGGGGAGGCAAGTTTATCAGGGCGGCCGTGTGGGTGTGGGGGGGGAGGGGGAGGGGCGCGGGGTGGGAAATGTAATGGTGTGGGGGATGATGGGACGGGTTGTAGTTGAAAGTTTGTGCAGCTTGTGGTTTGGGATAGATGGTCAGGTCAGGGCAAATAATTAATTTCATTGTTATCAGGAGGGATGGGAGAGGGACAAAAAAAAAGTATTTATTTTAACTCAATTTACTTTTAAATATTTAAATTAGCCAGTCTGGATGGCAGCCCTTTGAAAATAGCTTCAGTGTCTGCACAGCTAATGTCATTGCTTGAGATGGACAGCCTGCCCCCTCCACGTGATCGGGGGGAGTTTAGTTTAGTTTAGTTTAGAGATACAGCACTGAAACAGGCCCTTCGGCCCACCGAGTCTGTGCCGACCACCCCCTGGGGGGAGGGGGGGGAGGGGGGGGAGGGGGGGGAGCCCACCCCGGGGATGCAAATGAGCCACCACACGGAAGATTGCAGCAGCTCTTTGGCATATGGCCCGTAAAGGTAGGCCACCATTTTTTCATCTGAAGCAAGATTATAAGATACAGCCCCATGTGTGCAATGCACGTGCAGAGACTGACAAGAACAACGAACTGCTAAATGCATGAGAACAGTCGTGCACATAGTGGGTAATGTGGGCGACTCAGTGTAAATGATAATCTATGCAATTTGTTTTGTTTTTTGTATGAAAATGGGGATGTTGGAGATAGAAATGCAATACTGTACTAATGTGCCTCCTGGCTTGCTGTAGTCATGTGACTTCTACCATCAGGCAGTCACTGCAGGCAGCCATCACAGGCTCAGTTCAATAAAGGCACAATACAAGCAAGACGTGTTGTCCTGTGAACTTGTAACATGTTTCTTGCTTGCTATGCATAAGCTCAATCACACCAAGATGACTGGTATGAATAATGTAGGTTCTTTTATTTGAACAGTAGGACTGTTACATATAAATTACAGGAGACCCACATTTCTAGAATGGGTATTAAAAAAACTACAACTACCAGGCCACATGACATCACTTCCTTCGGCGATGAGCACGCCCATTATTTACACATTCTCTTAAAGCCCTAATACAACATCCCCTTTTTTCCCCAAAGATAACCATTACAAACAGTAATAACAGATACAATAGGATTGTTACAAAAACTATTTATATAAAAGATGGATCTCCACTTATCATTTAAGAGTTTAAGAGTCCCTATAACAAAGGTGGCTTCCGGACCTCGTGATGGTGAAACCTTTGAGATCTAGACTCATCATTCCATGGTCCTTGACTTGTAGATACGTTAGTACACAAGGAAGCTATCATTGCACTGGTTGTCTTCGCATTGTTCTTCCACAATCTCACTGACCTCATTCTGGAGCACATTCTTGACACAACTGGAGTGTTGGATGATACACAGCTGGATAACTCCTTCAGCTGGCTTCTGTTCCTCTAACATTGCTCTGTTAGATTTATGACCTCATAGGATCTAGGCTCCCTGCTCACCCTAGAAACTGATGTGGGAAACCAGGTTCCTTCAGTCAGATGGATCACATGAAACTTTTGTCCCATATTTGGTCTAGGCAACTCGGCACCCGCATTTTGGTCACATATAGCCTTCGACTTCCCGTTTTCCAAAAAACTTCTCTTGCACTGTTGAAGACTTCATTCTCCCACTTTCCTCCCAAACATAATTTCCGCTGGTGAGGGTAAGCCCATGTCCAAAGGTGTCAATCTCAGATGTAGCATGGTGAATTGGAAGTCTTGATTCGTCTCCCTGCACTTTATGATCAATGCCTTAACAGTACGGACCATTCTCTCAGCAAGACCATTTGACCTAGGGTCATGTGGCAAGGCAGTCATATAGTTTATGCCCCATCTAGGACACATGTCCCTGAAAGGCTTACCAATGTACAGCAGCCTGTTGTCTGATACGATCTCTTCTGGTGTACCACAGACTGAATACTTATTGTGTTTTCAATGGACAAGCTCGAGGTATCCTTCAACTACCACATGATTGTAAATTTGGAGAAGTAGTTCGTGACCAAGAGAAAAATCACCATGAACAGTGAATAGATTCATTGCAACCTTGGAACAAGAATGCAATGAACTTTGAAGGTTTTGAGACTCCCGGTGCTGATTCGGCTGGTTGTCCTGGCACGCCTCACACATCATCACGACCTTTTTTATACCACCGTTGATCCCTGGACAGTATATAGTTTCTCTCAGCAGTCACCTTGCCCGCTTTATACCATATGCCCTTGGTGCATCTGCAGCAAAATGTTCTGATGAATAACTTCAGGAATAAGTAACTGCTTTCCCTTGAATATTATGCCTCTCGAGATGCCTAATTTATCTCTTTATGGCCAAAAGCACTTCACATTGTCTTGCACTTCCTGCATCATGTCAGGCTAATCTTGGATTTTCCACAGTGCCATCAGTGGTGGATCTCCAGACGTTGGATGCATTGGTGTTGACCAAAACTCACTAACTCGACTTTGAGTGTATCCTTGACTTCGATATCCAAGCTATCCACTTGCAAGTTCAATGAAACATTGACAGTTTTTTTTTGGATTTGGTAATCTGCTTAGAGTGTCTGAAGTGATCATTGTGTTACCTGGTTTGTAGCAGACTTCACAATCATGTCCTTGAACCTTTATGAGAAGTCTCTACAGTCTAGGTGGTGCGCTTGTCAACGGTTTGCACCAAATTACCTCCAATGGATTGTGGTTTGTTTCTACAACGAGTCTTTTACCAAAGAGGCATGTGTGGAATCTTGTTCCCCCAAACACTAGAGCCAGAGTTTCGCACTCTGTTTGAATAATTTGATTGCACTTTTGATAAGCTTTGAGCCAAATGCAGTAAGTTTTCTATCATGCATGATGTACACTCCTAGCCCTTCCTGAGATGCATCGACCTCTAGGACCATCTCCTTTGTTGGGTCATAATATTGCAGAACACTTGTCTGCTCCAACAATGTCTCTTTCAGTAATTCAAACATGTGCTGATGGTCCTCCTGCCATAAGTAAGGAACAGCCTTCCTGAGCAACTCTCATTAACGCTGCTCATTCTGCTAAATTAGGTATGTATGGTGCCAAGAAGTTAAATAATCCAATGCAGTGCTGGAAGTCCTGAGGAGTCAGCATTGCTTTCACATCCTCTATTTTCCCTGGATCAGGACATATCCCAGAACTGAAGGATATAAAGGCAAAAAAGTTGATGTGCCTCACGTTCGCCTCGCACTTCTTACTGTTAGGAACATAGGAACAAGAGTAGGCCATTCAGCCCATTGAGCCTGCTCAGCCATTCAATTAGATCATGGCTGATCATCTACCTCTGCCATTTTTCTGTGCAAATCATGTATCTCTTGATGTCATTAGTATCCAGATATCTATCAATTTTTATCTTGAACATGCTCAACGACTGAGCTTCCACAGCCCTCTGGGATAGAGAATTCCAAAGATTCACCACCTTCTGAGTGAAGAAATTCCCCTTCATCTCAGTCTTCAATGACCTACCCTTATTCTGAGACTATGTCCCCTGGTTCTAGACTCACCAGCCAGGGGAAACATCCTATCTACAGCCACCCTGTCACATCCTGTAAGAATTTTGTAAGAGTCAATGAGATCCTCTAATTCTTCAAAACACGGGAGAATACCGGCCCAGTCTCCTCAATCTCTCCTCATAAGACAATCCCACCATCCCAGGGATTAGTCTGGTGAACCTCTGTTGCACTCTCTCGATGACAAGTATATCTTCCTTAGACGAGACCAAAAATGTACACAATACTCCGGGTGCAGTCGCTCCAAAGATCTACACAATTGCAACAAGCCATTTTTATTCCTGTACTCAAATCCCCTTGCGTTGAAGGCCAACATAACATTTGCCTTCCTAACTGCTTGTAGCACCTGCATGCTAGCTTTTAGTGACGTGAACAAGAACACCCAGGTCTCTTTGGACATCAACACTTCCCAACTTCTCACCATTTAAGAAATACTTTTTATTTCTGTTTTTTCAACCCAATTGGATAACCTCACACTTATTCACATTATATTCCATCTGCCATGTTCTTGCCCATTCACTTAGCCTGTCCAAATCCCCTTGAAGCATCTTTGATCCTCACAATTTAATATCCCCTCTAGTTTTGTGTCATCAGCAAATTTGGAAACATTACATTTGGTCCCTACATCAAAATTATTTATATAGATTATGAACAACTGTGGCCCAAGTACTGATCCTTGCAGTACCCAACTAGTAACGGCCTGCCATTCTGAGAATGACCCATTTATTCAGACACTCTGTTTTCTGTCTGTTAATCAATTCTCAATCCATACCAATATATTATCCCCAATCCCATGTGCTGTAATTTTGTTTGCTGACCTCCTGTGTGGGACCTCATCAAAAGCATTATGAAAATCCAAATACATCACATCCACTTGTTCTGTTTTATGCTGCAAATAACATCCTCAAAAAAAAAACTCAGACAGATTTGTCAAACATGATTTCTCTTTTTTAAATCCGGGTTGAATCCGCTCAATCATTGCATTATTTTCTAAGTGTCTCGTTATCACATCCTTTGTAATAGATTCTAACATTTTCCCAACTACTGACATCAAACTCACAAGTCTTTAGTTCCCAGTTTTCTTTCTCCCTCCTTTCTTAAATAGTGGGGTTACATTTGCTACTTTCCAGCTTTCAGGAACCTTTTCAGAATCTATAGAATTGTGAAAGATAAACACCAATGCACCCACTATCTATATAGTCACCTCCTTCCATACTCTGGAATGTAGCTCATCTGATCCAGGGGATTTTACAAACTTCCATCCAGTTAACTTTTCAAGCACTACCTCTTTAGAAATACCAATTTCTTTCAGTGCTTTATTTTCACAAGTTCCTTGGTTCCCTAGTATTTCTGGAAGATTTTCTGTATCTTCCTCTGTGAAGACAGACACAAAGTAATTGTTTAATGTCTCTGCCATTTCCCTATTCTCCATTATAAATTCTCCAGTCTCCACCCGTAATGGACCCACATTTGCCCTTGTTAATCTTTTCCTTTTCACATACCTGAAGAAACTTTTACAGTCTATCTTTAGGTTTCTCGCGAGCTGGCATTCATATTCTCCTTTCCCCTTCTTTATCAGTTTCTTGGTCATCCTTTGCTGGTTTTTGTGTCAGAAAGGAATGTACATTTGCTACCTTGCTCTTTTGCTTGCTCCTCCCTCTAAATTATCACATCTTTCCTCACTTAATGCCTTGCCCCCACCATTTAATTTAAAGCCTTCTCCACTCCCCTCATTGTATAAATCACACTGGTTCCAGCAGTGTCCCAACAGCTCCCATTTTCCCCAGTACTGGTGCCAGTGCCCCATGAATCGAAACCCATTTCTCCCACACTAATATTTGAGACATGCATTTAACTCTCTATCTTATTTACCCAACTCCAATTTGCTCAAGGCTCAGTTAATAATCCAGAATAGGGAAATGTCAGAGAAATTAAACAATTACTTTGTGTCTGTCTTCACAGAGGAAGATACAGAAAATCTCCCAGAAATGCTAGGGGACCAAGGGACTTGTGAAAATGAGGAACTGAAAGAAATTAGTATTAATAAAGAGGAAGTACTTGAAAAATTATCTGTATTGGAGGTTGATAAATCCCCTGGAACAGATGAGCTACATCCCAGAGTGTTGAAGGAAGTGACTATAGAGATAGTGGATGCATTAGTGGTTATCTTTCAAAATTCTACAGATTCTGGAAAGGTTCCTGCAGACTGGAAAGTAGCAAATGTAACCCCACTATTTAAGAAAGGAGGGAGAGAGAAAATGGGGAACTACAGACCTGTGAGTTTGATGTCAGTAGTTGGGAAAATGTTAGAACCTATTTATTTTATTTATTTAGAGATAACTTCCCAAATATCGACTGGAAATACTATAGTTCGAGTACTTTAGATGGGTCAGTTTTTGTCCAGTGTGTGCAGGAGGGTTTTCTGACACAGTATGTAGACAGGCCAACCAGGGGCAATGCCACATTGGATTTGGTACTGGGTAATGAACCCGGCCAGGTGTTAGATTTAGATGTAGGTGAGCACTTTGGTGATAGTGATCACAATTCGGTTAGGGTTACCTTAGCGATGGGCAGGGACAGGTATATACCACAGGGAAAGAATTATAGCTGGGGGAATGGAAATTATGATGCGATTGGGCAAGATTTAGGATGCGTAGGATGGGGAAGGAAACTGCAGGGGATGGGAACAATCGAAATGTGGAGCTTATTCAAAGAGCAGCCACTGCGTGTCCTTGATAAGTATGTACCTGTGAGGCAGGGAGGAAGTTGTCAAGCGAGGGAGCCGTGGTTTACTAAAGAAGTTGAAGCGCTTGTCAAGAGGAAGAAGAAGGCTTATGTTAGGATGAGACGTGAAGGCTCAGTTAGGGCGCTTGAGAGTTACAAGCTAGCCAGGAAGGATCTAAAGGGAGAGCTAAGAAGAGCAAGGAGAGGACACGAGAAGTCATTGGCGGATAGGATCAGGGAAAACCCTAAGGCTTTCTATAGGTATATCAGGAATAAAAGAATGACTAGAGTTAGATTAGGGCCAATCAAGGATAGTAGTGGGAAGTTGTGTGTGGAATCAGAGGAGATAGGGGAAGTGTTAAATGAATATTTTGCGTCAGTATTTACAGTAGAGAAAGAAAATGTTGTCGAGGAGAATACTGAGATTCAGGCTACTAGGCTAGATGGGATTGAGGTTCACAAGGAGGAGGTGTTATCAATTTTGGAAAGTGTGAACATAGATAAGTCCCCTGGGCCAGATGGGATTTATCCTAGGATTCTCTGGGAAGCTGGGGAAGAGATTGCAGAGCCTTTGTCCTTGATCTTTATGTCATCATTGTCGACAGGAATAGTGCCGGAAGACTGGAGGATAGCAAATGTTGTCCCCTTGTTCAAGAAGGGGAGTAGAGACAGCCCTGGTAATTATAGACCTGTGAGCCTTACTTCGGTTGTGGGTAAAATGTTGGAAAAGGTTATAAGAGACAGGATGTATAATCATCTTGAAAAGAATAAGTTCATTAGTGATAGTCAGCACGGTTTTGTGACGGGTAGGTCGTGCCTCACAAACCTTATTGAGTTTTTCGAGAAGGTGACCAAACAGGTGGATGAGGGTAAAGCCGTGGATGTGGTGTATATGGATTTCAGTAAGGCGTTTGATAAGGTTCCCCATGGTAGGCTATTGCAGAAAATACGGATGTATGGGGTTGAAGGTGATTTTTAGAGCTTTGGATCAGAAATTGGCTAGCTGAAAGATGACAGAGGGTGGTGGTTGATGGCAAATGTTCATCCTGGAGTTTAAATACTAGTGGTGTACCGCAAGGATCTGTTTTGGGCCACTGCTGTTTGTCATTTTTATAAATGACCTGGAAGAGGGTGTAGAAGGGTGGGTTAGTAATGTCGGTGGAGTTGTGGATAGTGCCGAAGGATGTCGTAGGGTACAGAGGGACATAGATAGGCTGCAGAGCTGGGCTGAGAGATGGCAAATGGAGTTTAATGCGGAAAAGTGCGAGGTGATTCACTTTGGAAGGAGTAACAGGAATGCAGAGTACTGGGCTAATGGGAAGATTCTTGGTAGTGTAGATGAACAGAGAGATCTTGGTGTCCAGGTGCATAAATCCCTGAAGGTTGCTCCCCAGGTTAATAGGGCTGTTAAGAAGGCATATGGTGTGTTAGCTTTTATTCGTAGGGGAATCGAGTTTCGGAGCCACGATGTCCTACTGCAGCTGTACAAAACTCTGGTGAGACTGCACCTGGAGTATTGCGTGCAGTTCTGGTCACCGCATTATAGGAAGGATGTGGAAGCTATGGAAAGGGTGCAGAGGAGATTTACTAGGATGTTGCCTGGAATGGAGGGAAGGTCTTACGAGGAAAGGCTGAGGGACTTGAGGTTGTTTTCGTTGGAGAGAAGAAGGAGGAGAGGTGACTTAATAGAGACATATAAGATAATCAGAGGGTTAGATAGGGTGGATAGTGAGAGACTTTTTCCTCGGATGGTGATGGCAAAGACGAGGGGACATAGCTTTAAGTTGAGGGGTGATAGATATAGGACAGATGAGTAGTAGGGGCGTGGAACGCCCTGCCTGCAACAGTAGTAGACTCGCCAACTTTAAGGGCATTTAAGTGGTCATTGGATAGACATATGGATGAAAATGGAATAGTGTAGGTCAGATGGTTTCACAGGTCGGCGCAACATCGAGGGCCGAAGGGCCTGTACTGCGCTGTAATGTTCCAATGTTCTAATGTTCTAATGTTCTAATGTTCTAACGATACAGCACTGAAACAGGCCCTTTGGCCCACTGAGTCTGTGCCAACCAACAACCACCCATTTATACTAATCCTACATTAATCCCATATTCCCTACCACATCCTCACCATTCTCCTACCACCTACCTACACTCGGGGCAATTTACAATGGCCAATTTACCGATCCTGCAAATCTTTGGCTGTGGGAGGAAACCAGAGCACCCGGCAGAAACCCACATGGTCACAGGGAGAACTTGCAAACTCCGCACAGGCAGTACCCAGAATTGAACCCGTGTCGCTGGAGCTGTGAGGCTAACCACTGCGCCACCCCTATTATAAAAGGATGTGATAATTAGACACTTAGAAAATAATGATTTGATTGGGCAGAGTCAACTTGGACTAAAGGTGAAATCATATTTGACAAATCTGTTGGAGTTTTGAGGATGTTATTTGTAGCATAGATAAAGGAGAACCAGTGGATGTGGTGTATTTGGATTTTCAGAAGGCTTTTGATAAGGTCCCTCACAGGAGGTCAGGAAACAAAATTACAGCACATGGGATTGGGCGTAATATACTAGTATGATTGTGAATTGGTTAACAGACAGAAAACAGAGAATAGGAATAAATGGACCATTCTCAGGGTGGCAGGCTGTTACTAGTGGGGTACCGCAAGGATCAGTGCTGGGGCTACAGCTGTTCACAATCTATATAAATGATTTGGATGTGGGGACCTAATATAATATTTCCAAATTTGCTAATAACGCAAAACTAGTTGGGAGGAGAAAGCAAGGAGGCTTCAAGGTGACTTGGACAAACTAAGTGAAAGAGCACCAACATGGCAGATGGAATACAATGTGAATAAGTGTGAGGTTATCCACTTAGGTAGAAAAAAAACAAAATAAAGAGGATTTCTGAAATGGTGAGAGGTTGATGTCCAAAGCAACCCGGGTGTCCTTGTTTATAGAATCACAGAATTGTTACAGCACAGAAGGAAGCCATTCAGTCCATCATGTCTGCCCCAGCTCTCCGAATGAGCATTTCACAGAGTGCCACTCCCTCACCTTCTCCCTGCACATTCTTCCTTTTCATATAACAGTCTAATTCTCTTTTGAATGCTTCAACTGAACCTGCCTCCACCACACTCAGGCGGTGCATTCCAGACCTTAACCACACGCTGCATGAAGAAGTTTTTCCTAATGTCACTTTTGCTTATTTTACCAATATCTTTAAATCTGTGCCCTCTCGTTCTCGATCCTTTCATGAGTGGTAACAGTTTCTCCCTATCTACTCTGTCTAGATCCCTCATGATGTTGCATACCTCTATCAAATCTCCTCTCAGCCTTCTCTTCCTCCAGGAAATCAGTCCCAACTTCTCCAATGTATCTTCATAAATGAAATTCCTCATCCTTTCAAGCATTTTCGTGAATCTTCTGTGCACCCTTTCCAACATCTTCATATCCTTCCTAAAGTGTGGTGCCCGGAACTGGAGGCATGAGGCATGAAAGGCGAGTATACAGGTGCAGCAAGCTATTAGGAAGGTGAATGGTACGTTGGTTTTCATCACAAGGGAATTTGAGTACAGGAGTAAAGAGGTCTTGCTGCAATTGTATACAGCCCTGGAGAAACCACACGTGGTTGATTGTGTACAGTTTTAGTCTCTGTGGGAGAAGTTTTGCTGAGCTTTGCTAATTGTTACGTAACTTTGTAGAAGCAGAAAAACAGGACACAGCTTGTAGCTAATCTAACCAAAGGTCATAAAATGTAGACAGAGCAGCTAACCACAATCAGACGTTACGGCCAGATTGATGTCTGGAGTGGGCATTGAATTAAGGTTAGTTATAAGGTTAAAATAATAGTTTGTTATTGTTGAAACTAACGTTTTGCTCATAACGGACTCTGCATGGTGCACCGTCACGTAGGCGGACTTGTGATTGTCTTGTGGGTGTTTATCTAATTGTGAAACTGTTAGCTCTGCCTCTGTTATACTATATAAGTCCACGGCGATCTGTAGCTCTTTGGAGTAACACTGGACCACCTTTAGGTAAGATGTGTACCCCATGATATCATGCAATAAAGTATTTAATCTCAATGTCTGAGTCCGGAGAATTTGTTCAACAATTGGGCATAATCCGGATTTCTCCAACAATTTGGCGTAGTCGGCAGGATCCCTTTTGTACGGGATCCTGAATGAACCTAACGGGGATTAGGAACCTAAAGTAGAAAATCCAGAAAATTTTAGAAACAATTTGGCGTAGTAGTGGTCCGGACTTGAGTCTGCACGAGCTGTTCCTCCGCCGGGCAGAGTAAAGAGGCCGTGAGACAAAAGGGTTAGGACTGGAACGACTGGGGCTGTAACGAAACAATACCAATTTACCCGACAGGCACGTGATTGTTGCTCCTGAGTTCACGGCTTGATCTGGCCCTAGAGAAAGAGACCCTGTGGGACGGAAGGAGGACGAAAGACCGTTGGCCTGAGAGACAGGGGTGAGCCGGACTCAGCCGGCCAGGTGACCTTGAGAATGTTAGATTAACTGCGCCTGTTCGTATCCTTGTGTCTATTCGTTTTGTTGTGTCTTGTTTGTTTTCCTTTGTTTTCATGCTACTTGATTCATAGAAAAGAACTCATAAGTGAAGAAGGTTTGAGAAAGTAGAAGGAAGAATGGACTCAACGGCTTCCAAGAAGGAGAAGTTGCCCCCGGGGACAAATAATCCATGTCCTCTGGAGAAAGGCGACCCATGTCCGTTTGCCCCATCGAAGGAGACGCAAAAGCGCCATGGTAAATATGTGTTTTAAAGATAGGTATGTTTTAGAGTAAAAACAAGTTACAGTGTCTTTGATTCGACTGTGAGAATGTCGGAAGCTTCCACAAATGAATTGAATATCTGGGATGTACAGCTTGTGTTCTGTACAGATTGTGTTCTGTAGAACTGACTGTCGTTAACTCTTTGTTGTCTGGCTTTAATGTTGAAAGCATGAGTCTATTAAGTTGTTTGGAATTGAATGAGTGTGAAATGTGATTGTTGAGTGTGTTCATTTCTATTTAGTGTTGTGCACCCAGGAATGCGATATAAAATTGAATTATATTTTAAGTTAAAGTTTTATTTTTAGTTGGTTTTGCAACTGTGAAACGGCAATGAACAATTTTCGAAGAGATAAGCTTCAGCCTTGAAGGTCTGAAGATGTCTGGCAGAAATCTAATTTGGGGTTTGGAACATTGTTTTAATTGGAAACTCTGCTATTGTTTTATTTTACAGTCTAAATTTGAAGACATGTTTTACTGAAAGTTATATTGTTTTAAGGGAAAGAAAGGATAAAAAAGGAGATAATGGGAAAGATTAAAGTTTGTGTAAGGACCGAGTGTTAAGTCTTTTTGTTGTAAGAATGTTAAATAACTTTATCTTTAGTTTTTGGTTTTATTACAGTTCTTTGAAAAAGGCGCCTGAAGAAAGAGCAAGAAAATGACGTAATTTACCTATCTTTTAAAATAAGCACGTGCTATTCTGTTCTGTGTGTAGTTAATAAGTATTATAAGTTAATAAGTCTGAATTGAATTAATACTGTTAAGGTTAATTGACCTGTTAAGTTGAAGAAGCATATCGAGTTTTGGGGGAGTCTTAAGTTCCGGACAAGACTCGTTCATATAACATTGGCAGTTTTGATTTAAATATTATTGCAGTGAATTGGAATTGGAATCATCTTTGTTATAAAAATCCTTGGAATAGAAATCTCTCACAAAAGATCCTAAAAGTTTGGAAACAATTGGAGTTTAATCTAAAATGCTGTCTTTCCTGATGGAGATGCTTTCCTTGAAAGCTGAAAATCTTACACATGATTTTGTTGTTTTCCAACCCTAAGGATACCAAAAGGATTGAAAAAGTTTAAAATAGACAGTTCTTTTCGATCAGAAAAGAAAGGTTTTGTAAAGTGACGAAGCTGAGAATGTTTTGCTCCGCCCCCTTGGAGACAAACAAAGAACTTAACCCGCTGCACCTTTTGCATTGCTGAGAAACAAATTTATACATATTGGACATTGTTAAATTTTACATTTCTAAATTGACAGATATAAGTGGACAAATTAACCCATTGGGCTCAGGGGCAGAGCCACAATGGATTCTTTTTAAGCAGGTGACGGCAGGTTCCAAGGCCACATGAGAACTGATGCCACAACAAGAGATTCAGCAGTTGGGTTTTTACATTTGTAAAGTTGCTGAATCTTTTATCCCAGCGGCTTTGAGAATTTAAAAAATTTAATTGCAGACAATCCTCGAACTCCCCCTTACGCAAGATATTAAAGCTCTAAGATTTTAAAAAAAGGATAGTTCCTATTTCAGGTTGTGAGATTAAACAGACAAGAAGCACCAACCCCCACGGTTAACCCCACATCCGAATTACTGACGAGTATGGTTACAACCCAACAGCCACAAGTGACTGGTCTCCTTTGCCCGGCCTTGACTACAGGACCAGAAAATGGACTTGCGATAATAAAAAACTAATAAAATTGTATATGATAATGTAAAGCTTGAGTTGGTACCGGTAATATTGATTTTCTCAGATATCCAGCTACCTGGCTGGTGCCTGAGAGGAACGAGAGTTGCACAAGGTAACAATTGTTGAGACAAGAATTTGGTAATGAGAAAATGATAAGGGGAAAAGATTACATAAAATACAATGATATGTTACCCTATGTTATGGAAATTGGAAAAGAGGTAATTGGAACAACATTGTCCATTGTCTGAGTGTAGTCTGGAAAACCAGGTGATCATATGTCCTCATCCTATATATAAAACGGCAGAATCAAAATGTGGATTTAATACCACTGTAAATTGCACCATGGAAACTAGGAAGGCATTGTCAGGACTAACCCATGTGACCTATATGGGAAAGGGGAGATATTGCTTAACCACCACAGCGAAGGAGTACCAGTATGGACATAAACGGACTTGTCCGGTGAGCAACAGTACATTTTGGTTCAACCCACAAATACCAACCCGAGGAGGGAAGATGGAGTTGGTAGAGATACATAAACAAAAGACAGAAACAATAACTGTGACAGAAAGTATTAATCAGGATTTGACAAATTACCTCCGAGACTATGAATATACTATTCAGCCATTACCCACACGCTTGGGTAAAGAGAGACAGCAGTTAGAAGCCATTGCAATCTGGAACAACAGTCGAAGATGCTACAAGATGAGATTGACAAGATAAATGATTCTGCCTGGCAGGAGAACTTATGGAACTGGGGTCAGACGTGCAGATACACCCCTGGTTTAGAATTATCTCCCATGTCCTGATAGTGGTTTTGGGTATCATGGTGTTAGATGTGACATACTTAATTTGGCAACTTAAGAAATTAATTAGGCAATGTAAGAGGATGTATGAACACAGGTTGGACAGCTACCCGAAAAGCAATTAGTGTTCGAACTTGCTCTGTAAAAGGAGGGACAATTAGTTATGCCATAAAAGGGTAATTGTATAACCTTTTCATATATACTTGAATTGAGCAAATGAATGATCAATGTACTTTATGAAATTGTATTATGTTGTACAATCGATTATGTAATAGTGATGCTTAATTGAGATGGTAATTGTACAAGTGTTCCACCCTTTTTATGTTGTAAACAAGTAATTGAAGCCCCTGCAAAACTAATGCCTTTACAGAGTTCCCGCTGCCCCCTTATGATATAAGCAGGCAACGTATTGAGTGCGACCCCTCCGGCTGTTGAAGGCTGTTTCTAGACAATAGAGACCATTAAAGGCACCGAGGTGGGATCAAGGGAAGGATTCTTAAAAGGGTTTTGAAGAGTCAAAGGGGGGACTGTGAGAACGGAATTTCAGAATTTTGAGAACAAGAAGTTTATGGGAACATTTAAGCTGAGATTAATCAATCAAGTATTGCTAGCTTGGCTGTGCAACTGATACAGCGCGATGGCAGAAAAAGATAGGATGCTTCAATGATTACTTTAAGCCCCTGCCTCCCCCTCTACACACGATGATGTTGTGTTATCATGGTATGATAAAAGGAGGGATTGTGGGAGAAGTTTTGCTGAGCTTTGCTAATTGTTATGTAACTTTGCAGAAGCAGAAAAACAGGACACAGCTTGTAGCTAATCTAACCAAAGGTCATAAAATGTAGACAGAGCAGCGAACCACAATCAGACGTTATGGCCAGATTGATGTCTGGAGTGGGCATTGAATTAAGGTTTGTTATAAGGTTAAAATAATAGTTTGTTATTGTTGAAACTAATGCTTGACTCATAACGGACTCTGCATGGTGATTGTCTTGTGGGTGTTTATCTCATTGTGAAACTGTTAGCTCTGCCTCTGTTATACTATATAAGTCCACGGCGATCTGTAGCTCTTTGGAATAACACTGGACCACCTTTAGGTAAGGTGTGCTGCCCATGATATCATGCAATAAAGTGTTTATTTTCAATGTCTGAGTCTGGAGAATTTGTTCAACAATTGGGCATAATCTGGATTTCTCCAACAGTCTCCTTATCTAAAGAAGGATAGACTTGACATAGAGGGAGTGCAAAGGAGATTCACCAGACTAATCCCTGGGATATGGCAGATATCCCATAAGGGATATGGGGATAGCACAGGAATGATCTAATTGAATGGAGGTGCAGGCTCAATGGGCTGAATGGCCTACTCCTGTTCCCATGTTCCATTGTCCCTGACCAAATCAGAAAACCCTGTCTCAAGGGGTGTGACTGCCTTCCAGAACAAAGTGCCCAGGTAACTTTCCCCCTTCCTGATGAATCACAATGTTTGTAGTTCAGCTTCCAGCTCATTAACTGAGTCGAAGCTCCTTGACACTTCCTGCAGCTGTGTTTGTCATGGATCACACTGGCATCTACCAACTTTCACAGACTGCAGTATCTTCCAACTGGCGTCCTGAAAGTAATTATCTCTTGAGATCCCTCTGCCAGATGAACAGACTAATATCCGTGCTTTGCATCCAACTTGGAGAAAACATTTGCTCCTGGGAATTTGGGATTCAACTCCTCTAATGTTAGAATCTTGTGTAAGCATCGTTTTAACAAAAGATTCAATCGTCTAAGAACACTCGGACTGTGCCATCGTTCTTTAACACACATGTATTTGAGCTGCACCAGTCAGTGTACTGATGCACACAACAGATAATACTGTGACATTCCATGTCATCCAGTTCGGTCTTCAGCTTCTCCTCTATGTGCACAGTGCACTTCCTGGGAGGGTCGTTCGATGGAATTGAATCCTCCTTTAGGTGTAACATGGCATCACCTCTGAAATTTCCTATGGCATCGAATCTGTCCAGGTACATCAGCTGAAAATCACAGACTGACTCGATATGTTCATTCCTGGCATCTACTGGTGTAGTTGGTGCGTTGGCAATCCTGTGAATGGTTACAATGTTCACTTCCCTGCACACACTGTTACCGGCAGTCCACCTGTGTACACTCAGTAGAAAACCTGTGGTGACCATGCAGATCTGCCACAACTGTACTTCAGTGTTATTGTGCCAATGCAATGGATGGGTGATCCCTTGCAAGCTGTTAATTTGGTTGTTGTAGGTTGCACCATTGACTCCCAACAGTCAAGGTACATGTCCTTTAGAATTTGAACTGGCAAGATGTTGGCACTTACCCCATTGTCAATCTTGGTGGTGAGTTTATGTTTGCTGCTTTCCTTTGGGCAAATAATGCTATTTGTAGTGAACACCTTGGATTGCGTAACTGCATCCACAAGGCGTGTCACATTGACGATACAAAAAGCCTGATCACTTTCGAATTGAAGATTTCCCTTGTTTGAATCTTTGCCCTGGTCTGTCTTCTCACTAACTTTATGTATGTGCTTGCACGTTTGTTGTTTTTTGGTACATCCATTGTTGCTGCCCGTACTTCTTGCTGGGTCACGGCTTGCTGTACCCTCTGGTTCTGCTATCAGAGCCAGACTTCCTGCACTGGTGTAAGATTTAGGTTCGGGAGTCACAGATACTCAAAGAAGGCGGTTGAGCTCATAATGTGATTTTTAAATAGTTTACTCAGAAGCAACAGTTTAATTATGATAAAAGCAAAATACTGCAGATGTTGGAAATCTGAAATAAAAACAAGAAATGCTGGAATCACTCAGCAGGTCTGGCAGCATCTGTGGAAAGAGAAGCAGAGTTAACGTTTCGGGTCAGTGACCCTTCTTCGGAGTTCCAGCATTCCAGCATTTCTTGTTTTTAGTTTAATTATGATGATGCACAAGCTAAATAGACAGAAAAGACATATGGCACGTAACAGATTGAACGGATTACTGATCTCAGATCACATAGAACGGTGTTTGCAGTCTCCCTGATGGATGAGGCGGATGAGGTATAGGTGATCTCCGGTCCTCGTGGTCCTCAATCTTCTCGAGCTAACCAAAGTGTTAAGCTGAAGCCTAACATTCAGCCAAAACTGAGCTTCAGAAACCTCCCCGTCTGTCCTTCAAAGACTGATCACCCGAGCACTTGTTTATATACTTTATTTCTAGGCATTGGTAGTTCACCCTGTGTCAATTACTTGTTTGAACCCTTCTAGCCAATCAATACAGGACAGGTACCTGAGCTGTCACGAGTGATCATCTCCCCTTGTCCATCATCTCAGCTTTTGATCATCTTTCAGTTTACTTCATACTGGAGGCATTAAACACTTGTACGGATGAGATGCTACACAAGGCACTAGAAGACTCCCTCGTGTCCGCTTCAGACTGTCTATGGTGTCTAGTGGCTTCTGATATGACCCCCTCGGGAATGTCATACTCCTTGGACCCTGTCTTTGTTTACACCAGTGATCATCCCAGTGTTAGGAACTGCTTCTCTGTCCTTTTTGAGAGAGAGAGACAGACAGATAAAAATCAGCTTTTCTGTGGGTCTGTTTCATACTGTGCTGACTGTTTCTTAAAGAATTCTATATTACACTGAGATTTATTATTTTTTAAAGGGTCCCATTTCTTACACTGGTGTACCCAAAGTCCTCTCAAAGCTGCACACCTTGCAAAAGGTTTTAGAACACAGGACAGCTTCGTGGTGGGTACAGGAGGCTGCATGTCCCACACATTGCCTGGGATGGAACATTTAAGCTATGAAGAGAGGTTGGATAGGCTTGGGTTGTTTTCGTTGGAGCAGAGAAGACTGAGGGGTGACCTGATCGAGGTGTACAAGATTATGAGGGGCATGGACAGGATGGATAGGGACCAGCTGTTCCCCTTAGTTGAAGGGTCAGTTACGAGGGGACACATGTTTAAGGTGAGGGGCAGGAGGTTTAAGGGGGATTTGAGGAAGAAATTTTTTACCCAGAGGGTGGTGACAGTCTGGAATGCACTGCTTGGGAGGGTGGTCGAGGCAGGTTGCCTCACATCCTTTAAAAAGTACCTGGATGAGCACTTGGCACGTCATAACATTCAAGGCTTTGGGCCAAGTGCTGGCAAATGGGATTAGGTAGACAGGTAAGGTGTCTTAAGGTGTTCCGAAGAAGGGTCACTGACCCGAAACATTAACTCTGCTTCTCTTTTCACAGATGCTGCCAGGTCTGCTGAGTGGTTCCAGCATTTCTTGTTTTTATTTTAGGTAAGGTGTCTTTAATGCATTGGTGCAGACTCGATGGGCTGAAGGGCCTCTTCTGCACTGTATTATTCTGTGATAATGCTCCCTAGATAGTTAAATTCTTTCACTGCATTGAGGTTTCTGCTGTCAATGTTGATCTGTTGTGGATTGTAATTTTTTTGGGGCTATGGTTGGTCGAGCATTTCTGCTTACTTTCGGCTCATCGTAAGGCCAAAGGCATTTGTTGCCTCACAGAAGCAGTTTATGATGAGCTGTATTGCCTCTTCCATGTGTGACAGAAGGGTGCCATTGTCAGCAAAGAGAAGCTCCATGACAAGCTCCCTCTGTGGTTCTGGTGTGTGCCAGTGGTTGTCGCAGGTTGAATAAACTGCCGTCTGTTCAGAAGCGGATGTATATGTCCTCTGCCAAACCTGCCTTTTCCTCTTGAAACATCATACTGAAGAAAATGGAGAAAGGGGTCAATGCCAGAACACATCCTTGTTTAACACCATTGGAGATAGAGAAGCTGTCTGAGAGGGCTCCATTCTGCTTGACCTGACCTTCCTTGCCTTCGTGCAGTTGATGGAGAATGATAAGCAACCTTGGAGGGCACCCCAATCGAGAGAGTACCGTCCAAAACCCATCACAGCTGACTGTATCAAATGCTTTGGTGAGATCCACAAAAGTAGTGTCCAGGCCCATGTTTTGTTCTCTACAGTTCTGGATCTGTCTCAGCACAAAAACCATGTCTATAGTTCTCCTATTGAATCAGAATCCGCACTGATTTCAGGGAAGCTTTCTTCAGCTATTGTCAGAACAAGTCTATTTAGAAACATTCTTGACAAGATTTTGCCTGCAATGGACAGTAAGGTGATGCCTCTGTAGTTAAACAGTCAGACTTCTCTCCATTGTTTTTTGTGCAGGGAGACACTGACTGCATCTTAAAGGTCCTGAGACACTGTCCCTTTCTCCCAACATACTGTACACAGATCTGTAAACCTATCAAGCATCACACCTCCTCCCTGTGTATGGACCTCAGCTGGAATCCCATCTATTCAGGGAGCTTTGTGTGATTTTAATTGTGCCGTACTAATCTTAATCTCTGTATGGGTTGATGGTTCATCCAGCTCAGACTTCACTTCCCTCTGGGAGATATTTGTGATCAGTTTTAGTTACATCTTTCTTTTGTACAGCTGGTAACCACCCAGTGAATTGAGTCCAGCAATGTTTGGGCCCGTCCCCATTCGAAGTAGACAGTTCTATCCCCAGTGAAGGCTGCTTGGTCACTCAGGGTGCTGCCGGATGATGTTGTTGTCTCAGATCAACAGTCAAACAAGCCACATACATGCAGATTGAAGCTGCAGCCAACAGTACCAGTTTGCACTTGCTGTTTTTGCCTCTCTCCCATCGCTGTAGGAATTTACTTCCCACCAACACTAAGTGTGTTTAAAGTGGAGATCAGCTCACACAGACTAATCCCATTCTTTATGCTCAGTGTTTCTCCACAGTGGTTCAGCAGACTGAGATGGCTGCAGCAACTACAAAGCTCTAGTTGCTCTATTGGCCTTTGGCTCAGGAGCTGCCCTCAATGCAGACGGGTTATTTTGCCCATAGCTGGGTTTCCAGCCTCAGTTTCCTTATGCTTAGGTCGATGCTCTTGAGAGTTGGAAAGTTTGCTGCTTCACCTTGGTGGTTGCTGAAGCCATCAGGTTTGGTTTGCTCGGTCCACTGAAACAGGCTGAGTGCTGACCTCTAGCTGCAAGCAGATGCAGTAAAGTGCAGACCCCGCTGAGTTTTGGGATAGGGGCTCGCTCGGTAACGCAAGCCGCTCACTGCAACAACCGCTGTCTTTCCTTCTCCTCTGCAGCGTCTGTTCAAGTCCAAAACTCCCCCAAATTCTGCACTAAATCCCCTCAATAAATAACCCTCTCAATAAAGCTCCTGCCTCAGCAATAAACCCCATCACACTTAACACTGCTCTTTTTTTTTTTAGAATTAGAATATTACAGCGCAGTACAGGCCCTTCGGCCCTCGATGTTGCGCCGATCATCTGACCTACACTATTCCATTTACATCCATATGTCTATCCAATGACCACTTAAATGCCCTTAAAGTTGGCGAGTCTACTACTGTTGCAGGCAGGGCGTTCCACGCCCCTACTACTCTCTGCGTAAAGAAACTACCTCTGACATCTGTCCTATATCTTTCACCCCTCAACTTAAAGCTATGTCCCCTCGTGTTTGCCATCCTCATCCGAGGAAAAAGACTCTCACTATCCACCCTATCTAACCCTCTGATTATCTTGTATGTCTCTATTAAGTCACCTCTCCTCCTCCTTCTCTCTAACGAAAACAACCCCAAGTCCCTCAGCCTTTCCTCGTAAGACCTTCCTTCCATACCAGGCAACATCCTAGTAAATCTCCTCTGCACCCTTTCCAAAGCTTCGACATCCTTCCTATAATGCGGTGACCAGAACTGCACGCAATACTCCAGGTGCGGCCTCACCAGAGTTTTGTACAGCTGCATCATGACCCCGTGGCTCTGAAACTCGATCCCCCTACTAATAAAGGCTAACACACCATATGCCTTCTTAACAGCCCTATTAACCTGGGTAGCAACTTTCAGGGATTTATGTACCTGGATACCAAGATCTCTCTGCTCATCTACACTACCAAGAATCTTCCCATTAGCCCAGTACTCTGCATTGCTGTTACTACTTCCAAAGTGAATCACCTCACACTTCTCCGCATTAAACTCCATTTGCCATCTCTCAGCCCAGCTCTGCAGCCTATCTATGTCCCTCTGTACCCTACAACACCCTTCGACACTATCCACAACTCCACCGACCTTCGTGTCATCCGCAAATTTACTAACCCACCCTTCTACACCCTCATCCAGGTCGTTTATAAAAATGACAAACAGCAGTGGCCCCAAAACAGAACCTTGCGGTACACCACTAGTAACTAAACTCCAGGATGAACATTTGCCATCAACCCCCACCCTCTGTCTTCTTTCAGCTAGCCAATTTCTGATCCAAAGCTCTAAATCACCTTCAACCCCATACTTCCGTATTTTCTGCAATAGCCTACCGTGGGGAACCTTATCAAACGCCTTACTGAAATCCATATACACCACATCCACGGCTTTACCCTCATCCACCTGTTTGGTCACCTTCTCGAAAAACTCAATAAGGTTTGTGAGGCACGACCTACCTTTCACAAAACCGTGCTGACTATCGCAAATGAACTTATTCTTTTCAAGATGATTATAAATCCTGTCTCTTATAACCTTTTCCAACATTTTACCCACAACCGAAGTAAGGCTCACAGGTCTATAATTACCAGGGCTGTCTCTACTCCCCTTCTTGAACAAGGGGACAACATTTGCTATCCTCCAGTCCTCCGGCACTACTCCTGTCGACAATGACGACTTAAAGATCAACAACAACGGCTCTGCAATCTCCTCCCTGGCTTCCCAGAGAATCCTAGGATAAATCCCATCTGGCCCAGGGGACTTATCTATTTTCACTCTTTCCAAAATTGCTAACACCTCCTCCTTGTGAATCTCAATCCCATCCAGCCTAGTAGGCTGTATCTCAGTAATCTCCTCGGCAACATTTTCTTTCTCTACTGTAAATACTGACGAAAAATATTCATTTAACGCTTCCCCTATCTCCTCTGATTCCGCACACAACTTCCCACTACTATCCTTGATTGGCCCTGTTCTAACTCTTATCATTCCTCACTAATCCCCCATCTGAGCACCAAACCCCTCGAATAAAACCCTGTCTCAGCACTAAAGATCCTCAAAAAACCCTCCCCTCAATAACTAACCCCTCAATAAGCAACAAACACCCTCGGCAAAACTCTCCATCAGCAAACCGCCCTAATCCCCAGATTGACATTCACTCCCTAGGGCTGGGAAAACACGGCCCCTGTCTGGTGTCACAGACCACCCACAGGCGAGACCCTGCACTCCACTTCCAATCTTTGTTATTCCCCTGCTGTTATTGCCCGAATTAATTAGGTCACTCTCTCTCTATCACTGGTTTGTTCCCAGGACTCGGCCTTTGTCATGGGCCCTCTGCTCAGCTCCCCACTACTCTATCCCCTTCCCACTCTCTGCTGAGCTATAAAATACACCATGTAGTGTGAAAGCTCTTTTATTCTTTCTCAACTCCAGCTAAATAGATTTTGTCTTTAATAAGTCGAGGACATTCTCACTTGCAGTGTAACGTTGTCTTCAATACAAACTGCTAACCTCCCACTTATTTATTCAGTCATGGGATGTGGGCCTCGCTGACAATGCCATCCTTTATTGCCCATCCCTAATTGCCCTTGAGAAGATTGTGGGAAGCCACCCTCATGAAACCCTTCAGTCCTTGAGGTGTATGTTGTTGTGAGACAGGGAGTTTCAGATTTTCACCTAGTGACAATGAAGGAATTATGTGATCTGTCCAAGTTGGAATGGTGTATGACCGGCAGTATAACCTTCAGGTGGTGGTGTTCCACATGCCTGCTGCCTTTGTTCTTCTATACCAGAGTTGTCCAACATATGACCGTGGGCCAGAATCTGGCTCACCACAGATTTCCATTGGCCTGTGGATATAACCTGTATCCAGCTGTTCTTTCTCCTCTTTGCTGCATGGTTTCCTCTCTCAACCATTTTCTTTGTCCTTGAATCGTAATTTCAAACTTGGCTTCTCTTTAGCTCCAAGCACCAGCTACAGCGACTGCTCTGGGGTCAAACCAAGTGCTGCCGGAATATCAGGCACCTCGTGGGCAGCTGCAGGTTTGTCAGGACCCTGTTCCCACACAATGGGTCCCTCATTTGAATATTTAAATATATTAAAATGAGTAAATTAAAGATTCTCATGCCGCTGCCTGATCTCCTGCTGTGATCTTCAACCCTGTGGCTGACACTCCCACGCCTTCGGATCCCCGGCCAGAACAACGAGGTTCCACACTGGTGGAGGGGGAGAAGCAGGTAATTTTATTTGTGCAGGGGTGGGGGGGGGGGGGGGGAATGGGGTCAAAGTAACATCATGGGTGTCAGGGATGGTGGGAAGGGTTGGAGGTTAAAATTTGTGCAGTTTGGGAGGGAAATTTCAGATGGACAAGGTAAGTATTTTGGGGGGAGGAAAGGTCAAATAATTAATTTTATTGCTATTGCGGGGATGGGAGAAGGGCAGAAGAAATGTCTTCATTTTTTTAAATTTACTGCACCTTTAAATATTTAATCTTCCCAATAGGCTGACAGCCAATTAAAAATGGCATCAGCGCCTGCGCACAGGCAGCTAACACCATTGCCGGGAAGCCAGCCCTCTCTCTGTGATCGAGATGGAGCAGCCCACCCTGGCTATTTAAATGAACCGTCGCACAGAAGATTGCGGCAGCTCCGCGACATGCGGCCCGCCCACATTTCTGTCGTCCACAGCCGACATTGGCAACGGGTACAAAGGCTCAATATGGCTGGACCCAGCGGAGAGGCGACATTCACAGCCTGTCTCTAATATCCACCTTTATGTTCTGTGCACAGACTGACAGAGTGGAGCAGGGAGTGAGAGAGATTCACAGAAAGAGAGTGGGGAGAGGGAGAGAGAGAGCACACACACACATAGGGTGGGGGATAATCACAGTAAGAGGGGTAGAGAGAGAGAGGGCGGGCTCAAGTCACAGAGAGAGGGGGAGAGAGAGATAGTGGGGTTAAGAATTACAGAGAGAGGGGGAAGAGAGCGAGAGGGAGAGTCACAGAGACACAGCAGGAGAGGGATGAGAGAGATAGACACAGAGAGGCGAGATAGAGGGGAGAGAAAGATATCCTCCGTATCGCTATATCAGGTGTGGGGGCAGAGACTGACTACTTATGCAAGCAAAAACAAAGCCAGGTATGACACTAAATCATTGTTCAACATAGTGATGAGAAAGTAAGTCAATAAATTAGTCTTCTCCTTTAAAGCTTCTTCACAAAAATGCACATTTGTTGTTGCTTTGTTTAATTGTAAGATAAATGTTTATGTCTTTATCTTTCTGAAATTTTCTCCCTGCTCCCCTATCAAGGATAAAAAATTGAATGTGCCCCCCTCCCCCCTTCCCGCCTGGTGAGAAGGTTGGACACGCCTGTTCGACATGGTTGAGTGCACAGATTTAGAAGGTGCTGTAGTAGAATCCTTGGCGAGTTGCTGCAGTGCATCTCGTAGATGGTACACATGGCAGCCATTGTGCTCCAGCGGTGGAGAGAGTGTAAGTTTAACAGGGAGGACAGGATGCTGATCATGTGGGCTGCTTTTTCCTGGATGATGTCGGACTTCTTGAGTTTTGTTGGAGTTACGCTCATCCAGGAGGGAGAGAGAAAACAGGGAGTTACAGAAGCGATAAATGGACACTTGGATAATAATGACTTGATTGGGCAAAGTCAATGTTTATTTATGAATGGGAAATCATGTTTGACGAAGCTGGTGGAGTTTTTTGAGGATGCTACTAACAGAATTGATAAAGGGGAGTTGGTGGTCTTGGTATACTTGGATTTTCAGAAAACTTTTGATAAAGTCCCCCACAGGAGGACATGGGATAGGACGTAATATACTGGAATGGATTGAGGATTGATTAACAGGCAGAAAGCAGAGAGCAGGAATAAACATTGGCAGTGACTAGTGGGGTACTGCAGGGATCAGTGCTTGGGCCCCAGCTGTTCGCAATATCTATCAATGATTAGAATGTGAGGACCAAATGTAGTATTTCCAATTTCGCGGATGACACAAAACTAGGTGGGAATGTGTGTTGTGAGGAAAATGCAAAGCAGCTTCAAGAGGATTTGGACAGACTTAGTGAGTGGGCAAGTATGTGGCAGATGGAATATGATGTGGAAAAATGTGCACTTTGGTAGGAGGAACAGATGTGCTGAGTATTTCTTAAATGGTAAGAGATTAGAAAGTGTAGATGTACAAAGGGACCTGGGTGTCAATAAAGTCACTGAAAGCTAACATGCAGGTGCAGCAAGCAATTAGGAAGGCTAATGGTATGTTAGCATTTATCACAAGAGAATTTGAGTACAGGAGTACTGAAGTCTTGCTTCAATTGTATAGAACCTTGGTTGGACCGTACTTGGAGTACTGTCTGCAGTTTTGGTCCCATCACCTTGGGAAGGATATTATTACCATAGAGGGAGTGCAACGAAGGTTCACCAGACTTGTTCCTGGGATGGTGGGACTGTCCTTTGAAGAGAAATTGGGGAAACTGGGCTTGTATTCTCTAGAGTTTCGAAGAATGAGCGGTGATCTCATTGAAATCTACAAAATACCTACAGGGACGGACAGGATAGATGCAGTTAAGATGCTTCCCCTGGTTGGGGAGTCTAGAACTCAGCAATGGTATTGCCTGTCGATAAGAGGTGGTTAGACTCTCTCTTTTTGGAAATGGTAATTATCTTTCCTGAATACATTCTGTCTGGGAATGGTATGCATTCACTGGTCCTCTGTTTTGAACCAGGTCTCTGTTGTCATTAGAATATCATATTTCCGCATGACTATTTGTGTCTACTGATCACCAACCTTAGTAACCACACTTTGTGGTTTTGTACACAGGCACTCCAATCATTTTTGCACCTTCTAAATCTGTGCACTCAACCATGTCGAACAGGCGTGTCCAACCTTCTCACTGGGTGGGAAGTGGGGCGGCACATTCAATTTTTTATCCTTGATAGGGGAGCAGGGAGAATATTTCAGAAAGATAAAGACATAAACATTTATCTTACAATTGAGCAAAGCAACAACAAATGTGCATTTTTGTGAAGAAGCTTTAAAGGAGAAGACTAATTTAATGACTTACTTTCTCATCACTATGTTGAACAATGATTTAGTGACATACTTGGTTTTGTTTTTGCTTGCATAAGTAGTCAGTCTCTGCCCCCACACCTGATATAGCGATACAGAGGATATCTTTCTCTCCCCTCTATCTCCCCTCTCTGTGTCTATCTTTCTCATCCCTCTCCTGCTGTGTCTCTGTGACTCTCCCTCTCTCTCTCTTCCCCCTCTCTCTGTAACTCTCACCCCCACTATCTCTCTCTCCCCCTCTCTCTGTGACTCGAGCCCGTCCTCTCTCTCTACCCCTCTTACTGTGATTATTCCCCAGCCTATGTGTGTGTGTGCTCTCTCTCTCTCTCTCTCCCCACTCTCTTTCTGTGAATCTCTCTCACAAACTGCAGAAATTTTAACCTCCAACCCTTCCCACCATCCCCTACACCCATGATGTTACTTTGACCCCGTTCCCCCCCCCCGCCACCCCTGCACTAATAAAATTACCTCCTTCTCCTCCTCCACCAGTGTGGAACCTCGTTTTCCTGGCCGGGGATCCGAAGGCGTGGGAGTGTCAGCCACAGGGTTGAAGATCACAGCAGGAGATCAGGCAGCGGCATGAGAATCTTTAATTTATTCATTTTAATATATTTAAATATTCAAATGTGGGACCCATTGTGTGGGAACAGGGTCCTGACAAACCTGCAGCTGCCCACGAGGTGCCTGATATTCCGGCAGCACTGGGTTTGACCCCAGAGCAGTCGCTGTAGCAAGTGCTTGGAGCTAAAGAGAAGCCAAGTTTGAAATTATGATTCAAGGACAAAGAAAATGGTTGAGAGCAGAAACCATGCAGCAAAGAGGAGAAAGAACAGCTGGATGCAGGTTATATCCACAGGCCAATGGAAATCTGTGGTAAGCCAGATTCTGGCCCACGGTCATATGTTGGACAACTCTGGTATAGAAGAACAAAGGCAGCAGGCATGTGGAACACCACCACCTGAAGGTTACACTGACGGTCATACACCATTCCAACTTGGACATATCACATAATTCCTTCATTGTCACAAGGTGAAAATCTGAAACTCCCTGTCTCACGGCAACATACACCTCAAGGACTGAAGGGTTTCATGAGGGTGGCTTATCACAATCTTCTCAAGGGCAATTCGGGATGGGCAATAAATGATGGCATTGTCAGCGATGCCCACATCCCATGACTGAATAAATAAGAGGGAGGGTAGCAGTTTGTGTTGAAGACAACGTTACACTGCAAGTGAGAATGTTTCGACTTATTAAAGACAAAATCTATTTGGCTGTAGTTGAGAAAGAATAAAAGAGCTTTCACACTACTTGGTGTATTTTATAGCTCACCAGAGAGTGGGAAGGGGATAGAGTAGTGGGGAACTGAGCAGAGGGCCCAGGACAAAGGCCGAGTCCTGGGAAGCAACCAGTGATAGAGAGAGAGTGATCTAATTAATTTGGGCAATAACAGCAGAGGAATAACAAAGATTGGAAGTGGAGTGCAGGGTCTCGCCTGTGGGTGGCCTGTGTCGCAAGTCAATGGGCTGTGTTTTCCCAGCCCTAGGGAGTGAATGTCAATCTGGGGATTAGGGCGGTTTGCTGATGGAGAGTTTTGCCGAGGGTGTTTGTTGCTTATTGAGGGGTTAGTTATTGAGGGGAGGGTTTTTTGAGGATCTTTAGTGCTGAGACAGGGTTTTATTCGAGGGGTTTGGTGCTGAGATGGGGGTTTAGTGAGGAAGAGCAGTGTTAAGTGTGATGGGGTTTATTGCTGAGGCAGGAGCTTTATTGAGAGGGTTATTTATTGAGGGGATTTAGTGCAGAATTTGGGGGAGTTTTGGACTTGAACAGACGCTGCAGAGGAGAAGGAAAGACAGTGGTTGTTGCAGTGAGCGGCTTGCGTTACCGAGCGAGCCCCTATCCGAAAACTCAGTGGGGTCTGCATTTTACTGTATCGGCTTGCAGCTGGAGGTCAGCACTCAGCCTGTTTCAGTGGACCGAGCAGACCAAACCTGATGGCTTCAGCAACCACCAAGGTGAAGCAGCAAACTTTCCAACTCTCAAGAGCATCGACCTAAGCATAAGGAAACTGAGGCTGGAAACCCAGCTGTGGGCAAATAACCCGTCTGCATTGAGGGCAGCTCCTGAGCCAAAGGCCAATATAGCAACTAGAGCTTTGTAGTTGCTGCAGCCGTCTCAGCCTGCTGAACCACTGTGGAGAAACACTTAGCATAAAGAATGGGATTAGTCTGTGTGAGCTGATCTCCACTTTAAACAGACTTCGTGTTGGTGGGAAGTAAATTCCTACAGCGATGGGAGAGAGGTAAAAACAGCAAGTGCAAACTGGTACTGTTGGCTGCAGCTTCAATCTGCATGTATGTGGCTTGTTTGACTGTTGATCTGAGACAACAACATCATCCGGCAGCACCCTGAGTGACCAAGCAGCCTTCACTGGGGATAGAACTGTCTACTTCGAATGGGGACGGGCCCAAACATTGCTGGACTCAATTCACTGGTTGGTTACCAGCTGTACAAAAGAAAGATGTAACTAAAATCTAAAATAAAAAGAGACAAAACCTCATAGAATTAGCTGGAATGTCTGAACAATGTCGGATCTGGGAGATATGAAATCCTTCGACGAAGCCTTGAGATCTATATATGGACCTTCCCAGCAGCTGCAGACACCACTAAAATCTTTGGATGGCACAACCCTGCTCATAGATAAAGTATCCATCTTGCACCTATCTGGTGACCAGTGGATGATGCAGGAGACACTGATCACAAATATCTCCCAGAGGGAAGTGAAGTCTGAGCTGGATGAACCATCAAACCATACAGAGATTAAGATTAGTACGGAACAATTAAAATCACACAAAGCTCCCTGAATAGATGGGATTCCAGCTGAGGTCTATACACAGGGAGGAGGTGTGATGCTTGATAGGTTTACAGATCTGTGTACAGTATGTTGGGAGAAAGGGACAGTGCCTCAGGACCTTTAAGATGCAGTGAGTGTCTCCCTGCACAAAAAACAATGGAGAGAAGTCTGACTGTTTAACTACAGAGGCATCACCTTACTGTCCATTGCAGGCAAAATCTTGTCCAGAATGTTTCTAAATAGACTTGTTCTGACAATCGCTGAAGAAAGCTTCCCTGAAATCAGTGCGGATTCCGATTCAATAGGAGAACTATAGACATGGTTTTTGTGCTGAGACAGATCCAGAACTGTAGAGAACAAAACATGGGCCTGGACACTACTTTTGTGGATCTCACCAAAGCATTTGATACAGTCAGCTGTGATGGATTTTGGAAGGTACTCTCTCGATTGGGGTGCCCTCCAAGTTTGCTTATCATTCTCCATCAACTGCACCAAGGCAAGGAAGGTCAGGTCAAGCAGAATGGAGCCCTCTCAGACAGCTTCTCTATCTCCAATGGTGTTAAACAAGGATGTGTTCTGGCATTGACCCCTTTCTCCATTTACTTCAGTATGATGTTTCAAGAGGAAAAGGCAGGTTTGACAGAGGACATATACATCCGCTTCTGAACAGACGGCAGTTTGTTCAACTTGCGACAACCACTGGCACATACCAGAATCACAGAGGGAGCTTATCATGGAGCTTCTCTTTGCTGACAATGGCACCCTTCTGTCACACATGGAAGAGGCAATACAGCTCATCATAAACTGCTTCTGTGAGGCAACAAATGCCTTTGGCCTTACGATGAGCCGAAAGTAAGCAGAAATGCTCGACCAACCATAGCCCCGAAAAAATTAAAATCCACACCAGATCAACATTGACAGCAGCAACCTCAATGCAGTGAAACAATTTAACTATCTAGGGAGCATTATCACAGAATAATACAGTGCAGAAGAGGCCCTTCAGCCCATCGAGTCTGCACCAATGCATTAAAGACACCTTACCTAAAATCAAAACAAGAAATGCTGGAACCACTCAGCAGATCTGGCAGCATCTGTGAAAAGAGAAGCAGAGTTAACGTTTAGGGTCAGTGACCCTTCTTCGGAACACCTTAAGACACCTTACCTGTCTACCTAATCCCATTTGCCAGCACTTGGCCCAAAGCCTTGAATGTTATGACGTGCCAAGTGCTCATCCAGGTACTTTTTAAAGGATGTGAGGCAACCTGCCTCGACCACCCTCCCAGGCAGTGCATTCCAGACTGTCACCACCCTCTGGGTAAAAAAGTTCTTCCTCAAATCCCCCTTAAACCTCCTGCCCCTCACCTTAAACATGTGTCCCCTCGTAACTGACCCTTCAACTAAGGGGAACAGCTGCTCCCTATCCACCTTGTCCATGCCCCTCATAATCTTGTACACCTCGATGAGGTCCCCCCTCAGTCTTAGCTGCTCCAGCGAAAACAACCCAAGCCTATCCAACCTCTCTTCATAGCTTAAATGTTCCATCCCAGGCAATGTGTGGGACATGCAGCCTCCTTTACCCACCACGAAGCTGTCCTGTGTTCTAAAACCTTTTGCAAGGTGTGCAGCTTTGAGAGGACTTTGGGTACACCAGTGTAAGAAATGGGACCCTTTAAAAAGTAATAAATCTCAGTGTAATATAGAATTCTTTAAGAAACAGTCAGCACAGTATGAAACAGACCCACAGAAAACCTGATTTTTATCTGTCTCTCTCTCTCTCAAAAAGGACAGAGAAGCAGTTCCTAACACCAGGATGATCACTGGTGTAAACAAAGACAGGGTCCCAGGAGTATGACATTCCCGAGGGGGTCAAATAAGAAGCCACCAGACACCATAGACAGTCTGAAGCGGATACGAGGCAGTCTTCTAGTGCCTTGTGTAGCATCTCATCCGTACAAGTGTCTAATGCCTCCAGTATGAAGTAAACTGAAAGATGACCAAAAGCTGAAATGATGGACAAGGGGAGATGATCACTCGTGACAGCTCAGGTACCTGTCCTGTATTGATTGGCTAGAAGGGTTCAAACAAGTAATTGACATAGGGTGAACTACCAATGCCTAGAAATAAAGTATATAAACAAGTGCTCGGGTGATCAGTCTTTGAAGGACAGACGGGGAGGTTTCTGAAGCTCGGCTTTGGCCGAATGTTAGGCTTCAGCTTAACACTTTGGTTAGCTCGAGAATATTGAGGACCACGAGGACCGGAGATCACCAATACCTCATCTGCCTCATCCATCAGGGAGACTGCAAACACCGTTCGAAATGATCTGAGATCAGTAATCCGTTCAATCTGTTACGTGCCGTATGTCTTTTCTGTCTATTTAGTTTATGCATCATCATAATTAAACTGTTGCTTCTGAATAAACTATTTAAAAATCACATTTTGAGCTCAACCCCCTTCTTTGAGTATCTGTGACTCCCGAACCTAAATATTACACCAGTGCAGGAAGTCTGGCTCCGATAGCACAACCAGAGGGTACAGCAAGCCATGACCCAGCAAGAAGTACGGGCAGCAACAATGGATGTACCAAAAAACAACAAACGTGCAAGCACATACATAAAGTTAGTGAGAAGACAGACCAGGGCAAAGATTCAAACAAGGGAAATCTTCAACTTGAAAGTGATCAGGCTTTTTGTATCGTCAATGTGACACGACGTGTGGATGCAGTTACGCAATCCAAGGTGTTCACTACAAATAGCATTATTTGCCCAAAGAAAAGCAGCAAACATAAACTCACCACCAAGATTGACAATGGGGTGAGTGCCAACATCTTGCCAGTTCAAATTCTAAAGGACATGTACCTTGACTGTTGGGAGTCAATGGTGCTGGCAATCTGAGCCATCAATCAGATGATTTCCTTCACCATTTCTCTTGACCATTTTATTTGGACCACTGAACCGAGCTTTCAGTGGTTCACCCTGTAAAGGCAATGATACTAACACCTCATCCCCTGGTTGAAATGCTCAGGTTTTGGCATGCTTGTCTGCCACTTTCATCATGGTTTTTGGGGAAACTTTCAGGTGTTCCTGAACCACTTTTCAGGCTCTCATGAGTCATTCCTGGAACACAGATACATAATCGAGCACAGAGGATTCATCTCTCTCTCGCTCTAATTTTAGAGGACCTTTTATCTCATGTCCATTAGCTAATTCAAAAGGACTAAAACCAGTCGACACATCAAGTGAATCCCTAGTGGCAAACAAAAGAAATTCTGGCCCTTTATCCCAATCATGGGGATATTCATGACAGTATGCCCTGATCATCACTTTGAGTGTCTGATGGTACCTTTCAAAAGCTCCTTGTGTCTATGGGTGGTATGGTGAAGACTTTAACTGTGTTATACCCAAATTACCCATCACTTTCTGAGAACTTGTAGACATAAAATTGGAACCTTGATCCGACTGAATCTCAATCGGTAATCCATATCTAGTGAAGAACTGGGTTAACTTCTCTGCAGCTACCTTAACAGAAATTGTTCTCCAGGGAATGGCCTCTGGGAACCGAATAGCCATATCCATGATAGTGAGTATATTGGTGACCCGCTTTTGTTTTCAGTAAAGGTCTACCAACACCCGACTAAATGGTTCCCCAAAAACTGGTATTGGAATTAGAGGTGTCAGTTTCATGGCAGGTTGCAATTTTCGCACAACCTGGCACGTAGGCATGTCTTACAAAACTGCACCACATCCTTGGAAAGACCTGGCCAGTAGAAATGTCGACTCATACATGATTGGATCTTCTGGATCACCACATGTTATACTATAGGAATTTCATGGCCTATCCTTAATATTTCCCTGCAATACTTGGGTTGTACCACTAGCTGGTGAACAACCATCCATTCTTCATCTGCAGGTCTGTGTGGTGGTCTCCATTGTCTCATCAGAATCCCATTTTTAATATAGTAGCCTTCCGGAGCTCCCTTCACCTCAGCTTCAGTTAGAGCCAATTGTGCCACTTCATTTAACTCTGGATCGACTTTCTGAACCTTGATCAGAGAAGACTTACTGCACATTTCCTTCGGATTTTCCAAATCCACCAAAAATGTTTCAGATATTTGGCTCTCTGTCTGTGGTGCCAATTTCACCTCCGACAATGGAACTTGTTTAGCCATTGCTCAGGTCACGACACATGAAGGTAAAATTCCTGGAACCTTTTCAAGAGCAAGAACAGAGAACAAAGAAAAGTACAGCACAGGAACAGGCCATTCGGCCCTCCAAGCCTGCGCCGATCTTGATGGCTGGCTAAACTAAAACCTTCTGCACTTCCGGGGATCGTATCCCGCTATTCCCATCCTATTTATGTATTTGTCAAGATGACAAGAAAAATTATTGCTGAATTTGCTCAGCGTCACAATGTCAAAGAGCAAGACATAAGGCAAGAAAGTGCATTTCATTATAATGGGTTGTAAGATAGCAGAATGACTGCGAAGACAGCAGCAGTTGAGAAACATGCAATTATAGAAACGTACAGCACAGATGAAGGCCATTCGGCCCATTGTGGTTCTTTGAAAGTGCAGCGGTGATTGGTTGATCAAGAGCGATACTTGCACCAGTTTGAACAGCAGGCAGAAAAGGCTTACCCATTGCCACCCATATTTTGCCTTGCACCATCAACCCTTTTCTCAGTTTATCCCTCTTGCCTTGCAAACTATCACAGACGTACACTCGCCTCTGTACTTGCCCCAGATCTGTTTCATCTCTGACTTTTCTGCTTCTGATGAAAGATCATTTACCTGGAACGTGAGCTCTGTTTCTCACTCCACAGATGCCGCCAGACCTGCTGAGTCTTTTCTCCTTGTATTTAGCAAGTATGTCCTATTAATTTGGCCATTCGTGCAGTGTGAGAAAGTTTCATTCCTGGTCACAGAATGAAACCTGGGCCGCAGTTCTGAAAGCTCCAAATCTGAACTACTGGCCCACCAGGGACTTTGCTGCACCTGCTTGTGCTTTAGCTGATCCAGGTCTGCTTTTCCAATTCCTTAGCTTCAGGCCACTTTCGCCACAGCCAAGTTGCTCATTTAAAATGTAATGTTTAGTTGGAACACAAAGGCTTGTTCAGACAATTTCAGCACTGAGTGTTGTAGGCATGAACATGAAATGGACAGTGAGGTGAAATAGTACCACAAGCTGCAGATGTACAAGTTTCAATTTCCAAAACGCAACAACCTAATCAATGCGCCTTCTGTGAAACGTGCAAGGCAACTGTTATGACCAACCACTCCACTCAAAGCCCCCAATCAAAATATACGATTCCGATTGGGGTGGGACCAACGCACTGTTAATTCAATCCCATCGCTCCATAGATCGGCAAACATATCATTTAAAACTTTCCAAATTAAAGGAAGACCCAGCCAAATCGTACCATCTATTAACCCCTAAATGAGGCTAACCAAACAAGGTGTCTTGAAATCAACAAATTAACTCTTTAATTAGAAGAACTAAATTCTTCAACACTATGAAGATATAAACAGCATTTAAAATAGAAAAAAATTACAGTCCTTGCAAATTTACAGTCCAATATTGCTTGAAGTCCTCTCAAAGTGTTGTTTGAAGTCCTCGCAGAATGTTGCTTGAAGTCATAGAAACATAGAAAATAGGAGCAGGAGTAGGCCATTCGGCCCTTCGAGCCTGCTCCGCCATTTGATGTGATCATGGCTGATCATCCAACTCAGGAACCGATTCCTGCTTTTCCCCCCAATAATCCTTACAGAATGTTGCTTGAAGTCCTCACAGAATGTTGCTTTCTTTCTCCATCGAATTTCAACAATTAACGACTTGCAAACACTTGCAACAGAATCAATCTGACTTTAGAGGTTTTGAGGGATTGTCACACTCTAACTTCCCTTTCTTCAATTTAAATCACCAGCGATCTCTGTTTTGGCTTGACATTTTTAGAATTTTAAGAGGTAATTAAGCAGACTAAAATCCTATTCCTTCAGTTTAAATGGTTGCGAGCACTTTTTCCAGGTGTGCTAAAAACCACTGCTGTGTCCTCTGCATGTGTGTTCTGTTCAAACAAACTACCTTCAACTAAAAGCCAGTTCAAAACTGAATTGTAACAAATGTATTGCATGAGACTCATTCCCAGTGGCTGTTTCCATGATATTGCAAATGCACCTTTTGAATTGTAGTCTCCAAATGGCTGTTTCTAAGGCAACGAAAATGCACCTTCCTCTAACACTTGCTGGTTCTTAAAGCAATACTGATCCATTGCAAACCTTAAAGGCAAAATGCATATTCACAGAAAAAAACTACAGGACCATGAGACAACGCACAGCTGTCATTCATCAATAGAAGCAACTGGCATACGTTAAATTCTGCCAGTTTCACATGGGATCTCTTTCCGCTTCTATCACTGCTTTTCCTCAACCACCCTGTGAATTAGCTGCTGATGCAAACAGTGCAACCTCGTGAAAACAATGATAATCTGGATAGCAGGGAGCGAGAATTAAAATTAAAGGACATTGAGTAGTGATGGGTTTTGCAGGTAACAGGATAAATATGCAATGTGGTGAACTCCTAACTCTCCTCTCAATAACGAACAAGCCTATTAGTTTCATCAAAACTCGACAGAAACATCAAATAAGAATAAAACTGTATGGACCATCCGGCATGTCTTGGGCACCAGAAACAAAAAAGGCACACCCTGCCCAGTCGACCCTGCAAACACCTCCCCACAAACAGAACCATAGAAAAGTTACAGATCAGAAAGAGACCATTCAGCCCATCATGTTTGCACCAGTTGATAAAAACAAGCCCCCCAATCTAATCCCACCTTCCAGCACTTGGTCTGTAGCCTTGCAGGTTACAGCACTTCAAGTACACGTCCAGGTACCTTTTAAATGAGTTGAGTGTTTCTGCCTCCACCACCAATCCAGACAGTGAATTCCAGACACCCACCACCCTCTGGGTGAAAATAATTTTCTACATGTCCCCTCTCATCCTTCTACCAATCACCTTAAATCTGTGCCCACTGGTAATTGACCTCTCCACGAGGGGAAACAGGTCTTTCCTGTCTACGCTATCTAGGCCCCTCATTATTTTGTACACTTTAATTAAGTCACCTCTCGGCCTTCTTTATTCTAAGGGAAACAACTCCAGTCTATCCAATCTTTCCTCATAGCTTCAATTTTCAAGCCCTGCCAACATTCTTGTAAACCTCTGTATTCTCTCCAGAGCAATTATGTATTTCCTGTAATGTGGTGACCAGAACGGTACACAACACTTCAGCTCTGGCCTAATCTGCACTTTATATAGTTTCCCAGCATTACATCCCTGCTTTTGAATTCTATACCTCAGCCAATAAAGGAAAGCATTCGAAATGCCTTCTTCACCACTTTATCTACCTGTCCTGCCACCTTTAGGGACCTGGAACACAGCTTGGAAGAAGCACTGAGATTAGCAAAGGCCCAGTAGGGGTGGGGGACTACAATGTCGCACAACCACTGACTGAACTGGCCAAGTCATGAATATCTGCCAGACTGGAACTGTGGCAAGTGGAGAAAGAGCCATCCAAAGGGAAAAAACAAATCACCTCATCCTCACCAGCCTGTCCTTCGCAGATGCATTTGTCCATGACTGTATTGGTTGGAGTGAGCACCGTACAGTCCTTGTGGAGACCAAGTCCCGTCTTCACACTGACATATCTCTCAGTCTACCATTACCATCAAGACAAGGGACCAACCATGGTTCAATGTGAACTGTAGGAGAGCATGCCAGGTGCAGCACTAGGCATACATGAAAATGAGATGCAAACCTGCTGAAGCTGCAACACAGGACTATACGCTTGCTAATTAGTGGAAGCAGTTTGCTACAGACAGAGCAAAGGGAACCCACAACCATTAGATCATATCAAAACTCTGCATTCCTACCACATACAGTCATGAATACTGGTGGGTAATTAAACAATTGGCTTCATGGTAATCGTAGAGTGAGCGATATGCCTGGCTATGAGGTTGCAGCACCTCATGGATGCCCCTTTTGAGCTGTTGATGTATTCTGAATCTATCCCATTTAGCATGGTGGTAGTTCCACACACACGATTTAGGGTATCCTCTGTGTGAAGATGGGGCGAACCGCAGGAGGGGGTTGCACTAACATCCCCATCCTCAATGATGACGGAGCCTATCAGATCAGTGCTAAAGATAAGGCTGCAGCATTGCAACAATCTTCAGCCAGACATGCTGAGTGGATGATCCATCTCGGCCTTGTCCTGAAGCCAGCAGTATCACAGATGCCAGTCTTCAGCCAATTTGATTCACTCCACATCCTATCAAGAGACGGCTGAAGGCACTGGATACTGCAAAGGCTACGGGCCCTGTCAATATCCGGCTGTAGTACTGAAGACTTACCCTCCAAAACTAGCTGGGACCTGAGCCAAGCTTTTCCAGTACAGGTAGCACACTGGCATCTACCCGACAATGTCGAAAATTGACCAGGCATGCTTTGTCTACAAAAAGCAGGAAAAATCTAATTCAGACAATTACCGCCCCATCTGTCTACTCTCAGTCTTCAGCAAACTGATGGAAGATATCATCAACAGTGCTATCAAGCGGTACTTACTTAGCAATAAGCTCCTTACTGAGGCTCAGTTTGGCTTCCGCCAGGGCCACTCAGCTCCAGGCATCATTACAGCCTTGGTCTGAACTTGAACCAAAGAGCTGAGGTGATAGTGAGTGACCTTAACATGAATGCAGCAATTGTTTGAGCCTGGCATCAAGAAGGTTGAGAAGAGTTGAAGTCAATGAGAATCAGAGGGAAAACTTTCCACAAGATGGAGTCATATCTATCACAAAGGAAGTTGTTTTTTTTTGTTGGAGGTCAATCATCTCAGTCCCAGGGCATCACTGCAGGAGTTCCTCAGGGTAGTGTCCGAGGCCGAACCATCTTCAGCTGCTTCATCGATGACCTTCCCTGCAACATAAGGCCAGAAGTGGGGATGTTGGATGATGATTGCACTATCTTCAGCACTGTCCGTGACCCCTCGGATACTCAAGTAGTCCATGCCCGCATGCAGAAAGACCTGGACAAAATTCAAGCTTGGGCTGATAAGTGGCAAGTAACGTTAATGCCACACAATGTCAGATAATGAACATCTTCAACAAGAGAGTATTTAACCATCTCCCTTTGACATTCATGGCGTTACCATTGCTGAAACCCGTACCATCAACATCCTGGAGGTTACTATTGACCAGAAACTGAACTGGAACAGCCAGATATATACAATGGCTACAAGTGCAGGTCAAAGGTTGTGAATTCTGCCGTGAGTAACTCAAGGTTAAGGTTAGGGTTAGGGTTAGACTTGTCACCTTTATTTTATATTGCCTCTCCAAGTTCGTTCCACCAAAATGAATCAGTTATCTGCATGAAATTTCATCCGTCACTTGTCCATCCATTCTACCAGCTCTTGAAGTTTATCATTATCCTCCTCACAATTCTTCCAGATTTTGTGTCATCCTCAAATTTTGAAATTGTACCCTGTACACTTAAGTCTATATCATTATTATATATCAGGAAAAGCAGGGGTCTGAACACTCACTCCTGGGAAACCTCACTGTATACATTCCTCCAGTCTGAGAAACAACCGTTTCCCACTGCATTCCGTTTCCTGTCACTCAGTCAGTTTCATATCCATGATGTGATTTTTTTAATCCTTTCATGTCTGTGGGCATCGTTGGCAAGGCCAACATTTGTTGCCTATTCCAAATTACCCTTGACAACAGAGTGGCTTTCGAAGCAATTTCAGAGGACAGTTGAGTCAACCACATTGCTGTGGGTCTGGAGTAATATGTAGACCAGACCAGGTAAAGACAGCAGATTACCTTCCCGAAAGGTTATTAGTGAAGCAGGTGGGATTTTAGTATAATCAATGATAGTTTCATAAGAACATTAGAAATAGGAGCAGGAGTAGGCCATCCAATCTGCAGGAACCATTTCAGAGTCTATCGAAATTTGAAAGATGACCTTCAGGACAGGAGAGAGAGAGGAATCAGTGAGTTTAAACCTGAACCCAGCCAGAGACTGCAACATCAGGGGAGGAGAGAGAGAGGAAGCAGTGAAAGTAGAACTGAACCCAGCCAGAGATCAGCACCTTCAGGACAGGAGAGACAGAGGAATCAGTGAGTTTAAACCTGAACCCAGCCAGAGACTGCACCATCAGGGGAGGAGAGAGAGAGGAAGCAGTGAAAGTAGAACTGAACCCAGCCAGAGATCAGCACCTTCAGGACAGGAGAGGGAGGGGAACAAATAAGTGTAGAGCCGAACCCAGCGACAGTGTTTAAGAATATTAACGGATTTGATAGGGTAGGTAGAGAGAAACTTATTTTTCTGATTGTGGAGTCCAGGACAAGGAAGCTTAAAGTAAAATTAATGTTAAGCTGTTAGGTGACTTTGGAAGACACTCGTTCACACACAAGGTAGTGGATATCTGGAGTTCTCTCTCCAAACAGCTGTTGAGATTGGTGGTCAATTGAAAATTTGAACACTGCGATTAATAAACCTTTAGTTAGGCAAGGACATGAAGGATAATGAAAGGGAGGAGGTAGCAGGGGCTTTGACATAAATTTTCAAATCCTTTCTGGCCACAGGAGAAGTGCCAGAGGACTGGAGGACAGTGAATGTGGTACCATTATTCAAGAAGGGTAGTAGGAATAAACTAGGTAATTACAGGCCGGTGAGTCTAACATCAGTGGTAGGGGAACTATTGGAAAAAGTTCTGAGGGACAGGATTAGTCTCCACTTGGAGAGACAGGGATTAATCAGGGATAGTCAGCATGGCTTTGTCAGAGGGGGATCTTGTCTAACAAACTGGAGTGAATTTTTCGAGGATGTGACGAGGTGTTTAGATGAGGGTAAAACAGTTGATGTAGTCTACATGAACTTCAGTAAGGCTTTTGATAAGGTCCTGCATGGGAGATTAGTCAAGAAGGTAAGAGCCCATGGGATCCAGGGCAATTTGGCAAATTGGATCCAAAATTGGCTTCGTGGCAGGAGGCAACAGTGATGGTCCAGGGTTGTTTTTGTGATTGGAAGCCTGTGACCAATGGTGTACCACAGGGATCGGTGCTGGGACCCTTGCTGTTTATAGTGTACATTAATGATTTAGATGTGAATATAGCCGGAGAGACACAAGGATACCTACACCATGGAGAAACTATGGAAATGTGTGGACTGTGGGAAGCGATTCAATTACCCGCCTGAGCTGGATATTCCTCGAAGCAGTCACACTGGGAAGGGGGCATTCACCTGCTCCGTGTGTTAGAAGGGATTCAAACATTCCACCTAGCTGCTCACACCCCGTATATTCACAAGGGAACAAAGGCATTTAAACGTTCCATGGGTGGGGAGGGATTCAGTTGTTTATATCAATTTCTGAGTTTTCCTGACACTGCAGGGGTTGGATTCTGCTGTTATTAATGATGTTAATTGTATCCAGGACTGTTAAATGTTCTGGATAAATTTCAAATCAAGCAAAGTTAATTGGTCAGGTTCAACCTTTGAAAAGTTGAATGTGTGATTCATAAAAGTTTCGCCTAACTTCCTTGCTTTTATACTTCATGCCTCTATTTATAAAGCCCAGGCCTGTATGTTTTTTTAAACAATCTTAACTTTTCCTGCCTCCTTCAAATATTTGTGTAAACGCACCCTCAGATCTCTCTGTTCCTGCATCCCCTTTAAAATTGTACCATTTAGATGGTATTGCCTTTGATAATTCCTCTTACCAAATGCATCACTTCATGTTTCTGTGCAGGAAATGCTATCTGCCATGTGTGTGCTCATTTCTCCAGTCTCTCTTTGTCCTCCTGAAGTCTAACACTTTCTTCTTCACACATTGATACATTTCTGTGTTTTCTGTACATGTAAACTTTGAAATTATACCCACTACACCTCAGTATCTAACTCATAAAATATTCATCCGAAAGGCAGTGTTCCTGATACTAACCCCTGGATGACAACCCTGTTTACCTCCCACAGTCTGAACATAACCATTCACCATTACTCTCTGCTGTATCTCTTTAGCCAGTTTTGTATCCATGTTGTCACTGCCTCTTTAATCCCATTGGCTTCAATATTGCCAATAGGTCTATTACATATCACTTTATCAAACAGCCTTTGAAAGCACTTATAAATATCAATCTTAATCCACCCTCTCCATTATTTCATTTCAGTAATTAATCAGGTTTTTATGACATGATTTGCTTTTTAAAAATCCCTGTTAACTGTCATTTATTAACCCACACTCTTCCAAGGGGAGTTAACTTCATCCTGGATTTTGCTCACTAGAACATTATCTTCCACTGATGTTAGTTTGACTGCCCTGTATTGCTGGGTTTGTGCCTCTCTGCTTTTCTGAACAGTGTAGTAACATTTTGAGCTCTCCAGTGTTCTGGCATCTCTGCTGTATCCATGGAAAGTTGACAAATTGTGACCAGAGTCTCCACAATTTCCACTCTTACTCCCTTCAGCAGGCGAGCGTGCATCCCATCAAGACACAGTGACGTTTCTACATTGAGCATTGCCAAGTCATTTATCTACCTTTATCTTGTCCAATTGTGCTGGCTGTCCTTTGTTACCATACCACTGGCAGGTTTCTCCTCTTCTGTGAATACAAATTCAAATTATTTTATTTTTTTTATTTTAGAGATACAGCACTGAAACATGCCCTTTGGCCCACCGAGTCTGTGCCGACCAACAATCACCCATTTATACTAATGCTGCATTAATCCCACATTTCCTATCACATCCCCACCGTTCTCCTACCACCTACCTACATTAGGGGCAATTTACAATGGCCAATTTACTCTATCAACCTGCAAGTCTTTGGCTGTGGGAGGAAACCAGAGCACCCGATGGAAACCCACGCGGTCACAGGGAGAACTTGCAAACTCCGCACAGGCAGTACCCCGAACTGAACCCGGGTCGCTGGAGCTGTGAGGCTGCGGTGCTAAACACTGTGCCACTGTGCTGCCACAGATTGTTTAGATTTAATGTAATAAATTTACATTCGAAGTCAATTTTTAACAGCAATTTATCGTCAATTATCTAATTGTCTGATATTATTAAAGAATTTGTGTTTCCACCAACAGATATCCTGCTCCCCAGTGACTGCACCTTGATTTGTTGGGAAGACTTCTGTGGGACCGTGACCCTGAAAGTATAACAAAAAGAATTAATCATTTCAGTTAATGAAGGGAAATGTCACACATTAAAAGGGATTTAATACCAAAAGGCATCTTTGCAGATGAGGGAAGAGAGAGGCATATATCCAAGTTTGCTGATGACACTATTAGGTGGCACATTAAATAGTGTAGATGGATTCAATACTGAAAGGCAAGCCTGGAGTGGAAAAAAATAACAAATGGATAGCAATGAAAACTTGAATGTCGCAAGAGAAGAAGGTCAATAAATTGAATTACATTCAGAGAAAAATTTAAAACGATGGATGGATTGTGGTAACAGAGGCTGCAAAAAATCGAAATACTTTTTTGCCTCAGTTTTTATCAAGGAGGGAACGGGTAATAGATTTGATCTGAAATGGGAAGGTGAGGGTCTTTCAGAGGCTAATTGTGACATGATTCACATTAGCACCAGCACAGATGATGAACAGCTGTGAAAACTGGAGATGAATCCATCTCAGGGAATGGATGAGATGCATCCCAGGATCCACATGGAAATAAGGGAGAAAATAGAAGGACATTGGGAATAAATCTAGAAGAAATTATTGAATACTGGAGACATATTTAATGAGAGAGAAGAGCAGATGTTATGTCTTTTTTTTAATTTTGACTCTGGAAACTACAGACCAGTGAGTTAGATGTAAAGTTGTGGAAATGCTTATTAAAGATAAGATCATGGAGCATCTGGACAGAAATATAATTTAACAAAATAATCAATATATATTCATCAATGGGAGACATTTGCTAACCTGGTTCACATGTTTTCTTTGAGCGTGTAATAGATGAACTTGATATGTTTAAGGCAGTGGATGTGATGCACTTGGATTTGTGTAGGCCTTTTGTAAACTTCCTCGAGAAACAATGGGACTGAAAAGAAATGAAGCGAGAATCAGTCAAAATATTTTAAAATGGATTTGTAATTGTTTGATCGATCGACCCCAAAGGCTGTGTAACAGCCCCGACAACGAATTTTATCTGCAGCACCTGTGGAAGAGTCTGTCACTCTAGAATTGGCCTTTATAGCCACTCCAGGCGCTGCTTCACAAACCACTGACCACCTCCCAACGCTTACCCATTGTCTCCCGAGACAAGGAGGCCAAAGAAGAAGACCCCAAGGCTGGTGATATAGGGATTGTCATTGCCCTGGGAAAATGTTACCACTGGGTCCCACAGAGATCAGTTTTGGACCTCGTCAATCTCTTTTTAAATGATCTGGAAAGAGGAGTCACAACACAAAGACTACATTTGCAGGTGAAGCAAAGTTAATGTAGGTGGTAGACTGAAAAGCTGAAGAGGATAATCTACAGGAGGATTAAAATACTTGGAAATTGGGCAGACAGGCAACAGATAACATTGAATGTAGAGAAATGCATGTACGTCACATGAAGAGAAGAAATTAAAAAAGGATCTATCACTGAAATGAAAAGAAATTCAGTTGTATGAAAAATGAAAGCGATCTCTGGTTTCTGATTGACAATAAATTGAGGATATCGCAACAATGAGCAATTTAAATCAGACATTGGGATGTAGAAAAAGAATATTGAGCTGAGATTGTGAGGTAATCCTGCCACTTTATAAATCATTGGTGCAATCTCAGTCAGATTGCTGTGTACATTCTGGACAGCACAGGATGTTGCAGCTAGAGAACTGACACTGAAGAGAATAACCAGAATGATTAAGGGGATGGATTAGATTGGATTGTGAGGAACAATTATGTACATTGAGCATGTTCTCATTGGAAAAGGGAAGTGATGCTTTCTGTTTTCCAGATTCTAAAGGGACTAGATGATGTAGAGCTCAACAGGTTTTCCAGAACAGTAGAAGCAGAGGTCACAGACTGCAATGAAGGGGATGAATTCAAAGCCAATCTGTTGAAATGATATTTCACCGAGTGGTCGATCTGTGGAGCAGACTGCCTATAGATAAGGTGGAAGCATTTAATATTGATTCTTACTCTGCAAATTAGACAGATATCATTCACAGGATGCCATTTCAGAATACAGCATGTGAGAAATTTGAGACGACTTGTGGTAAGTGCAGCATTGCTTGCAGGGAACAGGTGACTTTGTAAATATGGTCCCTAAAGCTCTCCACCACTGGGGTCTTCCTCGCTTCATGTCTCTGTCTGTTGTAGACTAGTTTATACTGATTGATTGCTATTATTAGTCAAAAACTTGTTTAATGTCATATAATGGGACTACCAGGATGGTAGAAGGCAAAATGACTGACGTGCACAGCTGATAATGAAAATTCTATCCTCAATTAATTGGATAAGTTTCTTTTTTATGATTTGCGTGCATATTGTTTGTATTCGTTTTTAAAAAGGCTGCGTTTGCTGACAATGCAACCACTAGGTGGCATAGTACTAGCACATGCGCAAATGCAGCCTCTTCCACTGAAACGTCACTGTCTGTGATGTCTCAGGCAGGTGCCAGGATTAAAGATGGCGCTGCTCAATTTATTGCAAAAAACAAATCCAACCCGGAAATCCCACAATGGCTGCCATCACCGCCTTCATCCCACTGCCAACAGTACCCCGCTCCCTCCTGCCATTACACTTCTCTTTGCAATTCCCTCCTGCACCCGTCTTCTCGCTGCTCGCTCCCCACTGCCTTCCCTTAGCCACTCACTCTGGCCTCACCGCTCCCCCCACCCTGCCTCCAACCGCACCCTCCCCGTTTCACCCACCGTCCCCACCCCGCTCTCCGGCTGCAAGCTCCCCACTTCACTATCATGTTCAATCGTTCCCCACCGCGCCATCTGAAGAAGCAAGGCGGGCTGTGAGGGGTGACCGAGCGACGTGGGAGCGAGTGACCGAGAGGAGGGAAGCGGCGCGGCCTGGAGCCAGCAACTGGGGACGGGGGCGGGGGCAGGGAAGCAAGGAGCGGGGAATGATCAACCGAGGGGAGGAGGGAGGTGCAGTGAGTCTGGAGTGAGCAGCTGAGGCGGGGGTAGCGGCCGTTGGGGAGTAGGTCGGGGGGGAGAAAGTGTCGAGGGCAGGAGCAAATGGCTGAGAGAGGGGAAGTGGGGAGGCCTGGAGCGAGTGGCCAAGGGGGACGAGCGGCCAGTGGGGTGGGAGCGAGGATCTGAGGGGCAAGGGAAGGCAGTGGTGTGGCGGGGATCGAGCGGGGTGAAACAGTGATTAAAGCAGGGATGGTGGGAGGGTGCGGATACTGTTCGGGTGAATGGAGACGGGTGAATAGAGACGGCTATTGTGGGGTGAAGACATCATTGCGTGGTGACATCATGGGCGCATTCATACTGGCAAGCTGGCAAATGTTCACATGATCCGTGATCGCTCTGCGCATGCTCCGCATTGTCAGGAGTCACTTTGTTTCAAAAAAGAGGGCCCTTTTGTTCGAATAATTTTATTTTGTTTGATGAAACAGGTGTGTTCTAATTAGCCAATGAAAAGTGTAGAATTCGAACAAGATGGTGTTTTGCCTTTCTCCTCCAGCATTTACACTGTTCCCATGTTTGCAGGCGAGGATTGTGGCTGTGGGGCAATGCCGATGGATTGGAGGATCATCACATTGAGGACACCCTCCATTGTGTTGTGTGGCACTACCATCGTGCTAAATGGGATAGATTTTGAACAAATCTAGCAACACAAAACTGGGCATCCATGCAGTGTTGCGGGCCATCAGCAACAGGAGAAATGTATTCAAACACAATCTGTAACCTCAGGGCCCAGCACGTCCCACACTTTATCATTACTACCAAGCCAAGGGATCAAATCTGGTTCAATGAAGAGTGCAGGAGGGCATGTCAGGAGCAGCACCACTCAGACCTAAAAATGAGGTGAAGCTACAATACAGGACTGCATGCATTCCAAACAGTGGAAGCAGCATGTGATAGACAGAGCTAAGCAATCCCACAATCAATGAACAGCTCTGCAGTCCTGACACATCCATTCATGAATGGTGATGGACAGTTAAACAATTAACAGGAGGACGAGGCTCCTCATTGATGGGGGAGCCAGCACATCAGTGCAAAAGAGAAGGCTGAAGCATTTGCAACAATCTTCAGCCAGAAGTGCTGAGTGGATGATCCATCTCAGCCTCCTCCTGAAGTCCCCAGGATCACAAATACCTGTCTCCAGCCAATTTGATTCACTCCACGTGATATCAAGAAACGGCTGAAGGCACTGGATCCTGCAAAGGATATGGGCCCTGTCAATGATCCGGCAGTAGGACTGAAGAATTGTGCTCCAGAACTGGCCATGCCCATAGCCAAGCTGTTCCAGAACAGCTACAACACAGGCATCTGCCCAACAATGTGGAAAATATGCCCTGTTCTCAAAAAAGTGGGACAAATCCAACCCAACCAATTTCTGCCCCACCAGTCTACTCCCGATCGTCAGCAAAGTGATGGAAGGTGTCCTCACAGTGCTGTCAAGCAGCACTTACTCAGCAATAACCTGCTCACTGACACTCAGTTTGGGTTCCACAAGGGCCACCCAGCACCTGCCTTCATGGAGAAAAGAGCTGATGTCAAGGGGTGATGCGAGAGTGACTGCCCTTTACACAAGGCTGCATTTGACTGATTGTGGCAACAAGGAGCCGTAGCAAAACTGGAGTCAGTGGAAATCGGGGGAATACACCCCACTGGTTGGAGTCATACCGAGCATGAAGGAAGATGGTTGTGGTTGTTAGAGGTCAATCATCTCAGTCCCAGGTCATCACTGCAGTAGTTCCTCAGGATAACATCCTGGGCCCAACCATCTTCAGCTGCTTCATCAATAATCTTCTCTCCATCAGAAGGTCAGATGTGGGGATGTTCGCTGATGATTGCATAATTTTCAGCACCATTCGCAACTCCTCAGATACTGAAGCAGTCAGAGTCCATATGCAACAAGACCTGGACAACATTCAGGCTTGAGCTCATAAGTGACAAGTAGCATTTGCACCAATCAGTGCCAGGAAATTATCATCTCCAACAAGAGAGAATCTAACCATCTACCCTTCACATTCAATGGCATTATCCTTGCTGAATCCCCCACTAGCAAAATCCTGGGACCTACCATAGACCAGAAACTGAACTGGAGTAGCCATATATTACTGTGGCTACAAGAGCAGGTCAGAGGCTTGCAATTCTGCAGTGAATAACTCACCTCCTGACTCCCCAAAGCCTGTCCACCATTTTTATATTATATTAATATTGAGAGATACAGCACTGAAACAGGCTCTTCGGCCCACAGGGTCTGTGCTGACCAACAATCATCCATTTATACTAATCCTACATTAACCCCATATTCCCTACCGCATCCCCACCATTCTCCTACCACCTACCTACACTAGGGGCAATTTACAATGGCCAATTTACCTATCAACCTGCAAGTCTTTGGCTCTGGGAGGAAACTGGATCACCCGGTAGAAACCCACACAGTCACAGGGAGAACTTGCAAAGTACCCAGGCAGTACCCAGGACTGAACCCAGGTCGCTGGAGCTGTAAGACTGCGGTGCTAACCACTGTGCTGCCCATTTACAAGGCCCAAGTTAGAAGTGTGATGGAATACTCTCCAATTGCCTGGATGGGTGCAGCTCCAACAGCACTCAAGAAGCTCAACACCATCCAGAACAAAGCAGCTTGCTTGATTGGCACCACATCCACTACCTTCAACATTCACTCCCTTCACCACCGGTGCAGAGTGGCAGCAGTGTGTACCATCTACAAGATGCATTGCATCAACTCACCAAGGTACCTTCAGCAGCGCCTTCCAAACCCGCAACCTCTACCAGCGAGAAGGACAAGGCAGCAGTTGCATGGGAACAGCACCACCTGCAAGTTCCCCTCCAAGTCACACACCATCCTGACTTGGAACTATATCGCCATTCCTTCATTGTCACTGGGTCCAAATCATGGAACTCCCTTCCTAACAGCACTGTGGATGGACCTACACCACATGGATTGCAGTGGTCAATAAAGCAGCTCACCACCAGCAGGACAATTAGGAATGGGCAATATATGCTAGGCGAGCCAGCAACACCCACATCCGTGAAAGAATAAAAAATGTTTCCATTATCCTACCCTATCCTACCCTTAAGTCCCAATTTCATCATTTCAACAACTTGACAATTAGACTGAGTGGATATTTCACTCCATTCTTTAACTCCTCTCTGAATTTTCTCTGGGTCCCTGCATAAATAAATGGATTGACGCAGGAACTCAAAAACTGAAGCATAAATCCACTTTCCTGCAGAATAAAATTTGATTCATTGAAATTGGAACCGGAGAAATAAGTAAGCTTCGCAATTCGGACATAGAGGAAATTTATAAGAAGTGGCAAATATAACAGGATGAAACTGCCCGAGATGGCGAAGAGTAAAATAATGGACTTTTTCCGCTTCTCCATCTCCGGGTCACTCTGATTTTCTCCATTGCTGTGGGCCCGGAGTCTCCTGCGTGCTCTACTGGTTACTAGAATGTGTCTGACAGTCAGAGCATTGAGCAGTAAAATTAGAATGAATGGGAGACAAGGGGTTAAAATACGATGAATCCAGTCAGATGCGACCCATGCAGGTGATGTATAATAGAACGATTTTATGCTGCAGAACCAGGGTATATTGTCAATTATATACACAGGTTCATATACAAAATACAAGAAGATATTTTTTAAACAGCTCAATGTAGACATGGTTCCAATGAGTTGCATCGCCGTTTTCTCGGTGCAATATTTTAATTTCAGCTTCTGGTAACAAATGGCTATACATCGATCAACAGTGAAAGCAACTGTTAACCAGACAGAACAGTCTATGATTGCATAGTTTAGGACATTACGTAGACTGCATACCGGTGTGATGGACAGGAAACTGACTGGGAAATAAATACTAGCAATCCGGTTTAATATCACAACGGTGATTATGACCAGGAGATCTGTCACTGCCATGGACACCAGGTAGTAAGTGATACATCTGTAGAGACCACATCTTCCTCGGGACAGGATCACAATCACTGCCAAGTTAGCTGTAACAGAGAGAGAGAGACTGAGAGAAAGGGGGAGTGTGTGTGTCTGTGTCTATGTGTATGCAAGCGAGAACAGGAAAATTACTGGTTCCCATAAATTGGGAACAGATGTTCTCAGGGAAATGCACGACAGAAATGTGGAGGTTGTTTAGGGAGCGCTTGCTGCGACTGCTGGATAGGTTTGTCCCGATGAGGCAGGGAAGGGATGGTAGGGTGAAGGAACCTTGGATGACATGAGATGTGGAACAGCTCGTCAAGAGGAAGAAGGAAGCTTACTTAAGGTTGAGGAAGCAAGGATCAGACAGGGCTCTAGAGGGTTACAAGGTAGCCAGGACGGAACTGAAGAATGGACTTAGGAGAGCTAGAAGGGGACATGAAAAAGTCTTGGCTGGTAGGATTAAGGAAAATTCCAAGGCGTTCTACACTTATGTGAGGAACAAGAGGATGGCCAGAGTGAAGGTAGGGCTGATCAGGGATAGTGGAGGGAACTTGTGCCTGGAGTCGGAGGAGGTAGGGGAGGTCCTAAATGAATACTTTGCTTCAGCATTCACTCGTGAGAGGGACCTGGTCGTTTGTGAGGACAGCGTGGAACAGGCTGATATGCTCGAACAGGTTGAGGTTAAGAGGGAGGATGTGCTGGAAATTTTGAATGACATGAGGACAGATAAGTCCCCGGTGCCAGACGGGATATACCCAAGGATATTACGGGAAGCAAGGAAAGAGATTGCTGCGCCTTTGGTGATGATCTTTGCATCTTCTCTGTCCACTGGAGTAGTACTGGATGATTGGAGGGTGGCAAATGTTGTTCCCTTGTTCAAGAAAGGGAATAGGGATAACCCTGGGAATTGTAGACCAGTCAGTCTCACGTCGGTATTGGGCAAATTATTGGAGAGGATTCTGAGAGACAGGATTTATGATTATTTGGAAAAGCATGGTTTGATTAGAAACAGTCAGCATGGCTTTGTGAGGGGCAGGTCATGCCTCACAAGCCTTATTGAATTCTTTGAAGATGTGACAAAACACATTGATGAAGGAAGAGCAGTGGATGTGGTGTATATGGATTTTAGCAAGGCGTTTGATCAGGTTCCCCATGGTAGGCTCATTCAGAAAGTAAGGAGGCATGGGATTCAGGGAAAGTTGGCTGTCTGGATACAAAATTGGCTGGCCCATAGAAGTCAGAGGGTGGTAGTAGATGGAAAGTATTCAGCATGGAGCTCGGTGACCAGTGGTGTTCCGCAAGGATCTGTTCTGGGACATCTGCTCTTTGTGATTTTTATAAATGACTTGGATGAGGAAGTGGAATGCTGGGTTAGCAAGTTTGCCGATGACACGAAGGTTGCTGGAGTTGTGGATAGTGTGGAAGGCTGTTGTCGGTTGCAACGGGACATTGACAGGATGCAGAGCTGGGCTGAGAAGTGGCAGATGGAGTTCAACCTGGAAAAGTGTGAAGTGATTCATTTTGGAAGGTCGAATTTGAATGCGGAATACAGGCTTAAAGACAGGATTCTTGGTAGTGTGGTGGAACAGAGGGATCTTGGGGTCCATGTCCATAGATCGCTCAAAGTTGCCACCCAAGTTGATAGGGTTGTTAAGAAGGCGTATGGTGTGTTGGCTTTCATTAACAGGGGGATTGAGTTTAAGAGCCGCAAGGTTATGCTGCAGTTCGAGAAGGCCCTGGTTCGACCACACTTGGAATATTGTGTTCAGTTCTGGTCGCCTCATTATAGGAAGGATGTGGAAGCTTTAGAGAGGGTGCAGAGGAGATTTACCAGGATGCTGCCTGGACTGGAGGGCATGTCCTACGAAGAAAGATTGAGGGAGCTAGGGCTTTTCTCATTGGAGCGAAGAAGGATGAGAGGTGACTTGATAGAGGGGTACAAGATGATGAGAAGCATAGATAGAGTGGATAGTAAGAGACTTTTTCCCAGGGTGGAAAGGGCTATCACCAGGGGGCATAATTTTACGGTGATTGGAGGAAGGTTTCGGGGAGATGTCAGAAGTAGGTTCTTTACACAGAGAGTGGTGGGTGCGTGGAATGCGCTGCCAGCAGTGGTAGTAGAAGCAGATACATTAGGGGCATTTAAGTGACTCTTGGATAGGTACATAGATGATAGTAGAATGAAGGGTAGGTAGTTAGTTTGATCTTGGAGTCGGTTAACGGTTCGGCACAACACCGTGGGCCGAAGGGCCTGTACTGTGGTGTATTGTTCTATGTTCAATGTTCTATGTTCTAATTCCCAATAAAAATATTTGTTTTACAGAATTGTGTGAAATTCACAGCTTTGATGCACGATCCTGAGTGGAAAACTATCACTTAACCTTCAGGCAATTGTTTCTGTATGTTTAAATTAATCATCCAGATTAAAAATAACACAGGTCAACAACATCAGAATGTAAAATAATACAAACGTAATGGAGAAGAAGAAGGCATCAGAAACCCACTGAAACCAAAATGGGAACATCAAACAGAGAAGAAAAATAACATCTGTAACATAAAGCAGATATTTAAGGTGTGAATATTATTACCACCAACAATAATAGTGGAAATTAACAGGCAATTAGCAAAACATTGCATTTAAAACAGATTATATCATTCTGAAGACCTAGAAGGTCCTCATCCAATGAATTACTATAAAATGATTCACTGTTGGAAAAAGATGCAAGCGAGGCCGCCAGTTATACAAAATATGGAGAAAAGATTCAAGATGGGAACAGTCCGGGATATTACCAGGAGCTTGGAGCAGAAGGAACATTCGGAGTCAGTAGTGATCACTGCAGTACAGTCAGCAGCAGGTAATGTGGAAGAGGAGAGCCGGACTGAATCAGTGAGATTAGAGACTGAGAGCAGAAACTCTTATGAGTTAAGGGTAAGTGCAGACTCATTCATAAAATAACCACTTGTTACATTGTTAATATTTCTGTTAATAACTCTATGCCGAATAAAGTCGCTTCAATGAATTCATTCATTAAATTCAGTCAGGATTTATTTATTTGTTGAATAATTTCAATCATTGAATCAGCTGTGAAAATCAGACAGCCACTGTCAATGTCAACAACACAGAAGAACTCGATGTACATTGTGGTAAAAGTGTCAATTCACCCACAGTAACAGTGACAATAACACAATAGAGCTACATTTACACTGTGATGACAGTGTAAAAATCCACCCTATTGTGACAGTGTCAAGAACACAATAGAACTGCATTCACACTGTGAACTGGCACAAGAAAAGGGGCAGACTTATACAGTTCGAAGCACTAAATTATACCGTTAAACAGGAAAAAGTACACCAGTTAATGGGAAAATTATACCGCTAAAGAGGAAAAATTGTGCTGCCAGAGTGGAAAGTGAAACTGGAACGCAGGAGACATTACATTGGTAATGTCAAGAAAATATATCAGTAATGGGGAGAAATGTCATTTATAAAAGGGAACAAATTATATCAGTAAATGGAAGAAATTATATAATTATAATGGAGAAATAATATCTCTAAAGTGAAAAAATGATTGTTAAAAGAGGGTAAATTATACCAATTGGAGGGAAGAAATTTTCTCATTAACATTAAGAAATTATCCTATTAAAGGAGAGAATGAATATCCATATTAATAAAAGCAAACAGGATATCCATAATGTGGAGTCACACTACTGGTAAATGAGAGCAGTGACAAAGCTAATCGCTGATTTCACGAATTAATAACTAAGTACAATACTCTACCTGGAACACCAATAGCTGCGAGGCAGGGATAGTAAATGGCAAACACCGGGCCTTTGGTTGTTGCGTGCATTTCTATCAGTAGCTGTAAGCATGCTCTGAATTGCACTCAAACATTGTTACATTTATACCTGATGTCAGGCTCCAGGGAGAGAATTATATGGGTTCACTTTTTACATTAATTACAGTAGTTGAAACAAACACATTAGTGAAGCAGTTGCCAGATTAGTGTTTTTGTTTTGATGGAATGGAATGTTTTTCAAGAGACGAGACAAGTCTCTAAAGGGAAATACCCAGAGACTACAATATGATCCTAGTTACAGTTACTTTTATTCGGTGGTTGGAATGGTGAAAGTGAACCTTGTATATGAGGAATCCCTGGGTTCAAACCCTTTAATGCTGAGTTAAGTGCCCACAGTATAAGGTATGACTGACCAGAGTTATTCTGGTCCTGAAGGAAACTGCAGCCATGTTCTCGCTCCTGATCATTATTCAGCTCCAGTTCATGTGATCTCGACTCATATGTACCTGACTCCAAATCCTTCGAAGATGGTGCATCCACTTCAACACAACTGACTGTATCCAGTGTGGATCAGTCTAGGTCAAAACGGTATTTTCAGTGTGCATAGGTGCAGTTGTATACTTTTTTTATGTGGAAATGTCCAGTTCAGCAAGCTTGCCTTCAGTATTGATCATCAAGTTCAGTACAATTCTCTTCAGTGGAGACATGACCAGTTGAGCACATTTACATTTATTTATTTTTTAAATGTATTTATTTATTTGGAGATACAGCAGTGAAACAGGCTCTTCGGCCCACCGAGTCTGTGCCGACCAAGAACCACCCATTTATACTAACCCCACATTCCCTACCACCACTAGGGGCAATTTATAATGGCCAATTTACCTATCACTTGCAAGTCTTTGGCAGTGGGAGGAAACCAGAGCACCCGGAGAAAACCCACGCGGTCACAGGGAGAAATTGCAAACTCCACACAGGCAGTACTCAGAATTGAACCCGGGTCACTGGAGCTGTGAGACTGCAGTGCTAACCACTGAGATACTGTGCTGCCCTAGTCACATTTAGTGTGACTGGTCGAGGTTGGCCGGATATATGCAGTGTAGAGAGGTCAAGTTCAGCACGGTCACAATCTGTGTACACAGGTTTAGTTTGGCACAATTAATCTCAGTGTTAACGGGTTCAGCCCAGTTACATTCCATGTACACAGACAGGTCCAGTTGTGAATGCTCAGAATTCTCAGTGTTGAAAAGTCTAATTTAACACGGGTGCATTCAGTGTTGACTGGTCAAGTTCAGTACAGTTGTGTCTGGTAGAGATAGGTCTAATTAGCACAGTGATATTGAGTGTGGACTGGTCCAGGTCTACACAGTAATATTCAGTATCAAAAGTTCCAGTTCAGCAGACTCACATTCAGAGTGGACGGATCCAGTTCTGTATTGTTACTTTCAGTGAGGGCAGCTTCAGTTTTGCCTGAATCCATTGAATGTGGACAGGCCCAATTCAACATGGTTATTGCCAATATGATCTTGCCCAGGTCAACGTGCTGATATCTAGTATGTAGATGGCTAGTTGAGCACAGTTACCGCCAGCATGCTCTGGCTCGGTACTACACAGTTGCAGGGTGGCACAGTGACACAGTGGTTATCACCGCAGCCTCACAGCTCCAGCGACCCGGGTTCAATTCTGGGTACTGCCTGTGTGGAATTAGCAAGATCGCCCTGTGTCTGTGTGGGTTTTCTCCGGGTGCTCCGGTTTCCTCCCACAAGCCAAAAGACTTGCAGGTTGGTAGGTAAATTGGCCATTATAAATTGCCCCTGGTATAGGTAGGTGGTAGGGAAATATCGGGACAGGTGGGGATGTGGTAGGAATATGGGATTGGCGTAGGATTAGTATAAATGGGTGGTTGATGGTCGGCACAGACTTGGTGGGCCGAAGGGCCTGTTTCAGTGCTGTATCTCTAAAACTAAAATCAAACTAAAAGTTACTTTCAGTGTGGAGGGCCCTATTTCATCAGGAAACATTCAGTTTCACAGTTATATTCTGTGTGGACAGGTCCAGTTCAGCATGTTCACATTTAGTGTGCAGAGATCCAGTTAGTGAAGTTGCATTCGGTGTGGATAGTTTGTGGAGACAGCAAGTGATTTACCTGTCACTGAAATCCGAGCCTCTGACCTGCTCTTGTAGCCACAGCCTTTGTATAGCTGGTGCAGTTAAGTTTCGGCCGTTAAATGGCAAACTTTGTCATAAAACCCCCAAAACACTTAGTTTTGAATTCTGACCTTGGCCCCCCACCACCCCCCACCCACCCCCAGACTGTACAAAGTTGAAAGATCATCCCTGCCCATGATCCCCTGCAACGATGGGGCTGGATTTTAAAGGCTGTCCGACACCAGGAATGGTGCCGGGGAGGGGGAATGAAAATATTAACAGAGGAGGCCCTCCACCGACCTGGACACCGGCAAGCCCCTTACCGATCGGCGACGGGACCCGCATTAAAATATGTAAATGGCCACTTACCATTCATGAATATGCAGGCGGCAGTGATTCAGGCAGCAGGTTTCAATCTTCATTCAGACATGCAGCATTCACGTGCCTTCACATTCACGTCCAGGAAAAGCTGGCGGCAATGAAGCTTCAGTCCTCGGAGCAGGCGATGGTGGGTGGGGATCTCCGACAACCGGGACATAACTCTGCATGAAATCAGAGAGGGACCCCGTGCCCTTCTACCGTAAAGAGGGTTACTCTGTGCACACTAGCACTTGGCAGTGGGGGGGAGGGCGTGAAGGGGGTTGACCCTGCAATCAGCGAACACTGTTTCGGGGAGGGGGGAGCAATAGCACTCCATGACCCCTTCTGTGTGGGGTCGGGGCCAAAAATGGTCTGGTGCGAACGTCATGTTTGCATCCTCTCAACGTCAGTGACATGACCGTGTGCATGCTGCTCTGCCTTCATGCAAAGCTAGTCTGGGCGATGTCATGCCGTATCATATAGGTGGTGAAGGAACACAGCTGAAGCACCAATGTCCATCACTGTCTGCCCTGATAGGCGCCATTGATCTACTGAAGGCACTGAGTACACCTGCAGCATTCAGATGGGGTTGCTCCATCCTGTCTCTCTCAATACAAGTGCTGTGAGGAGCCATTTCTTCCAGAGGCCCAACCAACAGGCAGGCACAGCCCACGTGGAAGCTCATGGAATCGAGAAGCAGCAGCCAGTAAGACGCTTTCAATGCCTTCGAAGACGGCGGCTCTACAGTCCCCTCATGACATACCTGCAGATGTCGGAGAATCAGTGACAGAGGCATTTGTGGATGTCCAGCGAGGTGGTGACACCTTTCTGTGCCCTGCTGAATGATGAGCTTCAGCCGATGGGGTTTGCTGGACACCCTATGCCTGTGGCATTTCACAGTCACTGGTGCACAGCTGTATCAGGGAAGTCAGCAATGCCTTGTACAGGAGGGCCGCTGGATATGTTTGCTTCAGGACAGACCTTGAGAGTCAGTCCCAAAGGGCCGTCTGATTTAGGGCCATCGCGGGAGTCCCACTGGTTCATGGGTTCACCAACTGCACGCACGTGCCCATCAAGGCTCCAGTCGGACAATCAGCTGCATTCCTGAATGGAAAGGGCTTCTGCTCACTCGACCTGCAGCTAGTCTGTGACCACAGGAAATGCTTAATGCAAGTGTGTGCCTGCTTTCCAGGCAGCTGCCATGACTCATTCATCCTGTGCCAGTCCCAGGTGCCACTGCTCTTCACTGCACCAGCTCAGATCCTGGGGTGGATTCTTGGGGACAAGGGCGACCCCTTGCAGACATGGCTCCTGACGCCAGTGAGAAAGACTGCCAGCGATGCAGAGGAAAGAAGAAACGCCTGCCAGGGCTCAAAATGAGCTACCATATAGCAGGCTATCGGCAGGCTGAAGATGTGCTTCCGCTGCCTACACATGTCAGGTGGAATGCTACAGTACTCACCAGAAAGGGTACTGCACATCATCGCTGTGTGATGTGCTCCGCACAACTGTGCAATACAGAGAGAGGAGGCCTTGCAGGAAGATGCGAGACAGGAGCAGGAGACATGCTCGCACGCTGAGGACACAGAGGAAGTGCAGCAGCAAACGCACATGGGAGGATGGAGATCATTGAGGCATCGCAGACAGGGTGAGCAAAGAGCAAGGGATGCTCAGCAACACCTTATTGCTGAGCACTTCCATTATTCCTAAGGTGCAGAATATGCTCTCCATGTCACACATCACCGTGCTGCATCTGGCAGGCAGTCTCCTGCATCTGACATCTGTGTCAACACTATTACTGGCAGCACATGACTGAGCCATTGCCCATGTGACTGCACCCGTGCAGTGCCACATCATGCATACTGGCATGGCAGTGATGTCTTTCCATACACTGGCACTGCTCCAGGGCATTAATGTCATGGGAGGAGACATTGTCAGCACATGCTGGCATGCGTCATTAACACAGTAAAAAGGAGACACCTGTTGGACAAAACACATTGAATGAGAAGTTAACAGAACATATACATTGCACCCGTGATAATCCATATGGGTCATTGTGTCTTTTTTAGCCGCTTGTGAGTGCTCTTTTGCTGTGCAACCTGTGCACTAGCAGCTTGACTGGAGGCAGGCTACTGATCAGGGCGCCCTTTAGCTTTGTATGACTTGGGTGGTTGTCCTCTGGGTGCACGAGGCCTGGAGGCCCCGGCTGCCTGAGGGCCTCCCGCACCACTGCAGGGCTCTCCTCAGATGTTGTGGCTACTAGAGCTGGACTCTCCGGCAGAGGGGCTGAGAGCCAGTGTCCACATTGGAATTGCCCTGAGGAGAGACACCACATATGGACGGCTAGCTCTCCTCCTCTGAAGTCTCGTGGGAACCTCCCTGTTCTCCTGCAAAGGACCAGGTGCAGAGACAGTGTTCAGGCCCCATTCCCTCTCTCACCTAGCCACTGCTGCATCCAGCTCATGGACGAGGCGAGGGTTTGCAGGTCAGCACGCACCTGGTGGGATGTGACTCTCCATGAGAGTCACCAGCCTCTCCATGGAGGAAGCCATTTGCTCATTTGTCTGGGACTTGGCAGCTGTCATGGTCTGGATGGACTCCCCCATCATCCATTCATGGCTGCGCATGGTCTGTGGCATCTCCACCAGATGTTGCCTAACCTCTCCGTGCAACTCCACCACGGCCTGTGGTGTCGACACCAGAGGGTCATCATCAATCTGAGGCTCAGCATGTGCCTGGCCACCCACAGTCCTCTGACTTTCAGAGGCCTCGGCACCCAGCGGCAGGGGTGGGGAGGACCGCCATGAGGCCTCACCACCACCGACAATATTGGTCCGGGCCTTCCCAACATCAGGGTGCATGGCGGCCCTCTCCCAGAGGCATCTTCAGCCCACCCTCACCCCCAACCACGGAACCTGATGTCTGGGGGAGAAGAAAATCCAGCCCATTGTATGGGAACAGGGTCCTCAAAAACCTGCAGCTGCCCACGAGGTGACTGATATTCCGGCAGCACTGGGTTTGACCCCGGAGCAGTCGCTGTAGCTGGTGCTTGGAGCTCAAGAAGAGCCAAATTTGAAATTAGGATTCAAGGACAAAGAAAACCATGCAGCAAAGAGGAGAAAGAACAGCTGGATACAGGTTATATCCACAGGCCAATGGAAATCTGTGGTGAGCCAGATTCTGGCCCACGGTCATATGTTGGACAACTCTGGTGTAGAAGAACAAAGGCAGCAGGCATGTGGAACACCACCACCTGAAGGTTACACTGCCGGTCATACACCATTCCAACTTGGACAGATCGTATAATTCCTTCATTGTCACTAGGTGAAAATCTGAAACTCCCTGTCTCACAACAACATACACCTCAAGGACTGAAGGGTTTCATGAAGGTGGCTTCCCACAATCTTCTCAAGGGCAATTAGGGATGGGCAATAAAGGATGGCATTGTCAGCGAGGCCCACATCCCATGACTGAATAAATAAGAGGGAGGGTAGCAGTTTGTATTGAAGACAACGTTACAATGCAAGAGAGAATGTCCTCGACTTATTAACAACAAAATCTAGTTAGCTGGAGTGGAGAAAGAATAAAAGAGCTTTCACACTACATGGTGTATTTTATAGCTCACCAGAGAGTGGGAAGGGGATAGAGTAGTGGGGAGCTGAGCAGAAGGCCCAGGACAAAGGCCGAGTCCTGGGAACCAACCAGTGAAAGAGAGAGAGTGACCGAATTAATTCGAGCAATAACAGCAGGGAAATAACAAAGATTGGAAGTGGAGTGCAGGGTCTCACCTGTGGGTGGTCTGTGTCGCCAGACAGGGGCCGTGTTTTCCAAGCCCTGGGGAATGCCCAAGCATAAGGAAACTGAGGCTGGAAACCCAGCTATGGGCAAATAACCCGTCTGCATTGAAGAAAGGCTCATGAGCCAAAGGCCAATATAGCAACTAGAGCTTTGTAGTTGCTGCAGCCATCTCAGCCTGCTGAGACACTGTGGAGAAACACTTAGCATAAAGAATGGGATTAGTCTGTGTGAGCTGATCTCCACTTTAAACAGACTTAGTGTAGGTGGGAAGTAAATTCCTACAGCGATGGGAGAGAGGCAAAAACAGCAAGTGAAAACTGGTACTGTTGGTTGCAGCTTCAATCTGCATGTATGTGGCTTGTTTGACTGTTGATCTGAGACAACAACATCATCCGGCAGCACCCTGAGTGACCAAGCAGCCTTCACTGGGGATAGAACTGTCTACTTCGAATGGGGACGGGCCCAAACATTGCTTGACTCAACTCACTTGTTGGTTACCAGCTGTACAAAAGAAAGATGTAACTAAAACTAAAATAAAAAGAGGCAAAACCTCATAAAATTAGCTGGAATGTCCGAACAATGTCGGATCTGGGAGATATGAAATCCTTCTACGAAGCCTTGAGATCTTTATATGGACCTTCCCAGCAGCTGCAGGCACCACTAAAATCTTTGGATGGCACAACTCTGCTCATAGATAAAGTGTCCATCTTGCACCTATCTGGTGACCAGTGGATGATGCAGGAGACACTGATCACAAATATCTCCCAGAGGGAAGTGAAGTCTGAGCTGGATGAACCATCAACCCATATAGAGATTAAGATTAGTACGGCACAATTAAAATCACACAAAGCTCCCTGAATAGATGGGATTCCAGCTGAGGTCCATACACAGGGAGGAGGTGTGATGCTTGATAGGTTTACAGATCTGTGTACAGTATGTTGGGAGAAAGGGACAGTGCCTCAGGACCTTTAAGATGCAGTGAGTGTCTCCCTGCACAAAAAACAATGGAGAGAAGTCTGACTGTTCAACTACAGAGCCATCACCTTAATGTCCATTGCAGGCAAAATCTTGTCCAGAATGTTTCTAAATAGACTTGTTCTGACAAAAGCTAAAGAAAGCTTCCCTGAAATCAGTGCGGATTCCGATTCAATAGGAGAACTATAGACATGGTTTTTGTGCTGAGACAGATCCAGAACTGTAGAGAACAAAACATGGGCCTGGACACTACTTTTGTGGATCTCATCAAAGCATTTGATACAGTCAGCTGTGATGGATTTTGGAAGGTACTCTCTAGATTGGGGTGCCCTCCAAGGTTGCTTATCATTCTCCATCAACTGCATGAAGGCAAGGAAGGTCAGGTCAAGCAGAATAGAGCCCTCTCAGACAGCTTCTCTATCTCCAATGGTGTTAAACAAGGATGTGTTCTGGCATCGACCCCTTTCTCCATTTTCTTCAGTATGATGTTTCAAGAGGAAAAGGCAGGTTTGGCAGAGGACATATACATCCGCTTCTGAACAGACGGCAGTTTATTCAACCTGCGACAACCACTGGCACATACCAGAATCACAGTGGGAGCTTATCATGGAGCTTCTCTTTGCTGACAATGGCACCCTTCTGTCACACATGGAAGAGGCAATACAGCTCATCATAAACTGCTTCTGTGAGACAACAAATGCCTTTGGCCTCACGATGAGCCGAAAGTAAACTGAAATGTTCGACCAACCATAGCCCCGAAAAAGTTACAATCCGCACCAAATCAACATTGACAGCAGCAACCTCAATGCAGTGAAACAGTTTACCTATCTAGGGAGCATTATCACAAATGATGCCGCTGTCAACAAAGACAAAGACAATCAACTGTCCAAGGCCAACAGCTCCTTTAGCCACGTCTCAAAACTTTCCTGGTGAAACCATTCACTATACATTTTCACCAGAATTCAAATATTCAGAGTGGTTGCCATCACCAGCCTCTTGTATGGGTCAGAATCATGGGTTCTGTACAGAAAACAAATGTGACCACTGGAGCCCTTCCATCAAGGCTGTCTTCAATCCATCATGAACATGAAATAGCAGGACTACATCACAAACAATGAAGTCCTCAACAGTGCCAATCAGCCCAGCGTTGAATGCATTCTCTTACAATGCCAATTGCACTGAGCAAGACATGTGTCACACATGGAGGATTCCAGAATACCAAAAGTAGTGCTTTATGGGGAACTATGCTCCAGTCAGTGAGATTGAGGTGCACCTCACAAACGCTTCAAAGACCAGCTGAAAAGAAAGCTCTCTCTGGCTGACACTGACCAGCGAGAGTGGGAGCAAGAGGCTGTCGACAGAGACAGCTGGAGCACAACAAGCAGGAAAACAGCCTGCAAGTTGAAAGCAAACAGACGTGAGGCTGCTGAAGAAAGGGGCAAAAAACTGAAGGAGTCTTCCCTCTGAAATAAGAGTTCTTGTACCCCACCAGCACAAGACTTGCAGATCAAGAATTCACCTGTTCAGTCACCAAAAATCATGCAAAGTACCACAGAGATAAGCCAACCCATGACGTTAGCCTCTGAAGAATCTGCCATCATCATCACAGTCCTGGAGACAGATGATGTCCGAGAGGGGTCAAGGACAGAATCGATGTGGTTGGAGCTAAGAAACAATAGATATAATTACATTGCTGGATGTATTCTTTAGGCCATCAATTATTGGGAAGATATAAATGAACACATTTACAAGGAAATTACAGAGAGGTGGAAGAATTATAGAGTAGTTAAAATGGAGGCTTTACTTAACCAAATATAGACTGGCCTAGTAATAGTGTAAAATGAGGGAGGGACAAGAATTCAGGAGAATTTTCTACATCAGTACATTTCCAATCCAATAAGGAAGGAGGCATTGCTGGATCTGGTTCTGGGGAATGAAGTGGGTCAAGTGTATCAACTGTCAGTCAGGGAACAATTCGGGGACAGTGATCATTGTATCATAAGATTTAGGTTGATAATGGAAAAGGACAAGGAGCAATCTAGAGTAAAAATATTTAATTGGGGGAGGGCCAACTTCAATGCAGTGAGAATAGATCTGGCCCGGGTAAATTGGAATCAAACACTAGCAAGCAAAACTGTAATGGAACACTGGGCTGCCTTTAACGAGGAGCTAGTTCGGGTACAGTTGAAATGCATTCCCACAAGAGGAAAAGATAGAACAAACAATGAAAGACTCCTCTGGATGACGAAAGAGATAGAAAGTAATAGGAAGCAGAAAAAGGATGCATATGTCAGATGTCAGGTGGATAACACAATTGTGAACTAGGCTGAATATAGAAAGTTCAGAGCAGAGTGTAAAAAGAAATAAGAGAAGCAAACAGAGAGTATGAACAGAAACTGGCAGCCAAACTTTCGAAAGGATGTGAAGACATTGAAGAGAGTGCAGAAAAGATTTACTGGAATGGCTCAGGGCACCAGAGACTTCAGTTATGTGGATAGATTGGCGAAACTGGGTCTGCTCTCTTCAGGCAAGAAATGGTTGAGAGCAAATTTGATAGAGGTGTCCAAAATAATAAGGGTCCTGGACAGAATAGATTGGAAGAATCTGTTCCAATTGATGGAAGGATCAGGAACCAGAGGACACCGATTTAAGGTGATTGGCAAGAGAACCAGAGGTGACTTGAGGAAAAACATTTTAATCCAGTGAGTGATTAGGATCTGGATTGGATTGCCTGAGAGTGTGTGGAGGCAGATTCAATCCTGGCTTTAAAAAGGGAATTGGATAATTATCTGGAGAAAAATTGTCGGGCTACGGGGAAAAGGCCAGGGAGTGGGATTAGCTGAGTAGCTCTTACAGAGAGATGGCACAGACACAAGGGGCCGAATGCCCTCATTCTATGCTGTAACAATTCGACGATTCTATGATCCTATATGCCCTATTTTGAGCTCAATTTGTCAATGAGACCTACCTTCTGCTCCCTGGACCCTATTCCTATTAAAATCCTGACCATGCAACTTCCCTCCTGGTTCCCAGGTGAACTGATATTGTTCACAGTTCTCTCTCAACACGTGTGGTCACTCCATCCTTTAAATCTGCCATCATCACTACTCTCCTCCAAAAACAATCCTTGACCCCCACTGTTCTTGCAAACTACCACCCTATCTCCAACCTTGATTTCCTATCCAATGTCCCTGAATGTGTTGTTGCCTCCAAATCGCTTCTTTCCCGGAGTTCCATGTTTGAATCCCTTCAATGAGGTTTCCGCCTCTGTCACAGTATGCTTCATAAATCAACAAAAATGCTTCAAAGAAAGGCTCAAATGCAATTAACACCTACTTTCCAAATATTTTTGCTATGCAATTTTTTTTTATTCATTCAAGGTTGTGGGCGTCGCTGGCTAGGCCAGCATTTATTTCCCATCCCTAATTGTCCTTGAGAGGTGGTGGTGCGCTGCCTTCTTGAACCACTGCAGTCCATGTGAGGTAGGTACACCCACAGTGCTGTTAGGAAGGGAGTTCCATTTTATTCATTCTATTTAAAAGCTGACTGTGTGCATCTGAAAATAATCACAATGGGATTTGTGTTACCTGATGACATGTTTTCCTTTGTTTCTGCATCAGGTTTGCAATTCAATACGTGCTGATACTGGAGAGAAACTCATTTCATGATGACAAAAATATTTAAATATTAATATTAAACATTGCATCAGAGAACAAATACTGAGTCAAATGGATTGAAATATTTGGCAGGAGGTTTTGAAGGAAGCTAAGAAGCAGAAGATGGGAATGATGTTATTGATGATTGAGAGGAATGCATTGCACCCTTGGGCTTTTGTTGGTTGATTTCCTTCTGAACATTGAAATTCAGAACAAGCTGCGGCACCAGGTGGAAAGGAACAGTTGTCTTGCTGCAAGAGGGGACATGGCCTCATAATCTAACCATTCAAAACCTGCAGACCTTCCTGCAAACAAACTGCCCTGTTTCCAAGGCCAATGTATAACCTTTCTGAAGTGCCGTGCCCTGAACTATACACAGTACTCCAGGTGTGGTCTATCCAGGACATTGTATACATGTAGAATTCTTGGTTTCCTTGGGTCAGAGATACATTTCATTAACCGTATACTCTTCATCAACACTGCAGAAGTTCCTGCACCTCTTTCAATCTTCTTTTACTTAATTCAGTATTTAACCTTCTAGGTAAGTTCTAAGGTTGCTCAGGTCCCAAAGTTTCTTAAATGTCGTGATTATCAATTGCTTCACACGCTAAAGGTCCAGCCTTAAATGCAAAGCAGAAAGTGGTATGAAAGATGCAGAACATTGAGAAGTGATGGGTTTTGCCAATAACAGGATAAATAGGCACCAAAATTTAATATTCCTGCTTCTCCAGATACTGAATATATCAGTGTGCAAAGAGTTGATTCTAAGACAAGGGTCTTGAATCTTCATAAAGGAAACTACAAAGGTATGAGGTGCGAGTTGGTTATGAAGGATTGGGAAATGTTACTTAAAGGGATGATGGTGGATAGGCAATGGCAAACATTTAAGGAGTGCATGGATGAACTGCAACAATTGTTTATTCCTGTCTGGCGCAAAAGTAAAACGGGAAAGGTAGCCAAACCATGGCTGACAAGGGAAATTAGAGATAGCATTAGATCCAAGGAAGAGGCATATAAATTCGCTAGAAAAAACAACAGACCTGAGGATTGGGAGCAGTTTAGAATTCAGAAAAGGAGGACCAAGGGATTGATTAAGAAGGGGAAAATAGAGTACGAGAGTAAGCTTTTGGGGAACATAAAAACTGACTGTAAAAATTGCTATAGGTATGTGAAGAGAAAAAGATTGGTGAAGACAAATGTAGGTCCCTTACAGTCATAAACAGGGGAATTTATTTTGGGGAATAAAGAAATGACTGACCAACTAAATGCATACTTTGGTTCTGTCTTGACAAAGGAGGACACAATTATCTACAAGAAATGTTGGGGAACACAGGGTTTAGTGAGAGGGAGGAACTGAAGGAAATCAGTATTAGGAGAGAAATGGTGTTGGGGAAATTGATGGGATTGAAGGCCGATAAATCCCCAGGGCCTGGTAATCTACATCCCAGAGTACTTAAGGAAGTGGCCCTAGAAATAGTGGATGCATTGATGGTCTCCTTCCAAGATTCTATGGACTCTGGAACAGTTCCTACAGATTGGCGGGTAGCTAATGTAACCCCACTATTTAAAAAGGGAGGTCGAGAGAAAGCAGGGAATTATAGACCAGTCAACCTGAGGTCGGCAGTGGAGAAAATTCTAGAGTCCGTGATCAAAGATTTTATAGCAGAGCACTTGGAGAACAGTGGTAGAATCGGGCAGAGTCAGCATGGATTTACGAAAGGGAAATCATGCTTGGCAAATCTAATAGAATTCTTTGAGGATGTAACTGGTAGAGTTGATGAGGGACAGCCAGTGGATGTGGTTTATTTAGACTTTCAGAAGGCTTTCGAGAAAGTCCCACATAAGAGATTAGCGTGTAAAATTAAAGCGCATGGGATTGGGGGTAGTGTATTGCGATGGATAGAAAATCGATTGGCAGACAGAAAACAAAGAGTAGGGATAAATGGTTCTTTTTCCAAATGGCAGGCAGTGACTAGTGGGGTACGGCAGGGATCGGTGTTAGGATCCCAGCTATTCACAATATATATGAATGATTTAGATGAGGGAACTAAATGTAATATCTCTAAATTTGCAGACAACACAAAACTGGGTGGGAGGGTGAGTTTAGAGGAGGATGCAGAGAGGCTTCAGGGTGATTTGGACAAGTTGAGTGAGTGGGCAAATGCATGGCAGATGCAGTATAATGTGGATAAATGTGAGGTTATCCACTTTGGTAGCAAAAACAGGAAGGCAGATTATTATCTGAACAGCTATATACTGAGAGAGGGGAATATGCAGTGTGACCAGGGTGTTCTCGTCCACCAGTCGCTGAAGGTAAGCATGCAGGTCCAACAGGCGGTAAAAAAGGCAAATGGTACGTTGGCCTTCATAGCGAGAGGATTCGGGTACAGGAGCAGGGATGTCTTGCTGCAATTATACAGGGCCTTGATGACGCCACACCTGGAATATTGTGTGCAGTTTTGGTCTCCTTATCTGAGGAAGGATGTTCTTGCTATAGAGGGAGTGCAGCGAAGGTTTACCAGACTGATTCCTGGGATGGCAGGACTGACGTACGAGGAGAGATTGAGTCGGTTAGGATTATATTCGCTGGAGTTCAGAAGAGTGAGGGGGATCTCATAGAAGCCTATAAAATTCTAACAGGGCTTGACAGGGTAAATGCAGAAAGGATGTTCCCGATGGTGGGGGAGTCCAGAGCCAGGGGTCATAGTCTAAGGATACGGGGTAAACCTTGCAGGACTGAGATGAGGAGGAATTCCTTCACCCAGAGAGTGGTGAACCTATGGAATTCATTACCACAGAAAGCAGTTGAGGCCAAAACATTGTATGTTTTCAAGAAGGAGTTTGATATAGCACTTTGGTTTAAAGGAATCAAAGGATACGGGGCGAAAGTGGGAACAGGTTATTGAGTTGGATGATCAGCCATGATCATAATGAATGGCGGAGCCGGTTTCAAGAGCAGAATGGCCGACTCCTGCTCCTATTTTCTATGTTGCTTTGTTTCTATGAGTTGTTCCCACTGTCTATTATCCACAGTCACCCTCTCCCTCCAATCCTTTGCATGTTATGACCAAGATGGGAGGAGTGCACTGTCTTTTCCAGTTCCACTTCTCCACAGGTCACAACATATATTTAAATCTTTACCCAGTTACCGATGCCGTCAATCATGTACTCTACTCTTTATCCCAGAAATAAATACACCAATCAGGTTTCTTTAATAAACAACAAAATTATCCATTCATTATCAATCAAGACTGATCTAGTAACAAAGCAAAGTATTAACACACAGATTGACCACACTACTTTGACTTCCTTATTTATAGCAAATCTGTCAGTGGAGCAGCTATAGTATTAAAATTTGTACAAATTTGAGATGGAAATCGCACATCCCCCAAAACCTCATGATTTCTCTTTTTGTCTTCAGGTAGGGAACTCCACTAATGCTTGTACTTTTGCTGTTCTGAGCAACACTTGTCCTTGCCCTACTATATGCCCCAGGTAGGTTACCCTCGCTTTTGCAAATTCACTTCTGACAAGGTTTACCACCAAATCAGCCAGCTGTAATGTTCTAAACAGATCGTCTAGTTGCTCCAAGTAATCCTTCCAAGTGTCACAGTATACCAGCACATCATCGAGGTAAACCACACAGTTAGGAACACTGGCTACCACTTGATTCATTAAACTCTGAAAAGTGCTTGGGCATTTTTTTAGCCCAGATAGCATCACTTGGCATTGGAAAATACTGTCTGGTGTGACAAAGGCCGCTATTTCTTTAGCTGGGGCTGTTAAAGGAACCTGCCGGTACCTCTTGAACAAATCTATTTTTGTAAGAAATGTGGCACTGCCCACTCAGTCTTCCAAGCAAGGAATCAGATAGGAGTCTGTCTTTGTTACTGTATAAAACCTTTCTGGCGTCTACACAGAATCTAGTTGAACCATCAGGTTTAGGTAGTAATACTGCTGGAGAACTCCAGCTCTTTTGACTAGGTTCAATGAGGTGGTTTTCCAACATGTATTGGATTTCTGCTTTTACCTGGGACTTTTTTGCTGGATTTAAGGGTTAAGGATGCTGTTTTTGAGGAAAGGATTTTCCTACATCCACATCATGTCTGGTTAAGTTTGTACATCCTGGTTTGTCCCTACAGACTCCTTTAAATGCTCTGAGTAGCCTTGTTAGGTCTTCTCATTGTTCTGTATTTAAATATGAAAACATAGTGTCCAATCGCCCTGGCAATTCAGCATTAACTAACCAGATAGCAGGAGGTTCAGTTTGAGAATTGTCTAGGTCTCCTTCTGCCTCATCCTCACTAACCCTTTCATCCTCTCTGTCCTCACTACCTGACATACCTCTGCTTGTTAATCCTCCTCCCAGTGATGATCTTGTTTCAACATATTGATATGACACAGCCCATTCTTTTTCCAGCAATCTGAGCCATCAATCAGATGATTTACTTCACCATTTCTCTTGACCATTTTATATGGACCACTGAACCGAGCTTTCAGCGGTTCACCCTGTAAAGGCAGTGATACTAACACCTCATCCCCTGGTTGAAATGCTCAGGTTTTGGCATGCTTGTCTGCCACTTTCATCATAGTTTTTTGGGAAACTTGCAGGTGTTCCTGAGCCACTTTTCAGGCTCACATGAGCCATTCCTGGAACACAGATACATAATCGAGCACAGATGATTCATCTCTCTCTTGCTCTGTTCTTAAAGCCTTTCTTTGATCAGTTTTAGAGGACCTCTTATCTCATGTCCATTAGCTAATTCAAAAGGACTAAAACCAATAGACACATCAGGTGAATCCCTGGTGGCAAACAATTTAGAGAGGAAGGGGATGAAAAGGACCATGAGGACAGGCTAAAAGAGGTCCGGGAGCATTCCCAAAAGAAACCACTACTGCCAACTCTGAAACATTGGGAAAATTAGACCCCACATCCTCCTGTGTAAATGCAGACAAAAGGAGCACCCTACCAGGGCTGATAACAGAATTTGCATAAACCTGCAGGGACAAAAAGTCCCCAAGAGCGCAGAGAAGCAGAGAGGGTGATACCTTGCCTAGTTGAATTGCCAAAGGGAAATGCAGTGGAATCTGGACAAATGCCTGTGAGCAGGAATGTCCCAGAGGGCATGGGGAAGATTAACAAAGGGACCCACCCCACAGTCCGGAGAAAAGAGAAACAAACGTGCCCTGAAGTAAGCAGCACTTGCATGACTCACCAGAATACTGAAAGTGAGGTCAGGGTGGATCCACCAACTGCAGACTCCCATGATCAGAGCTGAAGCCCAGAGCTAATTAAACCCAACAATCTCCCTGCAGACCCCAACAAGAATAAAGGCCCAGATGAAACCTCAGGGACTTTAAACACACTCATAACCCAATACTACCCGAAGGAGAGAAATTAGCAAGGTACTGAAACCCAAAGAGTTACAACCACATGTTACAGAAACAAGAGCTGAGGGGGTAAAGGTTGTACACAAAGAAGAACTCACCCCAGACAACTATGGAAATTTGCAGGCACCAAGCTCCCATATGTTTATTGGACTTGCCCATTCCCAGCTTATTACCAGATGATACTAAAGAAACTTTAAACCCATTGGGCAACACCTAACCATCTCAGACCCACCTCAAAGGAAAAGGGCCATTTAAAGCAGCACTTCTTTTCTTTTTTTTCTTTCTTTTGGGCCTCCTTATCTCGAGAGACAATGGATATGCGCCTGGAGGTGGTCAGTGGTTTGTGAAGCAGCGCCTGGAGTGGCTATAAAGGCCAATTCTGGAGTGACAGGCTCTTCCACAGGTGCTGCAGAGAAATTTGTTTGTTGGGGCTGTTGCACAGTTGGCTCTCCCCTTGCGCCTCTGTCTTTTTTCCTGCCAACTACTAAGTCTCTTCGACTCGCCACAATTTAGCCCTGTCTTTATGGCTGCCCGCCAGCTCTGGCGAATGCTGGCAACTGACTCCCACGACTTGTGATCAATGTCACACGATTTCATGTCGCGTTTGCAGACGTCTTTATAACGGAGACATGGACGGCCGGTGGGTCTGATACCAGTGGCGAGCTCGCTGTACAATGTGTCTTTGGGGATCCTGCCATCTTCCATGCGGCTCACATGGCCAAGCCATCTCAAGCGCCGCTGACTCAGTAGTGTGTATAAGCTGGGGGTGTTGGCCGCTTCAAGGACTTCTGTGTTGGAGATATAGTCCTGCCACCTGATGCCAAGTATTCTCCGAAGGCAGCGAAGATGGAATGAATTGAGACGTCGCTCTTGGCTGGCATACGTTGTCCAGGCCTCGCTGCCGTAGAGCAAGGTACTGAGGACACAGGCCTGATACACTCGGACTTTTGTGTTCCGTGTCAGTGCGCCATTTTCCCACACTCTCTTGGCCAGTCTGAACATAGCAGTGGAAGCCTTACCCATGCGCTTGTTGATTTCTGCATCTAGAGACAGGTTACTGGTGATAGTTGAGCCTAGGTAGGTGAACTCTTGAACCACTTCCAGAGCGTGGTCGCCAATATTGATGGATGGAGCATTTCTGACATCCTGCCCCATGATGTTCGTTTTCTTGAGGCTGATGGTTAGGCCAAATTCATTGCAGGCAGACGCAAACCTGTCGATGAGACTCTGCAGGCATTCTTCAGTGTGAGATGTTAAAGCAGCATCGTCAGCAAAGAGGAGTTCTCTGATGAGGACTTTCCGTACTTTGGACTTCGCTCTTAGACGGGCAAGGTTGAACAACCTGCCCCCTGATCTTGTGTGGAGGAAAATTCCTTCTTCAGAGGATTTGAACGCATGTGAAAGCAGCAGGGAGAAGAAAATCCCAAAAAGTGTGGGTGCGAGAACACAGCCCTGTTTCACACCACTCAGGATAGGAAAGGGCTCTGATGAGGAGCCACCATGTTGAATTGTGCCTTTCATATTGTCATGGAATGAGGTGATGATACTTAGTAGCTTTGGTGGACATCCGATCTTTTCTAGTAGTCTGAAGAGACCACGTCTGCTGACGAGGTCAAAGGCTTTGGTGAGATCAATGAAAGCAATGTAGAGGGGCATCTGTTGTTCACGGCATTTCTCCTGTATCTGACGAAGGGAGAACAGCATGTCAATAGTCGATCTCTCTGCACGAAAGCCACACTGTGCCTCAGGGTAGACGCGCTCGGCCAGCTTCTGGAGCCTGTTCAGAGCGACTCGAGCAAAGACTTTCCCCACTATGCTGAGCAGGGAGATTCCACGGTAGTTGTTGCAGTCACCGCGGTCACCTTTGTTTTTATAGAGGGTGATGATGTTGGCATCGCGCATGTCCTGGGGTACTGCTCCCTCGTCCCAGCACAGGCATAGCAGTTCATGTAGTGCTGAGAGTATAGCAGAGTATAGCACTGCTGCAGAGAAAAGACAGGCTGCAGCAACTGGAAGATTTCTGAATGAATGAGAGAAATGCAGGTGTGTTTTCCTGTATTTTCTTTTCTTTTTAACTTATAATGAAATGCTCCCCATTGTCACATTTCATTTAGTGTGGTATGGAGGTGCAATGGAAAAATCCACATGCCAAATGGAAAATATTAATTTTGTCATCTGAAACTTTGATTGTGATAATGTCCAGTAAAATGTTCTCAAATACCTTTTGAAAAGCAGAACAGAACAGGTAAAGAAGGCCACACGCAATTTGCATATGTGAAGCGAAAAAGCTGGCTAGGAAAAAGAGGGAAATTACCCAGTCTAGCGAGAACAATGGGGGTGCTCCCTGATTCAATTAACGAGAATTGCTTTGTCAACAGTGGTGATCAAAAACCATCAACACCCCTTGACTTTTAAAAAAGCCAAACCTCCCGACCAAGCATGTCTGAAGAACTTTGAATTTCAAAAAACCTTCCAGATACTTCTACTTTCAAACAGAGGTGGTCACATGACATACCTGCTGGTGTAACACTGAGTTTTGTGAATTGTACCTCAGAAAGGAAGAGACTGTAACTGAACTCCAGGAAGAAAGCACCTCTCTCTCTCTGTCTCTCTCTCCAGCAAAGTCCCAGGGAAGCTTCAGTGGCAGCTCCTAAGCCTCAAGACGACAGAACCTTACAGACAACAAGCAAGAAGATGGATAAAGCCTCTCTTCAGCCTTCCGGAATCAGAGAAGCAAGCTGGAGTTGTGCACGTGGCCCCAGCAAGGACTTCAAGACTTTAACTTCAACAAAGGACATTGAAGCTCAGTATTTGAATTGCATTTATTAAGGACTTTACTTTAACCTCCCAACTCTTTTTTCCCCTCTGTATCTATTTTGCGTGTGTGTGCCTCTCATATGAATGTGAGCATGGATGTGTCGCATATTTTAGTAATTTTAACCAGTTTAGAGTGATAGGGTTAATAAACTTACATCTTTCTTGTTTAAACTCAAGAAAACCTGTCTGATTGGTTCATTTACAGTTATAATTAGAAGAACAGTGAGCAAGTGCTCACTGAGGGGGTAAGCTAAATAACTGTGTTAAAGGAATAAACCCTGTTGCAGTCAAACCAGAGAAGGGGCAAAAGGGGAGCCTAAGACTCCTTCCTCACCTGGTTGTAACAAGGTGCTCTGCAAAGCACTCACCCAATCTGCATTTTCTCTCCCCAATGCAGAGGAGACTGCATCTTGAGCAGTGAATACAGCATAGTAAATGGAAAGAAGTACAAGTAAATCTCTGTTTCACCTGGAAGGAGTATTTGGAGCCTTGGACTGTGAGAAGGACGGAGGTAAAATGGTAGGTGTTTCATTTCCACCACGTGCATGAGTAGATACCAATAGGAAATAGAGGTGGTTTTGGGGTGATTGAGGTGTAGACCAGGGCATTGTGGAGGAAACAGTCCCTTCTAAATGCGGAAAGGGGAGGGCAAGGAAAGGTGTGTTGGTGGTGGCATCACGCTGAATGTAGTGGAAATTGCAGAGGCTAGTCCATTAATGTCGAGGCTGGTGGGGTGGTAGGTGAGATCAAAAGGGACCCTATCATGGTTCTGGGATAGGGGAAGTTGTGAAAGGAGAAGTGTGAGAAATTAGATGGACACTGTACTGACTCTGTCAACCATGGTGGCATGGACATTCTGGCTGAGGGAAAAGGAAGACATATTGAAAGTGCGAGTAGGAAGATTGCATCATCTGAACAGATACTACAGAGATGGAGAAACTAGAAGAATGGAATTGAGGCTTTGCAGGAAGTGGGGTGTAAGAAAGTGTAAGAAAGAAAGATAGTTGTGGGAGTTATTGGGTTTCCCCTGAATATTGCTCAATAGCCTATCCCCAGAAATGGACACAGCAAAGTTGAGAAAGGAAAGGGAAATATCAGAGATGGGCCTTCTAAAGGCTTTGGAAATTGGAAGCAAAGTTAATGGCATTTTACAGTCCAGGGTGAGAACAGGCTGATACTGTCATCAATATACTGGAAATAGATGTGAGGGTGAGGGCCTGAAGACAGGCAACCTGTTGCAGTCAAGTTGAAGGAAGTGAGTGGAGTTAAAGGAGAATTGGTTCAATTTGTGAACATGTTCTGGCAGGTAGAAGGAGTTGGGACTGGATAGGAATTGGTTATGTCTTTGTTCAAGAAAGACAGGAAGAGCCCTCAGAAGGTTCTGGTAATGGATGGAAGGATAGAGTGATTGGATGTCCATGGTGAAAAGGAGAAAGTTAGGGCAAGGAAACTGGAAATTGTCAAAGTTGCGAAGGGCATCAGACGAGTCACAGATGGAGGTGGGAAGACAATGAATGAGATGTTTTCACAATATGCGTGCGCAGGAAACAGTGGATATTGAAACTCTGAAGTGACAACAGATGCTGCCAGACCTGCTGACTATTTCCAGTATTTAATGTTTTCATTTCAGCTTAAATATAACCTCGCTAACATGGACCAGCCCACTCTGGCAGTAGCCGTGTTCAGCTGGACTTGCGTACACTGAAAGTAACTTTGCTGAATGGGATCTTGTCAATTCAGAATGTAAGCTGTGCAGCATCTGTGGAGAGAGAAGCAGAGTTAATGTTTCAGGTCAGTGACCCTTCATCATGGATTCTGATGAAGAGTCAGTGACCTGAAACGTTAACTCTGCTTCTCTCTCCACAAATGCTGCCAGTCCTGCTGAGTATTTTCAGCATTTCTTGCTTTTATTTCAGATTTCCAGCATCTGCAGTGTTTTGCTTTTATGTAAGCTGTGCAGATTGAATGTCACCACTTTGAGCTGGACTTATCAACACTCAATGTAACCATGCTGAACTGGACGAGTCCACACTCAATGTTACCGTGCTGAACTGAAATGGACTTTGTCAATGCTGAATTTAAATTTACTGAACTGGTCCTGTCCACCAGAACTGTAACAGCAGTGACCTGGATTTTAACCTTGCTGACCTGGGTCTGTCGACACTGAAATTAATGGTGCTGAACTGCAACATTCCACACCAAATATAATTGTCCTGACCCGGACCTGGATCTGCCCCAACTGGATATAAATATAATTTACTGGACTGGTCCTCACAGAATTTAACCTGGCTGCCCCGGCCTGTGTGCACCCTTTCTGGAATGTATTTCTCCATGGTGAATATAACCACTCTGATATGAACCTGTGCACACAAAATGTAACTGAGCCCATCTGGAACATGTTGACACTGAATTTAAAGATGCTGAAAACTGAATGCAATGGCACTAAACTGGCCAGGTTCACATCGAATGTAACTGTGTTGTATTGGACCTGTCCACATTGAATCAATCAGCAAGGACTGAACAAGTCTGCAATGAAAGTAATCATGGAGAATTGGACCTGTGCACACCAATTGTAACCTCACCACTCTGAATAAGCAGACAGTTGTGTTTAAGTGATTGTACAGTCTCAGAGATTTAGAACCATGTTGCATGTGACCAGTGACCACACAGATTGAACAATGATTGCATTTTTATTTAGGACCAGAATATCTCTGGTCAGTTGTACCTTGTGCTGAAATTACTTAATTCAGCATAAAGGGGCTTTATCCTAATAATTTCTCATTTACAATGCTCACTTTCAGCATTGCAACTGCCTATTTAGCTTTTCATTATCTTTTATGAAGAAATGTAACTGGGATAATACTGTAGTCACTGGGTATTTCACTTCAGAGCTGTGATAGATCCCTTGAAAAACATTCTATTCCATCAAAACATAAACACGAGCCCAGCAGCAGCTGCACTAATGTGTTTGTTTCAATTCGTGTAATTAATGTGAAAGATCAAACAATCTAATTATCTCCCTAGACCTGACATCGGGTATAAATGTGACAATCTTTCAATGTAGTGCAGAACGCGCTCAGAGTTTCTGATAGAAATGCACGGATCACCAAAAGGTCTGGTGTTTGCCATTTACTATCCCATCCTTGCAGCTATTGGGGCTCCAGGTAAAGTATTGCTGTTGGTTAGTTATTGTTGAAGTAATCATTGATTAGCACTATTATTCCTTCATTTACCAATAGTACTTCTCCACATTGCCGATATCCTTTTTGCTTGAATGGGGTAATTTTGCCCCTTTAAGTCAATTTCTCCCTCTTAACTTCGATAATTTCTCTCCTTTTACAGTAGCTTTTATCCACTTTATCAATAGTAATTCTCCTTTTAACAATGTAACTTCTTCCCTTTACTGACAATTTCTTGCCATTACCGATATAATTTCTCCCCTTAAACAGTATGTTATCTTTATTTAACCAGTACCATTTCATCCATTAAACTAAAAACTTCTCTCATTTACCGCTACAATCTCATGATGTAAACATAGTTCTATTTTGATCTTAAAACTGTCACTGTGCATGAAAACTCACACTGGTATCACGATATAAATGTAGTTCGATTGTGTTATTGACACTGTTACAGTGGATAGATTATCACAATGTTATCACAGTCTCAATGTAGTTCTACTGTGTTACTGACATTGTTAGTGTGGGTGAATTATCATACTGTTATCACAGTATAAATGTAGTTCTATTCTGTTATTGACATTGCAAGTGAATTATCTGACTGTTATTACAGTGTAATGCAGATCCATTGTGTTATTGGCATTGGCAGTGACAGAGTAATTCCCACAAAATATTCATTGATTGAGGATATTGAACCAATGACTAATGGCCGACTGCATTTTATGAATGCATTAATTGAAAGGATATCATTGGGATCGAGTTGTTGCCTGAAATATGAGCGATTTAAAAGTGACTGTTTAGGAGTGATCTATTTCTGCCACAAACTCTCAGAGCACAGTGGTTCTACTCTCAGTCTCTAAATCTCATTGCTTCAGCCTGGCTCTCCGCTTCTGCTTTAGCTGCTGCTGACCATTTTGCAGTGACCACTGCTGAGTCTGGATTGTCCTTCTGCTCCGAGCATCTGGCAATGTCCCGGACTGTTCCCGCCTTCAATCTTATTGCCAGATTGTGTGAGGCCACATAACTGGTGGCATCTCTCGCATCTGAGGCACAAAGTTTTAATTTCAACATTCATTCTAGGATTCAGCTGAGGAAGTGTTGTCTTATAGGAGGGACCTTTCCTTGAATGGGATATCATGTCCGGTGATTCAGACTGACACTGAAGATCCTCAGTGTCAAAGATTTCAAGGCAAGAGCTCAGAAATGTCCCTGTGTCATCGCCAACATCCCTTCTACAAAGTCAGAAAATGAAAATTATCTATTCGTATTTCTCTGTTTGAGGATCTTTTTGAACAAATTTTCCAACAGTGAATAATTTTACTTGAATTCATTGAATAAGTGAGTTTTATGTTTTTAGGCAGGATATAATCCTATTTGTTAGTTTCCACAAGTTATTGTTAGTTGACGTGTTATTTGCACTCTTCGATATTTTATATAATTCTTTGCTGATATGCTATTTTTCTTGTTTATTTGATTTTCCTCTGTTGGTCTCGGGTTTTTGATGCCTTCTTCTTCTCTGTTAGGTTTCCTTGTATGATTTCACATTCTGATGTCACTAACTTATAATTTTTAATCAAGATGATTATTTTAACTCCAAAACAAGTTCCCCATAGCATCAGGGATAGTTTACACGTCCAACTCTAGATCATGTCTTAAAGGTATAAATTTCTCACAGAATCCTATAAAATGGATGATTTTGTTGAGAGTCAGACCAATAACTTTCCTGTACTCCCTTGCTGACACACATAGACTATCTCAATCTCTCTCTCTGTTGCAGCTAACCTGGCAGTGATTGTGATCCTATCCCGAGGAAGATGTGGTCTCTCCAGATGTATCACTTACTACCTGGTGTCTATGGCAGTGACGGATCTCCTGGTCATTATCACCGCGGTGATATTACACCGGATTGCTGGTGTTTATTTTCCACTCAGTTTCATGTCCATCACACCGATATGCAGTCTCCGTATTGCCCTAATCTATGCAGCCATCGACAGTTCTGCCTGGTTAACAGTTGCTTTCACCTTTGATCGATTTGTGGCCATTTGTTGCCAGAAGCTGAAAACAAAATATTGCACTCAGAAGACATCGGCACAGGTTATTGGAACGGTCTGCACATTGAGCTGCATAAAAAATATCTTCATGTATTTTATATATGAACCTTTGTACATAATTAATAACATACCCTGGTTCTGCAGCGTAAAATTAATATTTTACATGTCATCTGTATGGATTGCATATGACTGGATCCATCACATTTTAACCCCTTGTCTCCCATTCATTCTGATTTTACTGCTCAACGCTTTGACTGTCAGACACATTCTAGTGGCCAGTAGAGCACGCAGGAGACTCCGGGCCCACAGCAATGGAGAGACTCAGAGTGACCCAGAGATGGAGAAGCGGAGAAAGTCCATTGTTTTACTCTTCTGTGTCTCAGGCAGTTTCATCTTTTTATATTTACTACTATTTATAACTTTCCTCTATGTCCAAATTGCGAAAGTTTCTTACTTCTCAGGTTCTGATGTCAGTGAATCAACATTTATTCTGGAGGAAAATGGATATATGCTTCAGCTTTTGAGTTGCTGCATCAACCCATTTATTTATGCAGGGACTCAGAGTAAATTCAGACAGGAGTTAAAGAATGGGGTGAAATATCCACTGCGTCTATTTGTTAAATTAGCTAAATGAAGAAATCCCAACATGAATTGTACCTTATATTCCGTTTTTTGCTCTTGTCCAAGTGACACATGACCTCCCCTCCCAGATAAAATGACCTGCTTTGATATCCTTATTCACTATGTGAACTTAAGAATGTATTAGGAACACACATCACCACATAATTCAGTGTTGTAATCTGTTCTCAGTTTACATTTCTTTTCCCATGTTGGCTCAGGTATGGTATATTCCCATCAGCCCCAAGGGCTCGGAGTATCGCTACATTCATGTGGGAGATAGTGAGTGTGACCTCCGATCTGTTATTATATATCACGTTTAACTATTTACTGAAGGAATCTCAATATTCCACTGTCTATTGTTTGCATCTGGAGGGTAGGGTATGAACATAAAAACACAAGAACACAGAAATAGAAGCAGAAGTAGACCATATGGCCCATCGAGCCTACTCCACCATTCAATGCGACCATGACTAATATTGGGCTTCAATTCCACTTATCCCTCAATTCCCTGTGAGACCAAAACTCGATCTATCCCAGCCTTAAATATATTCAACATTGGAGCATCCATAACCATCTGGGGTAGAGAATTCCAAAGATTCACAAGCCTTTGAGTAATTTCTCCTCATCTCAGTCCTGAATGATTGACCCCTTATCCTGAGACTGTGTCCCCTTGTTCTAGATTCCCCAACCAGCAGAAAAATCTCAGCTTCTACCCTCTCAAGCTCTTTGAGAATCTTGTATGTCTCAATTAGATCACCTCATTCTTCTAAACCCCAGAGAGCATCGGTCCAATTTACTCAGCCTCTCATCAGAGGACAACCCCCCCTCATCCCAGGGACCAACTTAGTAAATCTTCACTGCACTGCCTCCAGTGCGAGTATATCCTTTCTTAAATGTGGAGACAAAACTGCACACAGTATTCCAGGTGTGGTCTCACTGAAGCCCTGTACAATTTTAGTAAGACTTCTTTATTCCTGTACTCCAATCCCCTTGCAATAAAGGCCAACATGCCATTTACCTTCCTAATAGCATGCTGCACCTGCATTTTAACTTTGTGCGTTCCTTGTACGAGTACACCCAAGTCTTTTTCAACATCAACACTTACCAGTTACACAGCTTTAAAAATATTCTGCTTTTCTATTTTTACGATCAAAGTGAACAACTTCGCACTTCCCGACATTATACTCCATTTGCCATCTTGTTGCCCACTCACTTAACCTATCTATATCTCTCTGCAGCATCTCTATGTCCTCTCCACAGCTGACCTTTCCACCGAGCTACATATCAGCAAACTTAGATACATTACTGTCTGTCTCTTCATCCAATTCATTAATATAGAGTGTAACTAGCTGAGGCCCGAGCACTGATCCTTGCAGCACCCCACTATTCACTGCCTGCCAACTCAAAAATGCCCCATTTATGCCCACTCTCTGCTTCCTGTCTGTTAACCAATCCTCTATCCATGCTAAAAAATTACCCCCAACATCATCTTATCTTGCCTATTAATCTTTTATGTGGCACCTTATCGAATGCCTTTTGGAAATCCAGGTATACTACATCTCCTGATTCCCCTTTATCGAGCCTACTCGTTACATCCTGAAGCAATTCTAAACAATTTGTCAAACAGGATTTCCCTTTAGTCAAACCATGCTGCCTTGTTCTAATCAGACTATGCTTTTCCAAGTGCAATGTTAAAACTTCCTTAATAATAGTTTCCAGTATCTTCCCAATGATTGATGTTAGGCTAACTGGCCTGTAGTTCCCAGTTTTCTCTCTCCCTTCTTTCTTGAAAAGCAATGCAACATTTGCCAAATTCCAATCTCATGGGACCATTCCTGAATCTAAGGAATTTTGGAAAATCATAGCCAGAGTGTTGGAGAAGTTTTGCTGAGTTTTACTAATTATTACTTAACTTTGTAGAAGCAGAAAAGCAGGACACAGCTTGTAGCTAATCTAACCACAATCAACTGTCATAAAATGTAGACAGAGCAGCTAACCACAATCAGACGTTACTGGCACATATGGTGTCTGGAGTGGGCATTGAATTAAGGAACTAGCTTGTTTTTGTTGAAACTGATGTTTTGCTGACCTCGGACTCTGCATGGTGCACAGTCAAGTAGGCGGTCTTGTGATCATCTTGTGGGCGTTTATCTAATTGTGAAATTGTTAGCTCTGCCTCTGTTATACTATAAATCCACGGCAATCTGTCGCTCTTTGGGAGTAGCACTGGACCGCCTTTAGGTAAGGTGTGTTCCCTCATGATATCATGCAATAAAGTGTTTGTTCTCAACGTCTGAGTCCGGAGAATTTGTTCAACAATTGGGCGTAATCTGGATTTTATCCAACACAGAGCATCCACTATCTCTGCAGCTACCTCTTTTAGAACCGAAGTATGTAGGCCATCTGGTCCTGGGGACTTGTCAGATTTTAATCCCTCAAGTTTCTCCAATACTTTTTCTGGGCTGATATCAATTTCCTTAATTCCTCACTTAGGTTATTGCCTGTTTATGTTATGGAACTTGTGTCTTCTACTGTGAAGGCAGACACAAAATATTTGTTCAATGTCTCTGCCATTTCCTCTTTCCCCATGATAATTTCTCCTGTCTTTGCTTCTAAACAACCAACGTCTACTTTAACTACTTTCTTCCTTTTTATGTACTTATCAAAGCTCTTACAATCTATTTTTATATTGCTGGCTAGTTTACTCTCATTCTATTTTTTCCCTTCTTCTCAACTTTTTGGTGACCCTTTGATGGTTTGTGAAACACTCCCAATCCTCAGACTTGTACTATTTTTTGCAACATTGTAAGCCTTTTCTTTTAGTTTAACACTCTCCTTAACTTCCTGAGTGAGCCACAGATGGGTCTTTCTTGGCGCATTTTTGTTTTTGAACGGAATGTACTTTCGTTGAACCCCTTGAATTGTTTCTTTAAATATTTCCCACTGTTCATTTACCCCCATATCGTCCAGTCTATTTACCCAATTAACCTTAGCCAGTTCTCCCCTCATACCTTCGTAATTGGCTTTAAGTTTAATATTCTTGCTTGTGATTAAAATGTGTCACTTTCAAACTTAAAATTAAATTTAATGGTATTATGATCACTATTTCCCAGTGGATCTTTTACTATGACATTGCTAATTAACCCTGCTTCATTACACAATATGAGAACTAAGATAGCTTTATCCATGGCTGGTTCAACAATGTATTGCTCCAAGAAACTATCACAAAAGCATTCTGCAAATTCATCTTCCAGACCACTGTTGTCAATTTGATTGTCCCAGTCTATATGCAGATTAAATTCCCCCACAATTAATACGTTACCTTTATTACAAACTCCAATAATTTTCTGTATAATGTTCTGTCCAACAATATAATTACTGTTAAGGGTCTGTAAATTACTCCCACCAGCATTTTCTGACTCCTGCTATTCCTGATTTTCACCCAATCCGATTCTACTTCATGATTTTGAGACCCGATCCCTTCTTATTAATGTTCTTATGCCATCCCTCACTATGAGGGCTGCCCCTCCTCCATTGACATTCTGTCTCTCCAAAATATTGTGTACCCTGGAATATTCATCTCTCAACATTGATCTCCTTGTAACAATGTCTTGGTAATGGCAATTAGATCCAGATCGTTTAACTCTATTCGTCCCATTAGTTCACCTATCTTATTACGGATGCTTCGTGCATTCAGATAAAGGAACTTTAATTTCATTTTTTTAACCTCTATTCCCAGTGATGACCTTATTTACCAATTTACAATTTTTGTTAAACTCTGTACCTTCCTGTCCCATTTTGTTCGAATTTACCCACATCACTATCCTGCTCCGATACCCTGACTTCTCTTTGTCTACATGGACTTTAGCAAGGCTTTTGACAATGTCCCGCATGGGAGGCTGGTTTGGAAGGTTTGAACACATGGGATCCAGGGTGAGCTAGCCAATTGGATACAAAATTGGCTTGGTCATAGGAGGCAGAGGGTGTTGTGGAGGGTTGTTTTTCGGATTGGAGGACGGTGACCAGTGGTGTGCCGCAGGGCTTGGTGGTGGGCACTCGATTGTTTATCATATATATTAATGACTTGGATGTGAATGTAAGGGGCATGATTAGTAAGTTTGCAGATGACACCAAAATTGGTGGTATAGAGGACAGTGAAGAAGGTTGTCTAAGGTTACAACAGGATATAGGTCAACTGGGAAAGTGGGCAAGGGATTGGCAAATGGAATTTAATGCAGACAAGTGCGAAGTGATTCATTTTGGGAAGTTAAACCAGGGCAGGACATATACAGTGAATGGCAGGACCATGGGGAGTGTTGTTGAGCAGAGAGACCTTGGGGTGCAAGTACATAGTTCCCTGAAATTGGTAACACAGGTAGACAGGGTGGTGAAGAAGGTGTATGGCATGCTTGCCTTCATCAGCCGAGGCATTGAGTACAAGAGTTGGGACGTCATGTTACAGTTGTACAAAACATTGGTTAGGCCGCACTTGGAGTACCGTGTGCAGTTCTGGTCGCTGCACTACATGAAAGAAGTGATTAAGCGAGAGAAGGTGCAGAAAAGATTCACCAGGATGTTGCCTGGTTTGGAGGGCTTGAGTTATAAAGAGAGATTGGATAGGCTGGGTCTGTTTTCCCTGGAGCGAAGGAGGCTGAGAGGGGACATGATAGAGGTATATAAAATTATGAGAGGCATAGTTAGGGTAGATAGCCAGAGTCTGTTTCCCATGGTAGGGGTGACTAAAACTAGAGGGCATAGATTTAAGGTGAGAGGGAGGAGGTTTAAAAGGGATGAAAGGGGTAAATTTTTCACACAAAGAATAGTGGGTATCTGGAATGAGCTGCCAGAGGTGGTGGTGGAGGCAGGAACAGTAGTGACATTTAAGAGGCATCTGGACAGGTACTGGAATGAGAAAGGCATAGAGGGATATGGAATTCATGCAGGCAGGTGGAATTAGTATAGATAGGCATTATGGTCGGCATGGACACGGTGGGCCGAAGGGGATGTTTCTATGCTGCACGACTCTGTGACTCTATAGATTTCTAAATTTCCCTTCACCCAAACCATTTCACCCCCCCTGTTAAAAGCCCTGTCCACGGCCTTCGTTATGCAATTGGCCAGGATACTGGTCCCAGCCCAGTTCACGTGAAGCCCATCCCAACGGAATAGCTCCCTCTTCCCCGAGTATAGATGTCAGTGCCCCAAGAATCTAAATCCCTTCTTCCCACACCACTGAGTCATGTGTTTAGTTCTCTAATCTGCTTGACCCTGTGCAGATTTGCACATGGCTCAGGTAACACTCTGGAGATGATTACCTTTGATGTTCTGCATAATCAAGAAGGTGAAAACCCCGACAGAATGGATTAACAGCAAGGTAGCAGTGAAACAACCTGGAAAACTGAGAGTATGCAGCGACCCAAAGGATCTAACTAAAGTTCTGAAGAGATCTCACTACCCCAGGCCAACCATTGAAGGAATTTTGCCTTACTTGCAAAGGCAAAAATCTTCACCACCCGAGATGTGAAGGATGGTTACTAGCAAGTGAAGCTGGATGAAAGCAGCAGCTTTCTGGATGCTGTTCGGGAGATACAGATGGTTGTACATGGCATTTGGCATTTCCATGGTTCGGGAGGAGGATCAATACAGACAGAAAGAGATAGTGATCATCCTGGAGTGGAAGCTATAGTGGATGATCTGCTAGTTTATGGATGCGGAGACACAATGGAAGAAGTCATTGCTGACCATGATCAAAATCTAGAGCGACTGCTGGACAGAGCTCATCAGATGAACTGGAAGCTGAACAAGAAAATAATTACAATAAAAGATGTCCGAAGTTAAGGACAGAGGTCATGTACTGACAGCAAAAGATCTTCACCCAGATCCCGAAAAGTTGAGAGCAGTAGCAGCGATGCAGTGACCAACAGATGTAAAAGCAGTGCAATGATTTGTTGGACTCATCAACTATTCTGCAAAGTTTTTGCCCAATTTGTTGCTGGAATGTGAATCCTTACGCCAACTCACTGCCAAGGATGTGCAGTGGTATTGGGGCACTAAAATCAAGCAACCAGTGACGGTAACGCCACTGCTGAAATACTATGATGTAAATGATGAAGTCACCCTGCAGTGTGATGCCAGCAAGACAGGACTTGGAGCAACCCTAATGCAGCAAGAACAACTGGTTGCATTTGCATCCAGGCGTTAGTGCAAACAGAATGACACAACACTCAGGTCATGAAAGAGTGCCTGACCATTGTCTTTGCTTGTGAAACAATTTCAACAGTACCTACTTGGAAGAGACAAAGTGGCAGTCGAGCCGACCACAAGCCACTTCAAAGCATTTTCTTCAAGCCGCTACTATCTGCTCCAAAGCATCTTGAAAGTGTGTGACTCTGGTTACAGAAATATCGGCTGGATGAGAGATACAAGCAAAGGAAACAGATGTACATGGCTAATATGCTGTTGAGAGCAGCACTCCCTATGAAGAAAGGAGAGGATGCTACGACAGTGTGAAAGTTTCCAGATCCAATTTGAAGCTGCAGCTCATCATGCTCTGGAAGTCATCAACCAACAGAGACATTGAATCTGACAAACAAGCACCTTGCTCAAATCAAGCCAACTACCCAAGATGCAACTCTCCACACTCAAAGTAGTGATGAAAGGATGGCCTGAAAGCATCAAGGACACTTCTGTGGTCACAAAAGCGTATTGGGAATACGGAGATGAATTGACAGCCCAAGTTGGCATCTTGTACAAAGGAACAGAGTCACTGGAGTCAAGAGTCAGCCCAAGTGGCAACTTGGTGACAACTGCTCTACGCAGGTCCCTTGATTGTACGTGGCAGAGGTGAATGACCAGACTGCAGACCGTCACAACTGCAGACACATACGCATAACCGGAGAAGTTGTTCCTTCAATGCCCGATCAGGAAGATGTGAACTCACCATCTGCACAGACCATAGATCAACCACCAGTCCCAGAGGTCCACAACACCCCAACAATGGAAATGGAACAATTGTTACTGCGGCAACAAGTGACACGGGAACGATACTCAGGCTGGGCTTGCATCACCTGGAGTTTAGAAGAGTAAGAGGCAACTTGGTTGAAACATAAGATTCTGAGGGATCTTGACAGGGCGGTCGTGGAAAGGATGTTTCCCCTTGGAGAATCTAGAACTGGGGATAATTGTTTAAAAATAAAGGGGTCGCCCATTTAAGATACAGATGAGAACTTTTTTCTGAGGGTCGTGAGTCTTTGCTTCCACTGCGTTTTGAGGAAGAGAGTTGCAGAGTCTTAATATTTTTAAGGCAGAGGGAGATAGATTCTTGCTAAGCAAGGGGGTGAAAGGTTATTGGGGTCAGGTGGGAATGTGGCATTGAGGTTACAATCAGATCAGCCATGATCTTATTGAATCACGGAGCAGGCTCGAGGGGCCGAGTGGCCTACTCCTGCTCCTAATACGTAGGTTCATATGGAAAGGAAAATCACCCAGATGAACATCCAATGACAGCATGCACGATTGAGAGACCGGCACAATTTAAAGATTATCATAGGGCTGGATTTTAAGGAGCCTTCGATATTGGGATCCATGGTGTGGGGATGGTCTGAAGATGGCCCCAGATAAGGCCTACCAAGGACCTCGACGCCGGAAGTGCCCAGCCCGATAGACCCGATGGCGGTGAGTCCTCGTGGCGATCCCCCCATTGCTCATCGACGGAACCCCGATTTGAATATTTAAATTAAAATGATTGACTGAATTAAGCTCACGTCACCTCCTGATGTCCCACTGTGATCTTTGGCCTGGTGACCTTCGGATCCCCGTCCGGAGAACTGAGGTGCAACCCTGGTGGGGAGGCACGTTTATCAGGGCGGCCGTGTGGGTGTGGGGGGTGGGGGGAGGGGCGCGGGGTGGGAAATGTAATGGTGTGGGGGATGATGGGACGGGTTGTAGTTGAAAGTTTGTGCAGCTTGTGGGGTGGGACAGATGGTCAGGTCAGGGCAAATAATTAATTTCATTGTTATCAGGAGGGATGGGTGAGGGACAAAAAAAAAGTATTTATTTTAACTCAATTTACTTTCAAATATTTAAATTAGCCAGTCGGGATGGCAGCCCTTTGAAAATAGCTTCAGTGCCTGTACAGCTAATGTCATTGCTGGAGATGGACAGCCTGCCCCCTCCACGCGATCGGGGGAGTGGGGAGAGGGGGGGAGAGGGAGGGGAGAGGGAGGGGGGAGTGGGGAGAGGGGGGGAGAGGGAGGGGAGATGGAGGGGAGAGGGAGGGGGGGAGGGGTGAGAGGGGGGGGAGGGGGTGGAGCCCACCCCGGGGATGCAAATGAGCCACCACACGGAAGATTGCAGCAGCTCTTTGGCATATGGCCCGTAAAGGTAGGCCACCATTTTTTCATCTGAAGCAAGATTATAAGATACAGCCCTATGTGTGCAATGCACGTGCAGAGACTGACAAGAACAACGAACTGCTAAATGCATGAGAACAGTCGTGCACATAGTGGGTAATGTGGGCGACTCAGTGTAAATGATAATCTATGCAATTTGTTTTGTTTTTTGTATGAAAATGGGGATGTTGGAGATAGAAATGCAATACTGTACTAATGTGCCTCCTGGCTTGCTGTAGTCATGTGACTTCTACCATCAGGCAGTCACTGCAGGCAGCCATCACAGGCTCAGTTCAATAAAGGCAAAATACAAGCAATACGTGTTGTCCTGTGAACTTGTAACATGTTTCTTGCTTGCGATGCATAAGCTCAATCACACCAAGATGACTGGTATGAATAATGTAGGTTCTTTTATTTGAACAGTAGGACTGTTACATATAAATTACAGGAGACCCACATTTCTAGAATGGGTATTAAAAAGACTACAACTACCAGGCCACATGACATCACTTCCTTCGGCGATGAGCACGCCCATTATTTACACATTCTCTTAAAGCCCTAATACAACATCCCCTTTTTTCCCCAAAGATAACCATTACACACAGTAATAACAGATACAATCGGATTGTTACAAAAACTATTTATATAAAAGATGGATCTCCACTTATCATTTAAGAGTTTAAGAGTCCCTATAACAAAGGTGGCTTCCGGACCTCGTGATGGTGAAACCTTTGAGATCTAGACTCATCATTCCATGGTCCTTGACTTGTAGATAGGTTAGTACACAAGGAAGCTATCATTGCACTGGTTGTCTTCGCATTGTTCTTCCACAATCTCACTGACCTCACTCTGGAGCACATTCTTGACACAACTTGAGTGTTGGATGATACACAGCTGGATAACTCCTTCAGCTGGCTTCTGTTCCTCTAACATTGCTCTGTTAGATTTATGACCTCATAGGATCTAGGCTCACTGCTTACCCTAGAAACTGGTGTGGGAAACCAGGTTCCTTCAGTCAGATGGATCACATGAAACTTTTGTCCCATATTTGGTCTCGGCAACTCGGCACCCGCATTTTGGTCACATATAGCCTTCGACTTCTCGTTTTCCAAAAAACTTCTCTTGTACTGTTGAAGACTTCATTCTCCCACTTTCCTCCCAAACATAATTTCTGCTGGTGAGGGTAAGCCCATGTCCAAAGGTGTCAATCTCAGATGTAGCATGGTGAATTGGAAGTCTTGATTTGTCTGCACTTTACGATCAATGCCTTAACAGTACGGACCATTCTCTCGGCAAGACCATTTGACCTAGGGTCATGTGGCAAGGCAGTCATATAGTTTATGCCCCATCTAGGACACATGTCCCTGAAAGGCTTACCAATGTACAGCAGCCTGTTGTCTGATACGATCTCTTCTGGTGTACCACAGACTGAATATCTCACTTATTGTGTTTTCAATGGACAAGCTCGAGGTATCCTTCAACTACCACATGATTGTAAATTTGGAGAAGTAGTTCGTGACCAAGAGAAAAATCACCATGAACAGTGAATAGATTCATCAAGAATGCAATGAACTTTGAAGGTTTTGAGACTCCCGGTGCTGATTCGGCTGGTTGTCCTGGCACGCCTCACACATCATCACGACCTTTTTTATACCACCGTTGATCCCTGGACAGTATATAGTTTCTCTCAGCAGTCACCTTGCCCGCTTTATACCATATGCCCTTGGTGCATCTGCAGCAAAATGTTCTGATGAATAACTTCAGGAATAAGTAACTGCTTTCCCTTGAATATTATGCCTCTCGAGATGCCTAATTTATCTCTTTATGGCCAAAAGCACTTCACATTGTCTTGCACTTCCTGCATCATGTCAGGACAATCTTGGATAATGATTTTCCACAGTGCCATCAGTCGTGGATCTCTAGACGTTGGATGCATTGGTGTTGACCAAAACTCACTAACTCGACTCTGAGGGTATCCTTGACTTCGATATCCAAGCTATCCACTTGCAAGTTCAATGAAACATTGACAGTTTTTTTTGGATTTGGTAATCTGCTTAGAGTGTCTGAAGTGATCATTGTGTTACCTGGTTTGTAGCAGACTTCACAATCATGTCCTTGAACCTTTATGAGAAGTCTCTACAGTCTAGGTGGTGTGCTTGTCAACGGTTTGCACCAAATTACCTCCAATGGATTGTGGTTTGTTTCTACAACGAGTCTTTTACCAAAGAGGTATGTGTGGAATCTTGTTACCCCAAACACTAGAGCCAGAGTTTCGCACTCTGTTTGAATAATTTGATTGCACTTTTGATAAGCTTTGAGCCAAATGCAGTAAGTTTTCTATCATGCATGATGCACACCCCTAGCCCTTCCTGAGATGCATCGACCTCTAGGACCATCTCCTTTGTTGGGTCATAATATTGCAGAACACTTGTCTGCTCCAACAATGTCTCTTTCAGTAATTCAAACATGTGCTGATGGTCCTCCTGCCATAAGTAAGGAACAGCCTTCCTGAGCAACTCTCATTAACGCTGCTCATTCTGCTAAATTAGGTATGTTTGGTGCCAAGAAGTTAAATAATCCAATGCAGTGCTGGAAGTCCTGAGGAGTCAGCATTGCTTTCACATCCTCTATTTTCCCTGGATCAGGACATATCCCAGAACTGAAGGATATAAAGCCAAAAAAGTTGATGTGCCTCACGTTCGCCTCGCACTTCTTACTGTTAGGAACATAGGAACAAGAGTAGGCCATTCAGCCCATTGAGCCTGCTCAGCCATTCAATTAGATCATGGCTGATCATCTACCTCTGCCATTTTTCTGTGCAAATCCTGTATCTCTTGATGTCATTAGTATCCAGATATCTATCAATTTTTATCTTGAACATGCTCAACGACTGAGCTTCCACAACCCTCTGGGATAGAGAATTCCAAAGATTCACCACCTTCTGAGTGAAGAAATTCCCCTTCATCTCAGTCTTCAATGACCTACCCTTATTCTGAGACTATGTCCCCTGGTTCTAGACTCACCAGCCAGGGGAAACATCCTATCTACAGCCACCCTGTCACATCCTGTAAGAATTTTGTAAGAGTCAATGAGATCCTCTAATTCTTCAAAACTCGGGAGAATACCGGCCCAGTCTCCTCAATCTCTCCTCAGAAGACAATCCCACCATCCCAGGGATTAGTCTGGTGAACCTCTGTTGCACTCTCTCGATGACAAGTATATCTTCCTTAGACGAGACCAAAAATGTACACAATACTCCGGGTGCAGTCGCTCCAAAGATCTACACAATTGCAACAAGCCATTTTTATTCCTGTACTCAAATCCCCTTGCGTTGAAGGCCAACATAACATTTGCCTTCCAAACTGCTTGTAGCACCTGCATGCTAGATTTTAGTGACGTGAACAAGAACACCCAGGTCTCTTTGAACATCAACACTTCCCAACTTCTCACCATTTAAGAAATACTTTATATTTCTGTTTTTTCGACCCAATTGGATAACCTCACACTTATTCACATTATATTCCATCTGCCATGTTCTTGCCCATTCACTTAGCCTGTCCAAATCCTCTTGAAGCATCTTTGATCCTGACAATTTAATATCCCCTCTAGTTTTGTGTCATCAGCAAATTTGGAAACATTACATTTGGTCCCCACATCAAAATTATTTATATAGATTATGAACAACTGTGGCCCAAGTACTGATCCTTGCAGTACCCAACTAGTAATGGCCTGATATTCTGAGAATGACCCATTTATTCAGACACTCTGTTTTCTGTCTGTTAATCAATTCTCAATCCATACCAATATATTATCCCCAATCCCATGTGCTGTAATTTTGTTTGCTGACCTCCTGTGTGGGACCTCATCAAAAGCATTATGAAAATCCAAATACATCACATCCACTTGTTCTGTTTTATGCTTCAAATAACATCCTCAAAAAAAAAACTCAGACAGATTTGTCAAACATGATTTCTCTTTTTTAAATCCGGGTTGAATCCGCTCAATCATTGCATTATTTTCTAAGTGTCTCGTTATCACATCCTTTGTAATAGATTCTAACATTTTCCCAACTACTGACATCAAACTCACAAGTCTTTAGTTCCCAGTTTTCTTTCTCCCTCCTTTCTTAAATAGTGGGGTTACATTTGCTACTTTCCAGCTTTCAGGAACCTTTTCAGAATCTATAGAATTGTGAAAGATAAACACCAATGCATCCACTATCCATATAGTCACCTCCTTCCATACTCTGGAATGTAGCTCATCTGGTCCAGGGGATTTTACAAACTTCCATCCAGTTAACTTTTCAAGCACTACCTCTTTAGAAATACCAATTTCTTTCAGTGCTTTATTTTCACAAGTTCCTTGGTTCCCTAGTATTTCTGGAAGATTTTCTGTATCTTCCTCTGTGAAGACAGACACAAAGTAATTGTTTAATGTCTCTGCCATTTCCCTATTCTCCATTATAAATTCTCCAGTCTCCACCTGTAATGGACCCACATTTGTCCTTGTTAATCTTTTCCTTTTCACATACCTGAAGAAACTTTTACAGTCTATCTTTAGGTTTCTCGCGAGCTGGCATTCATATTCTCCCTTCCCCTTCTTTATCAGTTTTTTGGTCATCCTTTGCTGGTTTTTGTGTCATAAAGGAATGTACATTTGCTACCTTGCTCTTTTGCTTGCTCCTCCCTCTAAATTATCACATCTTTCCTCACTTAATGCCTTGCCCCCACCATTTAATTTAAAGCCTTCTCCACTCCCCTCATTGTATAAATCACACTGGTTCCAGCAGTGTCCCAACAGCTCCCTCTTTCCCCAGTACTGGTGCCAGTGCCCCATGAATCGAAACCCATTTCTCCCACACTAATATTTGAGACATGCATTTAACTCTCTATCTTATTTACCCAACTTCAATTTGCTCAAGGCTCAGGTAATAATCCAGAATAGGGAAATGGCAGAGAAATTAAACAATTAATTTGAGTCTGTCTTCACAGAGGAAGATACAGAAAATCTCCCAGAAATGCTAGGGGACCAAGGGACTTGTGAAAATGAGGAACTGAAAGAAATTAGTTTTAATAAAGAGGTAGTACTTGAAACATTATCTGTATTGGAGGTTGATAAATCCCCTGGACCAGATGAACTACATCCCAGAGTGTTGAAGGAAGTGACTATAGAGATAGTGGATGCATTAGTGGTTATCTTTCAAAATTCTACAGATTCTGGAAAGCTTCCTGCAGACTGGAAAGTAGAAAATGTAACCCCACTATTTAAGAAAGGAGGGAGAGAGAAAATGGGGAACTACAGACCTGTGGGTTTGATGTCAGTAGTTGGGAAAATGTTAGAACCTATTTATTTTATTTATTTAGAGATAACTTCCCAAATATCGACTGGAAATACTATAGTTCGAGTACTTTAGATGGGTCAGTTTTTGTCCAGTGTGTGCAGGAGGGTTTTCTGACACAGTATGTAGACAGGCCAACCAGGGGCAATGCCACATTGAATTTGGTACTGGGTAATGAACCCGGCCAGGTGTTAGATTTAGATGTAGGTGAGCACTTTGGTGATAGTGATCACAATTCGGTTAGGTTTACCTTAGCGATGGGCAGGGACAGGTATATACCGCAGGGCAAGAATTATAGCTGGGGGAATGGAAATTATGATGCGATTGGGCAAGATTTAGGATGCATAGGATGGGGAAGGAAACTGCAGGGGATGGGAACAATCGAAATGTGGAGCTTATTCAAAGAGCAGCCACTGCGTGTCCTTGATAAGTATGTACCTGTGAGGCAGGGAGGAAGTTGTCGAGCGAGGGAGCCGTGGTTTACTAAAGAAGTTGAAGTGCTTGTCAAGAGGAAGAAGAAGGCTTATGTTAGGATGAGACGTGAAGGCTCAGTTAGGGCGCTTGAGAGTTACAAGCTAGCCAGGAAGGATCTAAAGGGAGAGCTAAGAAGAGCAAGGAGAGGACACGAGAAGTCATTGGCGGATAGGATCAGGGAAAACCCTAAGGCTTTCTATAGGTATATCAGGACTAAAAGAATGACTAGAGTTAGATTAGGGCCAATCAAGGATAGTGGTGGGAAGTTGTGTGTGGAATCAGAGGAGATAGGGGAAGTGTTAAATGAATATTTTGCGTCAGTATTTACAGTAGAGAAAGAAAATGTTGTCGAGAATACTGAAATTCAGGCTACGAGGCTAGATGGGATTGAGGTTCACAAGGAGGAGGTGTTAGCAATTTTGGAAAGTGTGAAAATAGATAAGTCCCCTGGGCCAGATGGGATTTATCCTAGGATTCTCTGGGAAGCTGGGGAGGAGATTGCAGAGCCTTTGTCCTTGATCTTTATGTCATCATTGTCGACAGGAATAGTGCCGGAAGACTGGAGGATAGCAAATGTTGTCCCCTTGTTCAAGAAGGGGAGTAGAGATAGCCCTGGTAATTATAGACCTGTGAGCCTTACTTCGGTTGTGGGTAAAATGTTGGAAAAGGTTATAAGAGACAGGATGTATAATCATCTTGAAAAGAATAAGTTCATTAGTGATAGTCAGCACGGTTTTGTGACGGGTAGGTCGTGCCTCACAAACCTTATTGAGTTTTTCGAGAAGGTGACCAAACAGGTGGATGAGGGTAAAGCAGTGGATGTGGTGTATATGGATTTCAGTAAGGCGTTTGATAAGGTTCCCCACGGTAGGCTATTGCAGAAAATACGGAAGTATGGGGTTGAAGGTGATTTAGAGCTTTGGATCAGAAATTGGCTAGCTGAAAGATGACAGAGGGTGGTGGTTGATGGCAAATGTTCATCCTGGAGTTTAAATACTAGTGGTGTACCGCAAGGATCTGTTTTGGGGCCACTGCTGTTTGTCATTTTTATAAATGACCTGGAAGATGGTGTAGAAGGGTGGGTTAGTAATGTCGTTGGAGTTGTGGATAGTGCCGAAGGATGTTGTAGGGTACAGAGGGACATAGATAGGCTGCAGAGCTGGGCTGAGAGATGGCAAATGGAGTTTAATGCGGAAAAGTGCGAGGTGATTCACTTTGGAAGGAGTAACAGGAATGCAGAGTACTGGGCTAATGGGAAGATTCTTGGTAGTGTAGATGAACAGAGAGATCTTGGTGTCCAGGTGCATAAATCCCTGAAGGTTGCTCCCCAGGTTAATAGGGCTGTTAAGAAGGCATATGGTGTGTTAGCTTTTATTCGTAGGGGGATCGAGTTTCAGAGCCACGATGTCCTGCTGCAGCTGTACAAAACTCTGGTGAGACCGCACCTGGAGTATTGCGTGCAGTTCTGGTCACCGCATTATAGGAAGGATGTGGAAGCTATGGAAAGGGTGCAGAGGAGATTTACTAGGATGTTGCCTGGAATGGAGGGAAGGTCTTATGAGGAAAGGCTGAGGGACTTGAGGTTGTTTTCGTTGGAGAGAAGAAGGAGGATAGGTGACTTAATAGAGACATATAAGATAATCAGAGGGTTAGATAGGGTGGATAGTGAGAGACTTTTTCCTCGGATGGTGATGGCAAACACGAGGGGACATAGCTTTAAGTTGAGGGGTGATAGATATAGGACAGATGAGTAGTAGGGGCGTGGAACGCCCTGTCTGCAACAGTAGTAGACTCGCCAACTTTAAGGGCATTTAAGTGGTCATTGGATAGACATATGGATGAAAATGGAATAGTGTAGGTCAGATGGTTTCACAGGTCGGCGCAACATCGAGGGCCGAAGGGCCTGTACTGCGCTGTCATGTTCTAATGTTCTAATGTTCTAATGCTCTAAAGATACAGCACTGAAACAGGCCCTTCGGCCCCCTGAGTCTGTGCCAACCAACAACCACCCATTTATACTAATCCTACATTAATCCCATATTCCCTACCACATCCTCACCATTCTCCTACCACCTACCTACACTAGGGGCAATTTACAATGGCCAATTTACCTATCCTGCAAATCTTTGGCTGTGGGAGGTAACCAGAGCACCCGGCAGAAACCCACATGGTCACAGGGAGAACTTGCAAACTCCGCACAGGCAGTACCCAGAATTGAACCCGGGTCGCTGGAGCTGTGAGGCTAACCACTGCGCCACCCCTATTATAAAAGGATGTGATAATTAGACACTTAGAAAATAATGATTTGATTGGGCAGAGTCAACTTGGACTTAAGGTGAAATCATATTTGACAAATCTGTTGGAGTTTTGAGGATGTTATTTGTAGCATAGATAAAGGAGAAACAGAGGATGTGGTGTATTTGGATTTTCAGAAGGCTTTTGATAAGGTCCCTCACAGGAGGTCAGGAAACAAAATTACAGCACATGGGATTGGGCGTAATATACTAGTATGATTGTGAATTGGTTAACAGACAGAAAACAGAGAATAGGAATAAATGGACCATTCTCAGGGTGGCAGGCTGTTACTAGTGGGGTACCGCAAGGATCAGTGCTGGGGCTACAGCTGTTCACAATCTATATAAATGATTTGGATGTGGGGACCTAATATAATATTTCCAAATTTGCTAATAACACAAAACTAGTTGGGAGGAGAACGCAAGGAGGCTTCAAGGTGACTTGGACAAACTAAGTGAAAGAGCACAAACATGGCAGATGGAATACAATGTGAATAAGTGTGAGGTTATCCACTTAGGTAGAAAAAAAACAAAATAAAGAGGATTTCTGAAATGGTGAGAGGTTGATGTCCAAAACAACCCGGGTGTCCTTGTTTATAGAATCACAGAATTGTTATAGCACAGAAGGAAGCCATTCAGCCCATCATGTCTGCCCCAGATCTCCGAATGAGCATTTCACAGAGTGCCACTCCCTCACCTTCTCCCTGCACATTCTTCCTTTTCATATAACAGTCTAATTCTCTTTTGAATGCTTCAACTGAACCTGCCTCCACCACACTCAGGCGGTGCATTCCAGACCTTAACCACACGCTGCATGAAGAAGCTTTTCCTAATGCAACTTTTGCTTATTTTACCAATTACTTTAAATCTGTGCCCTCTCGTTCTCGATCCTTTCATGAGTGGTAACAGTTTCTCCCTATCTACTCTGTCTAGATCTCTCATGATGGTGAATACCTCTATCAAATCTCCTCTCAGCCTTCTCTTCTTCCAGGAAAACAGTCCCAACTTCTCCAATCTATCTTCATAAATGAAATTCCTCATCCTTTCAAGCATTTTCGTGAATCTTCTGTGCACCCTTTCCAACATCTTCATATCCTTCCTAAAGTGTGGTGCCCGGAACTGGAGGCATGAGTCATGAAAGGCGAGTATACAGGTGCAGCAAGCTATTAGGAAGGTGAATGGTACGTTGGTTTTCATCACAAGGGAATTTGAGTACAGGAGTAAAGAGGTCTTGCTGCAATTGTATACAGCCGTGGTGAAACCACACCTGGTTGATTGTGTGCAGTTTTGGTCTCTGTGGGAGAAGTTTTGCTGAGCTTTGCTAATTGTTACGTAACTTTGTAGAAGCAGAAAAACAGGACACAGCTTGTAGCTAATCTAACCAGAGGTCATAAAATGTAGACAGAGCAGCTAAACACAATCAGACGTTACGGCCAGATTGATGTCTGGAGTGGGCATTGAACTAGGTTTGTTATAAGGTTAAAATAATAGTTTGTTATTGTTGAAACTAACGTTTTACTCATAACGGACTCTGCATGGTGCACCGTCACGTCGGCGGTCTTGTGATTGTCTTGTGGGTGTTTAGCTAATTGTCAAACTGTTAGCTCTGCCTCTGTTATACTATATAAGTCCACGGCGATCTGTAGCTCTTTGGAGTAACACTAGACCACCTTTAGGTAAGGTGTGCTGCCCATGATATCATGCAATAAAGTGTTTATTCTCAATGGCTGAGTCCGGAGAATTTGTTCAACAATTGGGCATAATCTGGATTTCTCCAACAATTTGGCGTAGTCGGCAGGATCCCTTTTGTACGGGATCCTGAATGAACCTAACGGGGATCAGGAACCTAAAGTAGAAAATCCAGAAAATTTTAGAAACAATTTGGCGTAGTAGTGGTCCGGACTTGAGTCTGCACGAGCTGTTCCTCCGCTGGGCGGAGTAAAGAGGCCGTGAGACAAAGGGGTTAGGACTGGAACGACTGGGGCTGTAACTAAACAATACCAATCTACCCGACAGGCAAGTGATCGTTGCTCCTGAGTTCACGGGTTGATCTAGCCCTAGAGAAAGCGACCCTGTGGGACAGAAGGAGGACGAAAGACCGTTGGCCTGAGAGACATGGGGTGAGCCAGACCCAGCCGGCCAGGTGACCGTGAGAATTTAACATTAACTGCGCCTGTTCGTATCCTTGTGTCTATTCGTTTTGTTGTGTCTTGTTTGTTTTCCTTTGTTTTAATGCTACTTGATTCATAGAAAAGAACTCGTAAGTGAAGAAGGTTTGAGAAAGTAGAAGGAAGAATGGACTCAACGGCTTCCAAGAAGGAGAAGTTGCCCCCGGGGACAAGTAAACCATGTCCTCTGGAGAAAGGCGACTCACGTCCGTTTGCTCCATCGAAGGAGATGCAAAAGCGCCATGGTAAATATCTGTTTTAAAGATAGGTATGTTTTAGAGTAAAAACAAGTTACAGTGTCTTTGATTCGACTGTGAGAATGTCGGAAGCTTCCACAAATGAATTGAATATCTGGGATGTACAGCTTGTGTTCTGTACAGATTGTGTTCTGTGGAACTGACTGTCGTTAACTATTTGTTGTCTGGCTTTAATGTTGAAAGCATGAGTCTATTAAGTTGTTTGGAATTGAATGAGTGTGAAAAGTGATTGTTGAGTGTGTTCATTTCGATTTAAGATTGTGCACCCAGGAATGGGATATAAAATTGAATTATATTTTAAGTTAAAGTTTTATTTTTAGTTGGTTTTGCAACTGTGAAACGGCAATGAACAATTTTCTAAGAGATAAGCTTCAGCCTTGAAGGTCTGAAGATGTCTGGCAGAAATCTAATTTGGGGTTTGGAACATTGTTTTAATTGGAAACTCTGCTATTGTTTTATTATACAGTCTAAATTTGAAGACATGTTTTACTTACTGTTATATTGTTTTAAGGGAAAGAAAGGATAAAAAAGGAGATAATGGGAAAGATTAAAGTTTGTGTAAGGACCCAGTGTTCAGTCTTTTTGATGTAAGAATGTTAAATAACTTTATCTTTAGTTTTTGGTTTTATTGCAGTTGTTTGAAAAAGGCGCCTGAAGAAAGAGCAAGAAAATGATGTAATTTACCTATCTTTTAAAATAAGTACGTGCTATTCTGTTCTGTGTGTAGTTAATAAGTATTATAAGTTAATAAGTCTGAATTGAATTAATACTGTTAAGGTTAATTGACCTGTTAAGTTGAAGAAGCATGTCGAGTTTTGGGGGAGTCTTAAGTTCCGGACAAGACTCGTTCATATAACATTGGCAGTTTTGATTTAAATATTATTGCAGTGAATTGGAATTGGAATCATCTTTGTTATAAAAATCCTTGGAATAGAAATCTCTTACAAAAGATACTAAAAGTTTGGAAACAATTGGAGTTTAATCTAAAATGCTGTCTTTCCTGATGGAGATGCTTTCCTTCAAAGTTGAAAATCTTACACATGATTTTGTTGTTTTCCAACCCGAAGGATACCAAAACGATTGAAAAAGTTTAAAATAGACAGTTCTTTTCGATCAGAAAAGAAAGGTTTTGTAAAGTGACGAAGCTGAGAATGTTTTGCTCCGCCCCCTTGGAGACAAACAAAGAACTTAACCCGCTGCAGATTTTGCATTGCTGAGAAACAAATTTATATATATTGGACATTGTTAAATTTTACATTTCTAAATTGACAGATATAAGTGGACAAATTAACCCATTGGGCTCAGGGGCAGAGCCACAATGGATTCTTTTTAAGCAGGTGACGGCAGGTTCCAAGGCCACATGAGAACTGATGCCACAAGAGATTCAGCAGTTGGGTTTTTATCTCTTGTCAATCTGGGGATTAGGGCGGTTTGCTGATGGAGGGTTTTGCCGAGGGTGTTTGTTGCTTATTGAGGGGTTAGTTATTGAGGGGAGGGTTTTTTGAGGATCTTTAGTGCTGAGACAGGGTTTTATTCGAGGGGTTTGGTGCTGAGATGGGGGTTTAGTGAGGGTGTCTAGTGCTGAGGTGGGGGTTATTTATTAAGGGGTTTAGTGCTGAGATGGGGGTTTAGTGAGGAAGAGCAGTGTTAAGTGTGATGGGGTTTATTGCTGAGGCAGGAGCTTTATTGAGAGGGTTATTTATTGAGGGGATTTAGTGCAGAATTTGGGGGAGTTTTGGACTTGAACAGACGCTGCAGAGGAGAAGGAAAGACAGCGGTTGTTGCAGTGAGCGGCTTGCGTTACCGAGCGAGCCCCTCTCCCAAAACTCAGCGGGGCTGCACTTTACTGTATCGGCTTGCAGCTAGAGGTCAGCACTCAGCCTGTTTCAGTGGACCGAGCAAACCAAACCTGATGGCTTCAGCAACCACCAAGGTGAAGCAGCAAACTTTCCAGCTCTCAAGAGCATCGACCTAAGCATAAGGAAACTGAGGCTGGAAACCCAGCTATGGGCAAATAACCCGTCTGCATTGAGGGCAGCTCCTGAGCCAAAGGCCAATAGAGCAACTAGAGCTTTGTAGTTGCTGCAGCCATCTCAGTCTGCTGAACCACTGTGGAGAAACACTTAGCCTAAAGAATGGGATTAGTCTGTGTGAGCTGATCTCCACTTTGAACACACTTAGTGTTGGTGGGAAGTAAATTCCTACAGCGATGGGAGAGAGGCAAAAACAGCAAGTGCAAACTGGTACTGTTGGCTGCAGCTTCAATCTGCATGTATGTGGCTTGTTTGACTGTTGATCTGAGACAACAACATCATCCGGCAGCACCCTGAGTGACCAAGCAGCCTTCACTGGGGATAGAACTGTCTACTTCGAATGGGGACGGGCCCAAACATTGCTTGACTCAACTCACTTGTTGGTTACCAGCTGCACAAAAGAAAGATGTAACTAAAACTAAAATAAAAAGAGACAAAACCTCATAAAATTAGCTGGAATTTCCGAACAATGTCGGATCTGGGAGATATGAAATCCTTCTACGAAGCCTTGAGATCTTTATATGGACCTTCCCAGCAGCTGCAGGCACCACTAAAATCTTTGGATGGCACAACTCTGCTCATAGATAAAGTATCCATCTTGCACCTATCTGGTGACCAGTGGATGATGCAGGAGACACTGATCACAAATATCTCCCAGAGGGAAGTGAAGTCTGAGCTGGATGAACCATCAACCCATACAGAGATTAAGATTAGTACGGCACAATTAAAATCACACAAAGCTCCCTGAATAGATGGGATTCCAGCTGAGGTCTATACACAGGGAGGAGATGTGATGCTTGATAGGTTTACAGATCTGTGTACAGTATGTTGGGAGAAAGGGACAGTGCCTCAGGACCTTTAAGATGCAGTCAGTGTCTCCCTGCACAAAAAACAATGGAGAGAAGTCTGACTGTTTAACTACAGAGGCATCACCTTACTCTCCCTTGCAGGCAAAATCTTGTCCAGAATGTTTCTAAATAGACTTGTTCTGACAATAGCTGAAGAAAGCTTCCCTGAAATCAGTGCGGATTCCGATTCAATAGGAGAACTACAGACATGGTTTTTGTGCTGAGACAGATCCAGAACTGTAGAGAACAAAACATGGGCCAGGACGCTACTTTTGTGGATCTCACCAAGGCATTTGATACAGTCAGCTGTGATGGATTTTGGAAGGTACTCTCCAGATTGGGGTGCCCTCCAAGGTTACTTATCATTCTCCATCAACTGCACGAAGGCAAGGAAGGTCAGGTCAAGCAGAATGGAGCCCTCTCAGACAGCTTCTCTATCTCCAATGGTGTTAAACAAGGATGTGTTCTGGCATCGACCCCTTTCTCCATTTTCTTCAGTGTGATGTTTCAAGAGGAAAAGGCAGGTTTGGCAGAGGACATATACATCCGCTTCTGAACAGACGGCAGTTTATTCAACCTGCGACAACCACTGGCACATACCAGAACCACAGAGGGAGCTCATCATGGAGCTTCTCTTTGCTGACAATGGCACCCTTCTGTCACACATTGAAGAGGCAATACAGCTCATCATAAACTGCTTCTGTGAGGCAACAAATGCCTTTGGCCTTACGATGAGCCGAAAGTGAGCAGAAATGCTCGACCAACCATAGCCCCGAAAAAGTTACAATCCACACCAGATCAACATTGACAGCTGCAACCTCAATGCAGTGAAACAATTTAACTATCTAGTGAGCATTATCACAGAATAATACAGTGCAGAAGAGGCCCGTCAGCCCATCGAGTCTGCACCGATGCCTTAAAGACACCTTACCTAAAATAAAAACAAGAAATGCTGGAACCACTCAGCAGATCTGGCAGCATCAGTGAAATGAGAAGAGGAGTTAACGTTTCGGGTCAGTGACCCTTCTTTGGAACACCTTAAGACACCTTACCTGTCTACCTAATCCCATTTGCCAGCACTTGGCCCATAGCCTTGAATGTTATGACGTGCCAAGTGCTCATCCAGGTACTTTTTAAAGGATGTGAGGCAACCTGCCTCGACCACCCTCCCAGGCAGTGCCACCCTCTGGGTTAAAAAGTTCTTCCTCAAATCCCCCTTAAACCTCCTGCCCCTCATATTAAAATTGTGTCCCTTCTTCAACTAAGGGGAACAGCTGCACCCCATCCACCTTGTCCATGCTCCTCATAATCTTTTTAGAACATTACAGCGCAGTACAGGCCCTTCGGCCCTCGATGTTGCGCCAATCATCTGACCTACACTATTCCATTTTCATCCATATGTCTATGCAATGACCACTTAAATGCCCTTAAAGTTGGCGAGTCTACTACTGTTGCAGGCAGGGCGTTCCACGCCCCTACTACTCTCTGCGTAAAGAAACTACCTCTGACATCTGTCCTATATCTTTCACCCCTCAACTTAAAGCTGTGTCCCCTCGTGTTTGCCATCATCATCCGAGGAAAAAGACTCTCACTATCCACCCTATCTAACCCTCTGATTATCTTGTATGTCTCTATTAAGTCACCTCTCCTCCTCCTTCTCTCTAACGAAAACAACCCCAAGTCCCTCAGCCTTGTACACCTCGATCAGGTCCCCCCTCAGTCTTCTCTGCTCCAGCGAAAATAACCCAAGCCTATCCAACCTCTCTTCATAGCTTAAATGTTCCATCCCAGGCAATGTGTGGGACATGCAGCCTCCTGTACCCACCACGAAGCTGTCCTGTGTTCTAAAACCTTTTGCAAGGTGTGCAGCTTTGAGAGGACTTTGGGTATACCAGTGTAAGAAATGGGACCCTTTAAAAAATAATAAATCTCAGTGTAATATAGAATTCTTTAAGAAACAGTCAGCACAGTATGAAACAGACCCACAGAAAACCTGATTTTTATCTGTCTCTCTCTCTCTCAAAAAGGACAGAGAAGCAGTTCCTAACACCAGGATGATCACTGGTGTAAACAAAGACAGGGTCCCAGGAGTATGACATTCCCGAGGGGGTCATATAAGGAGACACCAGACACCATAGACAGTCTGAAGCGGATACGAGGAAGTCATCCAGTGCCTTGTGTAGCATCTCATCCGTACAAGTGTCTAATGCCTCCAGTATGAAGTAAACTGAAAGATGACCAAAAGCTGAAATGATGGACAAGGGGAGATGATCGCTCGTGACAGCTCAGGTACCTGTCCTGTATTGATTGGCTAGAAGGGTTCAAACAAGTAATTGACATAGGGTGAACTACCAATGCCTAGAAATAAAGTATATAAACAAGTGCTCGGGTGATCAGTCTTTGAAGGACAGATGGGGAGGTTTCTGAAGCTCGGCTTTGGCCGAATGTTAGGCTTAGGCTTAACACTTTGGTTAGCTCGAGAATATTGAGGACCACGAGGACCGGAGATCACCAATACCTCATCTGCCTCATCCATCAGGGAGACTGCAAACACCGTTCTATATGATCTGAGATCAGTAATCCGTTCAATCTGCTACGTGCCATATGTCTTTTCTGTCTATTTAGTTTATGCATCATCATAATTAAACTGTTGCTTCTGAATAAACTATTTAAAAATCACATTATGAGCTCAACCCGCTTCTTTGAGTATCTGAGACTCCCGAACCTAAATCTTACACCAGTGCAGGAAGTCTGGCTCTGATAGCAGAACCAGAGGGTACAGCAAGCCATGACCCAGCAAGAAGTACGGACAGCAACAATGGATGTACCAAAAAACAACAAACCTGCAAGCACATACATAAAGTTAGTGAGAAGACAGACCAGGGCAAAGATTCAAACAAGGGAAATCTTCAACTTGAAAGTGATCAGGCTTTTTGTATCGTCAATGTGACACGACGTGTGGATGCAGTTACGCAATCCAAGGTGTTCACTACAAATAGCATTATTTGCCCAAAGAAAAGCAGCAAACATAAACTCACCACCAAGATTGACAATGGGGTGAGTGCCAACATCTTGCCAGTTCAAATTCTAAAGGACATGTACCTTGACTGTTGGGAGTCAATGGTGCTGGCAATCTGAGCCATCAATCAGATGATTTCCTTCACCATTTCTCTTGACCATTTTATTTGGACCACTGAACCGAGCTTTCAGCGGTTCACCCTGTAAAGGCAGTGATACTAACACCTCATCCCCTGGTTGAAATGCTCAGGTTTTGGCATGCTTGTCTACCACTTTCATCATGGTTTTTGGGGAAACTTTCAGGTGTTCCTGAACCACTTTTCAGGCTCTCATGAGTCATTCCTGGAACACAGATACATAATCGAGCACAGAGGATTCATCTCTCTCTCGCTCTAATTTTAGAGGACCTCTTATCTCATGTCCATTAGCTAATTCAAAAGGACTAAAACCAGTTGACACATCAGGTGAATCCCTAGTGGCAAACAAAAGAAATTCTGGCCCTTTATCCCAATCATGGGGATATTCATGACAGTATGCCCTGATCATCACTTTGAGTGTCTGATGGTACCTTTCTAAAGCTCCTTGTGTCTATGGGTGGTATGGTGAAGACTTTAACTGTGTTATACCCAAATTACCCATCACTTCCTGAGAACTTGTAGACATAAAATTGGAACCTTGATCCGACTGAATCTCAATTGATAATCCATATCTAGTGAAGAACTGGGTTAACTTCTCTACCGCTACCTTAACAGAAATTGTTCTCCAGGGAATGGCCTCTGGGAACCAAATAGCCATATCCATGATAGTGAGTATATTGGTGACCCGCTTTTGTTTTCAGTAAAGGTCTACCAACACCCGACTAAATGGTTCCCCAAAAACTGCTATTGGAATTAGAGGTGTCAGTTTCATGGCAGGTTGCAATTTTCGCACAACCTGGCACGTAGGCATGTATTACAAAACTGCACCACATCCTTGGAAAGACCTGGCCAGTAGAAATGTCGACTCATACATGATTGGATCTTCTGGATCACCACATGTCATACTATAGGAATTTCATGGCCTATCCTTAATATTTCCCTGCAATACTTGGGTAGTACCACTATCTGGTGAACAACCATCCATTCTTCATCTGCAGGTCTGTGTGGTGGTCTCCATTGTCTCATCAGAATCCCATTTTTAATATAGTAGCCTTCCGGAGCTCCCTTCACCTCAGCTTCAGTTAGAGCCAATTGTGCCACTTCATTTAACTCTGGATCGACTTTCTGAACCTTGATCAGAGAAGACTTACTGCACATTTCCTTCGGATTATCCAAATCCACCAAAAATGTTTCAGATATTTGGCTCTCTGTCTGTGGTGCCAATTTCACCTCCGACAATGGAACTTGTTTAGCCATTGCTCAGGTCACTACACATGAAGGTAAAATTCCTGGAACCTTTTGAAGAGCAAGAACAGAGAACAAAGAAAAGTACAGCACAGGAACAGGCCATTTGGCCCTCCAAGCCTGCGCCGATCTTGATGGCTGGCTAAACTAAAACCTTCTGCACTTCCGGGGATCATATCCCGCTATTCCCATCCTATTTATGTTTTTGTCAAGATGACAAGAAAAATTATTGCTGAATTTGCTCAGCGTCACAATGTCAAAGAGCAAGACATAAGGCAAGAAAGTGCATTTCATTATAATGGGTTGTAAGATAGCAGAATGACTGCGAAGACAGCAGCAGTTGAGAAACATGCAATTATAGAAACGTACAGCACAGATGAAGGCCATTCGGCCCATTGTGGTTCTTTGAAAGTGCAGCGGTGATTGGTTGATCAAGAGCGATACTTGCACCAGTTTGAACAGCAGGCGGAAAAGGCTTACCCATTGCCACCCATATTTTGCCTTGCACCATCAACCCTTTTCTCAGTTTATCCCTCTTGCCTTGCAAACTATCACAGACCTACACTCGCCTCTGTACTTGTCCCAGATCTGTTTCATCTCTGACTTTTCTGCTTCTGATGAAAGATCATTTACCCAGAACGTGAGCTCTGTTTCTCACTCCACAGATGCTGCCAGACCTGCTGAGTCTTTTCTCCTTGCATTTAGCAAGTATGTCCTATTAATTTGGCCATTCGTGCAGTGTGAGAAAATTTCATTCCTGGTCACAGAATGAAACCTGGGCCGCAGTTCTGAAAGCTCCAAATCTGAACTACTAGGCCACCAGGGACTTTGCTGCACCTGCTTGTGCTTTAGCTGATCCAGGTCTGCTTTTCCAATTCCTTCGCTTCAGGCCACTTTCGCCACAGCCAAGTTGCTCATTTAAAATGTAATGTTTAGTTGGAACACAAAGGCTTGTTCAGACAATTTCAGCACTGAGTGTTGTTGGCATGAACATGAAATGGACAGTGAGGTGAAATAGTACCACAAGCTGCAGATGTACAAGTTTCAATTTCCAAAACGCAACAACCTAATCAATGCGCCTTCTGTGAAACGTGCAAGGCAACTGTTATGACCAACCACTCCACTCAAAGCCCCCAATCAAAATATACGATTCCGATTGGGGTGGGACCAACGCACTGTTAATTCAATCCCATCGCTCCATAGATCGGCAAACATATCATTTAAAACTTTCCAAATTAAAGGAAGACCCAGCCAAATCGTACCATCTATTAACCCCTAAATGAGGCTAACCAAACAAGGTGTCTTGAAATCAACAAATTAACTCTTTAATTAGAAGAACTAAATTCTTCAACACTATGAAGATATAAACAGCATTTAAAACAGAAAAAATTACAGTCCTTGCAAATTTACAGTCCAATATTGCTTGAAGTCCTCTCAAAGTGTTGTTTGAAGTCCTCGCAGAATGTTGCTTGAAGTCATAGAAACATAGAAAATAGGAGCAGGAGTAGGCCATTCGGCCCTTCGAGCCTGCTCCGCCATTTGATGTGATCATGGCTGATCATCCAACTCAGGAACCGATTCCTGCTTTTCCCCCCAATAATCCTGACAGAATGTTGCTTGAAGTCCTCACAGAATGTTGCTTTCTTTCTCCATCGAATTTCAACAATTAACGACTTGCAAACACTTGCAACAGAATCAATCTGACTTTAGAGGTTTTGAGGGATTGTCACACTCTAACTTCCCTTTCTTCAATTTAAATCACCAGCGATCTCTGTTTTGGCTTGACATTTTTAGAATTTTAAGAGGTAATTAAGCAGACTAAAATCCTATTCCTTCAGTTTAAATGGTTGCGAGCACTTTTTCCAGGTGTGCTAAAAACCACTGCTGTGTCCTCTGCATGTGTGTTCTGTTCAAACAATCTACCTTCAACTAAAAGCCAGTTCAAAACTGAATTGTAACAAATGTATTGCATGAGACTCATTCCCAGTGGCTGTTTCCATGATATTGCAAATGCACCTTTTCAATTGCAGTCTCCAAATGGCTGTTTCTAAGGCAACGAAAATGCACCTTCCTCGAACACTTGCTGGTTCTTAAAGCAATACTGATCCATTGCAAACCTTAAAGGCAAAATGCATATTCACAGAAAAAAACTACAGGACCATGAGACAACGCACAGCTGTCATTCATCAATAGAAGCAACTGGCATACGTTAAATTCTGCCAGTTTCACATGGGATCTCTTTCCACTTCTATCACTGCTTTTCCTCAACCACCCTGTGAATTAGCTGCTGATGCAAACAGTGCAACCTCGTGAAAACAATGATAATCTGGATAGCAGGGAGCGAGAATTAAAATTAAAGGACATTGAGAAGTGATGGGTTTTGCAGGTAACAGGATAAATATGCAATGTGGTGAACTCTTAACTCTCCTCTCAATAACGAACAAGCCTATTAGCTTCATCAAAACTCGACAGAAACATCAAATAAGAATAAAACTGTATGGACCATCCGGCATGTCTTGGGCACCAGAAACAAAAAAGGCACACCCTGCCCAGTCGACCCCGCAAACACCTCCCCACAAACAGAACCATAGAAAAGTTACAGATCAGAAAGAGACCATTCAGCCCATCATGATTGCACCAGTTGATAAAAACTAGCGCCCCAATCTAATCCCACCTTCCAGCACTTGGTCTGTAGCCTTGCAGGTTACAGCACTTCAAGTACACGTCCAGGTACCTTTTAAATGAGTTGAGTGTTTCTGCCTCCACCACCAATCCAGACAGTGAATTCCAGACACCCACCACCCTCTGGGTGAAAATAATTTTCTTCATGTCCCCTCTCATCCTTCTACCAATCACCTTCAATCTGTGCCCACTGGTAATTGACCTCTCCACGAGGGGAAACAGGTCTTTCCTGTCTACGCTATCTAGGCCCCTCATTATTTTGTACACTTTAATTAAGTCACCTCTCAGCCTTCTTTATTCTAAGGAAAACAACTCCAGTCTATCCAATCTTTCCTCATAGCTTCAATTTTCAAGCCCTGCCAACATTCTTGTAAACCTCTGTATTCTCTCCAGAGCAATTATGTATTTCCTGTAATGTGGTGACCAGAACTGGACACAACACTTCAGCTCTGGCCTAATCTGCACTTTATATAGTTCCCCAGCATTACATCCCTGCTTTTGAATTCTATACCTCAGCCAATAAAGGAAAGCATTCGAAATGCCTTCTTCACCACTTTATCTACCTGTCCTGCCACCTTTAGGGACCTGGAACACAGCTTGGAAGAAGCACTGAGAGTAGCAAAGGCCCAGTAGGGGTGGGGGACTACAATGTTTCACAACCACTGACTGAACTGGCCAAGTCATGAATATCTGCCAGACTGGAACTGCGGCAAGTGGAGAAAGAGCCATCCAAAGGGAAAAAACAAATCACCTCATCCTCACCAGCCTGTCCTTCGCAGATGCATTTGTCCATGACTGTATTGGTTGGAGTGAGCACCGTACAGTCCTTGTGGAGACCAAGTCCCGTCTTCACACTGACATATCTCTCAGTCTACCATTACCATCAAGACAAGGGACCAACCATGGTTCAATGTGAACTGTAGGAGAGCATGCCAGGTGCAGCACTAGGCATACATGAAAATGAGATGCAAACCTGGTGAAGCTACAACACAGGACTATACGCTTGCTAATTAGTGGAAGCAGTTTGCTACAGACAGAGCAAAGGGAACCCACAACCATTAGATCATATCAAAACTCTGCATTCCTACCACATACAGTCATGAATACTGGTGGGTAATTAAACAATTGGCTTCATGGTAATCGTAGAGTGAGCGATATGCCTGGCTATGAGGTTGCAGCACCTCATGGATGCCCCTTTTGAGCTGTTGATGTATTCTGAATCTATCCCATTTAGCATGGTGGTAGTGCCACACACACGATTTAGGGTATCCTCTGTGTGAAGATGGGGCGAACCGCAGGAGGGGGTTGCACTAACATCCCCATCCTCAATGATGACGGAGCCTATCAGATCAGTGCTAAAGATAAGGCTGCAGCATTGCAACAATCTTCAGCCAGACATGCTGAGTGGATGATCCATCTCGGCCTTGTCCTGAAGCCAGCAGTATCACAGATGCCAGTCTTCAGCCAATTTGATTCACTCCACATCCTATCAAGAGACGGCTGAAGGCACTGGATACTGCAAAGACTACGGGCCCTGTCAATATCCGGCTGTAGTACTGAAGACTTACCCTCCAAAACTAGCTGGGACCTGAGCCAAGCTTTTCCAGTACAGGTAGCACACTGGCATCTACCCGACAATGTGGAAAATTGCCCAGGCATGATTTGTCCACAAAAAGCAGGAGAAATCTAATTCAGACAATTACCGCCCCATCTGTCTACTCTCAGTCTTCAGCAAACTGATGGAAGATATCATCAACAGTGCTATCAAGCGGTACTTACTTAGCAATAAGCTCCTTACTGAGGCTCAGTTTGGCTTCCGCCAGGGCCACTCAGCTCCAGGCATCATTACAGCCTTGGTCTGAACTTGAACCAAAGAGCTGAGGTGATAGTGAGTGACCTTAACATGAATGCAGCAATTGTTTGAGTCTGGCATCAAGAAGGTTGAGAAGAGTTGAAGTCAATGGGAATCAGAGGGAAAACTTTCCACAAGATGGAGTCATATCTATCACAAAGGAAGTTGTTTTTTTTTGCTGGAGGTCAATCATCTCAGTCCCAGGGCATCACTGCAGGAGTTCCTCAGGGTAGTGTCCTAGGCTGAACCATCTTCAGCTGCTTCATCGATGACCTTCCCTGCAACATAACGTCAGAAGTGGGGATGTTGGATGATGATTGCACTATGTTCAGCACTGTTCGTGACCCCTCGGATACTCAAGTAGTTCATGCCCGCATGCAGAAAGACCTGGACAAAATTCAAGCTTGGGCTGATAAGTGGCAAGTAACATTAATGCCACACAATGTCAGATAATGAACATCTTCAACAAGAGAGTATTTAACCATCTCCCTTTGACATTCATGGCATTACCATTGCTGA